>NC_138966.1:26132500-27332500 GCF_055761805.1 Camellia sinensis | reverse complement strand
ATTGCGAGGTTGACCGGGCAGTCCAAGATCTCGTTGAAGGTCTCCCAGTACCTTGAGTTGTACGCCTTCAGTGTGTCGCACGGTTCCATCTTGACACTAAGCAAGTGATCGACTTCCTTCGGTGTTTTTGTGTTGGTTTTGAAGCGAGTAACAAACGCCTCGGCCAACTGATGCCACCTTTGTATGCTCCTTTCTGGCAACCTCTCGAACCACTTTAAACCCAGCTCGCCTAAACTTGACGGGAAGATTAGGCACATAAGTCCGTCATTTCGCCTATGTCCGGCCATAACCTGTCGGAAGTGGCTCACATGCATGTAAGGATCGGTTTTTCCGTCGTAGAGTGTGAACTTAGGCTGGTGGAAGCCTGCCGAAAGCGGTGTTGTTTCTATTTCCAGGGAAAAAGGGGTGGCATTCAGCCTAGCCAAGTCCGTATCTTCAAAGAGTAGCACTGCTTGGTGGGGTGGAGGCATTCCGACCTCCTCGCTGGCATGAACCCCATAGGATAACCGCTGGAACGCCGGTATTCTCTGAGCTTCGCGCCGGCGAGCCCGCTCCTTTAAGACTACCCGCAGATCCTCTGAATGAGTGGAGTAAGAGTACCTCGACATCGTCTCCAGGCGTGAGGGTTTGTAGGTGCTGTCTTGCGCGCTAGACTTCTCTGCACCCGCGTCGGAATCACCAACCTGGTAACTTCTGGTAATAGATATGGACTGAATACGTCGCTGACTCTGTCCGCCTGAACGGCGGGAGGGGGTGCGCTCACTGTGGTCTCCCACTCCAGCTACACCTTTCCCTTTGACATGCCGCTTCAGATCCTCCATCTCCGCCACCATTCGCCGGATGACAGCATCTTGGTCCCTCAACTTACTTTCCAGTCGCCTGGCGTGTGAGTCTCTCCTCCGCCGGTGACCGTCTGGACTCCGTGAATGACCATGACTTCTTCCGCGCTTATCCCGCGCGTCTACTGACTGTCCTCCAGTGGGCGTCCCCAAGTCCGCCATTGGATGGCTGGCGGGAGGACCTTCTCTCCTTCGGATGAACTCCGGGGTGGCTCCATCTATGGCAGACAACGGAAACTCGTCGTTGTTCGCCATGGACGGCGATCAGATGAACCAGGAAGACAAGGTTTTGTCTGTCAAGCTTCCCACAGACGGTGCCAATTGTACGGGGAGCAAATATTCCGGCAAGCCCGTACTCCTTTCTTCCGTGCTCCGTTTATGTCCGATCACCTACGCGCAAACAATGGGGAGCTACCCGGCGGTGTGTGGCCGGAAAAACCCTCCGACGATCAAGTTAGCACACACCTTGAGATAGAGAGAAAGAGGGAGGGAGGTGTTTGAGTGTAAGAAATTCCTTACAAAGTGTTCCTCTGTCGCGTATGGGGGGCGCAGACATGCTTACATACCCTCTGCGCCCCATATCCACTCCCAGTCATCTCCTGACACGTGGCTCCGCTATCCCATCTGTCAGCATAAACCTTGCCGATCATCACCTAATCTCAACTGCCTGCCTACTCAGCAGGAGCTCGACAGCTGGGCTGCTCTATCCACGGCCGTGCTATGCTTCATACCCATGCACCTCACTGGATAAACCCAAGCGGGACCGGGCTAGGCGGCATCTCGGCAGAGCCTAGCTCGGGCACCTCCTGTGGTCGGCCTCCCTGCCGATCAAACGGTCTCCTCGTTTGACCACGCCTTTCCGGGCGCCGATCACTCAGCTTGTCTGGCTTCGGCCATCCCCTGATCAAGCAGCTCGATCCAACCGAGCACTGCCTTGCCGAGCTTCTTTTCGGTCCGGGGCGGCTCACACTTGGCCCAATTCCTACCCGGGCCAAGTTCTCGCAGCCCATCTCCGGGCGGATAGCCGATCATCTCGGCCCCATGCATGGTTGGGCTCTCTTCCTGCTCGGCCGTTGCGTCGGCCCAATTCCAGATCATAAATTACCCTCTCAGTCTTACATGAAGAAAGAATACCTAATGATTTCTTTTAAAACAACCCTATTTTATTTTATTTTTCAATAAATAAAATGATTAGAAAGCTAAGCAAACATCTTGTATACGGCCGCAACAACCACGAGAGAGTTGTAGAGGCTGCTAAAAAGAAGTTTTGTTTCGAACTGGTGGCGGGTTTGGAGTTTAGGCTTTCGACATTTGGAATTATAAAAAATAAATTAAATTAAATTTAAGTTTTATGACAAAATAAATTTTTAATTTTATTAATTTAAATTTATAATTTTTATTTATTTATTTTCCATCTGAACAATTTATTTATTTCTGTTAAGTAAACTATTTAAAATATATATTTTAATCATTAAACTCAATATAAGTGTACGGAAAATATCTAAAATATTTGTTTCTATTGAATTTATTTACTTTTTTTTGTGACAATTTTACTTATAAAAATAATTTATTTGTTTGGATTGAAAATAAATCAAAATATTATAGTTTAAATTGACAATTTGAAAATATAAGATTTATTTTGTTACGAGACTTAAACTATGGATTTTTTTTGGTTGTAATTTCTCCAAAAAAATTTCTCTTTTTTTGAATTTTTTTTTTAATAAATTTTTTACTTTTTGAATCAGTTTAATGTAGAAGAATATAAAAAGTAAAAAAAATTATAAAAATTATAAAAAAATGTTTGGGATAGAAAAATAAAATATAAAGTCATATGTTTTTGACCCCTTTTTTTAAATTTTTAGTGGAATTTTTTTTTTTTGTTTTTCATTTTATTTACCTGTTCTTTTAGTTGAGTAGACCTTAAACGTCTAAACTTTTTTAAAAATTTTAAAAAAAATTCACTAAAGACAGAAAGAAGTAACAAAAAACTACTATTTAAAAGTCAATCCCAAACATTGTTAACTTGTTAGTTTCTTTTGTTGTTGTTGTTGGTTTTTTTTTTTTTTTTTTTTGATTAAATGAAATAAAGAATAAGTTTTCTTTTTGGTAAAAAATAAATATAAAAAATTAATTTGATGTATACAAATATTTTATAAATAAATGAAATAAAAGCGAAAAGGAATATAATTCATGAGTTGTACACCGAAAGTGGTTGAATGTAAGGATAGCCAAGGAAGGCAAGTGGAGTGGCTTTAGTTTAAATATTACCAATTGGTTCAACAAAACTTATAGATTCCATTTATGTTCCTTTTAGATTTTTATGTTGTCACAAGTTTCATGTTATCATATATTCTTGTGGAATTAATAGTAGTTGTTTTGCACATTATGACTTTGGAAAAGTTATTTTTGTTGATTGTAATGAGTTGGGGTGACTAAGATTTTCTTTATTAGGTGTGTTTTGTCATGAAATTGTCAAAGGGGAGATTGTTAACTTTTTGTAATTGATAATATCGTTGGACAAAATTCCATTCAATTGTATTTTTATTCACTCTATTGTATTTGTAAGTTATAAGAGTGTAGATGTGAATCCAACCCGAGTTGTGCATGAGTAGAGGAGTTTGTGCTAACAATCCATATCTTGTTTTGAGCTCTCCTTGTTTGCCACTTCGCTGAGGTGAGGTTGGCGGGCAGTGCCCAAAGCCAAGGCGAGTTTAAGGGCCAACACCCTCGAAGCCAAGAAAGAAGTCAAAGTTTATTAACCACTCGAGCGGTCTTTTGCACGCTTAAGCGGTGAAGTAGTTTATCTAGTATCTCTACTTGTATTCTGAACTTTTAAGAATTAAGTTTTACAGCTCGAGCAGTTGGCCTATATGTGAGCATCGTCTTTAGGCACACCGCTCGAGTGATAAAGTGATGGCTAGACTGGTCTTCACGGCTCTATTTAGTAGAAAGTGCGCTATTTGTTATTTTTAAGGTTTAATCGGTCCAAATTCTTAGAGAGGAAGAGAAAACAAAGTGTTCTATATTGCACTACAACAAAAAATATTTTTGGCGACGTTTTTTAGCAACCAAACTGAATTCGTCGCCAATTTTATATAATCGGTGACAATATAATTGTTGGTTGCCAAAAATTACACTATTGCGACGAGTTAAGATTTTTAGTCGCCAAAAGGTTTGGCACCAACTTAATTTTTTGAACGGGAGCGCCAAAAATATTTTCGCGACCAAATTAACATATAGCGACGAAAATTTTGGTCACCGATTGTAAAGTTTTGGCGACAAAAATGAAATAGTCGCGGAAAAGATGAGCAATACTTATGGCGACCGAAGGATTTTTGTCGCCAATAAATTAGCAAACAAAACTATGTCATTTTGCATTTTTCAAATTATTATTATTATTATTATTATTATTATTATTATTTTATTATTTTAAAGACTGGACCGACCCTTTTACTGAATAAACAAATAAGCTCTAGTCATTGTTCATCCCATTCTCTCTCAATCCACAGCCTCAAGCAGCGTACAACAAAACAGAGGTATCTCTCCCTCTCCCTCTCCCTCCTCTTTTTTGTCTTCGTCTCTCTTCCTCTCACTCTCTCTCGCCACCGATTGATTTCCACCGATGGCATTCACTTCTCTCTCTCTCTGATATTTTGAAGGCAGATATATATATATATATATATGACTATATGATAAATATATGATAGATTGTAGTACTAAAATCTGTCTTGAACGATTTATATATATTTATATTAAAATCTGTCTTTTAAATATATGAGTAGAGACAAATTTTAAGATTGATAAATATATTTTGGGACTGCAATTCTACATTGAATATATGATAAATAAAAGACTACAATGTATATATATATATATATATATATATGAGTAGCGATAGAGTATGTTTGTATTTTTGTTTTTGTGTGTTTTGTTTGTTAAGTGATTAATGAAATTTAATGAAATTGCTTGTTAATCAGTTAATGAAATTTGTGTGTAAATTTCTAAACAGAGTCTTTTTGTTTTCCTTTTTATTTTATTTTCTTTTCAAATCATCCCATCCAAACAGGCAGGCAGCTGTTTAAATTTTTTCCCCCTTTCATTGGAATATGTTGCTCTTTTAAATTTTTAACTAAATGCACTTAGTCATAAATTTTGATTCCTGAAATTATTCACTATCAATAGAATTTCTAGTTTGGGATTTGTTATCACCAGTGATTTGGAAATATTTAAGAATTCTTTCTTTGGTGCTAGTGTTGTGTGCTAATCTGCTGATGTATGCTCTAGTTTCATCACTGCTGATGTCCGATTGGTTGTTGCTCAATCCGTGGTGTTGCACTGTATAATGTTGATGTATGATACTGCTGTTGGAGTCTTGGTGTCTTTGTTGTTCTGTCTCTTTGCCTTGTGATTGTCATGGTCTGATCAATTTTGCACTGGTCTGATTGATTTGGCTCAGGTCTGGGGGCATGTAACAGAAGCCCGATTAGGTGTAGAGGGTCACTAGTCTTTTACTCTACTTGCCCATTTGAGCTTTTTAATGGATCATCAGCATATGCTCAGGTGTTATGTTTGGTCTCACCAATTAGGTTTCTGTTTTTGAATGGTTGGTTGTTGGTTTTTGTTTGGTGTTTGCTGTCTGGCTTGATGCTTGATGCTGCTGTTGTTTTTTGGTTAAGGAATGTGTCTAAGGGATGCTAATAGATTTGGTTTAAGGTCTGATTATGTATGGGCTGTTGTCTAATGTTTTGAATATATATTACTTTCACAATTTTGAATTTCTAATAAATAAATAAAATTAAAAATTTAACCATTGAAACAAATTTTATGATTGATAAGATGGTGATAGCATAGTTTCTTCTTCCTTTTTCATTTATGTATAAAAAAAAATGAAGACAGGACATGAGTATCCTTATATGTTATTTGACATTCATTTCATGCCCACTCTCCATTAATTTCATGTATAGTGCGATTTTAATTTAAACTTTGATTTACAATTCAAATGTTATAGGTTATTATCTAATGCAAAGAGATAAAAAAAAGTTGCAATCATTTGTTGGGGGGCAATTACTACATCAAGTAAGCTTTGACTATATTTTAGGGCATTTTTAATTTATTTAGAGAATTTTGGCACTTTTTTTTTATTAAATTTGTGGCTGTTAGAAGCTTCACATTTTTTACCTAATGTTTTGAGCATTCATGATATGACAAACACTTAGATGACTCAACGAACTATTTGACATGTAAATAAAATAAGACCAAATGCGATGATTAGGGATGGCTGCTGTGTTTGGTTTCAAAATCTCAATTTCATGTCTAACTCAACAAAGAAATACGTCAAATAGCTAAAATAGATGTATATGCTTTTCCAAGAATAACTAAACTAATATGTAACAATTTCAAGACCCTAATTTATATAGCAATTGTAATCTATATATCAATTTCATCATTTACTATATGATTTTTTTTCACCCTTTACTCTAAATTGCATATTTTACTTGAATAGTAATTCTTGTTTATCACTTACTGTTGTGATGTATCATTTGATCATGAAAGGGATGTGGAACCCTAATCTTGTAAATTCTCTAATTCAAAGGAATTTCACATAACCATGGCTTTGTAGGTGACCAAACATAGACAAGAGTTGGATGTTACTTAAAAATAGGATGAGTTCCTAGTATCGAGATGGGGTGAAGGCTTTTGTTCAATTTGCAATGATGAATGTAGGGCCAAATGATAAGATTCGCTGCCCTTGTATGGACTGTTTGAATTGTGAACGACATACTAGTAAAATTGTGGAGTATCATTTAGTTGTGAAAGGGATATCCCCTTCATCATGGGGAATCTGTTCCCATGAATCAATCTCATGCATTGAATGATGACAACCATAATGACTTTGGAAGTGTTCGGGATAGAATGAAAGTAGAGACAGGTGAAGATCAAGATGAAATCCTAAATTTGTTAGAAGATGTTTACATGGGGACTACCATAAATGATGATGAAAATGAAGAGGATGAGGAGGACGATGACAATGACAATGACAATGATGATGATGTGGCTAACATTGTTGAAAAAGAGGGCATGCCCAACTTTCACAAATTGTTGAATGATGCTCAAAGAGAGTTATATCCTAGGTGTCGTAAGTTTTCTCTTTTATCATTTGCTGTTAAGATGCTTCATGTGAAGGTGTTGAACAAGTGGAGCAATAAGTCTTTCAACATGTTATTAGGGATATTAAAGGACCTTCTACCGGTAAGTGATCAAGTGATTCCATGGACCCTTTATGAAGCCAAAAAATTCTCAGGTGAATTAGGTTAGGATATGTGTCGATTCATGCATGCAAGTATGATTGTGCACTTTTCTGGAAAGATAATGCAAATTTAGAGAATTGTCCGATTTGTCAAGAGTCTAGATACAAGTTGAATGATGCAAAAGGTAAAAAAATTCCTCACAAGACTTTAAGATACTTCCCGTTGACATCGAGGTTGCAAAGATTATATATGGCAAGAAAAATAGCAATAAATATAAGATGGCACAAAGAGAAACGAGTAGATAATGGGATATTGAAACACTCGGCTGATGGTGAGGCATGGAAGGATTTTGATAGGCAACATCCTTTGTTTTCCCAAGAGAGTCAAAATGTGAGGTTAGGGTTGGCCACTGATGGTTTCAATTCTTTTGGAAACATGAGCAACTCGTACAGCATGTGGCTTGTGATTGTTATGCCTTACAACTTGCCTCCTTGGAAATGTATGAAACAATCATTTAGTATGTTGTCATTGCTTATCCCTGGACCACAAGCACCAGGGAGAGATATCGATGTTTACATGCGACCATTAATTGATGAGTTGAAGGAGTTGTGGGAAGATGATGTGCTTACTTATGGTGCCTCAACTGAATTAAGTTTTCAAATGCATGCAGTTGTTATGTGGACAATTAATGACTTTCCTACATATGGCAACTTGTCAAGATGGAGTACGAAAGGTTATTTGGCTTGTCTCACCTGTAACAAAAATGCTTCCTCACAACGGTTGAGAGGTAAGATAGGGTACACAGGCGCTCGTCATTACCTACTTGATGACCACCCTTGGCGGAGGAGTCGACTTTATAATGGTAAAACTGAGTTCGTGTCATGACCTTTAGAGTTATCAGGGGAACAAATCTTAAAACAATTGGATTCAGGGACATTCAAACCATTTGGAAAGCATCCAACCAATAAGAAAAGAAAAAGGAAAATCCAGTATTAAACTGGACAAAAAAAATCATCTTCTTTGAGTTGCCATATTGGAAAACACTTAAACTCCGACACAACCTCGATGTTATGCACATAGAGAAGAATATATGTGATAGTTTGCTTGGAACATTACTGAGTATAGATGGGAAGAACAAAGACACAGAAAAAGCACGCATGGATTTGAAAGATATGAAAATAAGGAAGGAGTTACACTTAAAAAGTCGTGCCGATGGGTCTTTTGAAAAGCCCCCAGCATTGTACACTCTGTCCTCAAATGAAAGATATGGTTTATGTGAGTTTTTAAAGTCAATTAAATCCTGATGGCTATGCAGCAAACATCTCAAGGTGTGTGAACACAAAAGGTGATAAGTTAACAGACCTAAAAAGTCATGATTGTCATGTCCTCATAGAACGACTTCTTTCCATTGGAATGCGTGGATATCTTCACAATGATATTTGGTCGCATTATTTGAGTTGGGAAATTTCTTCCAAGAGCTTTGCTCGAAGACATTGAAGATGAAAAATTTGGAAAAATTAGAAGATCGCATAATATTCATACTATGCAAGTTAGAGAAAATTTTTCCACCAGTGTTTTTTGATGTGATGGTCCATTTGGCGATTCATTTGCCGCGTGAAGCCATTCTTGGTGGGCCTGTGTAATATCGGTGGATGTACCCCATTGAAAGGTACTTACTAACTTATTAAAACACTAGAATACTTAAATTGTAGCACAACCTGTATATATATTTATAAAAATGTGAGTGTGTGTGTAATAAGATTATTCTATTGTTTGTTTCATAGGCTACTTGGAACTTTAAAAGGATATGTTGCAAATCGAGCTCGTCCAGAAGGTTCAATCATAGAAGCTTATATTGTTAAGGAGTGTCTCACATTTTGCTTAATGTATCTGGGTGGGATTGAAACTGTATTTAATCGAGAGGAACAGAATGTCAATGTTAGTGTGCATGAGTCGGGGTTAGAGGTCTTCGCGCAAAATGTTCGTCCTTTTGTGCTAATTACAAGGGTTTCTAATGTGTCTCAAAAACAACGTGAAATGGCTCATTGGTTTGTCTTGAATAATAGCCTCGAGCTGGACCATTATCTAGAGTACATTCTTAATATTGTTTTTTTTTGTAAAATTATGTTTTCAATATAATATGTTACTTATGAATCATATGTTTGTAAGTAGGCAACACAAGAATCTTTTAGAAAATGAAGGTGCATGTGACATCACAAAGAGACAGAAAAAGGAATTCCCCAAGCGGTTCAAAGAACGTGTAAGATATAATCCCAAACTTTATTCAGCTACACTTATATGAATACTAACATAATGATTGAAATTGATGTCGTTATGTAGATGAACCAATTACGAGCTCAAGGATTACCAGAAGTAACTGATGATTTGTTTCTTATGTTATGTTATTGTTTAGTTATCACTTATGTTCTGATATTGATTCTATTATATAGCCATTGATATTAATGTAATTGCTTATTTTACATATGCTTCACACATGTAATTGTTGAGTTGTTGTGCTAGATGGTAGGCCCTGGTAAAGTTCATCGTGCAGCATCATCCAAAGTTCCTCTACCTTCCCAACAAGCTACAGCTAGAATTGCTGCCCCTACTCAGCATGCACCACCTAATTTACCCACATCTACTCAGCGTGTACCATCTACAAATGCTCTAAGGATCCAGCCTGCACCACCGACAAATGCAACTACTACCCAAGTTGCACCATCTACAATTACAACTACAACCTAGGCTACACCATCTACAAATACAACTACTACTCAGGGTGCACCATCTACAAATGCAACTACTACCCAGGATGCACCATCTACCATTAGTTTGCGTACTCGATCTAGACAAGTCAAGGTTCAGACTCGAGGGAAGAGCATAGCACGTCTTATACCTAACAATGGTGGTGAAAAACTTCATGTTTGGATCCCTGCAAATGCAAAGGTGCTAGTAGGGCCTTATGCCACTCCATTTGCAAATGAACTTGGCTTACAGATAAGGATGGCTGCTCCAATCATTGGTATAAAAAAGTGGAACAAGATTGATGAGATTCATAAAGCCCCAATCATTCAAGCAGTTTAGGTACATGTATTTGCTACTTTTTAGATAATTAGATTATCACCATTACTTGCATTTTGATATTAATAAAAGCATTCATTATATTTGTAAGATAAATTTGAGATTGTTGATTATGATGAGGATGAAGAGGTTCGGAAAGGAGCCAATAAAAAGTGTAAAACTCTTTACTTAATTAGTTGGCGTAACAAGATGAAGACTCATTACTCGAAGTTGGTAGACGCTGGTGTTAACCCTTACAGTCAACCATACAAAGGGGTCGATTCTGAGGCTTGGGTATACATGATCGATCATGTATGGCTTGATGGCGATTATCAAGTAAAATTTCCTAATTTAAAGAATCATGTTGTAATTTCAATTTAATTTTACTAATCAATTAATTTTGCAGAACTTAGTTAAAAAAGCAAGAGATAGTCGAGCGAGATTATCATATAATCATACAATGGGCTCCAAGTCATTTCAAGCTACAATGTATAAACAGGTGATGCATTTACTATGTTTAAAAGTGTGAAAATTAATTATGTATGCTTACTTTTAAATGGAATTAGGGTACCAAGAAGACTGACTTTGTAGACTTCTACAAAGATTCCCATTGAAGCAAGAGAAAGTCGGATTGGGTAGCCCCAATATGTGGTCAATTACATGTAAGTATGCCAATTAATAGAGTTACATATTTATGTAAATGGTGGTATTTGTTGAAGTTGTTTACAAATTGATAGGAAGCTTTGAAAAAGTGACGTGAAAAGTCTTTAGAGCCTGGGGCAGTACCTTTAACTCAGGAGCAGCTGTCAATTGAGATTCTTGGAAAGAAATCGGGATACTTAAAAGGCTTTGGAGTTTGTCCAAAACCATCATCATTCAGATCTTCTGTTACTGCACAAGCACATATTTAGGTGGTTTCGAGCCTACAAAAAAAACTAGAGTCATTGAAGAATTTGTCCGAGGTCCAGCAAGAACAAATTGCAGCCCAGAACCTGGTAGTACAAGAGCAAGCTAAAATGATTGAAATACAAAACAAAAGATTTGAAGAGATTGAGAAGTTTATGAGGATGACCAATGATCGAGTAGGCATGCAGGTTGATGAAAATGATTATCCATCAGAGGAATCTTATTGACAAACACTTTTGTAAGTATATTTTTCATAATTTACTTTTCAAATCACTACAAGCATTTCATTTAATACGTCTGGTTGTGTTGAACAAATGGGACCTCGATTGGATTTCGGGTTAGAAAATTAGAAGGAAAATTGTAAAACACAAGACTTAAAAGGCCCGTTCGGGAGCCGAAATTGCGAAATGACCACCGAAACCATTGAAACTTGGCTTGGACAGCTTGTTCAAGCCTAAATAGACATGTAGGAACATACGGGATCTCGATTGAATCTCCGGTTAGAAAATTAGAAGGAAAATTATAAAACACAAGACTTAAAACAATCGTTCGGGGGCCGAAATTACGAAATGACCATCGAAACTTGGCACAGACAGCTTGTTCAAGCCTAAATAGACTTGTAGGAACAAACGGGACCTCGATTGGATCTCCGGTTAGAAAATTAGAAGGAAAATTGTAAAACACAAGACTTAAAAGACTCGTTCGAAATTGCGAAATGACCACCGAAACCATCGAAACTTGGCACAGACAGCTTGTTCAAGCCTAAATAGACTTATAGGAGCAAACGGGACCTCGATTGGATCACCGGTTAGAAAATTAGAAGGAAAATTATACAACACAAGACTTAAAAGGCCCGTTCGGGGGCCGAAATTTCGAAATGACCATCGAAACCACCAAAACATGGCATGGACAGCTTGTTCAAGCCTAAATAGACTTGGACGAACAAACGGGACCTCGATTGGATCTTCGGTTAGAAAATTAAAAAGAAAATTGTAAAACACAAGACTTAAAAGGTCCGCTCAGGGGCCGAAATTACGAAATGACCACTGAAACTTGGTACGGATAGCTTGTTCAAGCCTAAATAGACTTATAGGAACAAACGAGACCTCGATTGGATCTCTGGTTAGTAAAATTAGAAGGAAATTTGTAAAATACAAGACTTAAAAGGCCCGTTCAGGGGCCGAAATTGCGAAACCACCACCGAAACTTGGCACAGATAGACTTTTCAAGCCTAAATAGACTGGTAGGAACAAATGGGATCTCGATTGCATTTCCGGTTAAAAATTTAGAAGCAAAAATGTAAAATAGAAGACTTAAAAGGCCCGTTCGAGGGTTGAAATTTCGAAATGACCATCGAAACCACCGAAACTTGGCACGAACAGCCTTTTCAAGCCTAAATAGACTTGTAGGAACAAACGGGACCTCTATTGGATCTCCGGTTAGCAAATTAGAAAGAAAATTATAAAACACAAGACTTAAAAGGCCTGTTCGGGGGCCAAAATTGCGAAATGACCACCGAAACCACTGAAACAAAGCACGGACAGCTTGTTCAAGTCTAAATAGACTTGTACGAACAAACGGGACCTCAATTGGATCTCCAGTTAGAAAATTAGAAGGAAAATTGTAAAATACAAGACTTAAAAGGCCCGTTCGATGGCCGAAATTGCGAAATGACCACCGAAACCATTGAAACTTGGCACGAACAGCCTTTTCCAGCCTAAATAGACTTGTAGGAACAAACGGGACCTCAATTGGATCTCCGATTAGAAAATTAGAAGGAAAATTGTAAAACACAAGACTTAAAAGGCCCGTTCGAAATTGCGAAATGACCACCGGAATCACCAAAACTTGGCACGGAAAGCTTGTTCAAGCCTAAATAGACTTGTAGGAACAAACGGGACCTCGATTGGATTTCCGATTAAAAAATTAAAAGGAAAAATGTAAAACACAAAACTTAAAAGACCCATTCGAGGGCCAAAATTTCGAAATGACCACCGAAACCATTGAAACTTGGCACAAACAGCCTTTTCAAGCCTAAATAGACTTGTAGGAACAAACAAGACCTCTATTGGATCTCCAGTTAGAAAATTAAAAGAAAAATTGTAAAACACAAGACTTAAAAGGGCCGTTTGGGAGCCGAAATTGCGAAATGACCACCGAAACCACCAAAACTTGGCATGGACAGCTTATTCAAACCTAAATAGACTTGTAGGAACAAACAGGACCTCGATTGGATTTCCGGTTAGAAAATTGCAAGAAAAAATGTAAAACATAAGATTTAAAAAGCCCGTTCGGGGGCTGAAATTGCAAAATAACCACTGAAACCACTGAAACTTGGCACGGGCAGCTTGTTCAAGTCTAAATAGACTTGTATGAGCAAACTTGTACAAGCAAACAGCACTCGATTGGACTTCCCGTTATAAAATTAAAATCAAAATTGTGAAATTCATATCGATTTTTTTTTTTTTTTTGTCAATCTAATATTGTTTTTTCTTTTTTCATGCAACAGATTGGCAATGGTGGAAAACAGTTCGGGCTACATCAGAAGATTTGATTTTGTGTTTTGGGAAATATTTTGATATAGGATTTTGGTAAATGATTTATGGATTAAATGTTTAGCATCAAAATATTTGGTGTTGCATTTTTGCAAATATTTTGACATAGGATTTTGGTAAATGACTTGTTGGTTAGATGTTTAGCATCAAAATATTTGGTTTTTTGTTTTTGAAAATATTTTGACATAGGATTTGGTAATGTATTTATGAGTTTGATGTTAATAGTTTGTAAGTGCTTTGGTACACATGTTTTAGAGTGTCAGAGAATTGTAATTATGTTTATTGAGATTTTTCATAGCTATTAATTTTGAATTATTATAAATGTCTTACACAAGTGTATTATTATTTACATTACATTCATATATATATTGTGCATAGGAAAACAGGTATTTTGGATTATTTTGAACAGGAAAATTATTAAAATCAAAATTTGTGTAGTGAATTTTTAGTGACAGGTGGTATTTTGGTCGCTGTTAATATATTTGGCGACAACATATTGTTTATGTTGCTAAAAGTTAGTGGTTATTCCAAGAACTTTTAGCAACCAAAACTTACTCATCGCTAAAAACGTGATTTTTAGCGACTAAATTAATTTTGTTGTTAAATAGTACTTTTGGCGACGCATTTATTTGTCGCTAAAACTACATAGCCTATCCAAAAATTTACCTTTTAGCAACAAATTGTAATTTTATAGCGACAAAATATATGATTTTTGGCAACCAATTTTGTTTGTCACTAAATGTCTACATACGGTGACAATTTCTGATTTCATCGCCAACACTTTTAGTGACAAGCCTTTGGCGACCAATTGTATACTTGTCGCCAATTCTTTTGGCAACGAAATTTGTACTTTTGGCGATCAATTTTTGGATCGCCAAATATGTTTTTTATTGTAGTGTTGGAAAGTGTTTACATATGAATTTTCTTGATATATAGAAGCTGATCGATTAATCAACGAACTACATATTAACAAACATCAAGGGCTGTTTTGTTTCTTTCTTATACAAAAAAAAAAAAAAAGAGGTGTTCATCGGTGGATTCTGGAGAACTTAGGCCTAAAGTTTTGGTGGATTCCAGAGTGGCTCATTGTCGTGAATTCGATCAACGTTGGGGATTCAATATTGGACAAGCGATTCCGAGGTGAAGACGGTGGCGGAAGAGGCATATTGGGTTCAGTTTAATTTGGGCATAAATTTGCTAGGTAATTGAAAATTCTCATATTTAATTCTTTTTTGTCTTCTTAGTGAATATTTTTGTGGCTTTGGTCCCATGGTATTTTTATCATAATTGGAGGAATTCATTGTGATTTTTTTCACATTATATCGTTGTGTCAATTTATTATTAATTGTTTGTTTGAGATTGTTATTCGTTGTTTAAAATTGAATTATAATCACAAATTAATATCTAGGAGGTTTTTAAATTTTTCAAAGATGAATTTAGATGACGTTTCAAATGTAATATTTTTTACGCAGAATTTTGCTCTGTCTTGTCTTTTTCATTACTATTATAGATTTGTACTAAAAAAGATTTAGAGTGTGAGATGTTTGAAAATTATTGGTTTGTTCATTTTGGGGACGAATAAGAGAGTGCTACGGATGGGTTGTATTGTTCACGAAAGATTCGATCAACAACCATTGTTTTATGATGTTTCTGGTTCTACATAGTTTGGTAGGATGTTTGATTTGGCCTTAAATAAGGATATCGAGGATTTTAATACAATCAAAGAAGCAAAGTTTAATTTCAGATCATGTCAGAATCATTATGTTACTATTTTAAGTAGTGGTGCGGGAAAAATCGATGAAAATGAAATGATCGGTTGAGGTGAATTGCAATTTTGATTTTTGGTTGATTTTTCATAAGCCACGGTCTATTTCAGTTCTAAAAAAATTTATACTATATATTAACCTAATATATATATATATATATATATAGATATTTAGCGTGAATGTTTTTTTTTAAAAAAATTTACTAATTAATATCGTTACATTATTACTCTCATCACTGTAGCCACCACCCCGCAACCCCACCACCATCACCTTTCCATGATACCACCATTTCCACTCCATTCTCATCACAATCACTGCCGCCATTATCACCACCTCCATCACGTAACCACCACAACCATCACCCACCACAGACATAACCACCTCCCATCTCCACCCCTACCATCAATTACCACAACCCCACTATCTATAATACAACCATTAGTAGATTAATAGAGCATTAGAACATATGCTACATGTTCCGCAATGAATATCAAACAACGTGGCTTTTATGAACTTCCCCCTTCTTTTGTCATTTATTTTTTATATGTGATTCTCCGATTTCTATAGAATTTATAATGCCTTGTGTGAATCTCTTACTTACCTGAGAAATTGATAAAATAATAAAAGATTTTGTTAATTTCATATCTTTAGAGCACATTTTAAGAAGAATTACTTATATATTCTTTATTACACTCATTTTTTTATGGACAATGTACAATCCTTCCAAGTTTCTTAACATGCGATTTACGAATTTACACATTAACAAAATCTAATAATAAAAGATGAACACTGAATAAAGCAAACAAATTTAATTTAGGAGTTTTTGGTATGAAATCTATCTACAAATCCCAAAAATCAAGTGAACTTTGAAGTACACACATTTAAAAAAAGAACTCACGTGACTTATGCAGGTCTTGATTTTCATTTTTTTTTTCAATAAGCAATTTTTTATTATAGAAAGGGCCAGACTTGTCCCCAATTTACTTTGTGGACTGGATAATATTGTTGAGTTTGTGAGATCCATCAAGGATTCTATTTCGATAATCAAAATTGTTTAATATGTAGAACTCGTCGAGTATTTCTGTAAAAAATCACATTGATCGAATATCAACAGTTACTTGATCAGATCAGATTTTTGTCAACCATTTATTTTGAAAATGATATTTACCATTGATAGAAATCTGATCGGATCAAATAGCTATCGATATCCGATCAATGTGATTGTTTACAAGTATAAAGTATTCAACGAGTTTTACACATTGAACGGTTTGAATTAGCAAAACAAGACCCACAGTGAATCCTCTAAATCTAACAATATGTTCCAATCTGACTTCAAACTGGAGAGAAACTTTACCCATACAATATATATATATATATATACACAACAAAGTTTAAGACACATAGTCAAAGATACACACAAACCAAGAGGTACATTATATTTTCACAAATGGGTCACCTCAAAACTAATCTCACGTAAAAGTTGACTCCCAAACAACTCAATAAGACGAGCAAATTGACACATTTAGAATTTTTATTTCATATTTAAAATTTATTTATATATAAATTTTACAGTATAAAATTTGAACTACTCTTTTCAGTTTGGGTAATTTTTTTGACACACTTTTTGAATACTTAGCATTATCATCTTATTTTTTTATTATCAAGGGGAAAGATAGGAATTTGAGGGCAATTTTTTTTAATTTAATTATGAGTTCTCATTATTTCATTGTTTGGAATGAATTAAAATAAAATTATGATTCTTAATTACGTATTCAAATAATCAAAAACTAAATTGCATTACTTATACAAAGTAAATTTGTAGTAAGAGAATGAGCCAAGCACAAACAAAAGTCACAATATTGTAATAGATATGTTGTGTACTTAGGATTTGGTTAGCAATAGGTTAATTTAGCTAAAAAAATTAAAAAGTTATTAAAAGTCAAAAAAGTATTCTCAAACATTTCAATTTTTTCGCCACATATTTTAGTTAAAAAAAACCACTTCTCAAATAACCCCTTATTGTAGCATATACATATGTTTGAGCACAAAAATGTTCAGAAATAATTAGAATTAAAATTTTAGTATAAATTTAAATTCGATGGAATGTATTTTTTTTTAATTCATAATGAAATCCATTAAATTACAATTATAATGAAGAATAAATATAACACAATACAAATAAATTAGAGAAATCTCAACAAATATACGAGAAATAATAATTATACATAAGTTAAAAAAAAATGGAACTACAACTCTAAGGAATTTGACCAAACGAGTTAATCCCGTTGACTAGTGTGGTTAAACTACAAGAATATGATTCACATATTTTAAATTAAAGAATGCTATGTATCAATAGTTTAATTCACCAAACCTTTTATCATCTATTTGGTTTCCTATATTACATGATTAGTCTCACTATGTTCCAAATATATTGGATTCTACATATACACATGATTTTCATTGCAAAGACAAACATAGGAAGTGAAATAAACTACGTGGTAAGTAACCATTTTCTTTTAAATTTGAAAACTTTTCACTTCTTATGTAACTTCTCATGTGACTTGATGCATTTCACAATTTTTAAATATGATAAACCCTTAAATATACACATAACCTTATTTCATAGATACACATAATAGATTAAATGGGGAAATTATTGTAAAATTCCATTTGGGAGAGTTTTGGATAGAGGAATCCCTCCCCCCCCCCTTTCTCTCTTTTTAATACTCTTGCAAGTTCTATTTTTTTTGGTAATATTTACCTTAAGATCGCGTTTGATTTTTTTTTTTTTTTTTTGGATGGATTTGGTGACTATTTTTCCCTTTCGCACATCAGCTACAGACAAAATTCCTTTGTAATCCCACAAAATCAGCGCCTATTTAGGAAATCCCCCAATGTTGTATTGGAGGTTTGGCGTATGAAGTATGGTCGTCACATTTGGTACCATATGAACAATTGACTGTCTCACTCGAAGCAAGACTACTGGTGTTGTTGTTCGTGTTACAAAATGTAGTATCCACTTACGCTGTGTTTCGTAAGGAGATCTGGGAAGGAATTTGGAAAAAAAAACATAAAAGGTATATGAAATGTGAATAAAATATAACTACATTTTACTTAGTTTCATATACTTTTTTCCTTTCCATTTCCAAATCTCTCCCCGAATCCCATAAGCAAACACAGCATTAGGGTTTACTGTGTTTGTTGTTATTGCATGCATGATTCACATTGCACTTTGTACCACGTAATAATGAAAATGATATGGTGGAACAGGAGGAGTGAAAGGTGAGGATGTGGAATTTTTTTTTTTTTAGGTCGCCATTTGGGGTGTGTTAAGGTGTGGTAACAGTGTCTCATTGTTTGCATTGTGCGGGTGAATTACCTCGTACAAGTGGTTTTGTAACGCCCTCAAAATAATAACATCAAACCCATCAGATAGGACAAGCATTTACTTATAAACTAACCACATTCCTTTATTTCATTGAGTTTCATTACATAAGTATTACATGTTAACATCAAAACAAAATGCCCTACGGGCTTACAGCTTTCCAAGTTAACACTTGGTTTCAACAAAAGAGTACTAACTCGTTTACACATTAAGCCCTTGGCTTGAAGTTACATGTAATACATCAAAAGTAAAACAACTACACTATGTCCGCCTCTAGCCTTCCAAGCTATGTCCTTGGAGGTGGCATGCTTCCTGTACCTGAAAATGATATTCCCATATAGGGTGAGCCACAGCCCAGTAGAAATACACTAAACCAACCATGGACAATGACTAAAACATTAGCAATTGATAGTTGGTCAACACTGATACAATCACATAAATTACATATTTATGTCAACGACTTACAAGTCCCAATTACTTTTCATTTTCCCTTTTTCAACAGATAGGCATGCTAGCTCTATCATCATTTCCACAGATATGTATAAAAAAACTATATCTCACATTCAGATAAGCATAAAAGCTATATCCACATTCTCAACAGATATGTATATTAACAATATCCACAGATAAGCATACAAGCTGTATCCACACTCTACAACAGATATGTATATCAACAATATCCACAGATAAGCATATAAGCTGTATCCACACTTCACAAAGATAAGCATATGAGCTCTATCTTCACTTCTCTAGACAAGCATATGAGCTCTGTCTACGGAGTTCATCCCCTATCTCCTCCCAATACCTATCCGGTTTAGAGGTACATCCCCTATCTTCCCCTAAACCGCGGAGTACATCCCCTATCTCCTCCTCTACACATAACGTATATAAACACATTGGTTCTATATACAATCACACAATACACACAATTAATGTATTCTATCAACCGTCAAGTTCCATGACACATTCCATTGATTAGTTTCCGTTTACCTAATCATCATGCATTGTCTACAACAATCTCGACTATCCTCCACCGATAGCCCAAAGCAGTTATTTCTAAAACAGAAAATAAATGCACAAATGGATATTCAATCAACATTTTATTTCCTCATTTCTCACCAATTAATTATCCCAATTAATTAAACAATGTAATTAGGCCATTTTCCATAATTACCATTTCAACCCTTAGGTTCCATTTTCATCAATGATTCAACAATCATTCCATTTTTCTATGCCAAACATGCATCTAGGTTTATTATGAATAAAACCCCAACTTTTGTAAAAATTACACAAAAGCCCCAAACTTTCACAAAATTACTAAACCAAGCCCAACATCTCAAAATACCAAAATTTAAAGACAAAACCCATAGAGAGGAGTAGGTTATCCCTACCTCAAATTCGGAGTCCCAAAGGAGAAGACGACAAAACCCAACGTGCTCCAAAACCCGAGATTTTCAGATTAAAATGAAGCCCTCGACGATCAACAACTTTTTTGTAAAGGCCAAAGGTGAGTAAATCACTCCTACTAGATCAAAACCTAGAGAGAAGGTAGAGTCTAGAGTGAGAGGCTCAACAATGGTGATTTTGGAAAAGTAAGAGAGAGAAGAGAAGGTGAAAAAGTGATTTGAAAAGTCACAATTTCGGGATTTAAACCCAGTCTTCCGCTCGAGCGTAAAACACCCCGCTCGAGCGGCCACTCACAAACTTCCGCTCGAGCGGCCAACCTCCCGCTCGAGCGCAGAATGCACTCGCCCAGCACTTTTTGCAGAACCAGGCCTCCGCTCGAGCTCCCAACCCTACGCTCGAGCTCACAACACTGCACAACCAGATACTGGATGGATGTATTCCCCGCTCGAGCGCCAACACCTCCGCTCGAGCGTACAGGCCAAAAATCTGGGCAACTAGTTTTGGTTTCTAAACTCAACCAACCTGAAACAAACCTGCCCAACACATCCCATAACTCAAATACTAAGTAAAAAGGATACAAACAAGATGATAAACAACTACCAACATCCACGGACACATGTCCGGATCACTATACAACAAGGGTAAATCTGGGATCGCTATAACCTCCCCCCCTTAAAGAATTTCGTCCCCGAAATTAAACACAAGTTTTCAAAAACAAGTTTTCCTCCATTTTAAACAATGTTACATTTTAACATTCAACAATTCGACCCATTACCGGTCATCCCATCCCTTTAACAAGAGACATATCACAATATGTAAACAACATATGTATTATTAACATGCACCAACATTATGCACTAACTTTCCAATGTCAACAATATATTCAACATATATAGTGTTACATCCAACTACCATATGAGGCAAGTTCCAAAACATGCTTCCAATAATCAAAACATTCTCAATGTTTTACAACTTAAGACATATATAAAAGCTCTTAAGTTCAACATAATGTAAAATTTAAATACAAGATCACACATCAACAAACAAGTCCGGATATTTCTCACGGACTTCCAACTCACGTTCCCAAGTGGCTTCCTCCACTCCGTGATGTTTCCACCAGACTTTCACCAAAGGAATGGTCTTACCACGCAGGACCTGATCCCGCCTATCCAAGACCCGAACCGGTCTCTCCTCATACGAGGCATCCTCATCTACCTCTAAATCGCTCCAATCCAGCACATGTGATGGATCTGGCTCATACTTCCGAAGCATACTCACATGAAACACGTCATGCACTCCGGACAACTGCGGCGGTAAGGCTAACCGATAAGCAACCTCGCCTATCTTCTCAAGGATCTCAAAAGGACCAATAAACCGAGGGGATAACTTCCCACTCTTCCCAAACCTCATCAGGCCTCGCCTAGGTGATATTTTCAGAAAGACATGATCACCTACCTCAAACGCCAAAGGTCTCCTCCTACGGTCGGCATAACTCTTTTGTCGACTCTGGGCTGTAACAAGCCTCCTACGGATAAGCTCAACTTTTTCCGTCGTCTCCCTAACCAACTCCGGACCCAACAAAGGTGCATCACCCACCTCGGCCCAACAAACTGGAGACCTACACGGTCGGCCATACAAGGCCTCAAACGGTGCCATACCGATGCTAGACTGAAAACTGTTGTTGTAGGCAAACTCTACCAATGGCAAGTGCCTCTCCCACGTCCCACTAAAATCCAGGACACAACCCCGAAGCATATCCTCGAGGATCTGAATAGTACGCTCGGACTGCCCGTCAGTCTGAGGATGATAAGCCGTACTAAAGGTCAACTTAGTGCCCAAGGCACTCTGCAAACTCTGCCACAACCTAGCAGTAAAACGAGGATCTCTATCTGAGACGATCGTCACTGGGACCCCGTGCAATCTCACTACATCCCGAATATACAAATCGGCAAGATGATCTACCGAATCTCTCACGCGCATAG
Organism: Camellia sinensis; assembly: GCF_055761805.1. NCBI lineage: Eukaryota > Viridiplantae > Streptophyta > Magnoliopsida > Ericales > Theaceae > Camellia > Camellia sinensis. The sequence continues at coordinate 27,310,352 of NC_138966.1, read as the reverse complement.
GAATATAGTGCGCCGACTTAGTCAACCGGTCTACAACCACCCAAATAGCATCACTACCCCGCTGAGTCTTCGGAAGACCTACAACGAAGTCCATAGTGACATGCTCCCACTTCCACTCGGCAATAGGCAAGGGTTGCAACAAACCCGCTGGCCTCTGATGCTCGGCCTTCACTTGCTGGCAAGTAAGGCACTTCGATACGAAAACAGCCACATCTCTTTTCATACCCCGCCACCAAAACTGGCGACCCAAATCCTGATACATCTTAGTACCTCCCGGATGCACCGCAAGGCGCGAATGGTGAAACTCTCGGAGTACTTCCTCTCGGCAAGACTCCGGTACAAACAAACGGTCTCGGTATTTCACACTCAGGTCGGGATACACCGTCAAACCCTTCTCAACTTTCCCACTGGAGATCTTCTCTCGGAGGGATTCTACCTCAAGGTCACCTCTCTGTGCCTCTAACACTCTAATCACAAGTGTAGGCTGCACCACGACAGAAAACAAGGCCGCAACCTCAACAGATTCGCCCAGTAGCAAATCAAACTCGCCAAGTGCTCCCAACATCTCCCATTCCCAGATGGCTATACTAGCAACATCACTAATGGATTTCCTACTAAGGGCATCGGCCACAACATTGGCCTTTCCCGGATGATAATGTAACTCAAAATCATAATCCTCGATGAACTCCATCCATCTCCTCTGCCTCAGATTCAAGTCTCTCTGTGTAAACAGATACTTCAAACTCTTGTGATCCGAGAATACCTCGAACCTCTCACCATAAAGGTAGTGCCTCCAGATTTTCAAGGCAAAGATCACAGCTGCTAACTCTAGGTCGTGTGTGGGGTAATTCTTCTCGTGTATTTTCAACTGACGTGAGCCATAAGCTACCACTTTCCCCTCTTGCATCAACACACAACCCAAACCCTCTCGTGAAGCATCACAATAAACCGCATAACCCAACCCTCTCTCCGGAATAATCAACACCGGAGCGGTGGTCAATCTAATTTTCAACTCTTGGAACGACTTTTCACAAGTCTCACTCCACACAAACTTGACTCCCTTCCGAGTCAGTCTAGTCAACGGTGACGCTAACCTGGAGAAATCTTTCACAAACCGACGGTAATACCCAGCTAATCCCAGAAAACTGCGGATCTCAAACACACTCTTAGGCTGTGCCCAATCTTGCACTGCCTCAACCTTGGATGTATCAACAGACACCCCTTCCCCGGATACCACGTGGCCTAAGAATTTGACTTCCCCCAGCCAGAACTCACACTTCCCAAACTTGGCATACAGCCTATGGGCTTTAAGTAACTCAAGCACCACTCTCAAGTGTGCCTCGTGCTCCTCCTCAGAAGACGAATAGATAAGGATATCGTCCACGAAAACAACCACAAATCGGTCTAAGAACTCCCGGAAAATCCGGTTCATCAAGTCCATAAAGACTGCCGGTGCATTGGTAAGTCCGAATGGCATCACCAGAAACTCGTAATGGCCATACCGCGTACGGAATGCCGTCTTAGGAATATCTTCCTCCCTGACCCTCAACTGATGGTAACCCGATCTCAAGTCTATCTTAGAGAAACAACGGGAACCCTTCAACTGGTCAAACAAATCATCTATACGGGGCATAGGGTACTTATTTTTAACCGTAGCCCGATTCAACTTCCGGTAGTCTATACACAATCTCAAGGCACCATCTTTCTTTTTAACAAAGAGTGTCGGTGCTCCCCACGGTGAAACACTAGGGCGAACAAAGCCCTTATCTAGCAATTCCTGGAGCTGAACTTTCAACTCAACCAACTCTGCTGGAGCAAAACGGTAAGGTGCCATAGAAATCGGCGCCGTACCAGGCACTAAATCAATAGAAAACTCTATCTCTCGGTGAGGTGGCAAACTAACAAGATCTTCGGGAAAGACATCCGAATACTCACAAACCACCCTCGGTAACACAACCTGGGTCTCACCACTCTCACCACTCTCAAAACTGGCAAGTAGACTACTAAGCTCACTTCGCCCTCGCGAATCATACCCCGGTGGCAAAACACTACCAACCCGGTCTCCCAAGAAATGGAACCACTCCCCGCTCAAGGTACACAATGTAACCCTCTGGCGGTAGCAATCAATAACAGCCCGGTATGACGATAACCAGTCCATACCCAAAATAACATCAAAACCCTTCATGGGCATGACAACAAACGGAAAAGGAAGCCTATAGTCGGCGACCTCTATATCACATCCTCTAACACCCTGTTTCAGAATCAACTCACCACCCAAAGGCGATACCACACAAATAGGAGATGCTAACTGTGCTAACTCCAATTCCAAAACAGATGCAAATGCAGCAGATACAAAAGAATGAGATGCACCCGTGTCTATCAACACATTAGCAACTGAGTTGCAAAACAGAAAAGTACCTCTCACTACTGATGGAGCCGGTACTAAATCCTGCGCGGTAACAGCATACACGCGCCCCGTAGGCCCCTGGTCTACCTGCTCACCTCTCGGAGCAAAAGACTGCTGCACAGATTGGGATGACGAAGCTCCCAGATTGGCCCTCGAGGCCTGCACCGACTGAGCTGGCTGAAAACCCTGCGTCTGTCTAGAACCAGACGCTCCCGAAGTGGCACTCAACTGTGGGCAAAACCTCTTCATATGCCCAGGTTGTCCACACTGATAACAAGTCAAGAGCTGCCCCCTGCCCAAACTCTGACTCTGCGGTCTAGCTGAAGAAGAAGCAGCTTTCTGACCCCCACCCTTCTGCGGGCACACAGATACCTTGTGACCCAGCTGGCCACACTTGTAACAGGTGAAATCCCCCTGACCACCTCTCCCGGAGCCTGCACTCGGCACTGGGAAGGTCGATCTAGCAACACCACCCTGCGACTGCTGAGGGTTAGAACCCCTCTGCCTCCTGCCATCACCCTGACTATCCTGGCTCCTCTTGGAGCCTCTCTGGCCCTCATCCTCCTCCTGCATCATAAGCTCCATATGAGCTGCAGCGTCCACTAGGTGTCTATACTCTCGAATATAAGACCCACCAATTCTCAACTTGAGGCCCCGCCTCAACTTCCGCTCAAACTCATAGCAACGGCGTTCCTCAGACGCCACCAGTTCAGGTGCAAACCTAGACAGACTGGTAAAAGTGGCCTCAAACTCGGCCACTGACAAGCCCTGCTGATTAAGCCGGCTAAACTGATCCCTCAGCTTTTCCCTAGCTGCTGCTGATAAAAACCTCTCCTGAAAAGCATTCACAAACGCCTCCCAAGTACCACCAACACGAGCTTTCTCGTACTTCCACCATTGACCCGCATCTCCCTTCAGTTGGAAGGATGCCAAGGTCACTTTCAGTGCTCCGTCCTCGATGCCAAGCATCTCAAACGTCTTCGTTGTCTGTTCGAGCCATTCATCTGCCTTAAGCGGCTCTTTAGGATCCCCGATAAACTCGTCCGGATTACACCGGAAGAACTCCCTCTTCAAGAAGGAAGGCCCTGTCTCAACTGCCTGATTCCCAGCTCTAAGAATACCCAAAGCTCCTGCTATCTCTCTGGCCAAGGCACCCATAGCCTGCTGACCTACTGGCTCGGCCACATTGGCCTGCCCAACTCCCTCCTGCACTGCCGGAATCTCACCCTGTAACGGTACTTCCTGCCTCGCAGGTCTACCACGCCTAGCACCTCTTCCTCGTCCTGACATCCTAATAAAGGCAACACAGAACGTTAGCACATTCATAAATGTGCCGAAACTAAACACTCACGTCCTAGTGCATGGACAACTGTAATTCACTCCACATAAGCACATAAACACATAAGCATTTACGAACTTCATTTCCGGATAATGATAGTCCCGAGGCGTTACTAGAGTTCCGGTTAGAAACAGCGTTGATCAAGTGCTTTTCCAACAAGACTCCCAGAAACTCAAGGCTCCAATCAACATCCAAGAAATTAAATCCCATACCCACATAGTCACATAAGCATGTTATCAAATAACCACATAGCATATGGTACTACATCTACGTCTCTATCAAGCGAGACAAACCCATTGTGATCCTAATCACTTCCCACGTACCCAAAGTATTCGAACCCGGTACGCTCTGATACCAAGTTGTAACGCCCTCAAAATAATAACATCAAACCCATCAGATAGGACAAGCATTTACTTATAAACTAACCACATTCCTTTATTTCATTGAGTTTCATTACATAAGTATTACATGTTAACATCAAAACAAAATGCCCTACGGGCTTACAGCTTTCCAAGTTAACACTTGGTTTCAACAAAAGAGTACTAACTCGTTTACACATTAAGCCCTTGGCTTGAAGTTACATGTAATACATCAAAAGTAAAACAACTACACTATGTCCGCCTCTAGCCTTCCAAGCTATGTCCTTGGAGGTGGCATGCTTCCTGTACCTGAAAATGATATTCCCATATAGGGTGAGCCACAGCCCAGTAGAAATACACTAAACCAACCATGGACAATGACTAAAACATTAGCAATTGATAGTTGGTCAACACTGATACAATCACATAAATTACATATTTATGTCAACGACTTACAAGTCCCAATTACTTTTCATTTTCCCTTTTTCAACAGATAGGCATGCTAGCTCTATCATCATTTCCACAGATATGTATAAAAAAACTATATCTCACATTCAGATAAGCATAAAAGCTATATCCACATTCTCAACAGATATGTATATTAACAATATCCACAGATAAGCATACAAGCTGTATCCACACTCTACAACAGATATGTATATCAACAATATCCACAGATAAGCATATAAGCTGTATCCACACTTCACAAAGATAAGCATATGAGCTCTATCTTCACTTCTTTAGACAAGCATATGAGCTCTGTCTACGGAGTTCATCCCCTATCTCCTCCCAATACCTATCCGGTTTAGAGGTACATCCCCTATCTTCCCCTAAACCGCGGAGTACATCCCCTATCTCCTCCTCTACACATAACGTATATAAACACATTGGTTCTATATACAATCACACAATACACACAATTAATGTATTCTATCAACCGTCAAGTTCCATGACACATTCCATTGATTAGTTTCCGTTTACCTAATCATCATACATTGTCTACAACAATCTCGACTATCCTCCACCGATAGCCCAAAGCAGTTATTTCTAAAACAGAAAATAAATGCACAAATGGATATTCAATCAACATTTCATTTCCTCATTTCTCACCAATTAATTATCCCAATTAATTAAACAATGTAATTAGGCCATTTTCCATAATTACCATTTCAACCCTTAGGTTCCATTTTCATCAATGATTCAACAATCATTCCATTTTTCTATGCCAAACATGCATCTAGGTTTATTATGAATAAAACCCCAACTTTTGTAAAAATTACACAAAAGCCCCAAACTTTCACAAAATTACTAAACCAAGCCCAACATCTCAAAATACCAAAATTTAAAGACAAAACCCATAGAGAGGAGTAGGTTATCCCTACCTCAAATTCGGAGTCCCAAAGGAGAAGACGACAAAACCCAACGTGCTCCAAAACCAAAGATTTTCAGATTAAAATGAAGCCCTCGACGATCAACAACTTTTTTGTAAAGGCCAAAGGTGAGTAAATCACTCATACTAGATCAAAACCTAGAGAGAAGGTAGAGTCTAGAGTGAGAGGCTCAACAATGGTGATTTTGGAAAAGTAAGAGAGAGAAGAGAAGGTGAAAAAGTGATTTGAAAAGTCACAATTTCGGGATTTAAACCCAGTCTTCCGCTCGAGCGTAAAACACCCCGCTCGAGCGGCCACTCACAAACTTCCGCTCGAGCGGCCAACCTCCCGCTCGAGCGCAGAATGCACTCGCCCAGCACTTTTTGCAGAACCAGGCCTCCGCTCGAGCTCCCAACCCTACGCTCGAGCTCACAACACTGCACAACCAGATACTGGATGGATGTATTCCCCGCTCGAGCGCCAACACCTCCGCTCGAGCGTACAGGCCAAAAATCTGGGCAACTAGTTTTGGTTTCTAAACTCAACCAACCTGAAACAAACCTGCCCAACACATCCCATAACTCAAATACTAAGTAAAAAGGATACAAACAAGATGATAAACAACTACCAACATCCACGGACACATGTCCGGATCACTATACAACAAGGGTAAATCCGGGATCGCTATAGGTTTGGGTGGTCAGTGTGGGTGTTTCTGGCATGTGTGGTAGGATGGGTATGGCCATATCTGTAACGCCCCGAAATAATTATAATAATCTATCCACAATATCAATAAATGACAACAATAATAAAATAATTATCTTCCATTACATCCATTTGAGTTTACAAAAAGGAAAACATATGCGGTATACATTCATAATGCTTGGCTTGAATCTATAGCTTATGTTGTGAACTAAAGAAAGAGTGGAAAGTAAACAGATAAGAAATGCCTTAAAGGCTTACAACCTTCCAAGATAATTCTTGGTTACAACGAAAGTGAACTTTAGGTCCAATACATTTAAAACTCTTAGCCATACAAAATTAATACAACAAAAAGAAACTCTCGCTCCAATTCCTCCCAAGCTACTGTCTTGGTAGAGGCATATCATCAGCACTTGAAATGTTTTTCCCACATAGAGTGAGTCAAAGCCTAACAGAAATAATCCAACACAGTATATGAATCTTAACAAAGCTATAAGGTAAATGCATATGCAATGCTCGTGCCAAAATATTTTTTTTTTATATCTTTTTTCAAAACTATGCAATGCCAAGTTAATATCTTGATTCATAAATCATTTCCATGACAATAGAAAATAGGATAGTGAATCACACTTTGGAAATTTCACAACAAATACAATCTTTTACGGAAATTTCGTCTAGAGGAAACCGTAAATCAGGACCCATGTAAACGTAGGCTTTACAAGCACTACTATTGCCATTTGAAGGAAATCTCATCTGCGGGATCGGCACCCATGTATAGGCGCAGTTTTCGAGACTTTCACCCTAAACACTCATGCCAACTTAGTTCAATCATTACAATTCATGTCTTTTCCAAATTCATTCTTTTTCTCAAAACGATAAGCATTTTCAATGTATAAGTGTAAGATAATGCTCAATGCAAATGAATGAGAAAAGTTTAGGTTGCTTTTGGAAGAGCTTTCTAAATATGATTTGAGAGTATGAGTTGTATTTTGAGTTTGTGAGTTTTGAAATTATGATTTGAGTATGGAAAAATTGTTTGGTAAAAGAGTTGAAAACAGTTTTGAATTGAGTGGGAAATTTTTGATGTGACATATGATATTTGATACAAAAACTTACAACTCATAACCAAACATACAACTCAAAATTCTATTAAAGCACATAAAAAAATTTTAAAAATTCGAAAAATATTTTTTTCGAATGTATAAAAATTAACATATGTCAAACAAAAAAAATTTTTGCGCTGTTCTAGTCAACCGGCCGGACGACCGGTTAGGCCAAATTTCAAAAAAAAAAAATAAAATTGAAAATCACGCATCACACAGAGTTTTCTAAATGGGGTAGAATCATAATTTGAACATCCTATCCAAACATCATATTGGAATATGGGGGTAGAATCATAGTTTGGAAATCGTTCCACACACAGCCTTCAATTCTCCTAATTCATATGCAATTTCTACAATAATCATAACTATCCTCAACCGATAGCCCAAAACAGATATTTCTAAACAGATAATTTATATTCCATAAAGGTAAACTTTTCAAATCTCAAGAGGTGAGTGATAATACATATTTAACTCCACCATCCTTATCAATACCAATCCAAATATTCGAGACATTTAGGGTAAAATCTCTTCTTCTTCCAAAACACATTCTACATATCTAAATCAATAATTTCATCACAACTCAAGAGGGAGGGTTTTGGAAATAATATTGTTATCCCAGATAGGCAACCCAAGAGGAGGGTGAATTGGGTTATTAAAAATTTTACAATATTAAAATTAGCACAATATTCAGAATTTTAACAAATAAAAAAAACAGAATAATAATTATCAATATAAAAGTAAGAGAGATAGGGAGAGAAAATCAAACACTGAGATTTATAGTGGTTCGGCACGCCAGGTCTACGTCCACTCCCCAAGGAACCTCCTTGAGAATTAAATAAATACACCACCAAGCTTGTGGATTTGGCACAGGACTTACTCTTATCTATTGGGTCTTATTCAACAATAAATGTCTTACCCTTACAAAATCTCTCAAAAAAAATAATGAATAAAAAATAAGTGGTACTTAAACCCTCTTTTACAATAATTCTCTCTCAAAGAGTAGATATGAAAGTGTAAGAACAATGACTACATTTAGATTTAAAAGTTAAAGAGCAGAATACAATATACTCAGAATTTTGGAGCACACAGAAAATTTTCTCTTCAAGTTCTTGATTTTTCTCCACACACAACACTTCTATTTATACACAAAAATATACCCGTTGGAAGTAGGACGCTCCTTGCTGACGTCATAGCTTACACAAGCACGCTCCTTGATTTTAACTAGTCAGCAACCTTACTGACGTCATGGCTTACATAAGCACACTCATTAATTTTAAATAGTCAGCAAATGTTAATAATTAAAAAGATAAAAGTAAGAATAATTTTTTCTTTTCCTTTTTTGTTTTTTCAAACATGGAACCACCGTTTTTATAGACAATTTAATACAAAGTTCACAACTTTCAAACAAGCAAATGATTTCCTCTATCTTGTTTTTATTATAATATATATGTATATATATATATATATATATATAAATAACACCATCTTTTTCTTCTTGTTTTATTATAATATGATATAATCAATGTAGTGTAAAAAGTTTAATTGCTCACGTGATGTATTCTATTTATATTATATGCATTCTATATAATATTCTAATCAAATATTTGCATATATAGTAAAATCCCTTCAAATAATATTTATAATAGATCTGATCATATATATTCTTTTTTTGTATATGTTGTAGAGATTTTAAATTAAATATAACATTCCACTCCATATCAATTTTGTCAAAAGAAGACAACCTATCAATACCAAATTTGTCAAAATAATACAACCAATCAATTTATCAAAAGATGAATAGTGATCAGCCTATTCTTTTTTTTCTTTTCTTTTTTCAAAAAGTGAATAGTAAAGTTTTCAAAATATTTTCATTTAAATAATATTTAACAAATGTACCATACAAATTTTAAACAGATATTATTTTGTGTCAAATAATATGTCTATTAAAAAAATCTAAATTTTGGCAAATAATATTTTAAATATCATCAAAATTAAACAATATGATTAACAATCTCCTCATTTTTTATGATGGCAATATTTGTATGGATTTTATACAAAATAAAAATTAATGAGCTATTTGATAATTTTGCAACATAAAATATTTAAAAGATTTGATACAAAATAAAAATCAACAAGTTGTATGATAATTTTGTAACATAAAATATTTAAAGCACATGCATGCACAACAATTTAAAGTCATATTTTTTTCTACCCCTTTGACATCATCAAAATAAAATATGGAGATGGGAAACAGACACATTTGGTAAAATAATCTGAGATACCAAAAATATAATAATGGTTCGTAGGTTTTGTCAAGATAATCGTGGGGATTTTGGAGCATCTCGAGCGCAAAAATGTTGACAAACAAAATATTTGAGCAGATATGCATCGATGATTGGATCGATGAAGTGTATAAAAAGTGACAAGGATGATAGGCAAAGAGACGAAAATATCAAGTGTTAGAGATAAAAATTTGTTTTACCTTCTTGTGTAATCATGTCATTCTTTACCTTAGCCATCAATGATTCGGACCTGCATGAAGTGCCTGTAATGCAGGCAAATAAGAGGGTACTAGTGGTGCAGGCACATGCTATGCCTGTAAATGAGGGTCCTAGTGTTATTGGTAATCGAAATAATATCGATACTATTAATAACACTATGGCTCTTAGTACACAAGCAATGACTGTAGTTGCCAATATGATGCAACGATTACAAGCAAGAGTACAAGAAAATCAACAATAGAGAGATAAGGTGTGCTTGTTAAAGCAACAACTGGTTAATATGTGTAAGGAGAAGAAATAGCTAAAAAGGAAAAATGCACAATTAGGGAATGCGGGGCAATATTACGCAACGGTTATAATGTCGAGACTCACAGAAGTCGAAAATAGAGAGAAGCATGTAAAAGAGGCCCATGAAAAATTGTTGAGAGAAGTAAAACGGAAAAAAATCTGTGAAGCCTTATGAAAATTTACATGTAATTGAGTAAAATTTTCTTCTTCTGAAATAACATTGCAAGCATTTCTCCTCCCCTTTTATTTTATTTTTTTTATTTATATACATTTTGTCTTTAAAAAAAATTTGGTGGTGCAAATAAGAAGTAGTGCAAAAAAAATATGTATATACTCCTCCTAAAATTATACACAGAATATACACACGCCCGCTTTTATTTATTTATTATCATTATTTTTTTATAATAATTGTGAATCTCAAAATGTATGAATCTCCCCCTAAATTAATGCACTAAAAATTACATAAATTTGAAGAAACAAATTACAAATCTATAATACCAAGGACCATTAAGATCTGGCCATAAACAACTACACCAAGTACACTAGCATAAAAGGAGAAAATAAAAATAAAAATAATTTCTTCAAACAAGGTAGAAGCAACCATTATTAAATCCAAGAGAGTTTGGAGCACATACAACAAATAAAAAAATATAACACAATGCAAAAAAAAAAATTAACATATTGATCGGTAATGACCTTGGTGATCGGAGGAAATAGAGAAGATCGTGTAGATCGATGACGAACTTTTGTAGATTGACAATGGATCTTGATGGATCAGTCACGGATCTTGATAGATTAGTCGCGGATCTTGCTGGATCGGTGATGAAACTTGATAAATTGGTAAAGATGGTGATGCAGATTTTGGGTAGAGAAGTGATGGAGCTCAGTAAATTGGTGAGGGATTTGGGTGAATGATAGATGATATTGTGGATGATGGGGCTGGTGGTAGATGATGGTGAGGATAAAGATAAAGTCGGCTGAGGATAAGAGGAAGAAAGGGAGAGCGATAGAGCAAGAAAAAGAGGAAACAGAAAGTGAGGGAGATAGCGAATGCGAGAGAAACGGAGTGGGTGAGAGAGAGAGAGAGAGAGAGAGAGAGAGAGAGAGAAAGAGAGAGAGAGAGAGAGAATATATATAATTTATTTTTATTTTTATTATTATTTATAATTATTATTAGAAATATTTTATTTAATTATTTATTTAAAAAAATTATTTTTAATATAAACATTATATTGGAGTATTCATCATACCAAGTTCTGTTCTAATATAACAAAATTGTTTTTCATTTAGAGGCTTGGTAAATATGTAAGCTAATTGATGATTTGTAGGCACAAATTCGAGTTCAATATCACCTTTGAGTACATGATCTCTTAGAAAATGATGCATTATTTCAATGTGTTTAGTGCGTGAGTGCTGAATAGGTTTTTTTGAAAGGTTAATGGCACTTGTGTTATCACATTTTATAGAAATATGATCATAGTGAAGTCCAAAATCTTGAAGTTGTTGTTTCATCCAAAGCAATTGTGCACAACACCCAGCGACGACAATTGTGACAACCCTTACCTCCGATTACTGCTAAACTGTAATTGCACATGATAAGTAACTGATTAGGATGAAATCCTAAACTAATTGCACGAGTATTCTGTTTTAAATACATTTCTATCTGTTAGTCATTGAATGATCTGCTCATGTTTTTAATTTCGAATTGCAAATTGAAGGCCTTATCGGCGGCCAAATCTGTAATTGATTGGTGTTTTATGTTAATTAGAATTTATGTGATTTTATGATAGATTTAATTTAAATTTGATTTGGAATGATTAAATTAGATTAAATAATATTAAATTACAATAGTTTGAATTTATTACAAGATTGCCACTTAGTGGCCTAGTTCTAGACCAACACTCCTCTTCATTTCATACACATTTGACATAACATTTCTTCAGCCACTTCTAGAGACCAAAACGTGAGAGAGAGCTTGAGAGTTGGAAGAAGAATTGAGTTCACTTAATTTGGCTTGGAGACCTAGAAGATTTGAAGAGTTCATTGCATATTTGAACTCCTAGACTTGAAATTGAAGACCTAAGGTAGGAGAATCATCTTCTTGAACTTGAATTCTAGTTGTATCTTGCATGGTCCATGAGCCATTAGTGATCTAAGTCTAGAATTGGTTTTAAATTGTTGAATTGAAGCTTGAATCATGCATGCATGTACACATTGCTGAGTTTTGAGGTTGTTTTCATGGAAATTCTTACATGCATGTCTATATCCTAGCTATGGTCCATGAATTCATCATGTTTTTGAGTGAATTGACTCATTTGATCAAGTATTTGAAGCCTTGATTTCAATTGAACACTTGTTTGTCATATATACATTATGTTTATGAAGTTTTGTTTGGGTATGTGTTTAATTGAACTACCTTTAAGCTTTGATTTTGCAAATTGATCTTTAAAACATGTCATATTATGAGTTTTAAAGTGTTTTTCAGAAAATTGGCCCAAAGGAATCGAATTTGATGCTTTATATGTTGAATTTGAGGTTGGAGGTTCAATCTGGAAATTCCAGATTTTGGACCCACACTCGAGCGTAGGACTTCACGCTTAAGCGTACCCTCTGAGGCGTGCACTTCCACTCGAGCGAGGAAAGTAGCGCTCGAGCATGAAATGCATGCACCCAGAGGTTTTTGTGTTTTACAGTCTGCTCGAGCGAGGGAATGCACGCTCGAGTGAGGACTTGGGTCTCACGCTCGAGCGGAGGTCGAGCACCCATCGAGCGTGATTTTTGTGCATCCAGTACTTTTGCTTGAGTTTTCAGTCTGCTTGAGCGGGGAAAGCCACGCTCGAGCGGAGTTCCTTTGTCTGCATGTCCGCTCGAGCGTAGAAATCCACGCTCGAGAGTGGACCCCTGTTTCAGCAAATTTTGAAAACTGTTTTAAAGTGCATCTTTGCATCCTCATTTCATCCTAAGCATTCTTAGGCCATGTTTAAGGCATCTTAATGAGGATATTGATGTAGAACCACACCGAGTCAAGATAGGGACTAAGTCATTGATTCCTAAGTGTGTAACATAGTGTGTGTTCATTCTGTAACTGTGTAGGGTTGGCATCCGAGGACGCTCACTAGCCATTATTAGCCTAGTTCTCTGTGAGTAATAATGTTGTAAAGATATGTTCAATCATGAATATTTTCTAAAGATCAACTGTACTGCTTTCTGAAATGATATTTCTTACTGAATGAATGTTTGTCCTATTTGTGAACTGTATTCGTGGCATCCATAGCAATTTACTGTTACTGTACTGTTACTGCTACTGTCACAGAGATCTCTGTCGGTTCCTATGTTTGGAACCACTACTGTTTACTGTTATGATGGCCATCAACTGACTGTTCAGTCTATTAAGACCTACTATACTGTTTTGCTATTAGATGTACCACATATAACTGCTATGGTTTCTAAATGACTGATATGACTGCTTATTGACTGAAAGGACATTCATTCTTAACCTCTTTACATAACTGTTATTCATTGGGCTTTAGCTCACTGTTTATATATATATATATGTAGGTGTCCAAGCACTGGATCAAAGCTAGGAGCGTTGGGTTAAACTCCCTTTTTGTCTAGCCAACCAATGTGCCTCACTACGAGGTTCCAAGTGTACTCAAGCTAAGGCTACTTTGGGGTGTTTTAGATTTCCCCTTGCTGCTTCTGTTTTGTATAGAATGTTAAGACTTGTACTGTACTGTCATGGTAGGGATTTGGTCCTTAACCTCAATGGCTGTATATGTTGTATGTATATATGTTTTACTTATGAATGTGAATATGTTCGGAAAAGTCTTTTTGCATATAGACTGTTTCAGCTAATTGGACATCTTTTACTACTGTTTTGGCTTCCACCAACCCCTGTACTCTGTATTACTGTCATTACTGTTAAGCAGGCCTTCGGTAATCACGGATTACTGGCCGGTTACGGTGCTAAACCCATAGGGGCGAGTTTGGGTCGTGACAGCAATGTATTCTGCTTCAGCAGTTGACAAAGCCACTAACTTTTGTTTTTTGCAAAACCAAAAAGTGAGAGAATGTCCAAGAAAATGACAAGCCACTAGTGTTTTTTCGGTCAAGTCTACATCCCACAAAGTTGGCATTTGAGTAACCAAAAAGTTCAAAGGTGGTTCCCTCAGGATACCATAATCCCAAATTTGGAGTGCCGACAAGATATCTGAAAATACGTTTGATTGTGGTGATGTGTGACTCTTTCGGTGCAAATTAAAAACGTGCACACATACAAACACTAAATATTATGTCAGGCCTATTTGCAATAAGATAGAGTAAAGAACCAATCATACCTCGATATTTCTTTTTATTTGTAGGTTTACCTTACTCATCTTTGTCGATTTTTATCGATGCGTTCATTGGAGTTGCTGCAGGCTTTAATGATTCCATTTCAAACCTTTTGGTAGATTTTTGATATATTTGGTTTGATTTAAATAGATTCCATCATTAGTTTGTTTAATTTGTAGACCAAGGAAGTAATTTAATTCCCCCATCATACTCATTTTAAACTCACCCTACTCTTTGCACAAATTTTCATTAGTAGCACCAGAAATGATATCATCAACATAAATTTGAACAATTAGCATATCTTCCTTTTTGATATTTATAAAAAGTGTTGTATTAATTTTTTCTTTAGAAAAACCTTTATCAAATAGAAAATTACTCAATCTTTCATACCATGCTCTAGAAACTTGTCTCAAACCATATAAAGCTTTTGAGAGTTTGAAAACATGATCCAGGTATTTATGACTTTCAAAACTGGCGGGTTGTTCAACATAAACTTCTTCCGAAATGTACTCATTTAAGAAAGCACTTTTAACATCCATTTGATACAATTTGAAATCTTTAAAACATGTAAAAGCAAGTAACATTCTAATAACTTTAAGTCTAGCAACCGGTGCAAAAGTTTCATCAAAACCAATGCCTTCTTCTTGATTATAACCTTGGGCTACCAACCTAGCTTTATTTCTAGTAACAACTCCGGATTCATCTATTTTATTTCAAAAAACCCATTTTGTACCAATAACAGGATGATCCTTAGGTCGAGGGGTAAAAAACCAAACTTCATTCCTTTCAAATTGATTTAATTCTTCTTGCATTGCTAAAATTCAGTTTTCATCATTTTCAGCTTCTAAAAACGATTTTGGTTCAATTTGTGAAACAAACGCTAAGTTACCACAAACATTCTAACAGAGGAACGAGTTTTTATACCTTCCGCCGCATCACCTATGATGAGGTCTTTAGAGTGGCCATGAGCATACTTCCATTCTTTTGGTAGATTTGAGTCGCTTTCTGAAAGAGTATATATTTCTTGAAGTTTCTCCATTGTCATTTCTTCTTCATGTTCGCGTAATGGATTTTCTTCATTTTCTTTTATATAAATGCTCTCCATGCTTGGTTGATTTTCTACAATATCATTACTTACAAGATTTTTGGAATTAATGTTGTTAGATTCATCAAAAACGACATGCACAGATTCTTCAACAAGTAGAGTTCTTTTATTGAATACTCTATAAGCTTTACTGGAGATTGAATAACCAAGAAATATAGTTTCATCCGATTTAGCATCAAATTTTTCTAAGTTATCTTTATTATTATTCAATACAAAGCATTTACAACCAAATGCACGCAAGTGACTAATGTTAGGTTTTCTACATTTCCAAATTTCATAAGGGGTTTTCTTAATAATAGGTCTAATCATGGTATGGTTTACAATATAGCATGCAGTGTTAATAGCTTCCGCCTAAAAATATTTAGGCAAATTATTTTTACAAAGCATAGTACGGGTCATTTCTTCAAGAGTTCTATTTTTTCATTCAACTACTCCATGTTGTTGAGGAGTTCTAAGAGCAGAAAAATTATGATCAATTCCAAACTCATCACAAAACATAATAAAATCATCATTTTCAAATTCTCTACCATGATCATTTCTAATACTACAAATATTAAGATTTTTTTCATTTTGAATTCTTTTACAAAGTCTTGAGAAATTATAAAAAGCTTTATTTTTATATGCTAAAAATAATACCCATGTATATCTAGTATAATCATCAACACAAATAAGAGCATACGATTTTCCTCCTAAACTTAATGTTCTAAATGGTCTGAATAAATCAATATGCAACAGTTGAAGCAGTTTAGTAGTTGAAACGATATTTTTGGATTTAAAAGAAATTCTAGTTTGTTTTCCAAATTGACACGCATCACAAAGTTTGTCTTTTTCAAAAATAATTTTTGATAAACCAATGACTAACTCATTTTTTGAAAGCTTGGAAATTAAATCAAAATGAGTATGTCCTAATCTTCTATGCCAAAGCCAACCACTATCATTTATAGCAGATAAACATTTAATATTAAAATGAGAAGACAAATCATGTAAATCAAACACATATACATTCTCATATCTATAACCTACAAATAAAGTTTTGTTTTCTAGGGTGTTTTCAATAGTGCAATGAGTTTTCTCGAAAATAACTCTATAACCTTTATCACATAATTGACTAATACTAAGCAAGTTATGTTTTAAACCTTCAACAAATAAAACATTTTCAATAATAAGAGAGGGATTTTTACCAATACTTTCTACACCAATGATTTTACCCTTGTTATTATCGCCAAAAGTCACATATCCGCCATCCTTTGGTTGGAGTGTGGCGAACATACCTTTATTTCCAGTCATGTGCCTCGAACATGCACTATCGAGATACCATCTATCATTACTAGATTTTGTCTTAAAACATGCCTACAAAAATTTGATTTCTCTATTAGTATCCATTTTTTCTTGGGTCCATAAAAGTTAGAATTTGACACTCTTGAAATGTCCTTAGGGACCCACATCTTTTTTATTTTAGCAAAATGATTTCTTTTAGCAGGACATGAAGGTGAAATATGATCTTTTGTACCACAAAAATGACATGTGAGATAAGAGTGATCAGAAAATGCATGCACAAAGTCATTTTTGACATTTTTTACTTTTAAAAAACGTTTATATCCAATTCCGGCTCTACCAAAAGTATAATTTTGATTTTTAAGAATTTTATCTAAAGTCTCTCTACCTTGAGTGAATTTTGAAAGAGTGTTTTTCAAATCTTCAATATTTTCTTTCAAAATAATTTGCTCATTTTTTAAAGACTCATTTTCTTTTTGCAATACAACTAAATATTTTTCAGAAATTGAAGACTCTTTTCAAGTTAAAATCTTATTTTCCTTTTTCATTTTCATGGCTTCATTTTCTAAAACAGTTATCTTGGAAGTTAAAGATTCATTTTCTTTTGATAAACTTGAAATCACTTTTCAAAATAAGTTTCTTAAATTCAGCATATAATTCATCAAAGTTAATTGTAATTCATCAAATGTAAAGGATTCGTTATTTACCTCATTTTCGTTTCCAAGTGCCATTAAGTATAGGTTAGCAACCTCATTTTTTCAAACTTCGGTTTTTGTATCACTTTCATCGATATCTTCTCCCCATGCTACAATCATAGCTTTCTTCTTGTCCTTATTGAATTTTTTCTTAAGTTCTGGACATTCTGATTTGTAGTGTCCAAGTTTGTTGCATTCATAGCAAGTAACTTCAATTTTTTTGTGATTTTCTTCTCTTTGAAAATCCGTGTTGTTGAAGTCTTTTCTGAACAAATTTTGTACGCTTTATTTCTTTCTCACAAACCTTTAGAACTTTCTAGTGATGGATGTCATTTCCTCATCCTCATCCTCTTGATGTTTCGAGATGGATTTGAAGGCTATTCTTTTCTTCTTGTTGTTGTTCTCCTTTTCCTTTCCTTCTTGCATTATAAGCTCATAAGTTAAGAGAGATCTCATTAACTTATCTAGACTTAGCTTTGATAAATTCTTGGCTTCGATAATAGCAATGACTTTTGTCTCCCAACTTTTTGGCAATGACCTTAGCACTTTTCTTACAATTTCAGCATTAGTATATATTTTTCTAAGAGAAGTGAAACCATTAATAATATCAGTAAAGCGAGTAAACATTTGAGGAATAGTCTCATCAGGCTTCATTTTAAAGAGTTCATAATTATAGACTAACAAACTGACTCTAGATTCTTTAACTTGTTCTGTTCCCTCATGAGTCACTATAAGCTTGTCCCAAATTTCTTTTGCGGTTTTACATGTGAAGATTCTGTTCAACTCGTTGGCATCTAAGGCGCAGTACAACATATTTGTGGCTTTGACATTAATTTGGGTCATTCTAGTATATGATTCATTCTACTAATCTTCAGGTTTTGGTACCCTACGTCCATCTACGGTTTTGGTAGAAATTTTTGGACCATTGCAAATAATTTTTCAGCATTCATAATCATTAGATTGAATATGTATGGTCATCCTAGTTTTCCAATAGCTAAAATTTGGGCTGCTAAATAGTGGTGGCCTATTGGATGCTTGTCCCTCGGGTAAGGAATAATTAGGGGTTGCCATGATCTACTCTAAGATGGTTAAGTCACACAAACTAGAGTTTAGGCTCTGATACGAATTTTTATCCCAGATAGGCAACCCAAGAGGGGGTGAATTGGGTTATTAAAAATTTTACAATATTAAAATTAGCACAATATTCAGAATTTTAACAAACAAAAAAATAAAATAATAATTATCAATATAAAAGTAAGAGAGACAGGGAGAGAAAATCAAACACTGAGATTTATAATTGTTCGGCACGCCAGGCCTACGTCCACTCTCCAAGGAACCTCCTTGAGAATTTATTTACTATCAATTGAATAAATACACCACAAAACTTGTGAATTTGGCACTGGACTTACTTTTATCTATTGGGTCTCACTTAACAATAAATGCCTTACCCTTACAAAATCTCTCACAAAAATAATAAATAAAAAATAAGTGGTACTTAAACACTCTTTTACAATAATTCTCTCACAAAAAGTAGATATGAAAGTGTAAGAACAATGGCTACACTTAGATTTGAAAGTGAAAGAGCAGAATACAATATACTCAGAATTTTGGAACACACAGAACTTTTTCTCTTCAAGTTCTTGATTTTTTTCTGCACACAACACTTCTATTTATATACAAAAATATACCCGTTGGAAGTAGGACGCTCCCTGCTGACGTCATGGCTTACATAAGCATGTTCCTTGATTTTAAATAGTCAACAACCTTGCTGACTTCATGACTTACATAAGCACGCTCTTTGATTTTAAATAGTCAGCAAATGTTAATAATTAAAAAGATAAAAGTAAGACAAATTTTTTCTTTTCTTTTTTTTGTTTTTTTAAACATGGAACCACCATTTTTGTAAACAATTTAATACCAAGTTCATAACTTTCAAACAAGCAAATGATTTGCTCCATCTTGTTTTATTATAATATATATATATATATATATATAACTCCATCTTTTTCTTCTTGTTTTATTATAATATGATATAATCAATATAGTGCAAAAAGTTTAATTGCTCACGTGATATATTCTATTTATATTATATGCATTCTATATAATATTCTAATCAAATATTTGCATATATAATAAAATCTCTTTAAGTAATATTTATAATAGATCTGATTATATATATTCTTTTTCTGTATATGTTGTAGAGATTTTAAATTAAATATAACATTTCACTCCATATCAATTTTGTCAAAAGAAGACAACCCATCAATACCAAATTTGTCAAAATAATACAACTAATTAATTTGTCAAAAGATGAATAGTGATCAGCCTATTCTTTTTTCTTTTTTTTTTTCAAAAAGTAAATAGTAAAATTTTCAAAATATTTTCATTTAAATAATATTTAACAAATGTACCATAAAAATTTTAAGCAGATATTGTTTTGTGTCAAATAATAAATCTATTAAAAAATTTAAATTTTGATAAATAATATTTTAGACATTATTAAAATTAAACAATATGATTAAAAAGTATAGTGAATCTCGAAGGTGGGGTGGTCACATTTGGAAGAAGATTCAGACAAATAATCGCCAATGGAAATGAGTGTGGAAAATCAATCGAGATGGGAGGATTGTCTAATGAAACCCAAGCTAGTTGACGGAAAAAATACAAGGTGTGGATTGTTTTTCCTAGTTTTTTGTGAAGTTGGATACGCTCGGGTCAGATTCAAACGTGGTGGCCCAAACTAGTGTATCAAACCAAAAAAATACTATAATACACTTTTTCCAAACGTAACGTAAACGGAGAACATGGAAATTACATAAATTAACATTAATAGCACCCACAATGGGTAGAAACGTAATTCACCACAAAATGAGACTTCCATGAGTAATAAAAAAAATCTGGAACTGATTAGTACACAAGTAATCCATTTGATAGGTGAATCACTCATATAGTGATAAATAGTATTTATCTTTAGCGCTTGGTTTGTTTTAACAATAATTTTTTTTTTTTTTTTTTGGTGTGGAAATTTTCTAATATTTGCTACCATAAAAAAAATTAAAATTAAACACAAAATAAATTTATATAGAAAAAATATTTTCATTTTTGAAAAGTATAAAAATATATTTTAAGTCAAATTCTTATCAATGTCATGTCACGACACTATTACTGTCGTTGTCAACTCCACCATCATCACATTTTTACGGTCATTGTCATTCCTAGAGGTGCTCGTGGATCGAGTTAAATTAGATTGCCTCTCTTTCGTCATTTGTTCGCTTAGTTAGCAGATGCAAATTGAATAGGCCATGCTGGTTGACAGATATATGCAAATCAATTTAGCGGTTTGATCTTTATTATTTTGGGCAGTTTTTTAAACTATTTTTAATACTTTTTTACTATTTTTTCCTAAATTTTTTTATTCTTTATTTTTTATAATAAAAATAAAAGTTTAATTTTCATATTTCATAAATAACAAATATAATTACTAAATAATTTTTTTTAACACAAAAACATACAAATATAACATTATTTTCTTAGGAGTATCGGTGAACTAGGTCGGGTCAAGTCAGGTGGCCTCCCATTCCCTATTTGTCCGAATTTAGACAGATTGAAAAAAATTCAAACCAATAGAACTATCTACTTTATAACAAATTGGTTCAGATCATTTGATTTTGACAGATTGATGGATGCTTTCCTATCCCTAGCCGTCATTGATGCCACCACACCAGCCCAATGAACAAAAATGGAGGGTAAATTTTAATTCAAATTTGTTTGGGAACATGTTAGTTTAATAAATTTTTGAATTTTTTGTTAAAATATGAAATAAAAAATTAATATGTTTAAGATAAATTTTTATTTTTTTATAAAAAAAAGAAGGGCAAATTACATATACACCCCTCGAGGTTTGGCCAAATTACAGATGCCCCCTGAGGTTTGAGAAATTACGAATTCCCCCCTGAATACTATATTTGCATAAGAAATTAGGAGGTTATTTGTTATGAAATATAAACCTCAGGGGGCAAATTGTTATGAAAATACAAACCTCAGGGGGCGGGATGTAATTTCCGAAACCTCAGGGGATATCTGTAATTTAGCCAAACCTCGAGGGGTGTATATGTAATTTGTCCAAAAAAAAAACACAAAAAGTACAGAGGAAAAAAACCATTGACCTTTTTTGTACAATGTATTAGCTTTTTAACTTTGGGGAAATAACAGCACACGGTGGTGATAGAAAAAAAATTACAAATTGGTGTTCAAATTTATACATTTTAATAATTAAAATACTATATTTTTTTTTCAAAATTTTGTAAATAAATATATATAAAATTTTTTTTACTACCACCGTGCTGTTATTTCCCCTTTTAACTTTTGAGTAATGATACGTTTTATAAAAAAACTTCCTGAAAATACTTCACCATTAGATTAATTTGAAGTATTTTATTATATATTATCCAATCACGTACATTTAAGTTACAATTTATCAATCATATTTGTAAATTAAAATTTCAAAATTAAAACATTCTTACATAAAGGTAAATCATTTTTTTTAGGATAAATAACAAATACATCTCCTGAGATTTGCTTAAAATACGAATTATTTCCTGTGGTTTGAAAAATTATAAATACCTCCCTAATAGAATTTTTTATTTAACAGAATTAATTGAAATGAAATTTTAACATTATTAAAAATTGTTAATTAACTTAATGTTTTATTAATAAAATGACTTATTTGTTATGAAATTAGAAATCTTAGAAGGTATAATGTAATTTCTAGAACCAGATGAGATAATTTATAATTTAAGTAAATCTCAGAAGATGTATTTATAATTTATTTATTTTTTATTATTATCTATTATACTAAATTATTTCATGAAAATTTTCATGATACTTGTTTTCATAAAATCTAATATTACTCTCAACTTTAGGTTGAAATCGAATGTTTTCCAAGTCGGTGGTGCTATATGCATTAATTAGTATACTAATTAGTGTACCAACACTAATTATGACATTATTATTAATCTCACTCATTATATAAATTATAAATATTAAAAATATCTTAAATTATATTATATCATTAATTAATACACTAATTAATACATACAGTATTATTTTTTCCAACTACGCCTTAAAGTTTAAATTTTATTTATTTATTTTTTAATTAAAGAAGCTTGGCTGATATTGTAATTATCTTAAAAACCAGGGGCACTCAATTGTTTCCACTCTTATAAAACTTGCTACTATCGCACCATCCAAACTCCTCCCATCAACTCTTTTTTTATTTTTCCCAAAACCAAAACAAACAGAGTCCCTAACAAATCCAAACCCAAAAAAAAAAAAAAAAAAAACTCACTTTCCGACTACCCGTCATTTTCTCGAGAAAATGTCACCCTGCGGCAAAATCCAACACATAGTGAGACTCCGCCAGATGCTCCAGCGGTGGCGCAAGAAGGCCGCGGTGTCCTCCCGCCGCATCCCGTCCGACGTCCCCGCCGGACACATGCCGGTCTGCGTAGGCACCAATTGTAGAAGATTCGTTGTGCGTGCGACGTACCTGAACCACCCCGTCTTCAAGCAACTCTTGGTCCAAGCCGAGGAAGAGTACGGATTCACCAATACCGGTCCACTCGCCATTCCCTGCGACGAGTCGCTCTTCGAAGAAATACTCCGGTTCATGACCCGATCCGAGTCTACCAATTCGGCCCGGTTCTTGAATCTCGACGACTTCCAGAGATACTGCCACCTGGACTTCTTGCCCGAATCTCGACCGCTCCTTCATGGGTTCACCACCGATAAGTTCATCTGGTAACTGAAAGCTCGGCCGTACTTGATTTAACCCGGATTGACTCGACTGCACAGTGAAGAAACAGAGTGAGTTCATATTGCTTGACTCGGCCGAGTTACTAATTCATGAGGGATTTTTTTTTAACCGATTGATAAAGGTGAGTGAGTTGGTGGGTTTTGATTTTTTTTTTCTTTTTTTTAAATAAAATAAAATATTAAATGTAATTTATTGGGGGGTGAGTTACTGAGTACTGAGTTGCTGGTTCGGGTAACTCAGGAGAATGAAGTGGAGATGGCAGTGTGGGCCGAGTTAGCCCCTGAGTCGTCATGGGTTCGAATCGTATTGGAGTCACATTTGAGAGAGGGACACCACTAATGAAATGTGCAGCTGAGGAACAAAAGAAAGAGAGAATGAAAGATAAGTGATTTAATAGGTCACTTTTTTATTTTATTTTTTTTGTAAATTATGTGATTTATTGATGATTTGATTAACGAAAATTGTAGAGAATTCAAGCATCACTGTCCATTGTTTCATAAATTCTGTTCTTTTTAGTTAAATTATATTTACACTAAAAAAAAAGTCTCTTGGAAGGGACCACATGTAGAGGTTTTTTTTTTTTTTTTTTTTTTTTTTTTTTGAGAAATAACCGATTGATTTTTTTTTTTTTTAATTTATGAACTTTAATTATTAAAGTCGTAAATTTTTTTTTGTGTGTATCTAATTATTTTTTTTGAAAATTACGCTTAATTTGTAATTTTTCTCTCTCGTTTTTTAAGAGACATGTTAATATGCTTTTAGTTTTTTAAAAAAAAAAAAAAATCGTGTCAAGTTAGTGCAATTTTTACTTAACATTTATCAGGCATAAAATAATGTTAGTGCAATTTTTACTTAACATTTATCAAGCATAAATAATGTAAATAAATTAATTTTTTTTTATTATTTAAAAGTTAAAAGTGATATACTTTTATCTTTCTGTGTTTTTTTATTATTAACTTTCAGTTATATATAATTAAAAAAAAAAGTAAAAAAAAAAAAACAGCCTAACGAGTATTTTAAGATATTAATTAACAAATTTAAAATGATTATAAATTTGGGACTAGAAAATGCCCCAAACCCAAACCCCAGTGGGGTAACCCTACCACCCAACTGTTTTTTTATTGGTCCATAATGTTTTTTTTTTCTTTCTTTTCCACTTGCTGCCCCCGCGTGGAGGTGGGGGTGCTAGGGGTCACCCCCACTGGGGGTCTCCAGCACAGTTGTTTGGGACTAGACCCTCTCCAGTTAATATTTCAACTGGATGGTCTAAACCGATTCATTTTGGATCTGTTTCAATGATAAAAAAAAATTTAATATGTAGAATTCGTCGAATATTTCATTCATGTAAAAGAATAATTTTGATCTGATATCAATAATCATTTGATCAAATTACAGTTGTATCAATAATTTATTTTTAAAATCATACTTACCATTAACACAAATTTGATCTGATCAAGTGATTATTGATATCCGATTAATGTGATTTTTTTTAGTGATTAAGTACTCAACGAGCCATACGTATTGAATAGTTTTGATCATCAATATAAACTCTGTGGTAGGCTCATAAATACCTAACAACACCTCCATTCTAAAATTTGATTAGAGAAAAGCCATCTCCCATAAATTTTTATAGTATGTACTTTTCTTTAAAGAATGTATAAAATTGGGCAAATCAACACCCTCTTGAGATTTAGCTAAATTATAGATTATCTTTGAGGTTTTGAAAATTACATTTCATCCCATCGCAATTAACGCCGTTAACGGAGATAGTAATTTGACTAAAATGCCCTTGGGTAAATTACACTAACACCCATTGAGGTTTCTATTTAATACATATCCCCCCTTACATTTAAAAAATTACATTCCCCTCATTGAGGTTTATAATCTCATTACAAATTGCCTCCTACATTGCTTATGTCATACTCTAAAATTTCTAAGTGACTATCTTGTCATTTTTCCTACCATTTCTTCTTTCTATCATTATGACTACATTCTATAATTTTTCATCATTGAATTCTATCTGAACATATTGTTATTGAGTGATGATATGCAAGCAAAAATTTTATATAGAATTTTCAAATACTATGATATAGCTTAATGGTGACCTTTCATTTTAAAACAAAAACATCTATAAACATGATTTATATATTTGCAACAATATTATTATCACAACATTTTTATGATATTAATTTTAATATATGAATATAACTTTTCGTTTTTATTTCCACCATTATATCCAAATTAGATCAATTTAATTTAGATATATTTAAAAAATATAAAATTTGTGTAATTTTTTTTTTTAAAAATCCACTGAATATAAAAAAATAAGATAATGTATTGAATTTTTCTAAGCTAATATTTTAATTTCAAGCTACTTAAATACTCTTTCTTTATTCCTTCTGATGATGTTGTGGTATCAATAGTGGTTGGGTCAGATTGGCCTGCGTCTTCTATGGATTTGTTGGTTATTGAATCCTCAATGCGTGCCTGCAAAAAGGTCCAAATGAGGAGGCAGTCCCTGGACGGACACTCCGACGATCAAGTTAGATTGGGCAGACAGTCAATGGTTTTTTAGAGAGAGAAGAAGGGGATGAAAAACTTAACTTTTTACGTCTCTCGAAAACTTCCTTATATCCTTTGCTTATCATTTCCTAATATTTTCCAAGCTGTCTTGTTGGCCGAAAATCTATGGCCTAATTAACATCGTTTATGGTGATTCTACATACTCCAACGTAAGGGGTCTTACTGTATTTAATGCTACAGTAGCCTCATTAAATGGTCGATGTGTGGGTGCAATAACTTTGCAGGATCTTTGTCTACTTACATGGCTAATTCCCTGTATGACAAGTGTTTGAATGCTATTGGTCCTAGCCCAGTATTGTCTTCTCAAAGTTACTAGGCTTTAATACTTGGGCCGTGAGATAGGTCTTGAGCCGTGGGCTTGGCCTCCCTTGGGTGCCCATCAATATCAGTAGTCCTTCATTTCCAAGTGTGGCTTTAGTCCAACGAAGGGAATATGAAAGGTAGAAATAGTCCCCTAAAACGGGGAAAGAGGTGGAGGGAAGTAGGGTGGGATCTCGTGCAAGAGTGGCCAGGCGTGAAGAATGACCAAGCGACAAGGGTGGTCGATCGTCGGGACAGCCGACCACGAAGGTGGCTGAGCGTAGTGAGTGACCGACCAACAAAGGTGGTCGATCGTCAGGTTGGCTAACCAAGAGAGTGGCCAAGCGTAATGAACGATCGACCGACAATGAAGGCCGACCGCGAAGGTGGCCGAGCATGATTGACAAACGACCGAGAAGGTGGTCGATCATTAGGCTGGCTGACCGAGAAGGTGGTCAGGCAAGGTGGACAACCGACCGAAAAAGGTGGTTGACCGTCCAGCTGGCCGACCAAGAAGGTGGCCAATCATGGTGGACAACCGACCGAGAAGAGTGGTCGACCGTTAGGCTGGCCGACCAAAAAGGTGGCCAGGCGGGGTGGACAACCGACCGACAAAGGTGGTCGACCGTCCGGCTGGCCGACTGAGAAGGTGGTCGAGCATAATGGACAACCGACCGACAAGGGTGGTCGACCATCAGGATAGCGATGATAGAGCCAACATGAGCACGGGGCTCGAGGGGCAGAAAAGCACGTGATGATGTGAAGTAGAAAAGACGGGAAATGAAAGATAATTAATGGTGGCGACAAAGCACGTGTGTGCGCGTGGATTAATCTGCACCATTGATTAAGATATGGTACAACTGATGGAGAGTGGAAGAGTTTTTTATAACAGGGGATTTCAAAAAGGTGGAGGTTTTATCCTGGCTGTTGGGTTTCAAACTGGCAAAGTTCAATCACGATCCGTGGAATACTAATAAACCTTGGGCATTTGGGCTTATGCAATTTATGTATCTAATTGCGAGAAATCAACAGATCCCAGACTTTTTTTCATTCATCTCGTGTGATTCTCCCTTATTTCACATTTCAAACTCCTTGCTTCCTACGGCTGAGGCGATTTACAAAAACGTAAGGGAGATGGCATAAGAGAGACCCCTATCTTGACACCGGACACTTTGGGCGAAGACGATGGGATTTCTTTAGCAGAGAAGTATAGGACAGAAATGGTAGAAGGGTGAAGGGAGAAAAGGCTACCACGGCCTATTTCAGCCACAATGATATCGACCGTCCAACTGTTAAGCCAAATGGCCCCCGACCATTGGCATACCAAGGCGGATAGGTCAACAGTAACAGTGGGGGATCTTGAAGGATTACAGATTAAGTATCAAATTCCCGCAGATGTGGAGTTAAAAGTGCCGCTGGCGACAGAGAGGATGTCGAACGTGAGGCCCTAGGAGTTTACGTTGTTCTCTTATTACAAGGCATCCGGTCAACAGGAGACGTGCGTAACCATGCAAGCAGTGGCAGGCAGGGGGTTGGTCACGGGGTTGCCTTCGTCGGTCAAAGGGTGGCGGACAAAGTGGTTTTTTGTATCGGAGAATGAGGGAAGAGGAATATGGACAATGTGGAAAGTCCCCACCAAGTCGCTGGAATCAAAGTTGGACGCTGTAATTGAGGGTAGAGTAAAGTAGGTGAGGCGGTAGAGGGAGAAGGAAGATGTGAAGTGGGATGACTTGGTAAAGCCTTATGCTCTATTTGCTCTAGGCTTGGGTCCTGAGCCTGCGAAGGAAGATCCGACGCCTAAAGACGTGGAGGCGATAAGGAAGGGTTAGAAGGCAAAGGATAAGAGGATCTTGGCGGCAGCAAAGAAGTATAAGGAAAATGAGTTGGGACCGGCGCCGAAGGCTGTGATGAAAATGGTGGCACGTCCAAGGCCTAAGCCGTTGGCAGGCAAGAACCTGAGTACCTTTGAGCCATTGAAGGCGCTAGTGGACCCATTGAAAGAGAGGAGTAAGGTGGAAGTGGAGAAGGTGTTAAGGAAGAAAAGAAAGATGGGAACAGAGGGTGAAGAGAGAGGCGTTGCTCGGAAGACGATCAGAGAAACAGAGGCCGTGGCAAGTGGCGTGACAGAAGTTGGGTCCAGGCCAAGGATGGTGGTTGAGGAAGGGTCTGAGCCCCCAATTGCGGAGATGGTGTTGCTGGAAGAGACGAATGAAGGATAGGGGAAAAAATAGACTGGCAACGTTCTGGTGCCAGAGAGAATGAGAGAAAAAAAAGAGTATGACAGAGAGGAAGGTCGGGGAAGAGAGCCCTGCCAAACTGAGTGCGATGGCTGGAGTCAGAAGAACAGCTACTCACCATTTAGGAGTAGTAGTTGTGTAACAACCCCGACCCCATGATTAACATTAATCCATGATTTAAAGTGTCTAATAAGTTATTGAGATCGAATCCTGATTTAATTGCATGTGGGATGCATTATTTATACTTTTATCTGTCTCTCGTAGGAAGGTCTGTTCATGTTTTCATTTCGGTTTGCGAATTGAATGCCTTATCGGCATCTGATTTAGAAATTGACTTGATTTATGTTTTATTTCAAATTTTTAGAATTTTATGATAGGTTTAATTGAAATTCAATTCGAAACGATTAAATTCGATTAATTTAATGTCCACTTGATTAGCCTTAATTAACTCTCATTAGGCAACCTTATAAAGCTTCTTATGTGCTTCCACTCATTCTTTTATCTCATATCAACACATTTTGAGCTCACACATACACAAACATGTAGAGAGAGAGAGAGAGAGAGAGAGAGAGAGAGAGAGAGAGAGGCTAGGGAGAAGTCTTCAAGCAAGGAATTTGCTAGAGAATTAAGGAGAATTGAAGAAATTGACCAAGAACTCACTAGGATTTAAGGAGTTGAGAACTTAAGGTATGAAAGCAAGCCTTTAGTTGTGTAATTAGGGCGCTTAACTCATGCATTCAAAAAGAATTAAGTGAGTTGGGCCAAGAATTAAGTTTAATGAAGTAGAAGAGAAGAGTATATACACATGCATGTGCATTACATTGCATTTAGAGCATGTTGTCTAAGAATTTGCCCATGCATGTTCATATTTTTGTTGTAGCCTAAGAATTCACCATGTTTTTTAGTAGAATATCTCATTTGATCATGTTTTGGAAGTTATAAACTCAAATAAATAAATGCATGACATGTTCATATCATGTTCTACATTTCAAGTTGAATGTTGCACAATTGACACACTTTTGGGCCTTGATTTCATAAAATGATCTTTAAACCTTCATATTTTCCAAGTTTACATATGTTGTCTCAGTTTTGGGCTCAAAATAATATGAATTGTGGCCTTGAATTTGAATTTGGAGCTGGGAAGAGCAATCTGGAAATCCCAGATTTTACCTTTCCGCTTAAGCGACCACTCTGTGATCTTGCATTTCCGCTCAAGCGTGAAATGCATGCTTTCAGATGTTCTTATGTTTTGCAGTCCGCTCGAACGACAATAGTTGTGCTCGAGTGAGGACATGTCTCTCACGCTCGAGCGAGCGTTGAGCGAGCATCGAGCGGAAAAATCAAGCAACCAGCACTTTTGCAAAAGTTTATAGACCGCTCAAGTGATAGATCTTGTGCTTGAGCGACCACTCATATTTTGCATGTCCGCTCGAGCGTAGGAAGTTGCGCTCGAGCGTGGACTCTGTTTTCAGCAAGTTTTATCAAGTGTTTTCAAGTGCATTTTTGCATCCTCATTCCATCCTAGGCATACCTAGGCCAAGATTAAGGCACAATAATGAGGATAAAAGTAGAGACACACCAAGATAAGAAAAGAATAAGGTAAATGTTTCTAGGTGTATAATTCAGTATATATTCGTTTTGTACTTGTATGAGCCACGCGCCGCAAGATATCTGAATTGCCTACTCTATTTGCCTGTTTGAAGCCATTTGTTATTTGTGAGTAATAACTTTATAAAGTTATGTTAAACTTTAATAATTTTCTGATGATACAACATGATTAGATTCTGAAATGCTATGTTTTGTGTGAATGAATGATCATCCAAGTTTCTGAAATATATTCATGGCATCCTTAGCATCATATGATATGCGTCCCTTTATGGGTCATCAGAATGCCTTTACGGTTGTCCCTTTATGGGTCATCGGAAACGTCTCTGTGCACACGAGTCATCAGAATGCCTTATGGCTGTCCCTTTATGGGTCATTAGAATGCCTTCACGGTTGTCCCTTCGTGGGTCATCGAATTTGTTAACGCTAATGGATGTGCCACGTACTATGATGTGAAATGTATGAACTTTGAAAGTGAATATGAACAAGTACATGAATCTGTATCTAAATTGAAATCTAAATATGCATAAGACTTTGTTTCTGATATGAACTCTGATTTCTAATTCTATGATGAACATCATTCATTAAAACCCTTTTACTTTGTTATTATTCACTGGGCTTCAGTTTACTATTTATATTATGTATATGGGTGATCAGGCGCGAGACTAGGCCCAGAGTTGATGGCCTAAGATTCAATTTTGTCAGCCACCCTTTGTGCCTCCCGAGGATGTTCCAGATTGAGTCAGTTTTGTGGCTGTTTCTTTTCGTGAATGTATTAGCCTTTGTTTCTTTTGATCTTCGGACAAGATTTTGTTAATATCATTAATCATATTGTTTAATTTTGATGATGTTTAAAATATTACTTGAAAATTTTGAATTTTAATATATGTATTCTATATTATTTGACACAAAATATTATTTGTTTAAAATATAAGTTGTATGATATATTGGTTATAAATTTTATTTAAATGGAAATATTTTGAAAATATTACTATTCATGATTTTGAAAAAATTCGACTGATCACTATTCACTTTTTGACAAATTTAAAATTAATTAGTTGTATTATTTTGACACAATTGATTAATTGGTTGGCTGGTCACTATTCATTTTTTGACAAAATTAAAATTGATTAGGTGTATCTTTTTGACAAATGTGATTTTAGTGAGTTGTCGTCTTTTGACAAATTTAGTGTACTCATATGGGATGATTGGTTATTTTTATTTGAGTATATTTATAATCTCTTCAATAATTACAAAACTTTTAGAAGGGATATATATATATATATATACAT
This sequence comes from Camellia sinensis, assembly GCF_055761805.1. Lineage (NCBI taxonomy): Eukaryota > Viridiplantae > Streptophyta > Magnoliopsida > Ericales > Theaceae > Camellia > Camellia sinensis. Next base: position 27,279,044 of record NC_138966.1, on the reverse strand, counting down.
ATATATGAAGGAGATGGATTACGAAATCAAAATAAAAATAAGAACACATTTAATTAAAATGTCTCATTAACTGAAAACTTAAAACATTAAAAACATTAACATAAACATTAAAAACATTAACATAACTTACAATTGTATTAGTAGCAACTGCAAGGATCTTAAATAGGTACAACGGGGAAACTGGTAAGGCTCTCAAAACACTCTGGTTTTTCTTACAACAAGGATAGGGAAGAAAATTCAAGAATGTCTGAATCCTTACAATTGATTACAATATAAAGAAATAAAAAGTAACACAGTAAACATGTGACTTTTGAAAGCAGCTGGCCGAGCATGTGAAAAGTAGATGCTGTCGGATGCTTTCGGTGGATTCATTGAATATTTGAACAGCTTACAACAAAAGTTGACTGGGTGAATAGTGATAGTGAACAGAAAAAGTGAACAGTAACTTTTACTATTCATCACTTTCGGTGAAATATGGAATCAATATAAATACAAATTGGCAGCTTTTCTCAAAAGAGTATTGATTGAAGCTAATTTGTATCTATATGGAATCTAAGGTTGATTAAACAAATGGATCCTGAGCATCTTGAAATTCGGGTCCTGAATACTGATTGGTTGATTCTTCAGAGGAATGGATCTGGGCTGAACCGTCTGAACTGTCTGAATCGGTGGATTGAGCTTTAGCTTGATTCAACAGTTGATGGGCTAACTGGATCATGTCTTCTTTGGATGATTGGGCTTTCCTTTGGATTTGCCTTTGAGCTGAACAGGAGGTGGAATGGGCTTTGTTTTGACTTTGGATTTTGATTTGGGCTTTGGTTGAACTGGCTGAGCAGCAATGGCTTTGGGCTTTGATTTGGATGATTTGGGCTTGGAGCCACTAGATGAGGGGCTTCCAAGATTGACTGGAGGAAGACTGGGCTGACTTCCTTGAGTAAATGCAGCAGTTGGGTTCTGCTGGGCTTGAGCAAGAGCAGGAGTTGGAGCACATTGATCAGGTGGAAATTCTTCTTGAACAATCTCAAGAATTCTGGGAACATTGAACTTAACCCACCATTTAACTGTGTGTTGGCGGATGATGATATTATCATCAATCCCATAATGCCATTTGAATATCCATGGAATCTTGTATTTGGCAATGAATATGAGTAATAAGGGAAATTGCTTCTGGTGAGTAGAAAATGGGTACACAGAGTTGAAATAATGAATTATATGTTTGAGATCATCAGGAAGGATAGCTGAAATGGCGCCATAGTGAGACCACCATCTCAGAAACCAAGTTGGTAACTCAGATTTGAATTTTTGATCAAATGAGATGAACCAGGAATGACTAAAAGTTTCATTTTGGTACAAGAAAATCTTGAACCAAGCATCAACGTAATCATGATAATTATATGGAATAGAATGGCCAGGTAGATCACGAAGCTGATTAGGATTACCCCATTCAGCCATGGAAACAATGTTGTGAATATAAAGTGAATGGTATAGGACCTTATAGGCATAGGTGCGGTCCTGAATTGGCTTGATTAAGATGGAATGATGGTTGATTAAAATATCCTTGTAATAGGCTAGGGTTTTCTCTAGATGGGAAAGAGTGAAATGGCATCCAGAGTCAAAATGGAATTTAGCAATGTCATTGATGGTTTGATTTCTTGGGTGACTGGGTTCTTTATAGAACAGGTTGGTAACATGTGAATTGGTATATTCAGACCGAGATGATTTAATAGGGTTAACTGAGAATGGAGTAACTGAAACCGATTGGCTAGATACAAAAGGATCAGAGGCCAATGCAGATGAATAATCAGGGCGTTGAATAGTACCAAGGGTTTGGTAACGGTTAATGAGGTCAAGTGAATAAGAGGGGGTAACTGACTCCAAAGGAGGGGGGACAATGAGTTGATTTGGTTTAGCGGAAGAGGAGGCCAAAGCCTTGGAAGGAGGCCTTGGACGAGACATCTGTGAAATAATAAACAGTAATTAGCAACCAGAAAGGAGATCAAGATAATCTTGATGACGATGTAAACAATTGTAGTTGTGAGCAAGTAAATTGCGGCGAGCTAGAATTTGGTGGTAATTGATGTATTGGGCTCTTTTGGTAGTGGGTCTAGCTGATTTGAGGCGGTGAATGCGATGGGTAAGCTGTTTAATAAGGGTTTTGAAATAAGTAATGCGGGATTTATGGTAAGCAGTAAATGGTGTTGTCATCCCTTACCCCCCTGTAAAAATTCCCGGGTAAGAAAATCAGGCAGGGAATTTTGACAACCAGGTATATAGGTAATATCAAAATCAAATATACTTAAAATAGCTTGCCAACGGGCAAAAATTTGTTTACTAGCAAGATTTTGAACATCTTTTTCTAAAATAAATTTGGCAGATTTGCAATCAACACGAAGTAAGAATTTTTGATTTAAAACATCATCTTGAAATTTTTGAATACATAAAACAGTAGATAAAATTTCTTTTTTAATAGTACTATAATTAAATTGTGCTTTATTCCAGACACTAGAATGATAGCGAACAATTTGTTCAGATGATTGAGGAGTAAGTTGCTGAAGGAGAATGCCACCATAACCAATATCGGAGGCATCAGTTTGAATAATTTTGAATGAATTTTCAGTGGGAATACCAAGACAAGGAAGAGACTTAACATATTGTTTGACCTGTTGAACAATAGAAGTATGAACAGAAGACCAAGGAGGGGGATTATCTTTTAACCTATCAAATAGAGGTTGACAAGTTTTCCTAAGGTCTTTATAAAATTCAGCAATGTAATTGAGGGATCCTAAGAACCTTTGTAATTGAGTTTTATCAAGGATTTCATCAGGGAATTTGGAAGCAAATTCAATGGATCTACTAATGGGTAGGATAGTATTATGATGAATATCATATCCTAAAAACCTGACTTTGGTTTGAAATAATTTAATTTTAGGAGCAGAAATGACGAGACCATGACTTTTGATGGTGTAATAGAATGCATTTAAATGCTTCCAATGTTCACTAAGTGATTTTGAAAAAATTAAGATGTCATCAATGTAAACGATGGAAAAATGACTAAATGGGTTAAATATGTCATTCATGATATGTTGAAATTCACTAGGAGCATTTTTTAAACCAAATGGCATGACATTCCATTCATATTGACCAAAGGGTGTATTAAAGGCAGTTTTATATCTATCTTTGGGATGAATTTGAATTTGCCAAAAACCACTTTTTAAGTCGAATTTACTGAAAATAACGGCTTGACTAAGTCGTTTAATTAAATCTTTTTTATTAGGAATAGGATACCGAATCCATTCTAAAACAGAATTTAATGGTTTGTAATTAATAACAAGTCGAGGGACACCACGTTCTAACTCAGCATTTTTATTAACATAGAAAGCAGGACAGGACCAAGGTGATTTACTTGGGCTAATGATGCGATTTCTTAATAATTCTTTAATTTCTTTTTTACACATTTCAAGTAATTCGTAGTTCATTTGAATAGGTCGAGATTTAGTAGGAATTTGAGATTCATTAAAATTCTTAATATAGGGTAAGGTAACAACATGTTTTTTCCTATGCCAAAATGCAGTAGGTAAAGTGGAGCAAACAGTTGATTCGAGTTTTAATTTGAAATCATTAATTTGGGAAACAAGAACGGGATTAGTTAATTGTTGATCAATTCTTTTGTGATTAATTTCCTCTTTAAGAAATTTTAAATGCCGAGTTAGGCGGTTAATTTGATGAGAAATAGAACAATCTTTTAATTGATTTAGGTGTAATAATTCAGGAGGAGATAAAAATTTAAATGTAACTGGTTGGCCTAAAACATGAGTAGTAATTCCTGTACTGGATGTAGTGAAAGGATATAGTAAATAGATAAATGGGGAGCCTAAGATAATTTTATCAGTCATGTTGGTGACTAAAACAAAAGAGGTTTTGAAACATACATTATCTTGGCAAACATGTACTTTTGGTAATTTATATTTGATATGCATTTGAGTACCATTAGCAGAAGTTAATTTTTCTTGACATTTTTCATAATATGTAGTAGGAAGTAATCCTTCTTGTATACAATTTAAATCAGCACCAGTATCAATTAAGGCAATTAATTCTAATTCAAAATCATTAACAATTATTTTGATTTTGGAATACCATTTTTGAATGTAAAGTTTCTTGATTAAACTTAATCGTTTTTCTTCAGGAGTGTTGGATGGAGAGTGGCTATCAGGATTAGTATGATCCGATTCATGTTCAGATGCATGTGGAGATACATGTTCATTAGTTTGGAAATTATCTAAACTTTTATCAAGTTTGAGTGTAATAATTTCATCTTCTAATTTTTTTATCTTTATGTTGTAATTCTTTGATTGTTTGTTTAATCTGATTGATCTCTTGTTGTAAATCTTGTAAGGTAACGTCTTTTTGTTTATTTTTAAATCTTTCCAGAGTTTTAGATAGGCTGATTATGGGTTTATCAAACTTTGGTTTGGAATCTGAATGGAGTAAGAGAGATTTTAGTTTATCTGTATATTTTTGTTTTAATTTTGGATCATCTAATTTACTAATTAAGTCGATTAGAGCAGATTCTTCCTGAGTACTTTTGGTGAGAACAGTAATTTGTTTAACTGGTTTAAAGCAAATATCATTACAACCTAGATTAATATTATTATCAGAATCACTACTAGGTGAATGGTAATCAGATGAAGTATCAGATGGATTAGACGAGGAAGAATTACTATCAGCATGATTTAATTGAAAAATTTCATATAATTGATATTTGGAGTTATCATCAATTTGGAGTTGATTGACTCGATCTTTTAATTTTTGTTTTTCTTTACATTTATTTGAGTAATGACCTTTTTGACCACAGTTATAACAAGTAACATCTTTGGTAGATTTAGATTTTGGATGTGATTTAGATTTATAATATTTCTTTTTAGGTTTAGTATAGAATTGATCATTGGATTTAGAAGGTGGATAGTTCTTCTTAGATTTATATTTATTAGAATGTTTATAGGATGATTTATGTTTGGAGTATTTGTGTGATTTCCTACGAGAAGGTGCAATAGGAGGTAAACCATATTGTTCACAGAAATTTCCTAATTCATACTTAGCTTTATGTTTATCTTTATTAGCTTTTTGAGTAAGTTTAAGATCAATACACATTTTTAATCCTTCTTTTTGAATAGTGCTAATTATATCTCCATACGTGAGGTTATCATATTCAATAACACCAGTGGGTTGACTAAGAACATCTCTGATTTTGTGGGCAAATAAGCTAGGTAATCCATTAATAAATTTTTCTTTCCAAAATGATTTAGTACAGTCTTCTCTTAACATGACTCGTGAGGTAAACACATCTTTATACCATCTAAAATCACTTAAGGTTGGACAGTTAAGATTACTAAGTTGATCATGGATTCGAGAATAAATATTTGTAGGAGTACCAATAAAATGTCGAACTATGGTATAGATTAGTTGATTAATACCATCAGGGTGACAACATCCTAGAGATTCATCAAAAAGAGGGAGACCATTTTCATCAGTTTGATTGGCATAAATAACAGAGTCACGGTCTGCTTCAGTGAGATATTTTTCCCACCAAGATTTGAGCATACCAGTACAACCAGAGGTAAGTAAGGAAACAATTTCAGGTTGAGAGTATTGGGGATAATTACTAAGATAACTATTGGCGACCATAGATAAATGATTTAATTTTTGAAGGATTTGATCTTCACTGAGACCATCAATATTCCATTCGTATAATCTTTTAGCAGAAACAGAAAATTGATTACTAATATTTGTGTCTTCAAATTGGAGGTCGACAGGAGTTGGTTTAGAATACCAGGTTTTGGTATTGTGAGGATTAACTTTGGGATAGTGAATTTTATTAAGAGTAGTAGGTTGAAACTGTTGAGCTAATTGATTTAGTTCATTATCAGTAGTGTCAGTTTCAGATTGATCAGATACAGTATTAGTAATAGGTTGTTGATTCAAAACAGTAAGACCTTTATCTTTAGATGTAGAAGTATCATTAGGAGTTAATGTGGTAAATAATTGTTCAATAGCTCTGACAGTAGATTGGTCATTAGTAACTAGACTATTTCGTTTAGAACGATGACTAGGTAGATTAAGTAATGGTTGATCTAGAGATTTAGTTGATTTGGCAGATTGGTCATCTAAATTAGTTTCTAATTTATCTAATTGTTTACCAATTGTTTTGAGACATTGATTAGTATAATTGTTTTGTTCAATAACTTTTTTAATTTCAGGATCAGTACCAGGTAACTTAAAAGGAGAGGCTGGAACTTCAGAACCTTGGTGATCAATAATTATATTTTCTAATGGAGGATGATTAGAACTAACAGAAGTATTTGGAGAAGTTTTCCATTTATGTTTTGTGATGGTATTAACCTTTTTGTAATATTGATCCATATAATCAAAGAAAGATAATTCAAAACCATATTGAACCATAAAATTATACCATTCTCTAGTTATTCTGGATTGTTGAACAGAATTATATTTAGCACTATAAGCATGTCGTTTAGTTTTATTTTCTTTGGATCGGAATTCAATAAGTAATTTATTTAAATCAGGAGTAAAATCTTTTTTGATTGTCATTAGCTGGGGATTCACAGGTTGTATAAATTCTTCGAAATCAGTTTGAGTTGGGGAATTGTCTTCTTCGGGTAACTGTGTTTGAGTAGTGTAAACAGGTTTACTAATTTGGGAAGTGGTAGAATTATCAATTCCTTTTAATTTATTTTTTGAAGTTGGATTAGTTGGATCAAGATGGATTTGACTGTTTTTCCTAAATAGAGGAGTGTTAAAGATTTCGTCTTCAGTCGATATTTCAGAAGGGACACTAGATGTACTATGTCTAGAAGACTGGCTTCGTTTAAATTTGATATTAACTGATCCATCATTGTTTTGCTGGATATGTTGAATGTCTTGGATTGAAGATTGTTGTTGATTATGTTTGTAATTTTCATTGACAGTAACCCATTGATCAGGTAAATTAATATCTTTCCATTCAATCATGTGAGGAATATTAATGTTTGATTCATTAGTACTACTGCTTTGGATTAGTAAAGTTTTATCTTTGGGACTTTTATGTAAAGCATGAACATTTAAATTAGTTTGCATACATTTATAATGGACACGATAAATTAACGCAATATTATGAGAGGAATCTAACATTTCAGTATATTCACCATGTAATTGAATGTTCAGTGTTAACGCCTTGAGAATATGTGGATCTCGTAAACTTAATGTAAAATCAGGAAAACAGTTAAAATGTACGGGACCTTTATTAAGACCAGTTTCCATCATTCCCATTAAACTAGCATTGTAATTAAGAAAACGAGCATCTCTTAAACAGAGTAAAACAGAAGTATTTTGTCCTATCATTGTTAATGGATTGACACCAATTTGTATTAAACCAATATGCATAAAATTGTAACCACGATCCAGATGTCGTTTGATTAATTTTTTATCAAATAACTGACAGGTTTCTCTGGGTTTTTCTAAAGCATAAACTTGTTTAATTGTTTTAACATGGAGAGTAACTTTAAAAACATCCTGTATAAAAGAAGTTTTATAAATCTCTTTAATAGGTAGTTTTGGAATATTCCATCCAGAATTAATTTGATCATTTTGTATTTCAACATCTTCTTCATTAATTATGATGCCTGGATTACGTATGGAAGGCAAGGTAGTTGACCGAGAACTGACTGATGAGTTACTTCTAAATAATCGATTCATTGTTTTGATTTAATTAACCAGTTTTACAGATATCTTAATACATACCCTATTCTTGTCAATTTTACCACATACCTAGTATACATACATACCCTATCTTTAAACCCCAAAGTCTGACTCTGCCTAAATCGAAGGACTTTCAGAAGACTGGGAAGAAGTGGGTGACTTAAACTAGGTGGATAGAACAGACTGATCTTTCGGGTGATTAAGATGAACTGAAAACAGGATTAATTAAACAAACAAGGAAGACGATTGAACAGAAGTAGCTAAACAGTTAGAACCAGGATACAACATCACTTGGCTCTGATACCATAAAGGCGGAAGCAGCATATATATGAAGGAGATGGATTACGAAATCAAAATAAAAATAAGAACACATTTAATTAAAATGTCTCATTAACTGAAAACTTAAAACATTAAAAACATTAACATAAACATTAAAAACATTAACATAACTTACAATTGTATTAGTAGCAACTGCAAGGATCTTAAATAGGTACAACGGGGAAACTATATATATATATATATATATTTGATATAATATAAAAAGAAATGGTTGCAAAATTGCAGTATATTCACATGTTGAATTTTAATTCACATATTGAAGTTTGAAATTGAAATGTTGTAGCTACATCTTTATATAAATTAATGTGAACTTTGCAGGAATTTTTTTTACCTCATTTCTGATATATATATATATATATACACAATATATATTGGTCAAAACTCATATGTTTGTCAGTTTTGTTCACCTTTTAGCCACAATGTTTGACAAAAAGAAATGGTGCCTCCTGATGAAAAGTTGAAAGCAAATAGATGCCTCATGATTTGTCAGAGGAGCATCTGCCTCTCCAACAGGTATATTTTTTAGTATAAATAGAAGTGTTTTGTGTGAAGAAAAATCAAGAACTTGAAGAGAAAAAAATTATGTGTGCTCCAAAATTTTGAGTATATTGTATTCTGGTCTTTCACTTTCAGATCTAAGTGTAGCTTTTGTTCTTACACTTTTATATTTACTCTTTGTGAGAGACATATTGTAAAAGAGGGTTAAAGTATCACTTATTATTATTCATTATTTTTGTGAAAGATTTTTGTAAGGGTGAGGCATTTATTGTTGAGTGAGGCTCAATAGATAATAGTAAGTCCTGTGCAAAATCTACAAGATTGGTGAAGACTTGGTGGTGTATTAATTCATTTTGATAGTAAATAAATTCTCAAGGAGGTTCCTTAGGGAGTGGACGTAGGCCTAACGTGTCGAACCACTATAAATCTCAGTGTTTGATTTTCTCTCCCTATCTCTTTTATTTTTTATTTTGATAATTATTATTCTATTTTTTATTTGTTAAAATTCTGAATATTGTGTTTATAAATTTTAATATTGTAAATTTTTTTTAAATAACCCAATTCACCCCCCTCTTGGGTTGCCTACCTGGGATAACAAATATGTACTTAAAGTGACGTGTAAATGCTGTATCTTTTGGCATCACTCGTAAATTTATAAAAGTTTAAGATTATCTGCCTATGTATGTCTTCATAGCTCAATGGACTAAGTATTACTTATGTATTTGCTTTCGCAGCCCCTAACTATGTGTTATTCTGTTGAGAGGACTTTGGTAATCCAAGAATTACTGGCCGGTTATGTCGCTAAATCTATAGGGACGGGTTTAGGTCGTGACAAGTTGGGCTGCTGCCAACAGGGGAGAGGAGCCTACCAATGTGTTGAGTAATGCGCGAGTGGCAGCAGAACGCTTGCTGGGAACAATAGAAGATGCAGCAGTCAGAGACGTCTCTAGGTTTGGGGAGGTTGACCTAATGAGAGCATTCTGTTTAGCCCAAATGGAATCATTGACATTGGTAGCCGCGTTGCTAGGCAAAGGCGTGGAAACAAAGATGGAAATGGACCCACTCAAAGCGTAGTTGGGAAAGGCCCAAGCAGAGTTGGGGAGGGCGAACGGGAGTGTGTGCATTGGCGAAAGGTGGCGCGAAGCGCTTGCTACCAAGGGTTAAAGCACCCACAAAAGGCCAAAAAGATGGAGGTGTTGGTAGTCGTTCAGGGCTTCGTCACAGAACGCGCCAAAGGAGGGGAAGAGGAAACCAAGGTGCAGCTGGGAGAGGCCAAGGCGCAGATGGGCGAGAAGGCAGCGAAGTTGGCTTCAGAGTAAAGACGAGCCCAAGAAAGCCAGACGGCTTATAAGACCGCTAACGAAAGATTGGAAGAAGCCCAAGTCAACAATGAAGAGCTGTGTGAGGCGTCTCCGAATGAGAAGGAAGAGGCAAACGCACGGGCGGTAGAGTTGGTGAAGGCCTTGGAGGAAGAAAGGGCCTAGTCAGCAGAGTTAGCCAAGATGATGGCGTCAAATAGGGCTATTTACCCAGATCTGTGCACTGCTGTGGTGGAACAGTTTAAGTTGTCCTCTGAGTTTCTAATGGCAATCGACGCAGCCGTGGCGAGGAGCTTAGCTAGAGAGGGAGAAGGTGGTGCTGGGCCATTGAACATTGGTGTTGCTGAACTAGTGGAGAGGCAGATCAAAAGAGAAATAATCGAGAGATTTCAGCGGTCATACTATTATAAGCATGAGTTGAGTATGTACTAGGATAGCGGGTGGGTGAGTTGTCAACGGAAGGCGGCAGAGCTCTTCCCAGACATCGACACCAAGCTCCTGAGGCCAAGAGAGGGAGATATCGTGCAAACCCCCTTGGATGAGGGTATTAAGGAACAAGATTTAGTGTCTAGTGGGGAAGAAATAGATGGAGATGAGGAGAAGTGAAGACATAGCTATGCTGTCAAGCAGTTGTACAGATTTTGTTTTGTTGTAACTTGCTTTCGTAAACATTTAACTTGTTCTTTTGTAACGAATTTTTAGAGTTTGTAAGAAGTTTTGTGTCGAATTTATAAAGACTTGTTCTGTTAGTTGGTGGAGTAATGAATTGTTTATGTTTTTGTTTTGTCTTTTGTAAAGATGAACTGTTTTGCCTTTTTGTTTGAAAGAAAAAAAGATGGATTTTTAGGGACTGTGAAAGCAATCTTTGTAATAAAAAGATGTGATTTGTATAAAAATTAGGTTTGGGAATAGGAAAATTGCCCAAATAAACATGCAATTGTCGTTATGTATATACCATGCAGTAATCAGAAGACATGGTAGACTTAATTTTGATTGCGACTTAATTGGGGTTTGGTTGGCTTACTCTGGTTGAGTTCTTTAGGCTCAGTCTTGCTGAGGCTTGGAGGGCTCAGCCTGGCTAAGGCTTGCTAGGCTCAATCTGGCTGAACCCTTTGGGCTCAATCTTCCTGAGGCTTTGAGGGCTCAGTCTGGCTGAGCTCTTTAGGCTCAGTCTTGCTCAGGCTTGGAGGGCTCAATCTGGTTGAGGCTTTCTAGGCTCAATCTTGTTGAGACTTGAAGGGCGAGGCTGGTGGTGCTCTTTAGGCTACCGCTTCAAGTGCTCAGCATTCCATGGGTGAGGGAGGTCTCTGCCTTCCATATCTTGTAGACGGTAAGTGCCTAGATGCGGTTTGGATTTGACGATGTAAGGGCCTTCCTACTTAGCTACGAGCTTCCCTTCGGTCGATTTTTTGGTGGCAAGAGTTGTGTCTCGTAGGACTAAGTCTCCCACTGCAAATTCCCTAGTTCGGACTTTGCGATTATAATGTTGCCTTACTTTCTACTGGTATGAAGCCAAGCAGATGGTGGCTGTTTCGCTCAGTTCTTCAATGAGGTCCGAATCGGCCATTTGAAATTCTTCTTTCCATTACGGATCGGGATGGAGGATCCTGGCGGTCGATAGGCCAACTTCCACAGAGATAACTGTCTCAGTGCCGTATGTTAAGCGAAAACGGGTCTCCTTAATGGGAGTTCTAGCTGTTGTCCGATAGGCCTAGAGCACGTTTGGCAACTCCTCTGCCTAGAGACCCATAGCGGCCTCCAACTTGGTTTTTATGATTTTCAACAGAGAGCGGTTGGTAACTTCCACTTGGCCATTAGCCTAGGGATGGCCAGGGGAAGAAAAACAAGTCTTTATGTTGAACTCTTCGCAAAATTCTCGAAATTTGACGTTGTCAAATTGCTTGCCGTTATCGAAGACGATGACTTGAGGAACTTCGAAGCGGCACACAATAGATTGCCAAATGAACCTGGTGATATTCCACTCGGTAATTTTGGCTAGGGGTTCCACTTCCACTCATTTTGTAAAGTAATCGATGGAGACCACGACAAACTTTACTTGGCCTCGACCAGTCGGCAAGGGGACAACAAGATTGCTTTCCCATTTGGCGAAAGGATAAGGGTTGCTGAGCGTAATTAGCTCCGTGGGAGGCACGTGAGGGATGTTGGCAAAGCGTTGGCACTTATCACATTTGAGCACAAAGTCGATGGTGTCTTGGCTGAGCGTAGTCCAAAAGTAACCTGTGCGAATGATTTTATGAGCTAATGAGTGGTCCTCAGAATGGTTACCACAAACACTTTCATGGACCTCGCTCATCACATAGGTAGCTTGGTCGGTGTTTAAACATTTGAGGTATGGCCGTGAAAATCCCCTTTTATATAAGATGCCATCGATAATGACATAATTAGACGACGGAGCCCTGATCTTGTCGGCCTCCTGTTTATTCTCTGGTAGGATCCCTGTTCTAAGAATGGAATGATGTCGTGGGCCCACGAGATAGGCTTGTCCTGGAGCAAGTGAACCTCCTATTGAGCTGGTGAAACTACTGGGTGGGTCAGGTACTCAACTCAGACACTGTGGCTGAGGTCGGATTGGTCTACCGAGGCTAATTGGGCCATTTCATCTGCTTGGGAGTTCTCTGACCTGGGTACATACTTGATGTGAAAACTGTTAAAAAGACGGGTAAGGGGAAGAGCGATGTCTCTGTACGACCGCATTGCTTCATCTTTTACATCGAACTCGCCTGTTATCTGTCCAATGAACAACTGAGAATCACTAGATACACAGAGATGGTCAACTCCAATGTCTTTGGCCAATCGAAGACCTGCTATTAGGGCCTCATATCCGGCTTCGTTGTTACTTGCGGCGAACAGAAATCGAAGAGCACACTTGAAATATTCACCCTCGGGGGTAGTGAGGATCAAGCCAGCTCTACTACCTTCTTTACGAAATGAGCCACCAATGCTAAGAGCTCGGGAATGAGGGTCTTTTGCATCAGGAATGACGTTTGCAGATGTTGAGGATATGTCGGGAGTGAGGTTAGTGAATTCTAGGATAAAATCTGCAACAGCCTGGCCTTTGATGGTTGTTCGGGGTTGGTAGGAGATCTCATACTTGCTTAGTTCAATAGACCACTGCATGAGCCTGCTTGACGATTCTGGTTGTTGCATAACCTTTTTCAAAGGCTTGTCAGTGAGGACCACTATGGAGTGGTCTTGGAAATAGGGTCAAAGTCGTCTGGATGCGATGACCAAGGCTAGGGTCATTTTTTCTAACAAGGGGTAGTTTTGTTCCATCCCCCAAAGTGCGCGGCTAATGTAGTAAACTAGGTATTGGATTGAGTCTTTTTCTCTGATGAGGGCAACACTGATCACAGTGTTAGAAACAGCTAAGTAGAGAAAGAGGGTCTCTCTTGGCATTGCTTGAGAGAGGAGAGGGGGGTTGGCCATGCACTGTTTCAATTGTTAGAAAGCCTCACCGAATTCGGGGGTCCATTTAAAAGCTTGCCGAAGAACTTTGAAGAATGGAAGGCACTTGTCAGTCGCTTATGAAATTAAGCTGTTGAGGGTGGCAGCTCTGGCAGTAAGCCGCTGGACCTCCTTTACCGTTCGGGGAGATTGCATTTCTATTAAGGCCTTGATCTTTTTTGGACTGGCCTTAATTCCTCTGTGGCTGGCCATGAAACCCAAAAACTTACCAAACCCAATGCCGAAGGCGCACTTCTCTGGGTTCAGCTTCATCTTATGTTTGCGTAGGACCTGAAAGGTCTCCTGCAAGTCTGCTAGGTGATCGGAAGAGAGTTTGGTTTTGATGAGCATGTCATCGACATAGACCTCCATATTCCAACCTATCTAATTTTTGAAAATGGCATTGACTAGGCATTGGTAAGTGGCCCCCGCATTCTTCAAATCGAATGGCATCACACGGTAATGATAAGTTCCTTTATCAATAATGAAGAAGGTGTCCTAGTCGGCTGTGTGCATTAAGATCTGATTATAGCTTGAGAAAACATCCATGAAGCTGAGCATTTGGTGTCCTGCCGTTGAGTCGACCAATAGAGCTATCCTAGGTAGTGGGTAGCTATCCTTAGGACAGGCTCGGTTGAGATTGGAGTAGTCGACATAAAGTCTCCATTTTCCATTATTTTTGCGGACCAAGACCATATTGGATAGCCATTTGGGATAGTCTACATTTCTAATGAACTGGGTCTTCAAGAGCTTATCCACCTCAGCGACGATGAGATTGTTGCGTTTTGGGTGAAAAATGCGTTGCTTTTGGCGGAACGGCCGAAATTGGGATTTAATACTGAGGCGATGAGTAATGAAAGAAGGGTCAATACCTGGCATGTTGGAGTGTATCCAAGCAAAGACATTGTTATGCTCGGCTAAGAGGGCTGTAAGGTCGACCTTGGCAAGAGGGGCAGTTGGCTGCCAATTTTGGCGGTCTTCGTCGGGGTCAATGGGGTCAATGGGTACTTCAACTAGTTGTTCCACTGGTTCTCCTCTAATTAGTTCTTCCTCATCTTTGCCATCAAGGCTTTCTATGATCATGGCCTCCCTCATTTTAACCTCCTTTAATGAGGTGACATAGCATTCTCTGGCCACCGTCTGTTCGCCCCTCACCATGCTGACCCCTTGATCGTTCAGAAATTTCATGGCCAAATGATACGTGAAGGTCACAGCTTGTAGGGCATTGAGAGATGTGCATCTAAGTATGATGTTGTAAGTGGAAAGACAGTTGACGACAAGGAAAATGAGTAGTTTTGTGAACTGTCGTGGATATTCACCGATCGTGATTAGGAGGTTGATGGAGCCTATAGATGTTACCTGATCGTGGGTGAAGCCAACCAGAGGGGTTTGTAGAGGTGGCAATTTTTCTACCCCGACCTTGAGTTGTTGATAAGTGTTAAGGAAGATGATGTCTGAAGAGCTACCTTTGTCAACAAGTACTCGTCTGACTTTGTGGTTCGATAGGAGAACAGAAATGACCAAGGGGTCGTCGTGGGGGTAGCGAACGCCTGTGCAGTCTGCCTCCGTAAAGGTGATTAGTTCAGACCATTGCTTGGGTTGTTTGTAGGGGCAGTCCACTGTCGTCACTTCCTTATCGGAGCCTTGCCTAATTTTTCTGAGCTCGGCTCAATGTGCCGATCGAGATGGTTCACCGCAAGCAAGCCCTCCGGCAATGACTCTGATCTCACCTACTGTTGGGACAGGGCCACCTTGTGCTTGCAGTGGTGATGGAGCCCGATCATCACGTTGTCTAGAGGGCTCAAGCTGTCTGAGAGGCGTGTGCTGGTCATTGCACCTTGGATGGTCTGTCCTAAGTCTTTGGGGAGGGTGAGTTATTGTGAACCGATTGAGGCATCCCGGCAGATCAAATCCTCAACCTAGTCTTTAAGGTTGACACATTATTCAATGGTATGGCCATGGTCACGATAGAAGCGGCAATACTTGGATTAGTCCCAACGGGTGGAGGGAGATTTTGATGGTTGGGGCCACTTGAGGTCATAGTCACGCTAGATTTGGTATAGGACTTGTTCTATAGACGAGTTCAGAGGAGTGTATCGTTCGAACCGACCAGGCGGTCGGGTAAGAGCTGGTCGGTCTGAGCGTGGAGGCCGGTCTATATACTGTAGAGGTTGGTGGGTGTATTGTGAGTGCCTGGGTTCAGGTTCTTTTCTCTTTTCCCTAGGCTGCGAAGCCTTGATGGTGGGTGTATTGTTGTTTTTTACTCAAAGATTCAGTTAAGGCTTCGACATCCTTTCTAGCATCGGAAGATTCAGATTTGTCTACATTCCTTGTTCTTTCCATTTGTCTAGACATAAACAAGGTAATAATTAACATAGGGAAAGTCCTCATTGATTTCAGTTTTCATTTTCATTTCTTATCAAACATGTTCGTCATTTTATTTCAATGCAAATATATTCACGTAGGCCACGTAGTTTTTCACGTTCATATGTTCATGTTCATCAGAATTACACATAGGTTTCATTTCATTTCATTTTCAATAAGGATATGTTCATAATAGCTCATACACTTACACATGATAATGCAATGTCCCTATTTCATTTCTAGGGCATCCTATAGCTCATATGGACTCGTGTGTACGGTATAACTCGTGCTCTAATACCACTCTGTCACGACCCAAACCCACCCCTATAGGTTTAGCATCGTAACTGGCCAATAATCCTAAGATTACCGAAGGCTTTCCTGTACAATCAAAATAATCGGGGCTAGCGGAAACAATATTCAAACATATACCAATAGTCCAATGAGCTGTGTATCTATATGAAACAGAGATTTTAAAACTTTATATACATATCCAAAATTCATTCTTACATTATATCCACACACATTAGAGCATCTTAAGTACAGCCAACAAAAACAAACAAGTCTCATATGCAGAAACAACCAGATCTTATAACACGTGACACTTCCGAAACCTCCACGTGAGGTACAATGGTTGGCTGACAACAAGACATAGATCCAGAAAAAAGTCTTCAGGCCTGATCTCCAAAACGCTCACCTATACATATATATATACACAGTGAGCTAAAACCCAATGAATAACATTAAGATAAAGAGGTTAATGAACGAAATCCGAATATGTCATAAGCGTAAAATAGATCATAGCATAATCATTCTCATATCTGAACATAATAATGGTACATCGCATAGAACACGTTACATATCGTCTTCCAACTAGAGTAATCGGTTCCGGATACCGATTAAACACATATCACCACAATGAAGTGGCTAACGAGATCTCATAATTGCATATATGTCATGGACCCGCATTAACATGTCGTCCCCCATGACTTGGGACTATCTATGGATGCCATAATATATTTTAAACATAGGATATTCGTTCACATAAACAAATATCATTTCAGAAATCATAACTTATCAAATCACATTTGGAACATAATTCATATGAACATATCTTTACAGTAACGTTACTCACAGTGGTTCCCGCAAACGGTCAATCAATCTTCGGATGTTGACCTACAAACACAAAAGTACATAACAGAAACGCATCTTATCATTACACGTGTTCACATGGCCATTATGGCTTAGCGTTCTTATACAGTTCATTTCTCATAATTAGTACACGTGAATCACAATCTCGGATTTATCTCGTATCTTTCTAATTCACTTTACATATATTGATTCTTAGCTCATGACTCTTCAACATCTCATAATTCATGTCTACAAATGCTTAGAAATAGATGGGAATGAAATGCAAAACAACTTGTCAAAATGCACTGAAAATGGCCTGGTCGCTCGAGCGGACCGGTCTGTCTGAAAAAGTACTGGTTGGTCTCGATCTACGCTCGAGCCACAACTCCTGCGCTCGAGCGGATTAATAATATACAAAGGGTTCGCTCGAGCATCCAAGTGATCGCTCGAGCGGGCTGTAATAGCCTGTAAAACTACTGGATGCACGAAATGTTTGCTCAAGTGGCAAATCCCCCGCTCGAGTGACCTTCAAAAATCTGGGTTTTCCAAAACAGAATTTTGAGCTTCCAAACGCAATTTCAATGGCAAATTCGTGCATGGCTTGTTCATAAACTTGGAAAACTTATTCATAAACATGGATATGTGATTTTCACAAACTCTTTTTACTCACAACTCATGAATTTATCAAAATTAGTCCCGAAACTTTCATGTACGTAAAATGTACAACTCTTATCTTCAAAATCCATGATGTTTGGCCAAATTGAGTTCCAAGGCCCCATGCATGTAGATTATTCCTTCTCAAAGCATGAATTCAAGTGATGAAACATGGTGATTCTAACATGCATGTACCAAATAACTACCATAATAATTTAGATGCTCAAAATCAAACTTAACATGTAAAAACTCCATATTTCCATGCATGTATGCCTCAAATTCATTTAAATTCTTTCCTTTCACTTCCAACACATGCAATTGAGTGTCAAACCTTTATGAATTACGCATACATGTGACTTCTAGCTTTTAATTTCATCTCTAATGGCATGAATGATGCTCAAACATGAGGGCTCTTGACAAATTCATACATGCATGTATAACTTAGCAACATCTCCTTCATTCTAAAGCTTATTTTATGCATTTAAACTCATGATCTTGATGAAATCTCATGCTAAATGACTTAGATGCACAATCTAGAGGTTGCAATCTTACCTAAAGTCTTCAATTAGCTAGATAATTGCACAATCTTTGATCAATTCAATTTATATCATCAACTTCTTCTCAAGAACACACTTTCTCACTTTACACTTGAGCTCACTCTCTCTCTAGAATGTTTAATCTCAGAATTTAGCACTCAACAATGGGTAAAGATGAGCTCAAATGAGTTTGAGGGTTCATTTATATAGTTATGATGCCATAACACATTAATTAATCAGACTGAATCAATTTTTAATAAAATTTTCCATATGGTTCTAAAAATTCCGAATAACATATTCATGTAACCAATTTCGATTTCGGATGCTGATAAGGCTTTCAATTTTCATATTAAAGCAGGATTCTAGACAGATATTTCTACAAGTAACAGATAGAAAGCCAAAGATCATGCAAAATACATAATAAACACATAATTTATTTTATCCACTTAATTAACATCCTTAATTATGGATTAGTACTTTATTACGGATCGGGGTTGTTACACTTGGCGAGCTTCTAGGGAGTCTTCAGCATTTATGTATTTATGGGCTTTGGTGAGAAGGGTGACCATTATGGTTGGGGGGTTTTTGAAGAGGGAAAAGAGAAAATTCGACCAGCGTAAACCAACCATGAAGGCTGTGAGAATGACCTTGTCATCATTTTCCTCCACTTGTAAGGCCTCTATATAGAAGCGGGTGACAAAGCTATGCGCAATTCCCCCTCGGTGTACCGAATATTTAACAGTTAAGTTGTCGGGTGTCATTACCGTTGCGCGCCGATGAAATGACTTAGGAAAGACTCGCTGAGCTGGTGAAAAGAAGTGACAGAGTCTGGGAGAAGCTGGCTGAACTAGAGTCACGCCAACCCTTTTAACGTGATGGGAAATGTGCGACACATGATTTCGTCTGGAAAGGCGTGAAGGATCATAAGTGTTCGATATGCTTCCACGTGGTCGACTAGATCGGTGGTACCATCGAAGGTGTCAATCGATGGCATTTTGAATTTAGGGGGTAGAGGTTTATCTTTGATGAAAACGGTAAACGAGAAGTTGACGGTAGAAGAAGGTTTATGCTGCATGTTCTGCATGACACCTTGTAGTTGAACCTTTATGGCCCGTAGCTCTTCGTCCCAGACAGGGGCATTATCTCCACAAGCATGAACTGGGGGTTGAACACTGCTAGCCTCGCCTTCATGGACGGCTGCGTGGTGTAGTGGAGGGTGGTCATAGAAAAGCGGTGGTTTCTTCTGATGGGGTTGCGAGCCCGGAGGAGGGGCGCGCAGATCATCAAGGTTTGACGGTTGAGGCTGTGGGACAAAGGGCAGAAATATTCCCTGGGATACATATGGTGGGAATTGGTGATGATTGTGGGTTTGTTCCGGGTTAAGAGAGACCATTTGCGATGGTGGAGAAGGGATAGGTAAGTTGCGTTAGAGCAAAGCGTTGATCAGGGCTTGGTTTTGCTCGGTCAACCGGTTAATGCTATTGGTGAGTTCTGCGAAATATGGAGGTGGGTTATTTAGGTTGAGAGAGAGAAGAAGGGGATGAAAAACTTAACCTTTAACGTCTTTCAAAAACTTCCTTATATCCTTTGCTCATCATTTCCTTGTCCATTCCAAGCTGTCTTATTGGCCGAAAGTCTATGGCCTAGTTAACATCATTCATGGTGATTCTGTATACTCTGGCGCGAGGGGTCTTGCTGCATTTAATGCTACAGTGGCCTCATTAAAAGTCTGATGTGTGGGTGTAATAACTTTGCAGGATCTTTGTCTACTTACGTGGCTAATATCCTGCATGAGAAATGCTTAGATGCTATTGATCCTGGCCCAGCATTGTCTTCTCAAAGTTAGTAGGCTTTAATACCTAGGTTGTGAGCTGAGCCCTGAGTCGTGGGCTTGGCCCCCCTTGGGTGTCCATCAGTATCACCTTCCATGTTGAAGAGGATTTTATGGTATTTATTTATTACCCAAAAAATAACTATTCACCCCAAAAAAAACTCAAAAAATAACAATTAATTAAATAAGTTGTGAATAAAAAATTAATTGATTTAATAAGTTATGAAATGGAAAAACACTAATCAGATAGTGAAAATATCATAAAATTAACAAATAATTAAATAAGTTAACAACGTAAAAAATGGCTTATCGAAAGATTCTTAGGCTATGTTTAGTTTGATTTTTAGAAATTTGTTTTAGATTTTTTTTTTAAATTAAAAATTAATTTGGTTAAGAAATAAAAAATAAAAAATAATGATCATTTTTATGTAATTTTATCTTTTGATTGGTTAAAAATAATTTTTACAAATTAAATATATTTTTTATATTTATTTTTATGAAATTATTTTTAACTTTTCAAAAAAAATTATGAAATTTTTTTTCTAAACAACAAACCAAACATGGTTCCAAAAACTTAATTTTTTTTTTCTATCTAACATAATTCTTTTGTAAATTTTGTTAACTTATCAAAGGGATTTCAAGTTAAATCAGGTTGTTTGATGCTTTGGAAAGATGCTAGGGGCAATATAGTCTGTCAATATATATTTTGGTGATGTCAACATGCTTTTGTAACTGTTCTTAACGTTTAGTTCATGGTAGGAGTTAAATTTTTATGTGAATATAAATCTCGGAAGACGGAATGTAATTTTTAAAATCTAAAAGAAGAATTTATAATTTAGCTAAATTTCAAAAGGTGTAGGTAATTTACCCTATAAAATTTGAATGGTAGGTTAAATAACTGTGCTAAGAAAATTCACTAAATAGTTAGAATTTTGTGGTACGCATTTAAGTATTTTAGAACACTTTTAGTTTGGGATAAAGGTTGGGATTAAAATAATTATGTACAATAAAATAGGTTACTTTAGTCAAATATGACAAAATCTAACGTTCAATTCATAATCATTTCATTTTTTCTCTTACAAAAGTTAAAAAAGTCAAAACGCCTATCCCAAACAAAATTTTTTAATCCAAAATTAAAATAATTAAAAAATTAAAAAGTCAACCCACATTTTAAACCAACAATAAAAATAAAAAATGAACAATGGTAGAAAAGTGATGACATTATAAAATAATAAAGGCACAAGCACTTTACATATTAAATTGTGCAAGTAATTCTTTACTTTTATCAGTTTGCAAATATTTTGTGTTGTTATTACTTTTTTATAATTGTCCTAATATGTGTGTGTGTGTAGGGCAATTCTTAACCAGTTTTCCTTAGGGTTTGGCTTTGGTTCAGTATATCATCGGATTGGACCGTGTTGTTGGGCCTGTAAAGGCCCACCACGGGTTCCGTTTTGAAAATCTGAACCGTTTAATGTGTAGAATTTTTTGAGTACTATATATTTATAAAAAATCACGTTGATCGGATATCGATAACTATGTGATCAAATCAGTTTTGTATAAAAAAAAAATGAACGGTGAATAAATTAACGATTAACAAAAAACTGATTTGATCGCATAGCTATCGATATCCGATCAACGTGATTTTTTTATAGGCATATAGTACTCGAAGAGTTCTACACATTGAACGGTTCAGATTTTAAAAACGGGACCCATGGTGAACACCCATAGACCCAACAGCACGGTCTAATCCGATGGTGGACTGGATCAAAGCCAGACCCTTTTCTTTATGAGCGTTTAAGGATACTTGTGTACAAATTTAAAATAGTCGTACAATCTTTTGTGATAATGTATGCCCAAAAAAATGTACAATTATTTGAAGTTGGGAATGATTAAAGTATTTTTAGAAAATGCCACAAAAAATGATATTTAGTGGCACGTTTTTGAAAAATGCCACAAAACGACAAATATAAAAGGCTCTAGTGACATTTCAATGAACAAGTGTCACAAAACTACAACAAAAACATATTTTAGTGGCACTACACTAGTGGCATATTTTTAGAAAATGCCACAAAAATGATATCTAGTGGCACGTTTTTGAAAAATGCCACAAAACGACAAACATAAAAGGTTCTAGTGACATTTCAATGAACAAGTGTCACAACACTACAACAAAAACATATTTTAGTGACACCATACTAGTGGCATGTTCTTAAAAAATGTCACAAAAAGAATATTTGGTGGCATTTTTTAGAAAAATGTCATAGAGCCACAAACATACAAGGCTCTAGTGGCATTTCAATTAAAAAAAGTGTCACTTCACTACAACAAAAATGTCACTACAACAAATTTACACTTTAGTGACACTACACTAGTAGCATGTTTTTAGAAAATGCCACAAAAATAAAAATTGGCATTAAATGTTTTAGAAAAATGCCACAGAACCACAAAACATATAAGGCTCTAGTGGCATTTCAATAAAGAAATGTCACATCAATTTTATGACATTTTATAAAATAATGACACAAAAAATTATGTTCGTGACATTTACCAACAGATGCCACTAAACTTTAATTGCAATGACATTTTTAAAAAATTGTCAGGACACTAGATAGGTGCAAATTACTTTTTATGGCACTTAGGTGAAAAGTGTCATAAACAAATATTTTATAGCATTTTGAGAAATGCCACTAAGCCAAAAACTTTCCAAGCTTATAATGACATTTTCGAAAAAACAAAAAATGCCAATATATTTTCTAAATTTTAAAAATGCAGTAAATGATTAAAAATAAATGAATTAAACTCAATATACACTACAGGAAAAAGCATATTTGGCGACTAAATTTCCTGACCAAAAAAATTTGGTCGCTAAAAGTATAGCTTTCAGCGATCAAAACAGTATTAGTTGCCAAAAGTAAAGCTTTTTGGCGACTAAACAATTTTAGTAGCCAAAAGTCAACAATTGGCGACTAAAACTAACTTTGGTCGCTGATTATATGGGTTTTAGTGACTAAAAAATTTTTAGTAGCACAAAGTAAAGCTTTTTGAAGACTAAAAAAATTTAGTAGCCAAAAGTTTACAATTGGTGACTAAAAATAAGTTTGGTCGCTAATTATATAGGTTTTACCGACTAAATAAATTTTAGTAGCCAAAAGTAAAGCTTTTTGGTGCCAAAAAAATTTTCGTAGCCAAAAGTCTACAATTGGCGACTAAAAAATAAGTTTAGTCGCCAAAAGTGGTCATTTTTAGCGCGGGAGAACTAAAATCCTAAGGTGGCAATAAAATTTTTTGGTGACCAAAATTTTGGTAGCTGAAAGTGCATCTTCGGCGACCAAATCTGATTTTGGTTGACAAAAGTTAAGTTTTTTAGCAACTAAAAAATAATTAGTAGCCAAAAGTATAGAATTGGCGACTAAAAAATATTTTAGTCGCCAAAAGTGGTCTTTTTTTATTTTGGTAGTAAATAGTTTATTTTACATAAATTATGTTCAATAAAATAACTATGTTTATACATATACTTTTATATTAATATGGATTAATGTACTATATAAATAATATATGTTGCATATATAATCATGTGGTGCTATAGAGGTGTAGTGGGAAGAGTGTGGTGTATAAGGTTTATGGTGCGGAAGGTTGGCGGTTCGAGTCTCCGCAAGAGCGGATCAAATTGTTCTACAACGAATTATCGTCATGAATGGCACTTGATAGCGTCACGAATAGTGCCTACCATGACATTAAAGTGTCACTGAAAGGTTTTAATCTTGATGGTGTAATGACACTTACAAGTGTCACTAACTCTTTTTTTAATGGCGCTTGATAGTGCCACAAATAATATCTACCATGACATTAAAATGTCATTGAAAGTTTTCAGCCATGATGGTGCAGTGACACTTGCAAGTATCTACCGTGGCACTCGTATCTACCGTGGCACCGATAGAAATGGCACTTGTTCAAAATGCCACAAGACCAAAAAATGTCATTAGAAGAATAATTTTGTGGCACTTTCAAATGTCACTAAACTAAGAAAATGTTGTAGTGATATTTTTTGAGTCATAATTTTAAAAAAAAAAAATCATAACCAAACACTACATAAAATATTAGCAAATATATCAAAATAATATTATAATCAAAGAAGAAAATTACTCATAACTAAAAAAATGACATAACTAAATCTAAAAGTATATATGATAAAAGGTGGGTATTGTAGAATTCTCCATAGCTTTGTTATCGAACTCTTACCAACACCATGGTTGTGTTTGGTTACATTTTCAAATTAATTTTTAAAATGAAAAATCTAAAAAACCTCTTTACTTTATAATTTTTGAAAATATTTTTTTTTCTCTCTATTTTTTTACATTCTATATATCAATCAATCAATTTTTTTCTCTTCTTTTACACATTAATCAATCAATTTTTCTTTCACACCCATCTATTCAATTAAAAAATTACAAATTATCCAAAAATTATTTTTAAAATATACAACTAAATAAGTTTTGAAAATTTTCAAACTTTGTTTAAAAAACTATTTTTTTAAATTAATTTTCAAAACTAAATGAAACGAATATTTTCAAACTCGTTAACCGTAAATTAATAATATATATTTTTTAATTGTAGTCCTTATATATTTTAGCACTATTTACAACAAAAATAAATGATTAGTAAATTTAATAAATGAGTTTTAATGTGTTTTAATAGGGGTGAGTCCTATTGTGATGTGATGTTTTAATTTTTTTTTTTTTTTTTCTCACCACATCGTTAGAGCTCAATTAAAATTCTAAACTAAGAGATATATCATTACTCTTATAACAAATATACATTTAATATATATATTATAATAAGAATAGTGGGCTCCACGGTAGCCCTTATGGGCGGACGCAATGGTGGCTTTCGGTGGAACCAGGATTCTCTTTTTGAACTTCTTACTTAACTTCTTATTTGATGGGCCATTGGACTGACTTTTAGGTCCAATTTTAATGATCCAAACCGTTCACATTTTAAAATTTGTCATGTATATTATATTTGTAAAAAATCAAATCGATCGGATATCAAAAACCACATGAACTAAAAGTTTTATTAAACAATAAAACTGTTTGTTAAATTTTTTTTAATAAACGGTTTTTAGTTCTTCCGATACTCGATCAGTTTGATTTTTACAGATATGATGTAAATGACAAATTTTAAAATGTGAACAGTTCGGATCATCAAAATTGGGCCCAAAAGTGGACCCAATGGCCCATCAAGTAAGGAGTCAATGAGAGAATTCAAGGAGGGGATCCTTGCTCCGTTTGGTGGGCCTTATTTTAGCCAATTTATAGATTTTAGGGATGTTTTGGAAAAATGGTTAAAACTTGACTTTTTAATTTTTTTTATTTCACTTTTTTTTCTTTTTTTTTTTTTTGGTGAGAGAGGAAGTGAATTAAAAGTTGAAAAGTGACTTTTAACCCACTTTCCATAATAGGCCTTAGTTTTGAAAAAAATATTTTACATTGTTTGGTCAAATTTATTTTAAATATAACTTTTGATTTTAGAAACTTATTTTAACTCATAAAAGTTGATTTTGAAAAGCTACCCACATCGTGCTTCTAATTATAAGTTTCTGCTGTGGACATATTAACTTACAATTATACCATTAGACTTGTTTTTTTGAAAAGGGATAATTACATTTTACCACATGTGGTTACGCTCGTTTACACATTACCTCCTTGCCTTTTATAAATGTACTTCATAAATCCCCTATGGTTTTGAGTAATGTGCAAAAGGGACGGGATCTAGTAAACTTAATAGTGCGTGGGGCAGACGCGGCAGAAAAGCGTGTTTGCACTGGAATTGAGGGTTTGGCACCAAATTTAGAGTTTTGAATGACTAATTTGCCCTTTCGCTTTCTTATATAACTATCAAGCCACCAAACCCACTATTCCTAACCAAAAAATTCTGAGATCACTTCCATTTTTGAAGATGCCATCCTTCCAAAACTCCCACTATAGTATGAAACAGAAAATTAAACAGAGTGGTCAAATATGAACAATATGTGCATATTTTTTATTAAAAAAAAAAATTAACAATTGTTATATTACTCTTAGAGTATTCCTATCAGATTACCTAAATTTTATCCTAAAATATTATTAAAAAATTCATTCCCTATTTTAAGAATCACTTTTTCATTTATTTCCCCCAACAGACTCCTTATTATTTTCCTGTTCTATTAACAAACTCCCTATTTTTTTCTCTATTTTATTAAAATATAATTTTTAATTGTAAATTAAAAAAATAAAAATCATAAATGTGTATTGCAGTCCCTAAACACACACAAATATATATATATATATATATATATATATATATATATATATATATATATATAAGAAACCTACAGTGACTCCCTACAAATGAAGGGCTCTAATGGAAGGGTATAGTGAATTGCTATAGTGACTAACTATAGCAATTCATATTTTAGGGAAGTATTTAAGGGCTCTAATGGAAGGGTATAAGGAGCCACTAATCCCTAAAAATAGGTAAGGATGGAATTTAGGGTTTCTATTAGGGATGCTCTTATCATATTGTAGAATCTTTATTAATATAATCAATAGGATACAGTGGAATTCTCAAAATATAGAACGTAAAATCACATATAAACAATGTTATGATTTTTTTATTTGAAAATTTTCTTTTTTAACCAAAACCAAACAAATTTTTTTCTTTGGACGTTTTTAGTTAAAAAAACTGCTTTTTTGAGATTACCAATTAGTAATAGTTACTTTTATCCCAAGATTTTTCAAGAAAATCATTTTTTTGGGGTAATAAAAGGATATTATAAAGCTAAGATAATTCAAGTACAAATCTAGGATAAGAAGTTCCCATGGCATCCATACAAACACGTTCAGTAATAAAACTAGGCATAGTAAAGTAAATATGAAGACCTTCAGTCAGCTTGTGTCCTTTTTTGGCCAGCAGGTCCGCACAAATGTTTGCGTCATGAAGAATGTGATGAATTTCCTGTACTCCAAGTTGGTCGAGAAGCCACCTGCAATCAGAAATTAGATTACTAAAAGGATGATGTATTGGAGACTGATTATTCAACAGATGTTGCACAGTGGTTGCATCTGTCTCTACTTCAATATTAAACACGTTGAGGTCTGTTGCCAATTGTAACCCGTCGCAAAGTCCCTACAATTTTGCTGCTACACTAGTTGTGTATCCAATGTTGCAGCTGAATCCATCTACCCAAGTACCATTTGAGTCTCTAATGATACCCCCTGCAGAGGCAGCCCCGAGATTGCCACGAGTTGCTCCATCAATGTTGAGTTTGAATCTGGGATGGTCGGGAGGTTTCCAATTCACAAAAGATAAAATCTTGGTCTTGGGCGGGTGGGGAAAATTTGAGATGAATTGCCAATGAACGGCATTAGCAGTGATGGCGGCAGAGTTGAGAAGGGAGGGTGGCTTGGTATCAAAACAGAAGGCGTTGCGGTGTTTCCAGATGGTCTAACAGGTGAGAGGGAAAAGGACAGCCCAAAGACACGATTGGTGGCGAACATTCGATTCACAATTAACGCAGAGCCAGTGGGAAGTGTTCGAGGAGAAAGACAGGGTAAGGCATTCGGGAATGCCCAGGAGGGTCTATAAGGCCCATGAAGAGAGACAGTCGCGCAGAGCATGGGTGATGGTTTCAGGTTGGGATTGACAACGGGGACAAAGGTTGTCTTGAGTAATCTTTCGAGTGAGGAGGAAAGATTTGGTGGCTAGTCTGGCATGTAAAGCAAGCCAAAGGAAGTGTTGGATCTGGGGGTGGTGGGTGTGTGCCAAATCCATTTCCAACTAAGGAAATGAGGGGTAGAAGATGGTTTGAGGGCAAGGAGACAAGCCGATTTATTGGTGAAAATACCATCATGTGAGGATGTCCAAGTGAAAGCATGCCAGAGAAGTGTGGTACTCTCAACTTTGGATTTAATAAAGTTGGGGAGGGTAGTAGAGAGGCAGTCAAAATTCCAATGGTGGTCGACCCAACAATCATTTACTTTGAGGCCCAACTCTCTATGGGTAAAGGGGCCCTGTATGTGGCTGTGGATGCTCTCCACTCCTAGCGAATTATCAAGCCAAAAGGAAGTGTGGCTACCAATTTTGACTAGTTTACACGAGTCCTCATTGAATAGCTTTTTGCCTTTCCTGATACTGCGCCAAGTATGAGAATGTCTACTCGAGATTTTTGTTTCCATGGAGTATTTAGCTCTTAGAATTTTGGTCTAAAGGGCTTCCTTGTCCGAATGAAGTCTCCAATTGAGTTTGGCCAAAGCAACTTGGTTGGAAAGGTGAGATTGGCAAATACCTAGACCTCCTAGGTTTTTAGGCTTGGTGACTTCACTCCAAATGATAGCATGGATTTTTTGGTGATTGGGGGGAAGAGCTCCACAAGAAGTCCCTATGGAGTTTATCAATATGGTTGGTGACTGATTTGGGAAGGGAGTGGCATTGCATTACATAAGTTGGGATGGCCGAGGTGACGGCCTGAATGAGGGTGCTTTTACCTGCGAGAGAGAGAGGGTCTTGGCTTTTTAGCCAAAGAGCTTTTTTTGAATTTTTTCAATGATGAATCTGAAGGTAGCCTTGTGGGGTCTCTCTTGGATGATGGGACAACGCAAATATTTGCCAATGGTTTAGGAGATAGGAAATTGGAGGATGTTAGCCAAGTGATTGCGGTGGGATTGTTCCACATTATTGGAGAAGAAATTTTTTAATTTGGAGGTACTAATTTTTTGGCCTGAAATGGTGCAGAAATCATCCAAAATGATTTTCATCGTGATGCAGTTATTTTCGGTCGCTTCTCCAAACAAAATGATGTCATTTGCAAAAAAGAGGTAGGAGAGGCAGGGGCAATTTTGATAGGTTTCCAAGATTTTTCTGTGCAAGCTTGAGAAATGGAGGAAGCTAGATATTCCAAGCAAAGAATAAAGAGAGATGGAGAAAGAGGGTCCCCTGGACAGATGCCCCTAGATGGAGTGAAAGTTTCGATGAGATCACCGTTGAAAATGATGGCAAATTTCATGGAGGAAATACAGGAAAGAATAAGATTGATCCAATGAGTGAGAAAGTTAAATTTGAGGAGCATTTTGTCTAATAAAGCTCCACTCAAGGCAGTCGTAAGCTTTGTCAAGGTCCAATTTGATAAGAAGACTGCCCTTATGACCTTTTTTGTGTTTGAAGTTATTTACCACTTCTTGGAGAATGATGACATTGTTCGTGCTCTTGCGGCCCGAGAGAAAACTAGATTGGAGCGAGCTAATGAAATCATTCAGAAAAGGTCTTAATCTATTCACCAGGATTTTTGAAATGATTTTGTAGATGGTGTTGCATAGACCAATGGGACGAAAATGGGTCACCATCTCAGGTTTTTCTGTTTTAGGAATCAAGCATATAAGGGTTCCGTTGAAGGAAGGGTTAAGTTTGCCAGCGGAGAAAAAATCAGAAATAGAATTATAGACCGAATCTTTGATAGTCTCCCAGCATTTCTAAAAGAAGATGGGGTGAAATGCATCAGGGCCTGGGGCCTTGAGAGGTTTCAAAGTCCATGGGGCTTGTTTGACTTCTAGCATAGAAGGAATCTTCGAGAGACAAGGGTGGTGGTCGGACTGAATGATCGGGAGGGTTAAGTCGAAGAACAGAGACATGGGTGCAAAGCAGAAGCTAGAGTGGAACAGGTTAGTGAAGTGGTCAACAAATATTTTCTTGATGGAAGCTAAATCAAAAGTCCAGTGATCATTCGGGTCCTTCGTTGCGAGAATTTTATTGTGTCGGCGACGGGATAAAGTAGTGAGATGGAAGAATCTAGTGTTGCGGTCGCCATCAATAGTGTAATTAACGTAGGACTTGAGGGCCCAAAAATCTTCTTCTAATTTGAGGAGGCTATGGTATTCTTGGATAAGAGTGAGTTCCAAGTTGAAGAGGAAAGGAGAAAGGTGGGACTTAAAAGCCCGTTGGATGCCAAGAAGGCAGGTAGCAAGCTTCTTTTTCTGAAAAAATAGGTTTCCAAACACCTCTTTGTTCCAGATTTTAATTTTGTCGATGAAAAGGTCGGCACAATACTTGAAGAGGGTCTCGCGAGGTTGCCAGCAGCTATCTACAAGATTGAAGAAAGACGGATCCAAAAGCCAAATTGTTTCGAAATGGAAAGAGCGGGATATGTTTGAGATGGAATAGGGGTGGGTGTCAAGAAGGACAGGACAGTGGTCAGAGTAGAGTCAAGGAAGGTGTGGAACATGGGTGTTGGGGAATAGGGTGTTCCAACTGTTGTTGCTCCAACATCTGTCAAGACGTTCCTGTATGAGACTACCCACAGCTCTAAGGTTTGACCATGTGAATCTTGGTCCAGAAAAGCCCAAGTTGATGAAGCCACAATGGTTTATGCAATCTTGAAAGCGGAGGGCTCTATGAGTGTTAATGGGTCTACTGCCTGCCTTGTCCGAGCTTGTTAGAATTTCATTGAAGTCTCCCATCATAAGCCAGGGGGATTGATAAGAATCCGCAAAACTTTTGAGCTTTGACCATAGAATTTTCCTATTGCTATACAAGGGACTAGCATAAATAAAAGAAAATATCCAAGGAGTGGAGTTAGGAGATACCTGGACACAAGCATGGATTTCTTAGGTAGAGATGGATAGTGTTTCACAGTTGATCTCAAGCTCATTCCACAGCAACCAAATACCACCCGCATATCCAGCTGGTTCGACAACAAAATTATTGGTGAAGCCTAGGTTCTCCGCAATAGATTTGTCTCTCTCTCCCGCTACCTGAGTTTCAGTGATGAATAGCATTTGGGGCTTATACACACTGAGCAAATCAAACAGATGGTGGTGGAAGTGAGGGTTCGCCGCACCCCCACAGTTCCAAAGGAGAATCTTCATTGGAGGTTTGAAGAGTGGGGGTAGGGGGCAAGAGAAGTCGCCCTCCGGTAAGGTTTCCTCCTCCAAGGTCAGCCGCCGGGGTTCAATTACAACGGTGAGTTGGTCCAAAGAGTTAGGATTAGAGTAATCAAGTGTTCGAGGCTGGAGCTTGCGAGCCTCAGACAGGACTTCACGATAACGCGAAGTTTGTATAGGTTTGGTTCCGCCACTAAGTATTCGGCGCTGTAGAATGCTCCATCCATTAAGAATTCTCGTGGACTCGCTACCAGGCAGTGGGAGTCCCTCTAGGGTGGCGGAGAGGGTGGGAGAGACGTTTCCACAAGTATGTTTTGGAGGACCTGTTGCAGATTTGGGAGGAGATTGTGAGAAGGAATGGACACTTGGTTGTATTGAATTGTTTGGCAGGGGAGCATCCTCTACATGAGTGTAAGGTATTGAAAGGAAATACACTACCACTGACTGTCTAAATGAGAACAGGCTTGGAGGGGGGTAGTAAGGGATTAGGGACATCTAAATGTTGAGAATATCAGAGTAGGTGAGATGGGTCCCTCTGGATCATGGAAATCAGTTGGTCGTCTATTCAGTTCAGAGAGTTAGTGCCCATGTACCAGCCTTGTCCTGCTTGTTGGGGAAGATTAGTGAGTGAAAGGGAAAGCAAGGTTCTGTGTTGGCTAGAGAGAGTGAGGTCAGACGATTAGGGAGAAATAAAGAAAATGTGAGTGGGAGATAGGGGTGCGACTGGTCTGGAGAGCGATAGCGGCGAGGCATTATTTGTGAGTAGAGGGGAAGATGGAGGGAAAGGAGGGACGGAAGGTTTGAGATGTTTAAGGTTGGAGGGTGGTGTTGGGGATTTAAAGTGGGAAGAGAAAGCTAAGGGTGACAGAACAGTGGGGATGTTTAAGGTGTTGCTGGTGTTGGATAGTCGATGTGAAGAAGGACGAGGTATCAAAAAGGGGTATGTGTTTGCATGGGCTAAGGCGTGGCAGCAGTTTAGGACAGCAAAAGAGTTGGAAACAGGGATAGGTGTCAAACAAACACGGCTCAAGGAAGAGATGGACTGAACAGAGGGGTTTGACTTGGGGGTGTAGGTTGGCAGGATAGAGACAGAGAGGTCAGCAGGGTCAAAGAGGTTAGAGCATCTTCAATGGTGGTTGCTATATTGCTATTGCTATTGTTATTGCTATAATTTGGCAATGAATAGTGTTATTTTGCCAAATTATAGCAATGGTGCTCCAATGGTCATTTGCTATTTTTGGCAAATCTCAACCAACTTTCCCTCCAAGTTTGTAGGTGTTGTTTGGATATAGGTTTTTTGTGATTTTATTTTTGTTTATTTTTTGTCTTTTGTGACATTTTTTTACCTGTTTGTTAAAAAAATTATATATTTGTATTATTCCCAACTAGACAAATATAAAAAATAAAAAAAAATGAAAAATTGGAAAAAAAATTTGTTCGATTAATTCACCCCACCTAAAAACATATCACGTCATACTTAATAATTTTTTTTAACTACACATAAAAAATAAATAATCACCAATTACCCACCAACCACCAACAACCATCCATTATTAACCCAGCATTCATTCATTAACAACTATCCACCAACAACCACCCATTATTCATCCACCCACCCAACAACCACCCATCATTCACCCATCAACATTTTCTCTATAAATATAACACAAGATTTTCTACAAGTTTCATATTCACCTATCCATCATTTTCATATCTTCTAAACTCTCTATACCCACCCAGCAGATTTTCTACAATTTTCATATTCACCCACTCACCCATCCACCTACAATGAACAATTTGACTAAAGCCATATTCAATGGAGATTTTGATGAATCTTCATCATCTGATGATGATATCATCATGATGCAACTATTCGCAGCGCAACAACAAAGAATACAGACGTTAAGCCTAAACCAACCCACCATACGTGTTGGTTCCACAAGTGGTCGTCGATACATTAATCGTGAGAGGGTCAAAGGCGACCGACAAATTTGTAGAGATTATTTTGCTGATAAACCTGTCTATCCAGAAGAATACTTCCGAAGATGTTTTCGAATGAGGTGCTCATTGTTTGTTAGTATCTTACATGATATTCAACAAGTGAATGAGTACTTCATTCAAACTCGTGATACCACTAGTGCTCCTAGATTATCCGGTATACAGAATATGGTTGTAGCACTTCGGATCCTGCAGTACGGCATGTCCGCTGATGCTGTAGACAAGTACATTAGAATCGGCGAAAGCATTGCAATTGCCGCCTTGAATTTTTTTTACTAGATCAATTGTTGCTACGTATGAATCCGTTTACTTAAGATCTCCAAATGAAGCAGATGTCGCCAGATTATTGCAAGAGGGAGAGCAACGCGGGTTTCTTGGAATGTTATGAAGTTTGGATTATATGCACTGGCGGTGGGAGAAATGTCCAACTGCCCAAGCCGGTGCTTACACTGGACACTACCACAAACCAATAGTTGTACTCGAGGTAGTTGCCTCCTATGACTTGTGGATTTGGCATGCTTTCTTTGGCATGCCTGGCTCTCTAAATGATATTACTGTTCTTGACAGGTCGCCTTTATTTGCTGAATTAACTAGAGGACGTGCCCCTACTGCCAACTACACCATCAATAATCACGCGTACACCATGGGGTATTATCTTGCAAATGGTATCTATCCTCGTTGGGCAACAATTGTGAAAACAATATCTCAACCTCAAGGCACAAAGAGACAACTATTTGCGAGGATGCAGGAGGCATGTCGAAAAGATGTCGAAAGGGCTTTTGAAGTGCTCCAAGCACAATTTAATATTGTCAGAGTTCTAGCTAGAGGTTGGAGTGATGAGGATCTATACTATATCATGAAGACGTGCATTATTTTGCACAATATGATCATTGAAGACGAGCGTGATATTGCAGAAAATGAACGCAGTGCAGCACAACTTCAGACTAAAACCAATAATACCCGTTGTCAAGTGTCACGCGATCCGAATGAGGAGTATGCTCAATTTATGTTAAATAGGCAGAGGATTAGATCTATTGAAGGCCATAATGTAATTCGTAATGATCCAATTGAACACTTGTGGTCCCGAGCTGGAGAGTAGGATTAAGTTGTATTCTATCTTTTTAATGACAGTTAATATCATTTAATATCAATTAATGTCTTTTTATTGTAATAAAATTATCTTCATTTAATGTCAGCTAATGTATTTTATCTTTTTATTGCCTTCATTTGAAAAAATATATTTATTTTTTACATTATACTTTATTGAAAATATTAAATTATAACACAAATTAGTGGACATTACACATTGAAAAAATAATATTACATTGTTTTGTAGAAAATACTAAAAAATAAAAAATAAAAACATGAAATTTCATTACAAATTAAAAATTACATTGCAAATAAAGACTAACAATTACATCAAAAATTAAATAACATTGATAAATTTAATTTCATCAGGATGCAAGGGGAAATAGTAATTTGGGCTGCTAACATTTGAGGACCACTTGGCGAAAATCTCATTTTTTCGCATTGTGTAATACGCTTTCATCTGAGGGTCCAAATGAGAAATGTTCGTAGTCATTATTTGGTGTTCTTCCTTTCTCATCTCAAACTCATGTTTTTTCATCTCAAGTTATTTCATCTCCTGTAGTGTTTGAATCCTTTTTTCTTCTCTTTCCTCTTTTTTCTTTTCTTTCTCAGCAAGGTGTTGGTTAAATGTGTCTATTTGTGTACTCATTTTTTGGACTTCAGTTTCAATGACTTGATTTCTCTGAAATAATTCTTTTGCAGATTTCCTACCCATCGGCCTTTTACCCCTTACAGAGACACTGCCCTCACCAACAGTTAGATTGTTACCAACCCTTGGATTGGTGTCATCTTCAAGAGAAATGCAGTTATCCATAGGGGAATTGGGGGCTGAATCAAGGGAAAATGGTGTATGTATCCTTGACTTCACCGTATTCGTAGGAGTTACATCTTGCCACCTAATATTGTTTTGCAAAATTGGCCAGCAATGTTCAAAAATAAAGTGTTTGTTTTCATCTTGATGGTATAAAAATTTTGCTTGAAGCATCTATATCAAAAAAATATTAAATTAATTAATTAGTTAATTTTTATGTAAGACAAAATGAAAAAACTAACATAATAAATAAAAATGAAATCTTACTATATCAACTTGTGACGCCCCACTTGGATGTAGATTTTCGACTTGTGCTAGACACGCACGAAATTTGTTGCAACATTTCATTATTACACCCCATCAAAATGAGATAGACACTTGTGTTCTTGAGTGATCATTCTACAGCGAGCAATAATTTTCAAAAATTCTTCCCCAAAAATGAGTATGCGATTGCGAATTTCCAATAATTGGGTCTTCAATAATGTGACACCAAGCTCTACAAATTGTCACATCTTCTTCAGTAGTAAATGATTTTCCTCTCTTTGTTTTTGATGAACCTTCCATAGCGATTGTGTGAAAAAAACTAAAAATAATATAATTTCGGAAATTTAGTATGAAATCAAATTGAGATGAAGAGAGAAGAAAAGAAAAATGAAATGTGCAATGGTTGTTGTGAAAAAAAATTCAAATAAAGAGTTTCTATTTATAAAAATTCAAACAGACCCAATGGCTCTATCAAATGCCCAAACAGAGCCCAACGGCTCTATTTATAAAAAATTAAGTTTATTTTTTTAAGCCACCCACCCACCCAACAAATTGAGTTAATTTTTTTTTAAGCCAAACAGAGCCCAACGGCTCTATCAAATGCCATCCCCATCGTCCACGTGTTGATCTTGAATGGTTGAGATGATTTGTGAAGAATCATCAACATTTTCTTCCTCTCCCTCTCACTGTCTCTCTCATTTCCTCCTCCATGTCCCTCTCACTCTTAGATTCGTCTCTCACTCTCACTCTCACTCTCACTCTCACTCTCACTCTCACTCCCACTCTCTTCTCTCTCTCTTCGATCGGTAATGAAGAACATTGAATCTTCTCACTCTCAGATTCGTCTCTCACTCTCACTCTCAGATTCGTCTCTCACTCTCACTCTCTTCTCTCTCACTCTATCTCCCTCTCCCTCTCATTCCACTGTCTCCATATGTCTTCTCTCTCTTCGATCAGCTATCCAGATCTACCTTTCTCTCACTGTCTCACTCTATCTCTCATCTTTCTGTCTTCAATCGGCGAATGTATATGCTCAAAAAGACGATCGGCCACTGGCGACGATATATGCTCAAAAAAATGCTAAAAAACCAGGTATTTCTCTTTTTCAGTGAATCTATTTAAATTTTTTCTGTGAATCTATTTTGTGAATCTGTTCTGTGAATCTGAATGTGCTGATTTCGGGTAAAATGGTGAATTCTGAATCTGTTTGAATTTTTATTTTATTTTTCCTGTGAATCTGTTTGAATCTGAATTTTGAATCTTTTTTTTTCTGTGAATCAGTTTGAATTTGATGAATCATTTGATGAATTTGATGAATCTGTAATTTTTGAATCTATAATTTTTCTGTGAATCTGTTTTGTTACCATTTGATTTCGGGTAAAATGGTAAAATGTTGCATTATTCATGAAATTTTTTAGTGAATTCTGAAACATAAAAATGGTGAAACAATTGTTGGGGGCAAGGGAGGGAAAGAAGGAGGGAGAGAAACAGTTGGTTTTGGCTAAGTTGGTATTTGACACAAGCTTTGGCATTTCTCAAATTTGGCAGCTGCTATTTTTTGCCATTGGAGCATCAAAATTCAACACAGCTGCTATATTATAGCAATATCAGCTCCAATGGTAAACCATTGGAGATGCTCTTAGCTAGTTCAAGAGGGGTAGGTGGGGTTGTTGTCTTCTTCCTCTAGACCTTAGAGGTTGTCGCCGGAGGAGGTTTTGATGCCGATATAGTAGACGACGATTTTTTAGGAGGTCGAGGTGGTTTCCGCTGTGCCATTAACATCCAATCTCCAAACACGGGTTCGGAAGTTGCTTGGGTTGCTAGCAACTTGTCGCCAAGATTGGTTACTGAGACTGATTCTTCCATTTGTAGTGAGTGGACTTTGGATGAGCATTTGTCTTTTGTGTGGCCCACCAAGCCATAGTGGAAGCAGATATTATAAAGTCCTTCGTAAGCAACTCTTTGTAGAATGTTGTTGATTCGGATAGTGGGTGTTAGGGGTTTATTGAGGTCCACTTGAATACAAATTCTAGCGAATCTGCTTTTATCGCCAGTTGCAGTATAGATGTCAACCTTGATGAGTTTGCCTAGTTTGTGGCCTATCCTTTCCAACACAGTGCAGTCATAAAACTCAATGGGTAGGGAGACCAGGCGAGCCCATACTACTGCAGAAGAGATGGCAGCAGTTTGTGGTTGGAATTCGAGCTTCCATCTTCGAACTGAGAGGAAATTATTGCCAATATACCAAGGGCTGTTAGAAAGGACCTTGGTGAGGTCAGCTTCCTCCAAAAATTTGATCAGAAAAAAGTTATTGCCCAGATCTAAACCGGGGCAAGTACCAGTAAGCTTCCACAATGCCTTCACCTTAGACATGAGATAGTTGCACCCGAGAGTTCTTCCAAGAAATTTGATGATAATAAAGTGTTTCCAACGGTTTCTGATGCGGTTGCGTTCATGTCACGGCCCAAACCCGCCCCTATGGGTTTAGCATCATAACCGGCCAGTAATCCTTAGATTACCAGAAGCTTCTTAACAGAATATCATATAATTAGGGGCCACAGAAGCAAATATACAAAATATACGTGGTCTAATGAGCTGTGATGACATAGATGGGACAGATAGACAAATAATTTAAAACTTTTGAAACTTGTTAGCGAAGTCAAAAGATATAGTATTTACACATCACTCTATGAACATATAAATAGAAATCTTGTCCGCACTTAGAAGGAGCAAAGTCTAATACATCACAAAAACAGCCACTAAACTTGTTCCATCCGGAACCTCCTCGGGAGGCACAAAGGTTGGCTGACAAAAACTGAAACATAGGCCGTCAACTTTGGACCTGGTCACGTGTCTGCTCACCTACATACATAATATAAATAGTGAGTTAGAGCCCAGTGAATAATAACGGAGTAAAGGGTTTTAATGAATGATGTCCATACAGATTCATAAATCATAATTCAGATTCATAACAGATTCATATTCATATTCTTGTTCAGATCATATACAGAAATCAGAGTTCATGCTTAATCATACGTGGTACATCCATTAGCGCTAACAGAATAGATACAGAACAGATGCAGAACATATGGTGGTTATGAATAACCAGTTCCATAAAGGAATCTCCGGATCCGAGTGACAGAGAATATACATGCTGAGCTCCATGATGGAGCCTCCGGTATGGGTAACAGAGTGCAGACATAATAAGTTCCATGATGGAACCTCTGGTACCGAGTAACAGCTAACAGATATCACATGATGCTAAGGATGCCACGAATACATTGTCAGAAATTGGACAATCATTCATTATACAGGACATATCATTTTAGAAAATAGATCTTAATTCATCATATAAAAAATAAATAAAGTTGAATATTGCTTTACTAAGTTATTACTCACAGTTGGCTTCGGGTGTAGACAAACAGAGCAGGCTAATCAAACGGTCTACGGCGCGTGACCTACATTAACACATAACAAATACACATCTGAAACACACGTTGGAATACATCTAACCCATTACGGTCTTGTTCTTAGTGTGTCTCTTCATTGATCCTCCTTATTATGCTTTAATCTTGGCCTAGGAATTCCTAGGATGGAATGAGGATGCAAAAATATATTTGAAACACTTTTTCCAAAACTTGTTGAAAACAGGGTCTACACTCGAGCGTGGCTTTCCTCACTCGAGTGAACAAGCAAAAAGTGAGGGTTTGCTCAAGCGTGACTTCCTTAGCTCGAGCGGATTGTAAACTCTGAAAAAGTACTAGTTGCTTATTTTTTACACTCGTAGGACGCTCAATCTCCGCTCGAGCGTGAGACTCAAACCCTCACTCAACCGTGACTTTTGTCGCTCAAACGTGCTGCAAAACACATGAACTTATGGATACATGCATTTCATGCTCGAGCGGGTATCATGTCGCTCGAGCGAAAATGCACTCATTTAGAGTGCTTCGCTCGAGCATGGACTCCTACGCTCGAGCATAGATTCAAATTCTGGAATTTCCAGATTTGATCTCTAAGCTTCAAACTCAAACTAAACAATTCAAAACTCATCCTCTTGGGCCAAAATTCTAGAAAACACTTAGAAACTCACAAAACATCATGCTTTGAAGATCATTTCGTGAAATCAAGGCCCAAAAGCATGCCAATTGTTCAAAAATTCAAATAAATGTTTCATGAACATAACATGCATGAATTTTCTTGATCTTGAGCTTCTCAAAACATGATCAAATGCCATATAACAACATAAAACTTGATAATTTCCCAAAATCAAGGTGAATTCAAGACATGCATGAGGGAATTCTTGGAAATCATGCTCAATTTGTAAAGGAATAGACATGCATGCATGGTATGGTCCTTCTACCATCTTATTTAACTCAAGTCTTGCTTAACTCAACATAATCTTCATGAATTCATGTTCTAAACATCATAATTATATAATCTAAGTGTTTAATTCATACCTCAACCTCTCAAGTAAGATCTAGATGATGAGCACACTAAGATTCCGAGCTAATTCTTCCCAATTCCAACAATTCTTGTTGATCTTAACTCTCTCTCACTCTTGGTCCCTCCTTCTCTCACATGTTTTTGAGCTCAGGGAGTAAGGAATGAGGGTGTAAAGTAAAATAAGGGGGTCTAAATAGCCTTAGATAGGCCTCATTAAAGTGGCTTAATTAAGATTGACTTAGGTTAATCACATTGACATTAATTATTCTAATTTAATCGTTTCAAATCGAATTTCAATTAAACCTACCATAAAATTCTATAAATTCCACATAACACATAAATCAAATCAATTTCAGAATCAGATGCCGATAAGGCCTTCAATTCGCAAAATATAGCAGAATCTCAAATAGATATTCCTACAATAAACAAATAGAAACACAAATAATGCAACACAGATGGAATAAATCCAAAATTTGATCTTAGTGACTTATTAAGCACATGAAATCATGAATTAACGTTAATCATAGGTCAGGGTTGTTACAGTCTTCCCCCCTTGAAAGAGTTTGGTCCTCCAAACTCGAATTACCTTCATTTTGGAGGAATACCGGGTCCAAAAGGAACAGTTCAGGATATCTTTTCATCATATCTTCCTCTGTCTCCAAAGTTGCATAAGTTTCTCTATGGTTTTTCCAATCAACTTTTACCAGTGGTGTGTCTTTGTTTCTCAATCTCTTGATTCGATAATTTACAATTTATATCAGTCTCTCCTCGTATGTATAATCATGTTTTAGAAGTACATGAGTCGGCTCAATCATATGTAACGGATCTCTCAAATAGTTCCGAAGCATAAAGACATGAAAGTCATTGTGCATGTTTTCCATCATCGGAGGTAAGGCTACTCGGTACATTACTGAATTTATCTTCCCGAGAATCTCAGATGGCCCAACACATCTTGGCGCCAATTTGCCCTTAACACCAAACCGAGTTTGTCCTTTCATAGGGGTCACTTTTATAAACACATGGTCCCCGACTTCATATTCTCTGTCTCTTCTTCGAACATCTGTATAGCTCTTTCTGTCGGCTTTGTGCAGTTCTCAACCTTTGTTGAATTAATTTCACATTTTTAGTTGTTTCTTCTACAAGTTCCGGTCCCAACAAAGGTCTATCACCTACCTCAGCTCAACATATCGGAGATCGGCATTTTTTTCTATACAGAGCTTCATATGGAGCCATTCCAATGCTTGAATGGTAGCTGTTGTTGTACATAAACTCAGCCAATGGCAAATAGGTCTCCTAATTTTCTTGGAAATCTAATACGAACATTTTGAGCATATCTTCCAAAGTTTGATTCGTCCGTTCAGTTTGACCATCTGTCTGTGGGTGATAAGCACTACTCAACCTCAGTTCTGTCCCCAAAGCCTGTTGTAAACTTTGCCAGAATCTTGATGTGAACTTCGAATCTCTGTCAGATACAATAGATACTGGTACACCACGTAATCTCACAATTTCATTCACATACATGTTAGCTTACTTATCTGCATTATAAATAGTTTTGACAGACAGAAAATGGGCAGATTTAGTCAAACGATCAACTATAACCCAGATAGAGTCCATACCTTGAGTAGAGCGAGGCAATCCCACAATGAAGTCCATGGTAATATGCTCTCATTTCCATTTTGGTATTGGAAGCGGCTGTAACAAACCAGCGGGTCGTTGTTGTTCGGTGATCAATTCCAACCATTTCCTCTGTCTCATGTTTAATTCTTTTTGAGTGAAGAAATATTTGAGACTTTTATGGTCAGTATATACTTCGCAAGTGACACCATATAGATAATGTCGCCAAATTTTTAAAGCAAAAATGACAGTTGCCAATTCTAGGTCATGAGTTGGGTAATTCTTTTCATGTGGACGGAGTTGCCGAGAGGCATAAGCAATTACTTTCCCATTTTGTATTAACACACACCCCAAACCTTTGTAGGAAGCATCACTGTAAATCTGAAACCCATCAGTACCATTGGGCAAAGTCAAAATCGGTGCAGTTACTAGTCTGGTCTTCAACTCATGAAAGGCTGACTCTTGTTGTTCATTCCAATCAAATGATACATTTTTCTGAGTTAACTGGGTCAATGGCATGGCAAGTTTTGCAAAGTCTTTCACGAATCTTCTGTAGTAACCTGCAAGTCTTAGAAAACTTCTAACTTCTGTCACATTTATCGGTTTAGGCCAGTTCACAATAGTTTCAATTTTCTGTGGGTCAACAGAGATACCATCATTGTTGATTACGTGTCCCAAAAATGTTACACTGTCATGTCAGAATTCATATTTGGACAATTTCGCATATAGTTTCTTTTCTCTTAGAATCTATAACACAGTTCTCAAATGATTCTCATGATCTTCTATGCTTTTGGAGTAAATCAAAATATCATCAACAAATACAACAATGAATTCATCCAGAAATGATTTAAACACTTGTTCATAAGGTCCATAAAGGCAGCAGGTGCATTAGTCACCCCAAACGGCATTACTAAAAATTCATAATGTCCATATCTAGTTCTGAATGCAATTTTCTCTATGTCTTCTGCCTTAACTTTTAACTGGTGATACCCAGATCTGAGGTCAATCTTGGAAAACACTTGGGCTCCCTGAAGTTGATCAAACAAGGCATCTATTCGGGGTAGAGGGTATTTGTTCTTGATAGTTACTTTGTTCAATTCCCGATAGTCTATACATAACCTCAAAGATTCATCTTTCTTTTTGACAAATAAAACTGGAGCACCCCAAGATGAAGTGCTCAGATGGATGAATTTCTTGTTTAGCAGTTCCTGAAGTTGAGTTTTTAATTCTTTCAATTCTGAGGTTGAAATTCTGTAGGGGGTCTTAGAAATAGGTTGTGTTCCCAGAGTCACTTCAATAGTGAATTTAATTTCTCTATCAACTAAGTCTCCAAGAAAGTCATTCGGAAACACATCGGGAAATTCACAAGCAACAGGAATAGTTTCCACATTAGTACTATCAGATGATACAGTCAGTGCACAACACAAGTAGCCCCTACATCCCCTCCTAAGCAATTTAACAGCTTTCATGGCTGAAATCAAGTATGGGGGAGGAATTACCCAATTTCCAGTAAAAATAAATTCAGGCATACCCGGTGGTCTAAACACAACAGATTTACTTGCACAGTCAATAGTAGCATAGTATTTAGTCAACCAGTCCATACCCAGAATACAATCAAAATTATCAATGTTCAAGGGCAACAAGTCAACATACAATGTCATATCACCAATCATAATATCACATGCTGGATAAACATAAGCACATATCATAGAACCCCCAAACGGTGTAGATACAGATAGCACATATGTCATAAGTTCTAGTGGTCTAGTTAATTTCTGAGAGAAAGCATGCGATACGAAGGAATGTGTAGAACTAGAATCTATCAATACACATGCATTTTGAGAACATACAGGGAGTATACCTGACACCACAGTTTCAGTGTTCTGTACGTCACCAGGCACTAAGACAAACACTCGACCTTGTCTTAGAGGTTCTTTCCCAGTATTAGTCTTTGCATTTGTTTTAACTGTAGAAGCGGACCCAACTGAACTCATCATAGGGTGGCTGGCATTCTCAAACCCAAGTCGGCAATCTTTCATTACATGGCCTGTCTTGCCATATCGAAAACAAGCACCGGATGCTCAGTAGCATACACCCCTATGCCTTCTTCCACAATCAGGACAAACCAGAATAGAACTACTTTTGTGACTCAAGCTGCTTGTAGATCCCGTATTTTGCTATTTACTTACATGAGAACGGCCTTTTCTGAAACCATACCCAGACTTTTTTCCTTTTCAGTCAGTTGTTGTTGTTGTTGTTGGGGCCTTACTTTGTCTTTTAGCGGCTAGGGTGGCTTCCGCCATTAAGGATCTGTCAAGAACTTGCACATATGTTGGAAACTTAGTACACTAACTCGATCAAATATGTCTAAGTCCAATCCTCCCTCAAATTTGCGGGCTTTCTTGTAGTCTGTGTCCACCATATGAGGAGCAAGTTTGGCTAATTCAATGAACTTTGCCTTGCACTCGGCTACAGACATTCTGCCTTGCTTAAGTTCTTGAAATTTGGACACTTTTCAGTCCCGAAAACATTAAGGAA
Source organism: Camellia sinensis (assembly GCF_055761805.1). Lineage (NCBI taxonomy): Eukaryota > Viridiplantae > Streptophyta > Magnoliopsida > Ericales > Theaceae > Camellia > Camellia sinensis. The sequence continues at coordinate 27,235,491 of NC_138966.1, read as the reverse complement.
AATATTTTTCATAAAAGATCTCATTAAATCGAGCCCACGTCATATTTCCATTGGTATTCCGAATCAGTAACTACCATCTCCAAGCTTTATCTTTAAGAGTATAGGTGGCCAATAAAACATTCTGAGTCTCGGTACATGGAAGTACCTCAAACAATTTTCCCATCTCAAGCAACCATGTCTCTACTTTCAACGGTTCAATTCCACCAAAAAATGTTGGCGATTTCATCTTCATGAATTTCTGTGTCAGGTTGATAATATCATTATTATCTGATTCGGCTTGTATTGGCAAAGACGGAGAGGGCAAAAGTTGTTGTCTTTGTTGTTACATCATAGCTTCAGTTAATGCCGTAAACATCTGTTCCATTCGGCTCATGCGAGCCTCTGAAGATTCACTTATATCATTTCCCCTTGCATTCTCTACGTTGCTATAGAGACACCAAATAATAATAAACATAAGAATAATCTCATTCATTTCTTTCAATTCATTTCCTCAGATTTACATTCAATTTTTCATATCCATTAGGATTACCACACACTTACACATGCAGATAGAATGCCCCTACTTCTTATTCAGACATCCTAAGCTCATATGGACCTGTGTGTGCGGTAGAACACGTACTCTGATACCACCATGTCACGACCCAAACCCGCCCCTATGGGTTTAGCATCGTAACCAACCAGTAATCCTTGGATTACTAAAGGCCTCTTAATAGAATATCATATAGTTAGGGGCTACGGAAGCAAATATACAAAATATACGTGGTCCAATGAGCTGTGATGACATATATGGGACAGATAGACAAATAATTTAAAACTTTTGAAACTTGCTAGCGAAGTCCAAAGATATAGTATTTACACATCACTCTATGAACATATAAACAGAAATCTTGCCCGCACTTAGAAGAAGCAAAGTCTAGTATATCACAAAAACAGCCACTAAACTTGTTTCCATCCGGAACCTCCTCGGGAGACACAAAGGTTAGCTAACAAAAACTGAAACATAGGCCGTTAACTTTGGGCCTGGTCACGTGTCTGCTCACCTACATACATAATATAAATAGTGAGCTGGAGCCCAATGAATAATAACGGAGTAAAGGGTTTTAATGAATGATGTCCATACAGATTCAGAAATCATAATTCATATTCATAACAGATTCATATTCATATTCATATTTTTGTTCAGATCATATACAGAAATCAGAGTTCATGCTTAATCATACGTGGTATATCCATTAGCGCAAACAGAACAGATACAGAACAGATACAGAACATATGGTGGTTATAAATAACTAGTTCCATAAAGGAACCTCCGGATCCGGGTAACAGAGAACATACATGCTGAGCTCCATGATGGAGCCTCCAGTATGGGTAACAGAGTGCAGACATAATAAGTTCCATGATGGAACCTCCGATACTGGGTAACAGCTAACAGATATCACATGATGTTAAGGATGCCACGAATACATTGTCAGAAATTGGACAATCATTCATTGTACATGACATATCATTTCAGAAAACAGATCTTAATTCATCATACAGAAAATAAATAAAGTTGAATATTGCTTTACTAAGTTATTACTCACAGTTGGCTTCGAGTGTAGACAAACAGAGCATGCTAATCAAACGGTCTACAGCACATGACCTACATTAACACATAACAAATACACATCTGAAACACACATTAGAATACATCTAACCCATTACGTTCTTGTTCTTAGTGTGTCTTTTCATTGATCCTCCTTATTATGCCTTAATCTTGGCCTATGAATGCCTAGGATGGAATGAGGATGCAAAAATGTATTAGAAACACTTTTTTCAAAACTTGCTGAAAACAGGGTCCACGCTCGAGCGTGGCATTCCTCGCTTAAGCGAACATGCAAAAAGTGAGGGTTCGCTCGAGCGTGACTTCCTTAGCTCGAGCGGACTGTAAACTCTGAAAAAGTACTAGTTGCTTATTTTTTACGCTCGTAGGACGCACAATCTTCTCTCGAGCGTGAGACTCAGACCCTCACTCGAGCGTGACTTATGTCGCTCGAGCGTGCTGCAAAACACATGAACTTTTGGATACATGCATTTCACGCTCAAGCGGGTATCATGTCGCTCTAGCAGAAGTGCACGCATTCAGAGTGCTTCGCTCGAGCGTAGATTCAAATTCTGGAATTTCCAGATTTGATCTTTAAGCTTCAAACTCAAACTAAACAATTCAAAACTCATCCTCTTGGACCAAAATTCTGGAAAACACTTAGAAACTCACAAAACATCATGCTTTGAAGATCATTTCGTGAAATCAAGGCCCAAAAGCATGCCAATTGTTCAAAAATTCAAATGAATGTTTCATGAACATAACATGCATGAATTTTCTTGATCTTGAGCTTCTCAAACATGATCAAATGCCATAAAACAACATAAAACTTGATAATTTCCCAAAATCAAGGTGAATTCAAGACATGCATGAGGGAATTCTTGGAAATCATGCTCAACTTGTAAAGGAATAGACATGCATGTATGGTATGGTCCTTCTACCATCTTATTTAACTCAAGTCTTGCTTAACTCAACATAATCTTCATGAATTCATGTTCTAAACATCATAATTATATAATCTAAGTGTTGAATTCATACATCGACCTCTCAAGTAAGATCTAGATGATAAGCACACTAAGATTCCAAGTTAATTCTTCCCAATTCCAACAATTCTTGTTGATCTCAACTCACTCTCACACTTGGTCCCTCATTTTCTCACACGTTTTTGAGCTCAAGGAGTAGGGAAATAAGGGTGTAAAGTAAAATAAGGGGGTCTAAATAGCCTTAGATTGGCCTCATTAAAGTGGCTTAATTAAGATTGACTTAGGTTAATCACATTGACATTAATTATCCTAATTTAATCATTCCAAATCGAAGTTTAATTAAACCTACCATAAAATTCTATAAATTCCACATAACACATAAATCAAATCAATTTCAGAATCAGATGCCGATAAGGCCTTCAATTTGCAAAATATAGCATAATCTCAAACAAATATTCCTACAATAAACAGATAAAAACTCAAACAATGCAACACATATAGAATAAATCCAAAATTTGATCTTAGTGACTTATTAAGCACATGAAATCATAAATTAACGTTAATCATATATCGGGGTTGTTACAGTCTTCCCCCCTTAAAAGAGTTTGGTCCTCCAAACTCGAATTACCTTCATTTTGGAGAAATACCGGGTCCAAAGGGAACAGTTCAGGATATCTTTTCATCATATCTTCCTTTGTCTCCCAAGTTGCATAAGTTCCTCCGTGGTTTTGCCAATCAACTTTTACCAACGGTATGTCTTTATTTCTCAATCTCTTAATTCGACGGTTTACAATTTATATTGACCTCTCCTTGTATGTATAATCATCTTTTAGAAGTACATGAGTCGGGTCAATCACATATAATGGATCTCTCATATAGTTCCGAAGCATAGAGACATGAAAGACATTGTGCATGTTTTCCATCACCGGAGGTAAGGCTACTTGGTACGTTACTGAATTTATCTTCTCGAGAATCTCATATGGCCCAACATATCTTGGCGCCAATTTGCCCTTAACACCAAACCGAGTTTGTCCTTTCATAGGGGTCACTTTTATAAACACATGGTTCCCAATTTCATATTCTCTGTCTCTTCTTCGAACATATACATAGCTCTTCCGATGGCTTTGTGCAGTTCTTAACCTTTGTTGAATTAATTTCACATTTCAATTATTTTTTGTACAAGTTCCGGTCCCAACAAAGGTCTATCACCTACCTTAGCCCAATATATCGGAGACGGCATTTTCTTCCATACAGAGCTTCATAAAGAGTCATTCCAATGCTTGAATGGTAGCTATTGTTGTACACAACTCAGCCAATGGTAAATAGGTCTCCTAATTTCCTTGGAAATCTAATACACACATTCTGAGCATATCTTCCAAAGTTTGATTGGTCTGTTCAGTTTGACCATCTGTCTATGGGTGATAAGCACTACTCAACCTCAGTTCTGTTCCCAAAGCCTGTTGTAAACTTTGCCAGAATCTTGAAGTGAACTTCAAATCTCTGTCAGATACAATAGATACTTGTACACCATGTAATCTCACAATTTCATTCACATACATGTTAGCTAACTTATCCGCATTATAAATAGTTTTGACAGGCAGAAAATGGGCAGATTTAGTCAAACCATCAACTATAAGCCAAATAGAGTCCATTCCTCGAGTAGAGCGAGGCAATCCCACAATGAAGTCCATAATAATGTGCTCTCATTTCCATTCCGGTATTGGAAGCGGCTGTAACAAACCAGCGGGTCCTTGATGTTCGACTTTAACTTGTTGGCAATATAAACATTTAGCCACAAAATCTGCAATGCACTTTTTCATTCCAGGCCACCAAAAATTCTGTCTCAAATCATGATATATCTTTGCGTTCCCCAGATGCATGGCAACTTTGGTGCTGTGAGCTTCGGTCATAATACGCTTTCTTAAATCAGAGGAATCTAGTACACAAAGTCTATTTTGAAATTTCAACACATTATTCTCAAACACAGACCCTGCTTCGGCTTTGAGTCAAATTCTTCCACAATCTATTTCAAGTACTCATCTTCAAGTTGCTTCTATTTGATTTCTTCAATGATTGCAGGTTGAGCGGAAATGGCAACTAAAATCACACGTTGCTCTTGCAAAACAATTTCAATCTCATTCTTTTCCAGGTCATCTAGCAATTCTTTTTGACTGGAAAACAAACATGACAAATTTCCAATCGACTTTCGACTCAAGGTGTTAGCTATAGTATTAGCTTTTCCTGGATGATACAAAATTTGCAACTCATAGTCCTTAATCAATTCCAACCATCTCCTCTGTCTCATGTTTAATTCTTTTTGAGTGAAGCAATATTTGAGGCTTTTATGGTCAGTATATACTTCGCAAGTGACACCATATAGATAATGTCGCCAAATTTTTAAAACAAAAATGCCATAAAACAACATAAAACTTGATAATTTCCCAAAATCAAGGTGAATTCAAGACGTACATGAGGGAATTCTTGGAAATCATGCTCAATTTGTAAAGGAATAGACATGCATGCATGGTATAGTCCTTCTACCATCTTATTTAACTCAAGTCTTACTTAACTCAACATAATCTTCATGAATTCATGTTCTAAACATCATAATGATATAATCTAAGTGTTGAATTCATACCTCAACCTCTCAAGTAAGATCTAGATGATGAGCACACTAAGATTCCAAGCTAATTCTTCCCAGTTCCAACAATTCTTGTTGATCTCAACTCTCTCTCACTCTTGGTCCCTCATTCTCTCACATGTTTTTGACCTCAAAGAGTAGGGAATGAGGGGGTAAAGTAAAATAAGGGGGCCTAAATATCCTTAGATAGGCTTAATTAAAGTGGCTTAATTAAGATTGACTTAGGTTAATCATATTGACATTAGTTATTCTAATTTAATCGTTCCAAATCGAATTTCAATTAAACCTACCATAAAATTCTATAAATTCCACATAACACATAAATCAAAACAATTTCAGAATCAGATGCCGATAAGGCCTTCAATTGGAAAAATATAGCAGAATCTCAAACAGATATTCCTACAATTAATAAACAAATAGAAACACAAATAATGCAACACATGTGGAATAAATCCAAAATTTGATCTTAGTGACTTATTAGGCACATGAAATCATGAATTAACGTTAATCATAGGTCGGGGTTGTTATAGTTCATCAAGAGAGAGTGAGATACTGGGATAAACTTCATCCACAACGGCATCGTCTCCTAGGTCAACGGATACAAAGGGATCAGGTGGAGAGTCATTTTCTGGCTGAAACAAGAAGGGGGATAACACCGCGTCTTTGAAGGTTTTAAAGTTGGGTGTGTTGCCTTGGCTGTTCCCATACAGAGCTGTTTCAGAAATAGTAGTGGTGGGGGTTGCTGTGGTAACGATTGAGGCAGAGTGAGCTTGGATCGCTGTGAAGGTTACTGTATCTTCTAGCTGAAAAGCCAAAGAATGTGTCTTAGGTGCCTTTGATGGTACATGAGCTCTTGCTGGTGCATGGGCTCCTTCTGGTGGTGCAGACGTCGTGGTGGAGCTGGAATCATTAGCTGCTTCGTTCGTCGATGACGTAGTTTCGTCTGTCGCTTTTGCCTTAGTCGTGGTCGTCATTGCGTGTGCCGTCTGCCTTGCCGTCGGCGTCTCTTTCTCTTTCACCTTTGTTGTCGCCTCTTTCTTTCTCTCGCTCTCTTTCATCTCTCTTTCCTTTCAGTTTTTAAGAAAATCATTACATATATACAATACAAACACTTATATATATACATATGAAGAGAGATAGAGAGAGAGTTTGAAGACACAATAGCATGTCTAATTGATTTCATGCTTCAAAACCTAGATTTGTTCTAGGTTTTCTAAGCCCTTTTGACTCTAAAGCATGAATATGAATTATATACATTTTCAAATAAGAAGAAAAATAATGAAATCAAATTGGAAGAGTAAGAGTTTTTGCACCAGACTTGATGGTCATTGCCATTGCTCCAAGCTTCCATGCAGATTAGGCAAAACAAGCCATCAATTTCGCTCTTGTTGCACTCTCCTCTATCGTCATTCTCTCTAATACCATCACCCTGAGATGACGATGACATTTGGGCCCCTTTTGGTTCTCTTCTTACAATCTCCTATCTCTTCACCCACATTCTCCGAAGCCGACAAAACCCTAGGCGGCGGCGGAACGACATCCTCATCTTCTTTGTCTTCGTTGGAATCATTATCGTCTTCATAGACGGATTTAGGTTCAGATTCGTCTTCCTCTGTGTGCTGGAGTTAGTCTTCGACAAAGAGGCCATTGGGGTCATCGACTAGTTGTTGGAATTGATCGTAATTGTCTTCTTTGATGTACATGTAGTATGAGAAACCACCCGCCATTGGATCGAAAAAAGGGTTCATCTTGATTCTCGGATGAATGAGAAATAGAACTGAAGGGACTATAGCATTAAACATTATAAATATTTAAGGGTATTCTAGTCTTTTCATTAATTCCATCACATCCCGTCACTTTTGCACATTACTCAAAACCACAGGATGTTTATGAGTACATTTATAAAAGTTAGAGAGGTAATGTGTAAACGCGCGAAACCACAAGGGGGTAAAATGTAATTATCCCTTTTGAAAAAAATAAAAAATAAAAAATAAAAAATAGAATCAAATGAATTATGGATTATTATTATTATTTATGGGAAATGTAAACTAGTAGTGAATAACAAAAATAAAAGTTAATTCAGAAAGTTATTTCACAATTTATTTACCAAATGCTACTCAGCAACTTAAATCTATAATTTAGCAGTTGTACCAAACAGATTAACAACTTCTGATTAAAGTTATAATTTATATTATGTTAAACTATAATGTATAATCTGTTTTAACAACTGCACCAAACATCTCCAATACCGTCTTCTCTTTATTTATTTATTTTTTTTCTTTTCATTTTTTGTTTTTTGTTTTCATTTTTTATTTTTATTTTTATCAAAAAATTCTCTTATATAAAACCAAAAAGCTACTAATATTTTATGGGTGGTCTGGATATAAATGTAATTAGGGGAAATTAGGGAAACATATCTCTTCAATTTTTGATAATAGGAGAGGTCCAATATATTTATTTCTTATTATTTAAGGTCCCTTAATAATATTATTAAAGAAATTTCAATTCGTCATAATGAAATGACAAATTTCTTTGTGAAACTCAAATTTCTCTGTGTTAAAATTTCTCTATAAAAATTTTAAGGGATCCCAACTATTATAAAATAATTGTATATCTTTTATTTTATAAAATTTTAATATCAAACATCTTAAACTAAAAATCCATCTAATTATCCTCACAATCACAAACTGCTACAAGCTGAGATCCAATCCAATCTAATTACAAAAAGGTCAAAAATTCATATTAGGAACAACACCTACAAATTGTAGTGTAAGGCCAACCATTTATGTTTCTAAAAATTATAATATACGAGAAATGAGATCAAATTTATTGTTTGAATTTTTTTCTATCTTTTTGTTCTAAATTCTTCTGTAGTACAAGATTAATGTTTTCTTTTTTCTTTTTTTCTTTTTTAAAAAAAAATACTATAGTACATTTTATAAAACAAACAACAAAGAAAATAGAACAAGTGATGCTTTGCTATAAAAATTTAATGGGAGCTTTTTTGATAAATCCATTTTCTAAGAGTTTTATTCCATCCAACCCATATTTTTTTTGACTATTCCATTAGGTCCAATTTGAGATAAGAAGACCAAAATACCCTTTTCATCTACTTATGTTCTATTTAGTTCACATTATTTTCTTATGTTTCAATAATCCTATGGGTGACATAATTACCAAAATACCCTTAATGTGAATGTTCACACCGTCAATATAAATGTTTATATCGTCAATGTGTAGGGGCTCGGCTCATGTCGATCCTCGTAGATGTCCGAAAAAATTCGAGTCGGGCCGGGCCGGCCCACAAGCCAAAAAAATAGGCCCGACCCAGCCCGTTGATAATATGAATATTCACATTGATAAGTTAACATTCACATTGATAGGAGTGTAAAATTGACCTGCGGCCCGTGGGTGGCCCGAAACCAGTCCATCGCCTGGGGCGGGCCCGGGCCGGCCCGTTCACAATATGAATATTCACATTGACATATTAACATTAATATTGACAAGAGTGTAAAATTGGCCCATGACCCGTGGGCAGCCCGAAGCCCGAGCCTGGGCCCGGGTCGGGGGCGGGCCCGGCCTAGCTCGGCCTGTTGACAATGTGAATATTCACATTGACATGTTAACATTCACATTGATAGGAGTGTAAAATTAGCCCGCGGCCTGTGGCCAGCCCGAAACCCGCCTGCGGCTCGTGGGCTGCCCTGGGCGGGCCCGGCCCGACCCGTTGATAATGCAAATATTCACATTGATAAGAGTATAAAATTAGCCCGTGCCCCGTGGCTGCCCGAAACTAGCCCACGGCCCGTAGGCGGCCCGGGGCGGGCCCGACCCGGCCTGTTGACAATGTGAATATTCACATTGACATATTAACATTCACATTGATAAGAGTGTAAAATTGACTCGCGTCCCATGGACGGCCCGGGGCGAGCCCGGTCCGGCTCGTTGACAATGTGAATATTCACATTGACATATTAACATTCACATTGATAGGAGTGTAAAATTGACCCGTGGCCCGTGGGCGGCCCGAAGCCCGCCCGCTACCCAGGGCGGGCCCAGCCCGGCTCGTTGACAATGTGAATATTCACATTGACATATTAACATTAACATTGATAAGAGTGTAAAATTAACCCGTGACCCGTGGGCAGCCTGAAGCCCGGCCCCGGGTCGACGCGAGCTCGACCCGTTGACAACGTGAATATTCATATTGACATGTTAACATTCACATTGATAAGAGTGTAACATTAGCCCGTGCCCCGTGGCTGCTCGAAACACGTCCACGGCCCGTGGGCCGCCCGAGGTGGGCCTGGCCCGGCCTGTTGACAATGTGAATATTCACATTGACATGTTAACATTCATATTGATAAGAGTGTAAAATTGACTCGCGTCCCATGGGCGGCCCGGGGTGGCCCGGGTTTGGGTCCGGGCCTACCCCAGGCCGCGGGCGAGCTTCGGGCAGCGGATAAGTTTTACACTCCTATCAATGTTAATGTTAATATCTCAATGTGAATATTCACATTGTCACGGGTCGGGCCAAGCCCGCCTCGGGCTGCGATCGGGCTTCGGGCCGCCCACGGGCTGCGGGCCAATTTTACACTCCTATCAATGTGAATGTTAACATGTCAATGTGAATATTCACATTGCCAACAAGCCGGGCCCGCCCTGGCCCGAGGTCGGGCTTCGGGCTGCCCACGGGTCACGGGCCAATTGTACACTCTTATCAATGTGAATATTAACATGTCAATGTGAATATTCACATTGTCAACAGGTCGGGCCAGGCCCGCCCCCGGCTACACACGGGTCGTGGACGGGTTTCAGGCAGCCACGGGGCGCGGGCTAATTTTACACTCCTATCAATGTGCATGTTAACATGTCAACGTGAATATTCACATTGTCACGGGTCGGGCCAAGCCCGCCTCTGGCTGCGGTCGGGCTTCGGGCTGCCCACGGGCTGCGGGCCAATTTTACACTCTTATCAATGTGAATGTTAACATGTCAATGTGAATATTCACATTGTCAACGGGCCGGGCAGGGCCCGCCCCGGGCCGCGGGCGGGCTTTTGGCCGTCTATGGGCCGCGGGCCAATTTTATACTCTTATCAATGTGAATGTTAACATGTCAATGTGAATATTCACATTGTCAACGGGCCGGGCCCGCCCCGGGCCGCCCATGGGCCGTGGGCGGGTTTTGCGCCGCCATGGGACGGGGGCTAATTTTACACTCCTATTAATGTGAATGTTAATATGTTAATGTGAATATTCACATTGTCAACGGGCCGGGCCGGGCCGAGTCGGGCCCGCCCTGGGCTGCTGTCTAGTTTTATACTCTTATCAATGTGAATGTTAACATGTCAATGTGAACATTCACATTGTCAATAGGCCGAGCCGGGCCCGCCCACGGTCAATAGGCCGGGCCGGGCCCGCCCACGGGTCGTGGGCAGGTTTCGGGCAGTTACGAAGCGCGGGCTAATTTTACACTCCTATCAATGTGAATGTTAATATGTCAATGTGAATATTCACATTGTCAACGGGCCGGGCCCGCCCCGGGCTGCGTGCGGGCTTTTGGCTGCCCATGGGCCGCGGCCCAATTTTATACTCTTATCAATGTGAATGTTAACATGTCAATGTGAATATTCACATTGTCAACGGGCCGGGCCCGCCCCGGGCCGCGGGCGGGTTTCGCGCGCCCCACGGGTTGAGGGCCAATTTTACACTCCTATTAATGTGAATTTTAACATGTCAATGTGAATATTCACATTGTCAATGGGCCGGGCCCGCCCTGGCTCGCGGGCGGGTTTCGGGCCGCCCACGGGCCAATTTACATTCCTACAAATGTGAATTTTAAAATATGAATGTTCACATCATTAAATTGCTAATCGTTGAAAAAATATTTGTAAGGATATCAAAATTAAATATAAGGGCATAAGTGTCCAAGAAAATAGTGTAAATCAAGAAAATGGACTTTATGGAATAAAACTATACATTCATGGGACTAAATGGGTTAAAAAATTCCTTCATGAACTTCTTGGGTTAAAACACTTCTAAATTGGACTTATCAATAAAAATCCCAAATTTAATATCATAAGTTTTCTTTTTTAAATTGTTTTTTAAATTATTAAATAATTAATTAAATTTAAATTATCTAACGTGATAACTTTAGAACAGAGTGACATAAAAGGAATAGCAAAGTTTTTAAAACATGCAAGTATATGTTCATCCAATTGAACTTGATATAGTAGGGTTGCTTTCATTCTCTTTCTCATGTGTTTTGTTTTGTTTTTTTTCTTTCTCAGGTCAAAATTTTAAATCAAGTTCCTGTTCAACTTTGGCTCCACCATAAATGATGAAAGGTGACTTTAAAAAAAATTAAGGTTTTAAAATTTAAAATTTAGAAATAAAATTATTTTTTAAAGATTAGATATTTTTTGTTAAGAAAGGAATTATTATTTTATTTTTAGTAATGAAAATTAAAAATTAGTGATGAATTATTATCTTTTTGAAATTAAGTTTTGTCTCAAAAAAAAAATTTAGATCAAATTATTTTGTCCCTAAAAATGTATCTATTAGCAATATTTTCAAAATTTTATCACTAAAAATCTTGTTTTGACTTTTTAAAATAATTTTTTAACGACTATTCTTACGACGATAAGAATTGATTCTTAAATATCTTTTACAACATATTTTTACTTTTAAAAATAAAAAGAAAAATACGTTATAGGGTGTTGCACCCATATTATCCTTCAAAGAATCTTCAAGATTAAACCTGTCGATGAAGGGTCCAGCTTGTCTTATCTTGAGATCAAGGCTGGACCTGTCCAGTCCAACCCATAAGTTTATTTTTGAGCTCTGTTTTGATAATTTAAACCGTTCAATGTATAGAACTCTTCGAGTACTATATTTCTATAAAAAATCACATCATTTTTTGGATACAAATTTGATTCGATCAAATAGTTATCAATATCTGATCGACGTATTTTTTTACAAAAATATAATACTCAATGAATTTTACACATTAAACGATTTAAATTATTAAAATAAGATATAAAAATAAATCCATAGATCAAATTAAACAATCCAATCTTAATATGAGACAAGCTGGACCCGTCAATGAACAACCCCCCTTCAATTAGGCCACACTCCTCAAAGTCGACTAGTAGGGGCAATTATGGCTCCTAAACCTAAGGCCAAGTTTGGGAACTTGTAAAAAAGTCAAAAAGTTACTCAAAAAGTTAAAAAGTTAATACTATTCACCAAAAGTCAACAATTACGGCTGCACAACTCCCAATTCGAATTTTTCCCTACAAATCAATTTTTACAATTTTTTATTACATATTTTTCCATAAAAAGTCAAAAAGTTAATCCAAACATCCATATTTTCAACCTCAATTTTTTAGTCCAAAAAAATAAAAAATGCACTTATTTAGGACACCCCAAACAACCCCTAAATGAATTCCAATTCAAACCACTAATATACCATCATTAAAAACATCACTAATGACATGACAGTATAAGGAAAAAAAAAAAAAAAAAAAAAACTAAAGACTAAACTATCACATCAGTGTAGGATTCACATCTCACCACGCCATTAATGATCTGTTTAATAGTGTTAAATTAGTGGTATGAAGCATTTTTGAACCTAAATACCTTCCACGTTAGGATTTCAAATTTCGGCCGCACTGTATTATTGTGGAGTTGAGGATTTTAGTTAAAAAATGAAAAAAAAAAAATGTTTTAAAGTAATATTAAAAATTTTAAAAGTTTTATCAAAATTTTTATTAAATATTTCACATAGGTGTGTGATTCATATCATGTGAGTTTCATGTGAATTCTATACTCATATAAGATATTTGGTAAAAAATTTAATAAAAATTTTAAAATCCCTAATACTATTACTTATTATCATATTATTTTTTTATATATTTTTTTATAAAAAAAATAAAATAATTAATTAAAATAATCAATTCTTATTGAGCCCCCGAGGAAAGCCTTTCATAGCTACTAGCATGTGATAATGTTTATCAAAAATATTTTAACACTTTAAAACATGAGCTCTAAAGGAGTTTTAGGAGTGAGCCCCACTCCATTGATGTAATACTTTGGTTTTATTTTATTTTTTTATACATATTTTTTTTTTACTTTTATCACATTACTAGAGCTCTTTTTAAAACTCAAAATTTAGAATTCTATATCATTATTGTAATTTTTATAGCCAAGCATGGTGTTTTTTCCAACGGCAAGAGGATTTCTATCCAATACTTCAAATCTAATGTAGCATTGCTGCAGTTATATTTTGACATTGAATATCAACTTTGGAGTGTTTTAGGAAAATGGTTAAATATTATTTTTGATTTTTTTTAGTTTTTTTTGTGAGAGAAGGAAGTGGGTTAAAAGCTGAAAAGTGACTTTTAATTCACTTCCCAAAATAGGCCTTTATCTAGTGTGTGAGAAATTAATGTGAATTTTGACATCACCTCTTTATGTCAATTTTGACATAAAAACTTTTAATTTTTTTTAAACCAAATATTCAAATTTTAAAATTAATATAATAATAAATTTGATATATTAAATGAAAAGCTTCTATATCAAATTAACATATATTAATTTGTCACCTAAAATTTCAAAAAAATTTAATATATAAAATTTTAAAAATTTGAATAGAGATGCTTTAATTATGAATTAGGACAATTAATGATGGGAATTAATGTTGATCTTCGACCACCATTTTATTTATTTATTTTTTTTTTTAAGATTTTCTATTCTCTCTAAGTTGGACTAAGAGGTGGTTTTATTTATTTAATTAATTTTTATTTAAGATTTTATTTGTTGGACTGAGAGGTGGTTTTGTTTAAGATTTTATTTATTTATTTGTTTATCGGACTAGGAGGTGGTTTCACAACCACATAAATAAGTTGTTTAATAATTTATTTGCTACAAATTATTATATTTTTTTTTTACTTTTTAATATGTATTTTCATAAAAAATTAAAAAGCTACTAAATAAGTCATACTCAAATTATAAAATTATTAATACGGTGAGATTAAGTGAGAAGATTACGAATATATTAATATTAGGTTAAAAATGTAAAATAAATTATATTTATTTATGCAATACTATAGTGATATTACTTGATTGAGATTTAATATATGAAATTACATAAAAATTCTTGTTATATAAAGGTTAGTTTGTTTTTACCTGCAATCCTATGAGATTATATTCAAATACCACTTCCCTATGTTAGTTCCATCTCGGAGGGGTTGCATAGTCCATGGGACTCTTAATCCCATAGTCTCTTTTCAAAACATAGCTCTGTTTGGTTGTGTTCTGTAATCAATTTTCTACCCGTGTGTTGGAGCATGATGTTTGGTTTCGTTTTTAAATCAATTTTCTACACTCTGCAGAGAGAACTCTGATGCACAGGCGCCTTTTTTGTCCACCCGGTTGTCCACCCGGTAGACCACCCGGATGTCCGGCTGATTTTCAGATTTTTTTTTTTTTTTTTTTTTTTTTGCAATTGATTTACATAATCGGGACAAATATTTTCTGAAAATTTTTAAATTTTTTATGTGCTTTAAAATAATCTTGAATTGTATATTTAGTTATGAGTTGTAAATTTTTGTATCACATATCAAATGTCACATCAATAATTCTCCACTCAAATCAAACCTCTTTTCTAAAACTATTTTCAAAACTCTTTACCAAACAAATTTTCTACACTCAAATCATAATTTCACAACACACAAACTCAAAATACAACTCATACTCTCAAATCACATTTACAAAACACAACCAAACGCTACCATAATTTTTGCAAATCTCACTTCATTACTTGTCTCATCTTTTTAACGCTAAAAACAAACAGAGCCTTAGTGGTACTATACATATGCGATTTTTTTTTTCCCAATCAATACAAATATTTATAATGTAAACAATTTTAACCGAACAATCATACTTAGCAAATTTATAATAAAAATAAAATTAATCACCTGCTCCAGCAATGAAAAAAAAAAAAATCTTATAAGAGAAATTATCAATATCTGTATTTAGAACTCACCTCTTAACCTTTGAAATAGAAATATACAAGTGACCAATTAAACTTAGTTTGTTAAGTATGACTTCTTTTGGCATGGCTTTTTGGACTAAAAAATCAAAAAATATAAAATAGGTTAGATAAATTAATAAAACAAAATATCATATGCAAATCATAATCATTTTACTTTTTTATCTCAAAAATTAAAAAGTCAAACTAAACAAATTTTATGTAACCTTGCAGCTTCGAAATTCCATTGCAAAGGTGTTTGATAAAATTAGAAACTAAAAACTAAATGTTAAACTTTTAAATTGAAAAATAATTTGATAAAAATTTAAAGGGAGACTTATTTATAAGTTCTATTTCGGATACTTATGCTATGTTAAGTTCTGTATAATTTTTTATAAAATCTCAAGTCCTATTTAGATAGGAATGCATTCCACAAGATCCCATGAGTTGTAAATAAATGGTATTAATATACTATTATACACTATAATGGCAAACCATATACAGGAAATTAAATGTTACCATAGAAAGTAATATTTTCACATTCAATTAAAAAAATTAAAAACCTAATAAGTTTGCGAAACATAACGTGACACGTTACGTTACGTTTATGTAGGTGTCACGTTATGTTACGTTACATTTACGTAGATGTCACGTTACGTACGTTTATGTAGGTGTCACGTCACGTTACGTTTATGTAATGTCTATCTGATATGGTCACATTACGTTACGTTTATGTAGGTGTCACGTTACGTTTCGCAAACTTAATCTATAGTAACATTCAATTTCCTATATATGGTTTTACCATTATTTATGATATTAACAACTAATATTGTGGATAAATGTGTCAATTATGGGGACATAAATTTTTTAGTGGAACCATATGTAGCATAAGTCTCTCTAATAGAACTTATAAATAATTTTCCCAAATTTAAATGCTAAATTCAAATAAATTATTTGATATATACAAGATAAATTTTTTATATTTTATTTTTAAAATTTCTCCTTCAGTTTTTTATATTATGGAGATGGTGAGGTGGTTATGACGGAAGTGGAGCGGATGGCCGTGGTGGCTATGTTTTAGGATGTAAGGTGGTTTTTTAATTTTTTTGGTTATTTTAGTTTGAGATTAAAAAAATTTATTTGTGATGAATTTTTTGGCTTTTTAATTTTTATGAAAAAAAATAAAATGATTATAATTTAGATGAGATATTTTATCTTGTTAAATTTATTTTATTTTTTATGACTATTTTAACCTTTAACCCTATTTTTTTACGTTTATTTCAACCTTTTAACCCTAACTTCTTCATACCAAACGAGGACATTATTGGTGAAGAGATAGTGGTTGGAGTAACATAGCAGAGTTAGAGGGGTGATAGTGACGACAATAATAGAGATCGAGAATTTTGCTAATCGTGATTCCACTATTGGAGGTTAAAAGACAAGGCATTGGACAAGTCCAAACGTTTAAGTTAAAAGACATGTCTAATCTATTATTTACGATTTTATAAAAATTAGAATCAAATCAAACTATTAAAATCGTGAAATTAATCTGAACTAAACTATTTAAATACCATTCGGTTTGATTTGAAATTACGATTTCACATAATCTATTAACAAAAAAAATCGTATAACATTTAAAAATAAAGAAAAAAATCAACCTATCATAAATTTTAAAAATGATAATAACATATTCATCAAACAAACTACTCTCATAATACTTACCGATTAAACAAAAACATAATATTAAGTAAACATTATTCAACATTAATCTGTCATAATTTTTTGAAATATAAACTTTCAAAACATAAATATGTACATTATTTCACCATTAACATAAACAAACATAATATCTAAGCAAACAAATATATATGCTTTAAGTTATATGGTCCGGCGTGGTTTAAATTGGAACCATGGACCTAAATCTAGAATCAATCCGTGGAGACAGGTTCTCTAATTTTTCAAATCATGATTAAACCATGAATTATAAAAGCCAAACCAAACCTACCGGATTGGTCTGGATCGGTTGCTCAACCTACCCTTACGCTCCGTTTGTTTAGGCAGAAAATATTTTTCTAAAAAATGTCTTATGTATTTTCTAGTATTTGATACAATGAAAAATAAAAGTTAATGGAAAATATTTTCTATAGTCAACAGAAAACAAATTTATATGGGTAGAAAATATTTTTCACTTTAAAAAGCGGAAATCGTTTTCTGGACTAAAATCTTAACAATGTCACCACAATATCATCGCCACTCTCACCTCCACCACTACACCACCATCACCACAGCCACTGTTACCATCATCGTCGCTATCACTGTCGCCGCCACCCCACCACCATGTCACAACCTCCCCCTTCACCTTCATTTCACCACCACAACCACAAAACATAAAGAAATATTTTGTTCAGAAAATATTTCTAAAATATTTTTTCCATATTAAATGTTTTCCATTTGAAATTATTTTCCTTCCAAACAAATGAAGTATTAAAAGCTGCATATAGTATGTCCTTTCAAAACTACACCACCATAATTTATAATCAAACATTTCTCACCATAACAGTTCGTAACATTTTAATATTTATAACATAATCACAATAGTTCGTTACATAATTATAATGATTCATAACTAAATTTTCTCTTATGGTGCATCTCTTTGTTACATAAACACAATAGTTTATAACTTACATCACAAAAATTTATAATTTTTTTAGGATTTATTACACTTTATACCCCTAAATTATCGTCAAATTATCTATTTAGTCTCTGAACTATCGATTGTGCCTACTAAATCCCTAAAAAATATAAATCAAAATCTATTTAGTCTTTAAACTATTAATTGAATCTATTAAATTCCTAAAATATTTAATTTAAACTTATTTAGTTCCTAAACGAATTACAAAATTGCAATATAGGCCCATAAATATTATAAATTAGTAAAAGACCCTATCTAGTCAAAAAATTATTTCAAAAAAGCCTTAAATTTTTATTTTGTTTTTGAAAAGTGGGTGTTAATCCAAAGATTGAATTTACTTTATAAGGATAAGAGTAATTATCTATAATCTTTTATTACTTATCTTCTACAATGGATACGTACTCACTTTTATCTAGTATTATCTGTCAATTTTCGTTTAAAATTTCGAATTTATTATTTTTAAGTTTTTTGCTAAATTATTTTTATTACTTAATTAAAGTATTATTTTGTTCTATCATTATTTGTAGAGAAGTGTTATTAGTATATCTAATATGCATATAATTTATTGACAAGGTTAGAAAATCAGACTCTGATATTAATTTAAATACACAATGAAATAAAATACCTTTCAAAGAAAAAATAAAAATTTAAAATATTTTTTTGGTAATAAAATCATAATTGGGGATGGTCTTTTACTAATTTATAATGCATATGAGCATATATTTTATTTTTGTAATCTTTTTAGGGACTAAATAAACTTTGATTTTATTGGAACAATCTTCTGTGTAAAAATAAAACTGAAACAAAGTAAATAAATCACTTACAGGAAGTTCTTGTACCGAAAAGAACAACAAAATATGATCAGATCGAGTGTGTGACACTCTATTCTTAAGACTGATTCGTTACCGCACAGGTGTTCACAAATTATCGACGTTTATCTCCTTGGATACAATGATCACTCACACAGATTGTAGTAACACTACAAATAATTTGTTCTGGAAAACCAGAACCTGAGTTCTGAAACTCTCTTAAACCTCTAAGAACTAGTATGAAGAACAATACCGCACATAAGGAAAACGGGAAAGGAAAAATGAAATGAATTGAATTTGCTGGAGGATCTTGTATTTATAGGCCAAAAGGTGTCTGTTCGGAAGGGCAAAAACCCTTCAAACAGGTGTGAAACCTAGAATTGTCGGAAAATGAAGAGAAGAGATCAGAGAGGCACTGTTTCGGAAAACAAAAAAATTCAAATTCGAATTTTGACGCAACAGTTTGAATTAATCCGTTAAGATTTCAAATTCTTTCACAAGAATTTTGAAAAAATTTCAAACGAATTTTGTCCACACCCCGCATGGCCCGCCTGCCTAGTGACGTCAACGCGCATGCGTGTGGTGAATTTGGGTCAAACCCACTTTATCCATAACTCCCCTCTTTACAAAACTTGGGCTGCCCCTTGGGGCCCATCCCAAATATATCAACCTAAAGCTTATATACTTACATTAACTCTCTATTGTTTCTATGTAGAACACCAAAAGTAAGGTAATCCATATTTGACTCTTCAACTTTCCATTTAATAAAACCGAAAACGACGTCAATTTCTCATTCACTCATTAATGGTTTTAACAATTTGTTTTCACTGTGTGACTTGCCATACGGTAAGGAACAAGTCACCACTTGGACCCATCTCAAACGATGTATGGGCTCCACTTAAATTTGGGCTCAAAGATGACCTAAAATAAGCTTATAAAACCAAAATTTTTAACAAATTTATATACATTAAGGACCTAGTAGACATAATCAATAGTTCGGGAGCTAAATAAATTTTGATTTATATACTTTAGGGAGTAAACAAATTCAATCGATAATTCATGGACTCAATAGACAATTTAATGATAGTTTAGGGGTATAAAGTATAATAAACTCATTTTTTTATGGTAAAGGATGTGTTCCATAGCCTTTCTCATAAATAAAAGAAGGAAACACTAATGGTGTATTTGGTTGGAGGATTTGGGGAGAGATTTAAAAATGGAAAGGGAAAAAGTGTGCGGAACTATGTGAAATATAAGTATATTTTATTCTTGTTTCATTTACTTTTTCTCTTTTCTTTTCTAAATCATGTTCCAAATTCCCTTACCAAACACAACATAAAGAGAGAGAGAGAGAGAGAGAGAGAGAGAGAGAAAAAACAAAAAAACAAAAAAACAAACAATTTTGAATAAAAAGAAGGGAAAAGAAGAAGAAGAAGAAGAAGAAGAAGAAGAAGTTATCTGCCTACTAAATGAGGAAGGTAAAGAGAGAATTTTTAAAAAAAATTATTTTAAGAAATGTTTTTTGTGTTAAATGCTAATTTTGACAAGAAACAAACAAATTTTTTTTATACAAAATGTATCATAAAAATGATGTGCCAATAACATTTTAAAATAAAAATCATTATGATGAACTTTTGATTTTAAAAATAAGAAGATCTAAGACTATCACATAATTATGAGTTAAAAATTTGTGTGAGTTTTTCTGTTTGGATATTACTATCTTTTGATAAACACCAACAATATTCTATTGTTTCCTTCTTTATGTTTTTAGTGCAAATACTAAAATAATTAAAGTTCCAAAAATACTTGAAAATTGTTCCAAAAATAAAGTCCCAACAACTAAAACCAAGGTGTATTGTTTGCAGTGGCGTAATCAGAAAGTTAATTTAGTGGGTATCAGTTAGGGTTCGGTTTTTTTTTTTTTTTTTTTTTTTTTGTTATTTTAATCTGGGGTTAAAATGTTTCGTTTGGGATAGGTTTTTTAACTTTTTTAACTTTTGTCAAAAAAAAAAAATGAATGATTATGGTTTGAATGTGATATTTTGTCTTATTAGACTAAAAATTTTATTTTGTCTTTTTGTAACTATTTTAGCCAAAAAGCCCAATTGCCAAACAAAGACTTAATTAGTTATCATCAATATTATTATTTTAGGGTATGGCTTTTGTCCAGTCCGGGATTGGATTGGACCGTGCTATAATCTGAACCGTTCAATGTGTAGAACTCGTCGAGTACTATATGCCTGTAAAAAATCACGTTAATCGGATATCGATAGCTATATGATCAAATCAGTTTCGTATTAAAAAAATTGAACGGTGAACAAATTAACGGTTGACAAAAAACTGTTTTGATCACATAGCTATCGATATCCGATCAATGTGATTTTTTACAGGCATATAGTACTCGACGATTTCTACACATTAACGGTTCAGATTATCAAAACGGAACCCGTGGTGGGGCCCCACGGGCCCAACAGCACGGTCCAGTCCAGATCCCGAACTAGACAGAAGCCATACCCATTATTTTATATTATTGAGCAAAGACTGTGAATTTTAAGGGGTGGTTTGGGATGATCTAATTAAGTGTACTTTTTGACTTTTTATGAAATATGAGTTGGGTATGGGTTGGGTTTAAAATGATGTGATAGAGAGGTGATATGACTTAAATAAGATGATGTAACTTAAATAGGATAGTGACTTTTTGATTTTTTAACTTTTTTAGGTTATGACAAACAATGTCTTAATATATTGAGCAAAGAGAGACAGATATTTAAAAAAAATAAAAATAAAAATAAATTATTATTATTAAAAAAATATATTTCAGAAACTCATGCTCAAAAATTAGGTTACCCTTTTTAGGAAAATTTACCTATAAATCCTATTTTGAGAAATGATGATCCTATTAGTTCTAAGAATTTTCTTTTAAACCAATTAGTTACATTGATTTTGGAAAGGTAGATTTAATATATTATTTTAAAATTATATTTACGGTTATACCCTTATTTATATTATATTCCCCCTTTTTTTTCTTTTTTTTCCTTTTTGAGTGTGCTAGAAAGGTAAACTACACAACCTATGAGCATCAAATTTAGAATGAATTTTTATGAGAATCTTTTTTTTTATTTGGAATGACTTGAAAAGTAAGATTTTTCAAATATATCAAAAGAAGTACAAAAATAACTTGAATATGAGATTCTTCAAACATTCCAAAATGATGTAGGATTCTTCAAATATTTCAAAAAGAGTACAAAAACTCGTAAGTTTTGATCAAATGTATAATTTTAATCTGTAACACTCAAACGTAACACTCCAATATAACACTTCAAAAAAAATTTATTAATGTATTTTTTTCAAACATAACACTCTAATGTAACACTTCACAAAAACTCTTTAGTGTAACACTCCAATGTAACACTCCAATGTAACACATAAAAAAATTACTCACTGTACTTTTTCCAAACGTAATGTTCCAATGTAACACTACAAGAAAAGGATGTGGAATTTTTCAAACCATTTCAAAAGGGTGTGGGATTCTTCAAACCATTCAAAAAAGGTGTGAGGTTCTTCAAACCATTCCAAAAGGAGTACAAAATTCTTTAATAAACTTTAGGTAAATGTGTAATTTCAAATTGTGAGTAAGTAATTTTTTAGTGTGTTGCATTGGAGTGTTGTGTTTAAGATTACATTGATTAGAGTGTTACATTTAGGTAAAGTACACTAAGAAGTTTTTGTGTGCGTTACGTTTGGAAAAAATTTGAAATGTTACATTTAGAAAAAGTACACTAAGGAGATTTTTAGTATGTTATCTTGGAGTTTTACGTTATTGAAGTGTTACGTTCTTATTTGTAATGTGCAAAATGAGAAAAAATCTAAAACTTCTATAATGCGGCTTGTCCAAATATGTAATTTCACAATTGGAGAAACTCACTTTTATCTCTACAAAATTAAATCCAAACATGTAGGTAACTACATTTTTGTGTAATTTTTACTTTAATAGAACCTTTGGGTTCATAAGAAAATATGGAGGACTAAACAATTTATAAAATCACATTTCAAAATTTGTTGGTGTTTCACTGTACTTTTTAACTTCTTTTATCTTTTTATCAATCGGTAAGAAATTAATTACAAAAATGAGAAGAATTTCAACAAACTAGACAATTGAAACTCAATAACCATATTCCGTCCAACAACACACAAAGCCCAAACTTAAGAAGAAGAAATAATCATTTTTTGGCAAAAAAAAAAAATGAAAAAAAAAAAGTCAACTACCTATAACTCCCCAGAAAAGAAATAAACACCACAATCGATATCAAACTCTTCTTCGTAAGAATTGCATTCCACAACTCCACACGTGCTAATTAGGCTAAAGGATAGGATAAACTCTTAGCTAAATTCTACTTTTTAAAAAAGATAAATATATATAAATAAAATATTTAAATAGAATGATGTGACCTTTTTTGTTCTTTTATAAAGGACATACTATTATCTTCATATTTTCAAAATATCATTGACACATTATTTTGAATATATTTTTTGTACAAACTTTTTGTTTCTAAATTATTTGACACCATCATGTTTATTTTTTTAACAATTTTAGTGATGTCAATTTACAAAAACCTTCCAAAAATTTTACAAAGTACTATTATGTAAGTCTGTAAGAAATTCAAAGTTGAGTGGATTGAATTCAACCCACTAAACCATATGTAAATCCCCCCTTGATTGTTTGGGACCAAGCCGGCAGGCAAGCATGGACATGGTCTAATCTTTCCAAAGCTAAAAGAGTGGCCAAAACCGAGACAATCAACAATTATGTATTTTTTGATCAATTTGGTTAGGACTAAAAAAAAAAAAGGGCATCCCTCCATTTACAATTTTTAAAAAGCATTTTCAATTTATAAAAAAAAAAGAAATAAAAAAAATTAACAGATGATTGCATGTATTTTAAATTTGTATTCCTAATGTGAGTTTAAAAGTCCTTGTAAACGATCAATTCTTGACTTTAAAAAAAAAAAAAAACCTATAGCGTTGCAATGCTTCCACATTGTTAACTCTTCCTTATAAGGCTGGATTCTCTATTCAGAATTGTCCGTGTCCTCTTGGTTCAAGACGCATCTTATAATTGCAAAAATTATCAGATGGGCTAGTACAACCAGCGTGATGGCATGCCTATTCAATTATATGCATTTAATGAAAATAAGAAATGAGTAAATACAAAGGGATTGGCTTAATGGATACAGTTTGGGACTTGAGGATATGCTTAATCCAGATCTTAGGTTCAACTCCGATTAGGTGCTATCAATTCTTTGGGGTCACACCTGTTGACTCTACTCGAGATTTGCCCGATCTATATAGAAGGGGCACTTTGTGTGAATTCTAAAATTAGTCGAGATGGGCATAAACTGACTTTGACACTTGGACAAAAAACAATAAAAAAAGAAAAGCCCCTTTTAAGAGCACTCAACTTTTTCGTTATTGGCAAAGAAAATTGCAAAAATGAAATATAATAATGCTACATGTACTTAATTTATTATTCCTAAATCACTCTTACTGATGTGACATGAAGGTTAATTTTTACATAATGAAATATTTGACAAATTAAAATTTGATACTTATCAAACATATTATTAAAAGTAATCTTTAAAAATAATAAATTAAATATGTCAAATATTTTTGAACGACATAAGAGAAGTGATGATTGCCTAGATGACCGAAGCAATAAATTGAGTTCATGTTTAATAATACAGTTTCGATCCACCGCATATACAGAGGATCCACCTTTTGTGGAAAATTGCAAGCTTGGGTTGGTCCACCAATTGAAAAACACACATAGTTGAAATTTTCAACTTTTTGATTTTTGATTTTTGATTTTTGATTTTTGATTTTTTTTTTGAACCATCGAAGTTGTAAAAAAGAGAGAGTTGAAGATAAGTACTAAAAAAAATCAAAGTAGTTATTACTGGTAGAGAATTATTTATTGGAAGCCCTTTTAATGGATGTCAATTTTTTTATTAATGAAAATTGTTATTGCTCTTCAATGGTGGATGCTTTTGAGAACCAAAGGTCTAAACAATGCCACCAATCAGCCTTGATTGGATCTTATTAGGTCAACTCTACATTAAAAATTTGATTATTTTGGCATATGACAAGTTTAAACTCCTCTTTATATTTTATCTCTCTATGTTCATCAATACCTTTTATGTAGGCTCTGATCGATACTCATAGATGATCTGAACCACCTAATTCGTAAGCTTCGCAATAAAATATATCCATGAAAAAAATTAATTTTACAAGATAAATATAAATACAAGAGCAAAGCATATTTTGTTTTATAAAATAAATCATTTTAAGTTTACAATCATATCTGTCGTTTATTTTATAAAACAAAAGGTGATTTGTTCATGTGTTTATAAATGTCTAATGAAATTAATTTTTTGCATAGATGACTTTGATTGTGGAGGTACGATGTAGACAACTTGAATCATCAATATGGATTCAAATTAGGACTTACAAAAGGAGTATGAATAAGTATGAAGAGATAAAAGTATGGAGAGTGAATGGATTGTGGGATTTAAACACCATGTGGGATAGGCGTCAATTGTTCTTGCGTTATGGGCTATTTGGCGTGGGCTGTAATTGGCTTCGGCAAGAGCATATCATCGGGCTATTATTGAATTTGACTCTGTTGAGGCAGTCCAAATGATTAAAGACCCAAGTCTAGTAGATCCTAATTTTAATCTGAGCCAAGAGATTCGGAACATGTCCTCCAAGGAATGGCAATGTGCCCTTATTTCTGTTTGGAGGGAAACCAACAATTGTTCTTATTTTCTAGCTAAAGAAGCTCTCCAAATGGACAATGGCAGTGAGGCCATTTCGGCTGCGCTGTCGGGTATGGTAATGCCCTAGCTGTTGATAAGCAGGGAGGTAGTTCCCTTCGTGCCGAGTAGTTGTTTTTTGTTTTTTGGCTCCAACCTTGTTACGAGAAAAAATAAATAAATAAATAGTAGGAAAGAGAGAACTTGAAAAATGAGAACAGGAAAATAGAAATCGAGGTGGAATCCTCCATGTACCCAATTACATTTCTATCACATAATAAGTTTCTTTTACTTGAGTGAGTGAATGGAAGAAAACTTTGGAATAGAGGAGCATGAGAAATTTGGATAGATATGCTCTTTTAATTGTGGAAGGACACATAACTAGTTTTTCTTACTCTTTCTCTATTTTTAATTTAAAATGATCATGTGTTCCCTACTATTTAGTGGATGCTTCATATCGACACAATCCCACTCCATGTTGGATATGGTTGAGGATGTAAGAGCAACTCTAATGCGGCTATTATTCGAGCTACCATAACTATATTATAGTAGTTGGGTGCTCTAATGAGGGTTATCGTTGAAGTTGCCAAATTTTGATATTGCCCTTCTTGGTGCTAAATTTGACACATGTTTTAGTAGATTGTCAAATTTTGATATTGTTATCAACGATAAGATGCGTTTTGTGGAGATTTAATGATAGTTGGAAAGATGAGACGACGATTGTGCCAAAATTTTGATATAAGCATTGGAGTAAGGTTGCCAGACTTTGGTCTTTTCATACTAGTGCATAGCTAAAATTTAGGTGTTTAGGTTGTTTCTGTTGGAAATGGTTATAAAATTCTGGATAAAATCAGAATTTTTTCTTAAGTTTGGTCTATTTTTTAGGTGGGCCCCGAGTGTCGATTTACTCAGGTCAAAGTGGTAACGCGTTCTATGCCGCGTTGTGATTCACGTGGTATATTTGGTTGCTCAAAACCATTACCGAGTGAATGGGAAATTGAAGCCAAAGTGTGCTCTATGGAAATGGAGTTTTGGTGGAAATTCCTTAAGGTGGTAAATTGGCTTGTCCCACATTGATTTGGTGGGAAGTTTTGAAAGGGTTTATAAGGCTTAGGGTGAGATACTTGGGGTGTGCCCCAAGGGGTACCCAAGTGTTTTAGAGGGAGAGGTTATGGGCAAAATGGGCTAGACCCATTGGACCCAAAAATCACCACACGCGCCGTCGTCCGGTCAGGTGCGGGTGTGTGGTTGGGCTTCTAATCTTTTTGGGCCAAAAACATTTGAATTTAATTTTATTTTTTATTAAAATAAAATCCATAATTCAAATTAAACTGGTTTGGATTTATTGCAAACAGGGCCCTTCCCGTTTTCAAACAGAATTAAACTGTTTTGGATTTATTGCTCATCCAAACAGAGCCCTTCCCGTTTTCAAACAGAATTAAACTGTTTTGGATTTATTGCTCATCCAAACAGAGCCCTTCCCGTTTCTATCTGTTTGAATAAACAGATTCAAATCTGTTTAAATTTGAATCTAACAGGTTTCATACCTGTTCAATTCAGAACCAAAAGCCACCTTTACATCTATAAATAGACTAGCCTCCCATTTGGATTTCATTCCAATATTCGTACTCCATCCTCTGCAAATTATATTCTTCATCTTGCTGCATATTATTTCTGAAAGAAAGAGTGTAAACACTTAGTGTGTTCGTAAGGCAAACAATTAGTAGTGCTGCTATTATTTGTGGTAAGATCATTTTATCCTGGGAGATAGACGTCCAAATTCTGAAAGCACCGTGGAGAGGACGAATCTGTCTTAAGGACACAGTGTCAAACACTGGACTTGATCAGAAAATAATTCAAAGAAATTAAATCAAGTAAGTTATTTAATTTATTTTCAGTGTTGTTTTATTTATTTAAATCAGATTTTAATTTTGTTTTTGTAACAAAATAAAATCTGTTTTTATTTGTTTATTTAATCAGATTTTATTTTTGTTTTTGTAACAAAATAAAATCTGTGGTTTTATTTTTTTATTTTTTATTTCGAGTTTGATTTTTGTAATCAAACAAATTCTCTCCTTTTCTCTATTTCTTTTATTCTTGTTGTTGTTTTGTACATAACAGAATTTAATCTTTTTAAATACAGTGAAGATTGTCCAGCAGTTTCCACATTAATGGAAGGCTTTAGTTGTAAGCCCACAAATTTCTGGGCTGGGTAAGACTAAGCAGTAAGCATAGGCGGACTTGTTTTCTTGGCCCAACCTATTTGGACTCAGGCCTGGACAAAAAGGAGATCATTTGTTGGGCCATGCTACTGAGATCCCTATGGGCCTACTAGTGAGGATTGAATGATAAGAAACTTCGTGGGGCAATCTGCGTTTGCATTGCTAGTAGCCTTACAGAATTGAAAGGAAAAATTCTATTTCCACACACTGTTTAATCTCTGAATACATTATATCTCATTTGACACACTTATGAATTTGATTATATAGTATTATTCTCATTTCACACACCAAATGTTTCAATTATAACCCTAACTCATAATATGTACACACCACTCAAATATGTTTTTCCACACACTACACATTCAAACCACTTTAGAGTCGATTTCTTTACATCATGCTTCGAATTGCTTCTCTTTTGATTCAAGCTCTCTGATACACCGTTCAATCGATTGTTTTGCAAAATCCAATTCCTTCTCTTTCGATTGGAGTTCTACGAAGCTGTCATTGATCGTTTTTCCGAACAAAATTGAGCTTCCTTGATTATTCCTTCAACAAACCCAACTATTTCTCTCTCGATTCGAGCTCTTTGAAGTGTTCAGAAGTTGATTTCAATTGTTCTTCTCTGGATTGAAGCTGTTGGAATCATTGTTGGATAAAGTTTAGGATTTGTGTTGAAAATTTTAATATTTTTCAGAAGTTAGTTTCTAAAATCATGAAATTATCTTAGCGGTTGATTTCCAAACATAATGAAAATTTTTGACACTGGTTGCCGAATGAAAATCATGAATAGAAAAAAAAAAATTCAAATTTTGCACATAAAACTCACATTTTCATCGCTACATTAGTTTTAATGGAAGACGATATAGTGTAATAATAGAAGAAATGAGAAACAATAAAGGGACAATATAAGTTTTAATTTTTTGTTTTTCCAAAAAATATGCATCTTTTATGATAAAATTATAATAAAAATTTCTTTCATTAAGTATGTGCACAGAAATTAAAAGGTGTGTGTAAATAATTTCTCAATTGAAAGGGACACATACATACTATTTAACAGGCCACAAAATTTTGTTGGCCCGCCAAATTCATGTTAAATAATCCATTTTTATCCCAAAGAAAAATGATATTACCAATTTATCTCAAACCTCAAAAATCGGTGTTAAATATTCCATTCCGTACCATCCTTCACACTAATTCCCGAGCTTTACCCCGATAATTACTTGGTTTATGTGGAATGAGAGAATTGTATGTACTTGGAAGGATAAATCGGGCAAAAGGCACACCCTCGTGAATCCGAAAAGAACAAAAGCTATCATTGTTAATACAAAAATAAAACAAGTAACAATATATATAAATTTATGCGGATGGTTTTCACTTTGTATTCTTACACTTGACATCTAATCTTATACCTTTCAATTGTCCCAGTTAACTTTCTAAATTTCGAATCAAAATGCACTTGGGCTCATTTGTATAACACTATTTCAAAAACTATGAGAGAACTACATGTGAGAGTATAAACTATAGGACAAATCTCGCTTTACCTCCCTAACATTTGGAAATGATCATACAATCCCTTTGTGATTTGTAGAGTGAAGTGTACCGTTAACTCCGTTACCAATTTAATGAAAAAACCTAAAAAGTCCCTGTTTGTTTAGAAAGCAAAACACACTTTAACCCCTGTGCTTTAATCCTTGTGCAATTTACCCCTTTGAACTTTAAAAATAAGCATATAAACCCTTTATGTCTGCCACTTGTTTTACACTTGCTGTTAAATTGGATAGAATGTTTAACGATGCACTTTAGTCCAAAAATCACGTAGAGGTCATGTGGTCATTTCTGAACGTTAAGGAGTAAACCACACGTAACCCAAATCACAAGGGGATAAACTAAAGTTTGCCTTAATTATATTTAGTACCCCTACATATTTACTAGATCTTCGTTTTAGTCTCTCCACGTTAGTCCTCATCATCTCTATACTTTTGTCAAAATTTCATTTTAGTCCCTTCATCTAAATGTTTCATCAATTTTTTAGTCCGATTATAACTTCACTCAAAGTCTAAGTTGTTTGAAACAATTAAATGGTCAAGAGGTAAAGTGGGATTAAGATTAAATTTAAAGGTGGAAAGTGAAATTTGTTATATATATATATGTTTAATACTCATGTCAAGGTTTTTGTGGCAAGTTGGTGTGTAATTAGACTTTAAGATGTAGTAAAAAAAGGTCAGAGATTCAAGCTGATGGAACAATGATCGTCCTTTAAGTGATACACTAACTTTACTAACAAATATAACTATCTAAAATGTTGAAAAAAAATTGAAAAAAAATAACAAACTTTAATACGCATATTTAACTAATTAGCTGGGCATGCTTGTAATTAAAAAAACTTTGAATCAAATTTAAATGGGCCAAGTTATGCTTGGGTTGACATATATATGCTTATAAGTTATAATGTTAATGTTAAAGATCTCGTAATATTACAAATTTAGAAATTTTATTGAGAAATATCAATATGTTGTTTGGATTCATCCAATACATTAACTCTAGAATGTATACTTTTAATCTCTACCACACTCTTTAATCCTTGACACAAATTAGAAAATAAATTATGAGTTCCTAGACCACCCCTATTGATATAACACCAAAAAATTAAAAAAAAAAATGTAACTTAAAAGGAAAATGCTACCTATAATCTTTTTCCTTTTTTTTACTCCAAAATGAAAGTGAGCAGATCTCATTTACATTTATAAATGTGGACCTCATTATTTTGTGTCAACAGTTATGATTCAGACCTCACAAAATATCACCCCCACAATCCCTACTCACTTCTGATTGGTCCAAGTAAGAAAGAGAAAAAAAAAAAAAAAAAAAAAAAAAACAATACAAACACATCATTGGTCCACATCACTATGGGGGTGGTGGAGGTCTCCTTAAAAGTGGGTCCCAAACATTTTCCTTGTGTTTATAAGTGAAAAATACAGATAAAAAATGTGATTATATGTAATATTGCTCAATCAAAAAAAATATAGTTTCCTCACCTCCTACTGATTGTTAAAAATAAAAATGAAAAATGAAAATAAAAATGAAAAATGAAAAGAAAGAGATGGTCATAAAGATTTGGAGTACAAATGCATTTCAACAGATATGGCACCAACTTAATAGGTGTCTGGCTGTTTTAAATGTTTTTATTTTTCTTAGTTTGGGTATGGACTTTAACTGGGTTTGGCCCAACAAGAACTATAATGATATAAAGAAGAGAATGGGACAATGAGACTTTGTAAACCACACTCAACACCACCCCACTCCATATGATGGCAAAGTTTGTGGATGTGATAAAATTTAAAAGCAAGTACATTTTCAAGTGGAGAGGACATGTGAACCAGTAAATAGTGTCTCTAGTTACTGTATAAATCTCTATATATCTCCATATATATATGCACAATGCAACAAAAGGGATGCCCAGCTAGAGAGATGAGAGAGAAGCCATGAATGATAAGGATGCTTCTTTAGGACTACTCTGTTAAAGTGGGGATGTTCTTTATCTTCTTTTTTTTTTGGATTCTACACTTGCAAGTTAAGAAAACAGAAAGGTGTTGTAGTATCATTTAATTGGCAGAGAAAACAACAAAACCATGTGAGATTTTTACAAGAAATATATATATATATATATATATTCGTATATAGTTATATAATTGGAGGAGGATTTAATCTTAACTAGTGGAGACTGTTTGACACTATACTTGGATCATGAATTTTGGTAGTAATTTAAAAATAAAAAGAAGGAAAGAAAGAAAAAAAAAAAAAAAAAAAAAAAAGAAGGTGAGTTTACATTTCATCCTCTTTTTCTTTTTTCCTTTATCAAATCTCTATCCAAACACAGTTTAATTGTAATACAAAATTCGGGTAGAATTTACATTTGAAAGAACTTGCAAGGGAATAGCAGTTAATGCACAAATTTACATTTGAAAAGAAATTTACATTACATATGAGATAACAATGGAAAATTATTGGATGCTCCTGGAGGGTTGGTTACTTTGTCCTCACAAACAATTACATGACCCTTTTTATTCTTAAACTATCAATTTAAATAATTATTCCTTGTAACTATGGATAATGCTATGATACACACCCTTTGGAGAGTGTGTACTATATACAAGTTATGCCACCATAGAATTTTCCTTCAACTATTGATATTAGTTGAATTTATTTTAATTTGTTGATGAGTTAAATAATCTTTTACAGTTTGTCAAACCTATAGACAAACACATCATTAATTAAGGACATTGATTCACTTTGCCTTATAATGAGGAGATAAATTTTTAGAGATCATGCAACAAAACACAACTAATTATTTTAAAAATATTCAATAAAACACAAAGTATAGCTAATTGTAATAAAACTATGTATCCCTAGAAACAACTAAGTTAAGCTATTACATGCACAATTATTTGAGTGTCGGCAAGTACATATTTTTTCAAAAATATGAACACAATTAATAATTTGATATAAAATAAAATAAAATAAATAATTTAAGGGATGTAATTATTGAAATTGATAGTTCAAACCATAAGTGATACAAGAATATCATAATTTAAGAAACAAAATGAGTTTTTCACGATTATGCTATTTGTTCCCATAAGCTAAATTTGTAATTCTTTGATTGATTATATATTAGAGTAATGAGAAATAAAGTCATGAAATTAAATGAAACATGTCAAACATCATAATAGAGTAAAATTCACATAAGTTGGTGAAAGCCTAAAGGGAGACATTAAAGTTTCAACCATGATATGAGTGCAAAGGAGGTATCAAACACAACATAATACACTTCCATTCAAAACTTAACATAACATAACACCTCTTTGATAGTAATGTATCAATGGGTTGTCTTTTCATTTGGACGAGCTATTTATGACCATCTTGCATATCTACACTGTCATGTCAAAGCCTTTTTGGAGCCATCTCATTGGTCCATCTGTCTTTTGTAGTCTATATGTTAAGTCGGCAAGATCTAATTGTTTCATTGCATCGATGTCTATAGACCTAGTTATGCATTTTTTTATTTTTTTTTTTTTGCATTTTTTTAATATAGTTAAGATAATTTACGATTTAAAAATAATATATATTTTTATGATAATATTATATATTTTATGGTTAAAAAAATTTAATAAAAAAATATATAATATTATTACAAAATATATAATTTTATATTTAAATTATAAATTATTGTAACTCTATTAGAAAATTAAGTGATAGTTGTTAAATGTAAAAATTAGAATATATAAAATCTTTTTTTTTAGTGCCATGTATATATTTTGTAATTGTATCAATCACATATTTAGTTTTGCTTCACCAGCGGGCAGCAGTCTTGCATTGGCCGCCCGCCGGACCTCAATCCATTCTATTGTCATATTTTCCTTCAGTATCACTTTATGATGATCTCTTTCTCTATCTACTAGTTTATTCATATCACAAACCTATTTGCATTTGAAGGGGGTATTATACCTATATCATAGTGAGTATAGTGATATACTATGTGAACTACCTAAGCCGCCCCATCTAGCGCACAACCCAAGTCGTCTCCTCTAACGCACAACCCAAGTAATCTCTTGGCGCACTTTCTAATAAGCTGCCCCTTAGCGCACTCAGTAATCTATTGTCATCATCGTTCAAAATCACATCATAAGTTATGTATGTGTCACGCTTGCTGGTTCAACATCCAGTTCTCTACATCAGTCCGACATGACCCCTTAAACTGTCCCAAAATTGATTCTAGTTAGTTCCTACAACGGTCCGACATGACCCCGTAAACTGTCCTGACATTAATTCCGATAAGTTCTTACAAATGTCCAGCATGACCTTAAACTATCCCGATATTAGTTCTAACCAGTTTCTACAACGGTCCGGCACGACCATAAACTATCTCCTGACATTAACTCCGGCATCTGATACCGACTAGGGTCTTGTTGGCTGCCGACCAGGGTGTTTCTTAGCCATAGATGCTTCGACAGCTTTGCTAGGACAATTCAGTCCCTGTTTTTTTGTCCCTTTTTAAGGTGCGGTGCTTATATATTAAGCACTTTTTGGCCTTTTTTTATTTAGTGAATTACCAGATTTGTTCGGTATCATTTATTTGGACTAATTGTTGAGTTTTTTTCGGCTTCTTCCAGTCATCTATTGGCAAGTTGCGATTGTTGAATATTTTCATACCAACTTAAGGGGGAGTTTAAATATAAAAATTAGAGCACATAGAATCTTTTTATTTTTAATATTATTTATATAATTTGTGATTGTGTCAATCACTGATTTGATATTATTTTCTTATTTATATCGTTTCTTAAATTATATCATGAATCTATTACGTATATATGACCTCTATCTTATTTATGGATAAGTCAAATAATGCCTAAGTAGATGCATAAAGAGTGTATATCAAACCAATTTACTTGACTTATTGGTGTTTGGAATTAACTTTTTTAATAGTTTTTTTTTTTTTTGACTTTTTACCACAAAAACAAAAGTTAATGAGTTTAATTTTTTTTTTTTGGGGGGGGGGGGGTATGGGGAAGGGTGAAATGTGAATAATTATGTCATACTTTTGTTTTTTACTTGAATTTTTCATTTTACCTTTCTTAGACTGTAAATGAATCGAGTTATTCATGAATGTTCAACTCAACTCAATTTGTTTAGTAAACGAATTGAATTCGAACTCGAATATTAAGAGCCGAGTTCGAGTTCGAATAAGCTCAGCTCATTTATCTTTATCTAAATTATATAATATAAATAACATTTTTTATTTAAATACTATAAATAATTTTTTTTAAAAAAATATTGAGCAGAATTCAAGCTCAAGAAAAGAATTCGATAATCAAACGAGCCGAGGTCAATCGAGCTCAGCAAAATTTGGCTCCACTTGGCTCGTTTGCAATCTTAACCCATCTAAAAGTATAAACAACTCTGTACCTATAAGGATAATTCAGTCTTTTCAAATAAGTACATAGATTTTTTAGGTTTTTTTTTTTTTGTGTGTATGTCATGGAATCTTTATTGTTAATTTAGAAAATCCAGAAAGAATTGTTGTCATCTAAAAAGTAGGTTGTTATCCGATAAATTAAACTGTTTTTAAAAATAATTTGTCAAATATTTTTTCTATATTTTGTAGAAAATGAAAACATAAATCAGAAACGAAAACATAAAGAAAACTAGTAACTCTATGTATTATGCGTACATTACAAATCAGAATTATTTTTCAAAAATAATAATTACATACACATGTAAAATTTTATGACTTTAATAATTAAAGTTATAAATTTAGCCATTAATCTGAATTTTTTTCCCCAACCCTACTTTAATTTTTCCGATTTCTTCCAGTCATCCATTAGTAAGTTGTGATTATTGAATATCTTCATACTAGCTTGAAGGAGAGTGTTGAATATATAAATTAGAGCACATAGAATCTTTTTATTTTTAATATTATATATATAATCTATAATTATGTCAATTACTGATTTAATATTATTTTTTTATTTATATCATTTCTTAAATTATATCATGAATCTATTATATATACACGTCATCTATCTTATTCACCGGTAAATCAAACAATACCTAACTAGGTGCATAAAGAGTGTGCATCAAACGAATTTACCTGACTTATCGGTGTTTGGAATTAACTTTTCTAGTATTTTTTTTTTTTTGACTTTTTATCACAAAACACAAAATTTAATGTGTTTAAATTTATTTATTTATTTATTTTTTATGGGGAAGTGTGAAATGTGAATGCTTATGTCATACTTTCGTTTTTTACTTGAATTTCTTATTTTACTGTTTTTAGGACCGCAAATAAATTGAGTTATTCACGAACAGACTCAATTTAGTTCGACTTGATTCGTTTAGTAAATAAATCACATTCGAACTCAAATATTAGGAGCTGAGCTCGAGCTCGAGTTCGATTAAGCTTAGCTCGTTTATTTTTATATAAATTATATAATAAAAATATTATTTATATATTAAATAATATAAATAAAATTTTTTATTTAAATACTATAAATAATATTTTTTTAAAAAAAAAATTTATTGAGCAGAGTTCACACTCAATAAACGAATTTGATAAGCAAACGAACCGAGATCGAGCTCAGTAAAGTTTGGCTCGACTTGACTCGTTTATAGTCCTAATCCTTCTAAAAGTATAAACAATTCTACACCTATAAGGATAATTTAGTCTTTTCAAATTAGTGCAAAGATTTTTTAAGTTTTTTTTGTGTGTATGTCATGGAATTTCTATTGTTAATTTAGAAAATCCAAAAAGAATTGTTGTCATCTAAAAAGTAGCTAGGTTGTTATCCGATAAATTAAACTGTTTCTAAAAATAATTTGTCAAATATTTTTTTCTATATTTTATAGAAAATGGAAACATAAATCAGAAATGAAAAAATAAAAATATAAAACTAGTAATTCTATGTATGATGCGTACATTACAAATCAGAATTATTTTTCAAAAATAATAATTACATACACATGTAAAATTTTATGACTTTAATAATTAAAGTTATAAATTTAACCATTAATCTGAATTTTTTTTCCCCAACCCTACTTTAATTTTTCCGGATTCTTCCAGTCATCCAGTGGCAAGCTGTGATTGTTGAATATCTTCATATCAACTTGAAGAAGAGTGTTGAATATAAAAATTAGAGCACATAGAATCTTTTTATTTTTAATATTATGTATATAATCTGTGATTATGTCATTTACTGATTTAATATTATTTGCTTATTTATATTGTTTCTTAAATTGTATCATAAATCTATTTTAAATGTAAATGATTGTCGTACCTTTGTTTTTTACTTGAATTTCTCATTTTTCCTTTTTTAGGGTTGCAAATTAATCGAGCTATTCACGAACAAACTCGGTTTAGCTCGACTCAATTCGTTTAGTAAACAAATCGAATTCAAACTTGAATATTAGGAGCTGAGCTCGAACTCGAATAAGCTCAACTCATTTATCTTTATCTAAATTATATAATATAAATAACATTTTTTTATTTAAATACTATAAATAATATTTAAAAAAAAAAACCTTATTGAGCAGAGCTCAAGCTCAATAAACGAATTTGATAAGCAAACGAGCCGAGATCGAGTTCAGTAAAATTTGGCTTATTTGTAGTTCTAACCCTTCTAAAAGTATAAACAACTCTACACTGATAATTTAGTCTTTTCAAATTAGTACAAACATTTTTTAAGTTTTTTTTAGTGTATGTCATGGAATCTCTATTGTTAATTTAGAAAATCCGGAAAGAATTGTTGTCATCTAAAAAGTAGGTTGTTATCCGATAAATTAAACTAATTTTAAAAATAATTTGTCAAATATTTTTTTCTATATTTTGTAGAAAATGAAAACATAAATCAGAAACGAAAAAATAAATAAATAAAACTAGCAATTCTATGTATGATGCGTACATTACAAATCAGAATTATTTTTCAAAAATAATAATTACATACACATGTAAAATTTTATGACTATAATAATTAAAGTTATAAATTTAACCATTAATCTGATTTTTTTTTCCCCCAAACCTACATCAATTTTTTATTTCTCCTAAAACTTATTATAATCTTAAACTAAAAAAGTTAGGAGATGACATCTAAAAAGAACAATGAAAAATTTCCCACAAAAAGTACATATATCTGAAAATTTTCCCACATCTCCTCCTCTCAGACTCAAGCTCTGTCTACTGTTGAAGGCTTTCTTCGGATCTCTTGTAGTGATCTACAGGTTCAAGAACTATGGATTGGGGAGAGTGGATCATTAAGTTCATCTATCAAAAAAGTGAAATTGCTTTCTTATTCATTGCTCTCTATATATTTTTTTGTCAACATGTTGGCAAAAATCGTTGAACCTCAGTTTCCTGATGATAAATTTTAAATGGATTCAGCTCCTCTCTAGCAGCTAGAGAGGTGTTGTTGGGATTAGTAAGGTCAATTAAAGGCTCATTCTGAATGATCTAAATCGTTCATTTTTTCGGATTCATCGAAAATAATATTTATATAAAAATTTAAGTTGATCAGATATCGATAATCAAATAATCGAATTACATGTCTTAAAAAAAATAGACGATCTATTCTGAAAATTATATTTATCGTTTAATTTTATAAGAATCTAAACATATAGTTACTGATATCTGATTAACTTAATTTTTTATTTAAATTATCATTTTTAATGAATCATATAAAATAAATGATTTCAGTCACCAAAATATGCTCCAAAATAACTTCACCAAAACTTAACAATCTTTCTCCAATCAAATCACTAACTGAAGAGAAGCCATCTCCGATTAAATAACATTTTACTCATAAACTAATGAAGACACATGGCACCAACCCATTCTAATTATAACTTGAGATGAAAGATAAAAAAACAAAAACACAAAAAACAAAAGTGGGAGGATGATGATGATCATTGTGAGGAGAAGTGAGAGTGTAGAAAAGTGGAAATAAATTGGGGGGGATGCCAAAGGCAAATCGAATCCAAAGAAAAAAGAGCCAACTTTAGGCACAAAAGAGAAGGGGCCGGTGGACTAAAGCTGTCTTGGTGTTGTGTGTGTAAGTGAGGGTCACAATCGGTATAATCTTGGCTTCTTCATGTCCTCTCACTCACACTCACACTCACAAAATATGCTTTCCTCCCAACAAAGCAAAGCTTCAAAATTCCCACAATAGAAAATAATAATTCAGTTTACATTCCTCCCATGTTAGCAAAATCATTTTCATCCCCCCCCCCCCCCCCCTCTCTCTCTCTCTCTCTCTCTCTCTCTCAAAGGGGTGAAAGATAAAAGTTAAAATAGTAATATTATATTTTATTTTTGAAGCAATTATTATTTAAAATTTTATTAAAGTAACAATTTGCAGTTCGTATTCATTCTATATCTAATTGAATTTCAACCATACTTCTTCTCGATAAAATTCTTGACAATTTTTTAAAATAAGTAACTTTACTGAAACTGGAATAAATTGAAAAAATTCATTTTTAGACTTGCTACAAAGGAATAAAATAAAACAAAATAAATAAATAAAAATGGCTATACCATCGAATGGTTCACCTCACATGGTATTTTGACTCAACTAGTTCTCATATTAATTTTTTTTACTATTGAATCTACTTCTCAAAAAACCTTTTGTACACATAATTTAGTTTTATTAAATAAAGCAAAAATGACTTTTCCAAACTCCAAGTTAAATTTGGCTTAAGATTTTATTTTTTTCATTTTTGAGAAGGCATTTGGTTTACTACTAGAAAATGATTTTTGAGATGCCTAGCCAAAAAATGGCTTCAAAAAACCGTAAGATTGTATGTGATTGGAGGATTTGATGTGTGAAATGAAAAAGAAAAAGAAAATAGAAAGGAAATGAAAAAAAAAAATTTAAATGGATTCGAATTCTAAGTTATGTTTGGCCGAGTTGAGAAATGGAGAAAAAAAATAGCCAAAGTGAATCCAAAAGAAAAAAAAAACAAGACAAAACAAAATAAAACAAAACAAAAAATGGAAGAAGAAGAAGTGGGATTACATTTTCCTCACTTTTTTTTTTTTTCTCTCCTGTGTTTTCCATTATAACCAAACAAAAAATTAGATTGCATTTCTTTTTTTTATTTTCATTTATATTATCAACTCCTTCAATCAAATACAGCCTAAAATGACACCAATGACTAGTCCTTAAAAAAATTCCTCTCCAATGGAGAACTTAATCCATTTCCAAAAAATGGCAGCCACACCAGATTTTTTCGCCAAAAATCCAATTTTTTATTCCTACCAAAATTCACGACCAGAAATTCTAAAACCACAGAAAATTCTTCAAATTCTGAAAACTGAACAGTATTAAAAAATTATAATTACAGATGTTAAATTGCACTAATAATCCCAGTTTATCCATTTTCAAAAAATATGTCAAATTATACTAATAGTCTCAATAGTTTAAAACTTGTAGCACTTTGGTCTCTGATATTTCAATTGTGATATATTTGACTCTAAATTTTGAATCTCGTTTCAAATAAGAACAATTGAAAATATTGTTGCTCTATTTGAAGGGCAAAGTCATTATACAACTTATGTGTTGGTTAACTAAAGTGACACAAGTACCAAACTATAGGGACCGTTAGTATAATTCATCCAAAAAATAAGATATCAAAAAAATAAAAAATAAAAATAGATCAATAAGAGAGAAAAGGTTCGGATGTATAATGGTGGTGTGGAACTTAGTTGTATCAAAATGATAAGTCAATACTATAATAGTGCAACCATTTTATTATAAAAATCATTATTTTTACATCGTGACAAAATAAAAAAATGACCTTGTTTTAATTTTGATCATGGGAGAAGTATTGTGTTTTATAGTCCATAACTTTCCAAGTTTATTCTTTTGAACTCAAAAACTCAAAAACCACCTCCAAAAAAGTGTCATGGATGCTCCTATAAATTCGTGTGAAATTCCAGTTATTTATTTATAATCGAAGACATTGTGAACATGAGTCGCCGTTGTATGATCATTGATGACTTATATGTTTCTTAAAGAATGATCAATACACTCTGACATGATTTATTAATAAAGTGTGTTATTTATTATGTGATTTAAAATTTGAAAAGGTGAAATATAATTTTTGAAAGGATTGAACTTTTCAAATTGAGATCTTAACCTAAAAGTACTTTTCAAATAGTTGTATTAGTGGCAGTGGTGGCTGCAGTGGTAGGGTGGTAAAGGTGGTGAGATTAGTCGCCGTAATGTTAGGGATGGTACGTGGTGACAATCGTGATAGTGCGTTTGCATAGATAATATTTTAATTTAAAAAATATTTTTTATTTTTAAAAAATAAAAATATTATCCGACAAAATAAGATTTTTTGTGGTTGACTACGTAAATTGTATTCTGTTAACTTTCAGTTTTTATTATACTAAATATTAAAAAATGTGAACAAATATTTTTTTGTCAAAAAAGTGTACTTCCTAACAAATTACTTAGGGTGTCAACATCTCTAATGTTAGAGATATGGAAATCGTTTGCTATACATTCTTTAATAGAGGTGTATCATATGCATTTTTTTATATATTTTTTAAATATATATTATATATTTTTATAATAAATATTAACTTAATATATATCAAAAAAATATTTGTCACAAAAATATGTAATATATAATAAAAAAAAATATGTAACAAAATGTATATAGTATTTCCTATAGATACAATCGAATTATATTTATGAAATGTTGCATCAATAAGTCTTGCATGAGGTCACTGATTCAATGACTATTAAACATTGGGAACTATAGTAACATCATCTTATGAAGTGTTACCGACTAATAAAAGATTAAGGGAGATTTTAAGAAGTTGATTAAAAATTAATTTTTTAATTTTTTTGTCTTTTTGTGAGTAAAAATTATGAGAGGTGATGTGACTCAAAATGAATTAAAAGTCAAAAATTAACTTTTAAACAGCTTCCCAAAGTGCTCCTAAATAAAATTGAGTACATATTTTTTTTTGTTTTTTCTCCCTCTAATATAACAAAGTGATATCTATTATCACAATATACGTTCTCTTTTTTATTATTAATATCAATACGTAATATTATCATTATAAATTTGTGTACAGATAGTATAACTTGGAAATATAAGTTCCGTGTGAGAACTTGGCTATTTTAGTTGGTTTTTGATTATATAGCTATTTTAGTTTGATTAAAAAAATTGTGTTTGAAATGATAGTTATTATTTTTTTATTTTTTTGTAATAGTTGTGAGAAAAAAAGTGAAATAATTATAATTCAGATGTAACATTTTATCTTATTAACTATTTTAATTTATTTTGTTTTTACTAGCTATTTTAGCCCAAAAAAAAAAAAAACTATATTCCAAATTTATTAAGGTCTTTGCTTTAGTGGGTGTATAAAACTACTTTATCGGGTAAGGTTTACAAGTTTAATTGGCTACTATTGGATTTTAATTGTTTAATTTGATATAATATTTATCATATTTTTATAATTAATCTCTTATTAATTTAAAAATAAAATAAAATGAATGAAATGAAAGGTATCTCATATAATGCAAAGGAATATACACAATATTATAATATAATTACCCTATAAAATATATCCAAATTGTGGGGACATAATTTCTGAATGACAACACGTGGCCGAGGTGACACCGAAGTGTCAGCCGAGGTGTCACGTGTCCTGGTCATGATGTTGAGATGATCTCGGTTAGGCCGAGATTATCTGCGAGAATACCAGAATCCGAGATAAGCGGATAAGGGACAGGAGTCCTAGAATAGGAGAAGACTTCAGTTTGGGTAAAGATGAGACTCTTAGAGAGTTTTATCTTAATTCTACTAGGAGTCCAAGATTAGCAGTAATCCTAAGTCCATTAGAGCTAGGCTTCTATTGGGACTAGGATTGTGTTGGCTATAAAAGGGAGGCACCCCCATGGGTCTAAGGTATGCTTTTGATATTCTGTCTAGTGAGTTAAGCACTATTGGTTATCTTTGAGAGATATTGAGTACTGACTTGATCGTCGGAGTGCCCCCGGGTGGACGAGCCACCGCCAGAATCTTCTCTTTCTATTGCAGGTCAGACAGGTGCCATCTATTCTGCCAGTGCTCTCCAGCTGAATACTGAGTTGGCAGTGTGGTCGAAAAATCACTTATACAATTTGGCGCCGTCTGTAGGAAAGAAAGGAGAATAGATGGCCAACGACGAACAGAAAGAGAAGGATGGGGATGACACCCCTACCGAAAGTGGGAAACATATTGACCTTGACGTCAAAGAAGACAACTGCAACAAAGAGACTCGTGATAAGAATCACGGAGGAAAGGACGTCGGCCATGAGGACGGCGTACCGAAGAAATCGGACCGGAGCGGGTATTATAACGAGGACGACCTCCAGGTATGGAAAGATAGATGCCTGCGGAAGGACGACGAGATAAAGGAAATGGCAGACAAATTGGCGGACTTGCAAATGGTCGTCAATTTCATGATGCAGAACAACGCCATGCAGCCACCGTTCCCGCTACAAGATACGCCGATTCCAGCGGCCAAGAAAGGTGCCCAGAAAGGGGGGCAGAAAACGGTTCCTGCAGTCCCTCAGCATGGCGGGACCAAGGGACATTCTCACCGGCCTTCGCGGGAGGTCGGGCATAGAAAATCCCAAAAGGCACG
Source organism: Camellia sinensis (assembly GCF_055761805.1). NCBI lineage: Eukaryota > Viridiplantae > Streptophyta > Magnoliopsida > Ericales > Theaceae > Camellia > Camellia sinensis. The sequence continues at coordinate 27,192,528 of NC_138966.1, read as the reverse complement.
TCGAACAAAAGAAACCTACACCAAAGAACATCAGGATGTTCAGGGGAAGGAACTCTGTTTCGACACGACTAGTGGAGGGAGGTCCAAAAGGACTCACGATGATACTAAAAGTAGTGCGCCAAAGAGGCTGAAATCTGGAGATAGCCGAGCCCTTTGACGAACCAAAGAGGATCTGGGAGATCACCTACAGAGGAAGCAACAAGATGTCGAGGTAACCTCCCCGGTCAAACCGAGAACGCCGTTCTCGAAAGAATTAGACAAAGTTGAGGTCCCGAAGAGATTTAGTATGCCGAGGTTCTAGATATACAATGGGAAGTCGGACCCCAACTTTCATGTCGGATTATACCTGAACGCGATGGCGTTATACACTGGGAACGAGCCGTTGCTCTGCAAAGTGTTTCCCTCGTCATTTGGGGAAATTTCATCGGACTGGTTTTCACAAGTTACCGAAAGGAATTATGAAAACCTAGGAAGGCCTGGCCGAGATGTTTGTGGCTAGGTTCGTGACAAACAAGCTACAGCCATTGAGAGTAAACGCCCTAATGGCCGTGAAGATCAGTGAGGATGAAAGCCGTAGGGCCTATGCCAAAAGGTATTATGAGGTATTCAACCGAATACCAGGATGCAACCAAGAGGTGGCGGTCATGTCGTTTAAAAACGGCTTGAAGGATGACTGCCTGCTTCGAAAATCACTGGCAAAGACATTACCGAAAGGCATGGAGGAGCTGATGGCCAAAATAGAAAAGTATGCCAGAGCCGAGGAAAACATGCTGGGGACAAAGGCGTCCAAACAAGAGAAGAGAAATGGTTCGCCGAAGCAAAGTCGAGATAATACTGGACACAAGAAGACAAGAGCTTAGCCCAAGTGAGCAGATCCCAGATTCCAGATCTGAAATCCCAGATCCTAGAAGACAAGATCTCGGCTTAGATGATTAAGTCCGAGAAGAGAAGAGCTTGGCCTAAGTTAAAGAATTTTTTCCACAAAGGAGTATGTAGTAGCCATGCAGGGGGCAGATCCCCTGCCCATAGAGCAATATCAAAGTCAAAGCCACGTGCCTAATGAGAACCCAAGTGGAACTTAAGTTCACATTAGGGGGCCAAGGACTGAAGAATGATGCTTGGGAGTTGGAATTTCACAAGCCGAGATGATTTTTAACACTTATTGAAACTTTAAAAGTTTACAAGTTGAAATTAAACCGAGATGATGCTTAACACTTGTTGAAACTTGAGAAAAGTTTATAAGTTGAAGTTAAACCGAGATGATGTTTAACACTTGTTGAAACTTAAAAAGTTTACAAGTTGAAGTTAAACTGAGATGATCTTTAACACTTGTTAAAACTTGAGAAAAGTTTACAAGTTGAAGTTAAACCGAGACTATGTTTAATACTTGTTGAAACTTGAGAAAAGTTTACAAGTTGAAGTTAAACCGAGACTAAGGTTAAACACTTGTTGAAATTTTTTGAAAAAAAATTTACAAGCTGAAACCAAGGTTATGCTAAGAAAGGTACTTGGGTACTTGCCGAGGTAAATCATCAGTTTGTATAACCGAGGTGTGTCTGTGACAACCCTTACCACCGATTAGTGCTAATCCATGATTAAGCATGTTAACTGACTAATTGACTGAAATCCTGAACTGATCGATTGAACGTATTAGTTTAAATGCATGTCTATCTGTTTGACTGTTAAATTATCTATTCGTATTTTATGTTTTAAACTGCAAATTGAAGGCCTTGTCGGCGGGCGAATCCGAAATTGCTTAATGTTTTATGCTCGTTAGAATTTATTTAATTTTATGGTATATTTAATTGAAATGTGATTGGGTATGATTAAATTAGATTTAATAATGGTAAATTACAAGAGTTGGCCTTAATCACCAAATTGCCATCTGGTGGATTTATCTAGGCAACCCCTCTCCACTTCATACATGTTGATACAACATTTCTTCAACTCATTTCCTAGAGCAAAACCGACTAGAGAGAGAGGGAATTGGGAGAAAATAGAATTCATCAAAGATTGCTTGGAGAATTTGAAGGAGAATTGCATATTGAGCCTCTACACTTGTAATCCAAGACCTGAGGTAGAGAATTTACCTTCTTGTTCGTAGTTTGAATTACTTCTTGCATGGTCCATGTTAATTTTGAAGTCTAGAGCCAAAATATGGCTTAAATTGTTGAATTGAGTAAGATTTCATGCATGCATGGTCCTATTGTTAAGTTTTGAGTTGTTTTCATGGAAATTGCTACATGAATGTTGATATTTTTGGTCTTGATCCATGGATCACCATGTTTTTGTAAGAATTGGCTCTTTGGAGCATGTTTTAGAAGCTTTGAATTCATTAGAACTCATGCATGTATGAGTTTTGCATCAATCTTCATGTTATTGGATTTTGGGTTGGAATTATGTTTTAATTGAACTCCCTTTGGGCTTTGATTCCTCAAATTGATCTTCAAAACATGTTATACTATGAGTTTATAAGTGTTTTCCAGAAAATTAGCCCAAAAGGATCGAATTTGAAGCATTGGAATTGAGTTTTGAGCTTGAGGTTCAAATCTGAAAATTCTAAATTTTGGACTCACGCTCGAGCGAGGAGTTCTACGCTCAAGCGTAAGCCTTGCGTTCATGCATTCCACTCGAGCGAGGAAAGTGTCGCTCAAGCGTGAAATGCGTGTATCCAGTACTATGCATGTGTTTACAGTCCGCTCGAGCAAGAGAGTTCACGCTTGAGCGAGGACTTGTGTCTCACACTCGAGCGTGTATCGAGCGCCCGTCGAACGTGATTTTTGTGCATCCAGTATTTTTACTGTAGCTTACAGTCCGCTCGAGCGACGTAAGTCACGCTCGAGCGGAGATCCTTTGTCTGTATGTCCGCTCGAGCGTAGAAAGCCACGCTCGAGCGAGACCCCTGTTTTCTAAAAATTCTGAAAAGTGTTTTAAAGTGCATCTTTGCATCCTCATTCCATCCTAGGCATTCCTAGGCCTAGTTTAAGGCATCTTAATGAGGATACTGATGTAAAACCACATCGAGTCAAGATAGGGATTAAGTTATTATTTTCCAACTGTGTAGCTTAGTGTGTGTTCACTTTGTAACTGTGTAGGGTTGGCATCCGAGGACGCGTACTAGCTTATCTGTAGCCCAGAACTCTATGAGTAACAATGTTGTAAAGATATGTTCAATTGAGATTATTTTCTGAACAAATGACTGTACTACTTTATGAAATGACACTGTTTACTGAATAAATGTTTGTCCTTTTTGTGAACTGCATTCGTGGCATCCATAGCAATATACTGTTACTACTACTGTTACAGAGATCTCTGTCGGTTCCTATGTTTGGAACCACTACTGTTTACTGATATGATGGCCATCATTGACTGTTCGGTTTGTTAAAACCTACTGTACTGTTTTGCTATTGGGTGTACCACATATGACTATTATAGTTTCTGAATTACTGTATGGCATGAATTATGAGCCACAAACTGAATGACTGATATACTGATAAATGACTGTTTTCAATACTGAAAGGGCATTCATTCTTAACCTCTTTACGCATATATTCTTCACTAGGCTTTAGCTCACTGCTTATATATATATATATATATATGTAGGTGTACAGGCACCAGACCGTTGCTAGGAGCGTCGGGCTAAGCTCCCGTTTTGTCAAAGCCAACCACCGTGCCTCACTGCGAGGTTCCAAGTCCTTCAAGCTAGGGCTTTTTGGGGTGTTTTAGTTTTCCTCTTTTTTGTATCTGGTTTTGTAACACTGTATAGACTGATATGTGTACCGTACTGTACTGTTATGGTAGGGATTTGGTCCCTAACCTGAACGCTTGTAAATGACGTATGTACGTATATATTGTTTTGTTTCTGAATGTGAATATATATGAAAAGTCTTTTTGCATACAGACCGTCACAGTTCATTGGACATCTTTTAATTATTATTTTAGCTTCCGCCAGCCCCTGTATTCTGTATTACTGTTATTACTATTAAGCAGGCCTTCGGTAATCTCGGATTACTAGCCGGTTACGGTGCTAAACCCATACGGACGGGTTTGGGTCGTGACAGAGTGGTATCAGAGCGATACTAAATCACGAGTTATACCGCACACACGTGTCCAAATGAGCTATAGGATGTCCTAGAAAAAGTAAATAGGGCATTGCATGAACATTGATAAGTGTGTGTGGCCAAGACATGAATATATGTGCTAATGTGCTAATGTGTTTAAGTATGCAACTACCTATGTTTATAATTGCCATAATTGTCTATAGTGAAATGGATAACGCAAGAACTACTGATGAATCTGAATCATCTGAGGCCAAAATGGCAAGGCTAGAGAGAACAGTGGAAATGTTGACTGCGGCCTTAAGGCTGCAACAACAGAACCAACAACCCCCACCTCCTCCAGTACAGCCAGAGCCACCTGTTAATGATGATATAATAGCTCTGACACAGAAGTTTAGTAAGATGAAACCGCCATCCTTTCAAGGAGGCCTTGAACCCTTAAAAGCCGAAGAGTGGGTGCTTGAAACAGAAAAGTTATTTGAAGTCTTTCTGTGTTCTGAAGCACACAAAATGTTACTGGCTACCTTCACCTTACAAGAAGAGGCCAGAAGGTGGTGGATGCTAGTCCATGACACCGACACTGTTATGACTTGGGCTCAGTTTAAGGGAGCCTTCTTTGAGAAATACTTTCCACAGTGTGTCAGGGACAGAAAGGTGACTGAATTTGAACAACTGAAATAAGGTACCATGTCCGTGGCTGGGTATGAGTCAAAGTTTACTGAACTCGCCAGATATGCACCGCACATGGTTGACACTGACTACAAGAAGGCCAGGAAGTTTGAAGGCGGCCTTAATGTGGAAATACTGGACAGAATTAATGTTTTAAAACTGCTTAAGTATGTGGATGTTCTTGACCGAGCAATAATAGCTGAGTCGAACATTTGCATTGAAACAGACTGAAACACCAGCGTCTAAATGGTGTGGTAAGAGACGGGGTTTTAAATTCAAGAAAGGTAGAAACAATTCATCAAATAAGAAGCAGAATACAGGGTTAACAACCAGTTTCAGTCAGGGAAGTGGTTCCATACTGCCCTGTTCTGAATGTGGTAAAAAGCATAAAGGGGTTTGTTATAAAACATATGGTGCTTGTTACAGGTGTAGCAAGGTAGGCCACATGGTCAAAGATTGCCCTTCTGCTCCCCAAGGCAATAGCAAAGCTGCACCAAGCGCAGCAGCATCAACTGCCCCACCAAAACCCAACCCTAAAGCGACTGGAAAAGAGCCTATGAGGCAAGGTCGAGTGTTCGCACTCGTACCAGGAGATGTACAGAATACTGAGACCGTTGTGTCAGGTATACTCTCAATTTGTGCTCAAAATGCATATGTTTTGATTGATTCGGGGTCTACACATTCATATGTATCGCATGCTTTTTCGCTAAAATTGAATAGACCATTGGAACCCATGAACTATCTGTTAGCTGTATCTTCACCTGTTGGGAGATCTATGACTTGTGCTTATATGTACCCTGCATGTGAAATTATTGTTGGGGATGTTCATCTGTATATTGATTTATTGCCTCTGAATATTGATCACTTTGATGTGATATTGGGAATGGAATGGTTAACAAAATACCATGCTACCATAGATTGTGTAACAAAATAAGTTGTTTTTCGTCTACCCGGATTGCCTGAATTTGTGTTTAATGGAGTTGGAGTAGTACCTCCCCCATACCTGATTTCATCCATGAAAGCTTTTAAATTGATTAGAAAGGGGTGTAAAGGGTATCTATGTTCTGTATTGACTGTACCTACTGATGATAAAACTAATGTGGACAGTATTCCTATAGTCAGAGAATTCCCAGATGTTTTTCCAGATGATCTGCCAGGGGATTTGATTGATAGGGAGATTGAGTTCACCATTGATGTGATTCTACTTCACCGTGGGGCGCGCCAGTCTTATTTGTGAAAAAGAAAGACGGCTCACTGAGACTCTGCATTGACTACCGTGAACTAAACAAGATAACAATGAAAAATAAATATCCATTGCCTTGTATTGATGTTTATTTGACCAGTTACAGGGTGCCCAAGTGTTCTCCAAAATTGACCTTAGATCTAGATACCACCAGTTGAAAGTCAAGACAGGGGACATTGAAAAGACTGCATTTCGAACGAGGTATGGACATTATGAATTCTTAGTTATGCCTTTCGGAGTTACTAATGCATCTACTGCATTTATGGACCTTATGAACCGAATTTTTAAACCGTTCCTCGATGACTTTATTGTTCTATTCATAGATGACATTTTAATTTACTCCCAAAGCATGAAGAAACATGAACATCATTTGAGAATTGCCCTACAGACCCTAAGAGAACAGAAACTATATGCTAAACTGACTAAATGTAAATTTTGGCTTGACAATATTATGTTTTTGGGGCATGTAATCAGTAAAGATGGAATTTCAGTTGATCCACAGAAAATTGAAGCAGTAGTGAACTGGCCTAGACCGACAAATGTTACCGAAGTCCGAAGTTTTCTAGGCTTGGCCGGGTATTACAGAAGGCTTGTCAAAGATTTCTCCAAAATTGCCCTACCACTGACATAGCTGACTCAGAAAGGGATATCATTTGACTGGACCGATCAGAGGGAATCAGCTTTTCAAGAGTTGAAAACACGACTAGTGACCGCACCGATTCTCACCTTACCCTCAGGTACGGATGGTTATACTGTATTTAGTGATGCTTCTCATAAGGGTTTGGGGTGTGTTTTAATGCAGAATGGGAAAGTGATTGCGTATGCTTCCCGACAACTGAGACCACATGAGAAGAACTACCCGACCCATGACTTAGAACTTGCCGCAGTGGTGTTTGCATTGAAAATCTGGCGTCACTATCTTTATGGGGCGACATGTGAAGTGTATACAGATTACAAGAGTTTGAAATACTTCTTCACCAAATAATATGACAGTTTATAATAACTTTTTGATTAAAATATGAAGTTCCCAAACATAGCATAAGAAAGTTTTTGGTTGGTCATTTAAAATTAAGTTTGTACCTATTAGGTCTATGGACCATGAGGGCAGTGCAACATGCTATCATTCTGAGTATCTTTCAATAATCTGAATTATTTATATTATAAAGTTTATCAAGAATATTATTCTTGTAAAAAATTAAGTTATCCAATATTCGTAACTCTATAATTAGGTCCTAATCATTTTTAAAAAAAATTATGAAAGTTATGTTAATGGTTAATTTTTATAAAAATAAATGTGCGTTTGTTATAGGGTTGTAGATATTCAATTAACTTAATTTTTTGCATGGATGATCTACTCGACGAACCCTACAATATAAATAGTTTGAATTATCAAAAGAGGTTCGGGACGACACTCCACAAAAAAACACAACAGCTTGCTATGCCTTTGAGCATAACAATTTCTTTAATCATCTTCTTATTTCAATAAAATATCAATCTTTGAACCTAATGCTATATCCTATGAAGCACGTATACAGTACGAGTACATGTACTGGTATGATACAGCTATATTGATGGTGTAAAATCTCGAAAAAATAAGGTATAGGTACAACTGGGTATGTTTGTAAAAAATATTTATTTTTAATTTTGAGTAACACAAAATTTAGTTAAATAACTTAGTTTGTTGAGATCCATCTTAAAATTCACATCTGAAGCCAAAAAGTAACGGTATAAACAAAAATTAAATGTCATTATATTAAATAACTTATAAATCATAGCTTAATTTTGAAATTATACTAAACATTAAAATAAATAAATAAATGAAGTCTGGTGAAACTAGTTTTATCTCTATATTAGGAAAAAAAATATATTGTTTCGACTAATGCACAATACAGCTTAGAGCATCTCCAACGGTTGAACAAAATTTTCACCAAATTTGAACAAAAAAAAGACATTTGGCTCAATCTGATATCAATCACTCCAACGGTGTACTGTAACTTTCATCAAAACACACTGAACATCCGGCAGGATGACCAGTCGGTCGACCGAAAAGAGCAAAATCTGTACAAAGCTTGAGGGTCATCCGGGGGGTCGACCTCCCAGTGTAAAATCTGTACAAAATTTTGCAAAAAATGGTCATCCAGTAGTGAAAATACAATGATAATGAATAGTATTTTGGTGAAAGACCCAGCGCATTCTCATTTTGGTGAAACTTTTGGTGAATTCTCAATTTGATATCCATTTAGTGAAACCGTTAGAGCCATAAAAGTGATAATTTTTCACCAAATTCAAATCTGATGGTCAATTTGGTTCACCATTGGAGATGGTCTTAGGTACGTCTACGATACGGCAAAAATTAAGAAGAAAAAATTTGATATGCGTTTCGTATACCTAGTACGTATATAAAAATACCATACGAAATATCAATACTTAGTAAGTATCCGATGTGAATAGTATATTTGTTGAAGTATCCATACTCCCTAAGCTATATCCGATTGAAATGAATTTACAACAGATAAACCAAATAATTAACTCATGATTATCATTAACAACAATGCTAGAGACCCACATTTTACACCCACAAATGCATCTACAATGATATGGTAAAGGTAATGCGTCCCATATAATTGAGTGTGACCAATCAAAAACGGACACTTATCAAATCATGTCATTATGGGTTGAATTGTGAGAAATTTTTTAGGGTCTTAAACATTTTCGAAGAATTAATATTAGTAATCAATTGTGGTTGTTTTTCTTTTATTTTTTTTAAGATGATTCAATTGTTGTTGTTAACTTGTTACAATTGGAATACACATATAATATAGGGTTAAATTTATTCTACCCGTTTATAGTTTGGGACTGGAACATTTTATATTCATATCGTTTAAATATAATCAGAAAATCTCCATGTGATTTTGAACTAAAGTGCTACAATTAATTTTTTCATCCAAACTAATGGAAAGTGTATTATACACACCAATTTTGAGGGAGAGTTTTATTTTTTGAAAAATTAGAATGAAATTAATACAACAAAAGGACAATTTTACCTCCATTTTTTTCAAATCTAAAATTAGATTAATATGTTGATTAAAATATAATTAATAATTGATCTAAAATATAAAATATAATTAAGAATTGATTTAAAATATAATTAAATAAAATATAAAATAATTAAGAATTTATCTAAAATGTAATTAGATTAACATGTTAGAAATTATAATAAATAATTAAGAATTTAGGATTAATTATAATTTAAATATAATTAAATTAAAAAGTTAGTAATTACATCAAATAGTTAGATATGTAGAATTAATTGTGATTTAAAATATAATTAAATTAAAATTAGAATAAAAATTTAAGAATTACAATAAATAATTAAGAATTTATAATTAATTATGATTTAATTGAATTAATACTAGACATTTTTAATTAAGTATATGAAAGTTGAGATAGAAAGAAAATAACAAAAAAAAAAAAAAAAGGGTTTGAGAGTATTATGATCATTTCACATTTATCATTAACGGTGTTAATTATTGTATTTTAGTCCAAAATCACATAAAAAGTATATGGCTATTTTTAAAAGACAGAGGGGATAAAGTACTATTAACTCATACAACTATTAACTCATACACACGAAGGTAAAATAGATTTTGCACTATAATATATACATATATATCTCCTTTGGCCACCAATGAACACATTAAAAAAGTATTCACCATTTTGGTTTTAGGAATTGAGTTCATTTTTTAGAAAATTGAGTTTTTTTTTTTTCAGTATTTTTTTATTTTAAGTGAATTTTTTAAATATTTTAAGCAATGTTTATTTTTTATTTTTTAGACACATCTAATTTAAATACATTTAAAAAATATAATATTTTTGATTTTTTTTTAAAAAAATTAATCAAATATAAAAAATATAAAAATATAAAATTCCACATTTTCCTATTTGTTGTATTCAATGAATTTTTTTAAAGATTTTTGTATAATTTTTTTACGTGTTAAGTATTAAGTGGATCTAAAAATTAAATGAATTAATTAAAATATTTAAAAAATTATTAAAAATAGAAAAATATAAGTTTTAAAGTCATAAAAGTATTTTTAAAAATTCAAAATCAAACAGAATAATTGTTGCATTATTTTTCAATGAAGTCAAACAAGGACATTGTACCATCCGCTTCTACACTTGCACACTCCCTTTGAAAGAAACTCATATTCCAATTAGTGTTTCTAAATAAATAATTTTAAAAATCTCATGTGACACCAAAACAGATCTATACAATCCTAAATGAATGAATAGACAAGAATCTTAAAAAAGAAAAAGAAAAAAAACAAAATCAATTTCAGTTGTTTTTTTTCCAAGTACAATTATGTTTTGGAAGTTCTTCTTCTGTTGTAATAAAAACATATGAAGGCTGTACAAGGTCCTAAAAGCCATTTCTTGCATACAAGTAATTGGGACAAAATTAGAACGAATCAACTTATTGATTGGTCTAGATTTTCAAAGGTAGTCTATGCTTTTGATAGAAGAACCACATGAGAAATCATAAAATATTATTGGTATACAATAATGTTAGGTATCTTAAAATTTTGTGACTCAAATGGCTCAAATCACTTAAAACGACGTCGTTTTGAGTAGAAATGAGTGTAAAACGACGTCGTTTTGACGGATTTGAGCCATTTGAGCCACAAAAATTTGAGTTACCAAATATTTTCCATTGGAATATCACGTGTAAAGTGATTCCACACTTCAATTCTCACCCGTGTTAGTATTTTTTGTCTAAGTTATGGGATTACTTTGTTAAGTATTTTCTATCCGAAGTCAATCATTAATAAACCAACTTGCTTTCTTTGTAGAATAGCTCCGGAGCTAACTCTTGTTCTATTAATTTGGTTTCTATCAAAACAATTATACTATATCCATAACTTCATCTGAAACTTTTATTTGATTCTGAGGAACTTTTAAGTTTATATTCAAGATCTAATTATATTATTTAACTCAATGATTTAATTATACATTTCAATATAATTCTCTCCCTTTTTCTTTTTCTCCTTTAAACTCTACTCTTTTCTGCTTCACTTAGGCCCATTTTGAACTTTTCAGCTTTTTTTTTTATAATTTTTTTAGATCATATCACTTATTTATTTTTTTATACATTTTTTCAAAAATATTCATTTCAAAGATGCTGGTTTGGGTTACAAAAAAGTCAAAAAATTACAAAATTACAAAAAAAGTTAAAAAATTATCACTATTCATCAAAAAAAAAATATAAAAAAATTATTTTTTTACAAATTCTTAGACAACTCACTCTGACGGTGCTTGAGTTTGGTGAGGATAAATTACATAGGCTGAGGCAAGCTTATGGACAGTGTTGTTCGGCCTGTGGGGGCCATCACGGGTCCCGTTTTGATAATCAAAATCGTTTAATGTGTAGAACTTGTTGAGTACTATATGCTTATAAAAAATCATGTTAGTCGGATATCGCTAACTATATGATCAAATCAATTTTATATAAAAAAAATAGATGGTGTTATAGTTAACGGTTAAAAAAAACTAATCCGATCAAATAGCTATCGATATCCGATCAATGTTATTTTTTTTAAATATATAGTACTCAACGAATTCTACATATTGAACGGTTCCGATTAGTAAAACGGGACCCATGGTGGGCCACTATGGGCCAAACAACACCGTCCAATTTATGCTTGCAAAGGAGAGAATCATCTCTTCCCCTACACTCTGCCACGCTGCCCCTTATGCTGCCGACCGTACGGCTTATTCCATTACTAACTTCTCCTATACACTTATTTATATAATTTTTTAATATATATTTTTTCATAAAAAATTAAAACGTTAACCTAAATATCCATATTTTTTTCTTTAACTTTTTAATCTAAAATAACAAAAAGTATACTTATTTAGGACATTCCAAACAACCTCTATGAAAGCAGTGTGGCCGTGGACGTGGTAGAAGTGACTATCAAAATCGTAAAAATATTAATCACCTATTCAGTTTATTTTTTAAAAATTATTCTTCAACAATTTATGTTGCCATTCATGTTTCATGCACACGTTTCATAACAGTAATGATATCTAACAAACATTTTTTTTTTTTCCACCGTGTAATATTGCAGCTTCTCTTTCATCATTCTTAAATTAAACAATTTTTTTTGGAGAAAAAGTATTTTTGGTGTTTTCCGCTGCCGACAACGTCCGTAGCACTAATTGGGAGATAACGTTGAAAGGTGGTCGCTTTCTATTCAAACCTCTTTTGAGAGGTTGAAATGGGTAAATTATCAATAAGTTTGAATAATTTAATTTAATTTTTATTAAATTTTATTAAAGATAAATCTTACTAAAATCATAATTAAAAATAATTTTTTATAATAATTTTTTATATATGTCACTAAAAATTGATAATTAATGATTTTTTTCACAATTTTTATAAATTGTTTTCAAAATTTATAATTAATTACTTTTTTTGTAATAATTTTTCAAACAATTGTTGAAAGTTAAAAATTAATGATTTTTTTTGACTTTTTTAAACGATTACTAAAATTTATAATTAGTAACATTTTTTATAATAAAATTTTCAAACTATTATTAAAAATAAACAATTAATAATATTTTTTAATAATATTTAATAAAAAATATAATTACTTCTTATAAAATTTATTAAACAATAAATTCACATATTAAAACTTACATATAAATTCTCGAGAAATTCCTCCCTGCCCGAAATCCATTAGCCTGAACCTGCCCTACTTACAAGTGAAAAGCCATCTCACCAAACCAAAGCCAACTCAGCAAGTCCTACCATCAATGGTTTCTATTAAATTATAAATTGATCTAATAAACTTTAAAAAGTTACACAAAACATAAATAGTTATAAAAAAATTATAACCTTAGAATTAGTATTTATATATGTTTAATTACAACACTTAGAATTAAAATAAAAGATACTTTAAATTATATTTCTAAATTAAGAAGTGAGTTAAATAGATTAAAAATTTTTTAGTTATTACTTCTGGGCAATCTGTAAGAGATTATAGCCAGAAAATTGCTAATATTAAAAGTAAAATATCTTTAAAAAAGATAAGTGTAGATTATCTACAAAATTTTTTGCAAGAGTTAATTTTGAATTAAAATTCGCAAATTTAAATTTGCAATATCCACAAAATAAATTGGTATCAGAATCCGATTCCTCGACATTGCCAATAACATTTAATGAGTATCAAATATAGTGAAGAAGTAGAATATGATGACTTGAATAATAATACTTCTTTACAAGTAATAATAGAACAAAATAATACCTTAACTAGTTTATTAAAAGACATTAAAGAAAAACTTAAAATTAATCAATAAAAAATAATTAACAAAATTAGACATTTTATACAAAATTTAGAAAACAAGTAGCTATTTTCAAAGAAAAATAAAAAGAATTAGATCTATATCTATACCCATAAAAAGGAAATAATTCAGAAGAACTATTTAAATTAGGTTCACGTGAAAACCTAAAAGATAATGAAGTTAAGTAACTATAACCTAAAATAGTTAGAAGAAATGGTTGAAAAGGAAAATGGTAATGAAACAAAATACAAAATAATATTAGAAATAGTTGAACAATTACATATGGTAGATAAAGAAATAATAAAAGAAATAAATAGTGATAGAATAGAATTAGAAGAAGATATATATATATATATATACACACACATATAAGCAATTAGGATTAATCAGTTTGGGAGAAATGGAACACAATTCCTTAAGGATTTAGAACAAATAATAGAAAATAGTGACACAGAAAAAGAAAAAGAAAATAATGTCCTAAAAAATTTCGAAGACATTGGAAAAGAAAAAGAAGATAATGCCTTAGAAGGATTCTAAGAGACTAATAATGTTAATGATATTAATATTACAGTGGTAAAACAAGAAGGAAGTAGTTTGTCCGCCCCACATAATCCAAATTATCCTGATTTTAGAAACTTTATCAGGCAACAATTGGAAGATGACACTAGAAATTATTACTATAAAAGAAGAACAGGAAACTACAATTATCTAAATAGAGGATCATTTGCTATGAAATAGCCAATTATGCAAACTTTACCCCTAGAAATGAATTATTTTTAAGAGAAATACTACTAAAATCAATAAGTAATACATGATATTTATTATTAGATATTGATTATGCTACAAATATAAGTGAGGTAATAAAACAATGGAAGAGAGATATGCACCATGTCCTAAATATCCATAACAGCAGCAGGACTGCGCAAAGTTTTCTAAATTATATTGAACATAGTTTCACAGGTATAATAGCAAGTTGGTACGATAACCTGAGAGAAAGTGACAAATAAAAATTAACAACAGAAACTACCCCAGAAGGTGTGTTAAATTTATTAGTAAAATATATTGAAGATGAATTCGTAGGAAATGAGGATAAAATAAAAAAGAGAATGGATCAGAAAACTAAGTAATATAAAAATATGTAATATGAAATATGTAAAAAAAATTATATTTGCGAATACTCATATTAGCACTATCAAATAGGTAAAAATAAATTTCATTTAACTATATTTTTTTCATAAATTACTATATTCTATAAATGTTATAATATAGAAGAAAAATATGAAAATTTGTTAAAAGAATTAGGAGATGCTACAAGTGACACCTTGGGTCATAAAATTAGATATCTAAGAGAATGGGTAGAATAAGATTGCATGAAAATGAAATAAAGAAGAAAAATAAATAAATAAATAAATAATATTTAAATTGCTGGCAAACATCTAATTCATGAGGATGTGAGCATTCAACAAGAAAAGCATACAATAAGAAAAAGAAAATATTTTATAAAAGAAAAGGTTAAATAAACAAAGAGGAAAAAAATATAAAAGAAAATATTATAAATTTTTTTATAATTTCAATAAAAGAAGAAGATTTTTTAGAAAAATAATTATTATCCAGAAGAAAAAAGACTTGTAAATGTTGGGCATACAGAGAAATATGTCACTTTGCCAATCAATGTAGAAATAAGAAGAATAATACAATAATAAAAGCCTCAGGAAGTTTGGATTATGTAGAATTAGAGGAAGAAGAAAATTAGAATTGGCTGTAGAAAATAATAAAAGAATAATATAATTAATCGGAGAAGAAATAGAAATAGAAGATCAACATTATAGTGATACCGATGAAAAATTAAGTTTATGATAACGGAAGAAATAAGTATAAAGAACTTAAGAGAAGAACAATTTGTCATAAAAAACTTTCAAGAAAAAGAAATAGAAAAGGATTGGATATTACTAATAATACAAAAAGGTGAAATATATCAAAAATCAATATTTGAATTAAAAAATAAATATATATGTGAAAGAATGGAAGGAGAGATTGAATTAAAGATTGCGAATATGATGTAGGAGAAATAAATTTAATAAATTATGAAAATATATTAAAAACTAATAAAGATAATAAGTATAAACATATGCATATAGGGAGGGTACAAATACAAATTACACCGTTGTTTGATAAAGGATACGAGATACATATATATATATATATATATATATGCATTTTTGTGTGATATTAGACAACGAAATTTTGAAAGGTTCATAATTAGTGAAATAAAAAGTAATCTATGTGGAAGACCATTAAGATTTAATTGTAGACCAAGATATTATATTGGCCTAAAAAAATGGATTCATAAATAGATTTTTAACATTAAAAATTAAAACGGTTGGAATTGATATGCATGAAACTACCTATCCATTAAGGATATTTTGAAAAATAATATATAAGTTAGACAATACCATAAACCCTAAAATGCAACATAAAATTATAAATGCGGATAAATTCGAACATATTAATGGAATAATAATAAATAAAATTACACATAAAAGAGTAAACCCTAATGAGATTAGGCTAGATAATCGATGCAAAGTAAGTTTTAATAATCCTACAAATATGACAAAGACAAAAAAAATTATAATTAAAATTGATAATAAAATAAAAACTCCCAGCACCTTAGAAAATAGTAATAAAATGGATAATGTAAGTTTATCATCAGGAAGACACTCTATAGATAATTCTAGTATACAATCTGGTAGAAGTTCAGTTAGTAAAAGAATAATAGAATATAAAACTACGAGTGTGCCAGTATATGATGATGATGAAAATCTTATGACTTGGACGAAGGAAGATGAAGAAGAAGCACAAAAGGAGTATAACACATTCATAAAAGATATAGCAAAAAGAGTAAAGAAAATAAAATGTCACTAACATATACTAATGTTAATAGCATATATATATATATATATAAAAATATGCATAGAGGGATTTAATACTTACAAACTATATGCTTACTAGATGGTGGATGTTTGGTACATTTTGGGAAAAGGAAACAATTTCCTGAACATATGTAGAAAAAACAAAATCCACCATTAATGGCTCGAATAGCTAATAATAGCACAATGATCCATTATGACTCTATAGAAAACTTGGTTATAGAAATTAATTGTGTTAGGTCCCTAATTTTGTCAATTCCACAAACAAACACATTTCAATTGTAACGTTTGTCTTTTAAATGTTCATGGACCGCTTAAGCGATGAAGCGGTGGCTCAAGTGAATAAAGGCATCATCCAGTAGTTTAGGCTTGGTCTGAAAATTCTATATTTGTCCATGGAACGCTTGAGCGGCGAAGTTGTGGCTTGAGCGAAGAAAGCTTTCTTCTAGTAGTTCTAACTTGGTCTGAAAATACTAAAAGGTTTCATTCTTCACTCGAGTAACCATTCCATCACTCAAGTGAAGGCACTTATTGTTCCACCAACTTTTGGAGACAACGCTTGAGAGACCATTCCTGTACTCGAGCGATCTTCACGTTTCTACTGCATATAAAGCTGTGAAAAATGCAATTTTTAGGGGACGACTTCCAAATCTAAAACTAGAGACTTGTGGGTGTTTGAGTTTTCATTTGGAGAGCCTAGCAATTGTTTTTTCTCTTGATAACTTTGTGAGTTCATCATCTCACATGGATTAAACTACATACATCAAGGGTTTATCGGTTCAACTTCAACAGAGCATTTCATCGGTGGATTCCGAAGTTTTGGGCTTGAAAGCTTTAAAGGATTTCGAAATTACTCGGTGTCATGGATTCAACTTAGGTGTTGTAAATTCAGCACTTGGCTAAGCAATCTCGAGAGGAAGAAGTTCATGGAAGAGGCACAAGGAGTGAAAGTCAATGCATGAGTGAGTTTTGAGTAATTGTCTATACTCTTATGTAATTTCATTATCTTCATAGTAGATTGTTTAGTAGCTTTTAGCCTGTGGTTTTATTATCACAATTGGAGGTGCTCCAATTGTGAAAACAAGCTAAATCACTTTCATACGGGTAAAATGATTTAGATTGTTTATTTTGTGTGTTTGGGAAATATAATAATTTAATCTGTTACGAATCACGAATCACAAAGGTTTTTTAATTGGTATTAGAGCGGGTCACTCGTTCTTTGACTGTTTGTGTTTTCAAAGCTATAAAAGTGTGATTTTGTGTGATTTGTGTTAATGGATTCGATTTGTGAGGGTAACTCGACTCATAAACCACTGTTACTTGACGGAACAAACTACTCATATTGGAAAGCTCGTATGAGAGCGTTTTTAAAATCGATTGATGAAAAAGTTTGGCATTTCGTCATTTATGGGTGGAGTGAACCTGTGATAATCATTGATGGTCTTGATGTTTCTAAACCAATTGATAAATGGGCTATAAATGATTATGAAAACTCGAATTGGAACAGTAAAGCCCTCAATTCCCTCTTTCGCTCCGTCACTCCTCAAGAATTCCGTCGTATTTGTACTTGTGAGGTTACAAAAGAGGCTTAAGGCATACTTGAAACGATTCACAACGGTACTACTTCTATTAAGAGATCAAAACTTCAGTGTCTCATCTCCGCTTTTAAAACCCTTTTCATGCATGAAGATGAAATGTTTGATGATTTTTATGCTAAACTCAGTGATACTGTGAATTTCTATCACACTCGGTGAAAAAATCCTAGAGTCTCGATTGGATGGAAAAATTATAAGGTCATTACCCAACAGGTTTCAATCAAATATGACAGCTATAGAAGAGGCTCAAGATGTTGAGAACCTCAAGCTCAATCAGTTGGTAGGAAACCTGCGAACTTATGATGCACATTTGACTTCAAACAAAAAACAAAAAGAAAGTGCTGCTTTTACTAGGACTCATGAGATTGTCGAGAATCTTGATGTTGAGATTAATCTAGAATCCGAAATGACGGCTTTATTTACCAAACAATTCAAAAAAAAAATTAAATAAAAAGAAGTCTAATTTCAAGGATACTAGTTCTAAGGAAAGGGGGTAATGATAAACTTAAAGTTATTCCAAAATCCGAGAAGAAGATTATAAGAGGACAATGAGTCAAGTGCTAGGAATGCCAAAGGTTTGGGCATATCGCTCTCAGGTGTCCTTCCAAGAAGAACAAAAAGTAAGTGTATACTACTACATGGGATGATGAGAGCAGATTAGAACACAAAGTTGATGAACCTGAATTTGGTGAAGATGGAGATGGTTCCTTCATGGCGTTTTATTCTTGTTTCACACAACTAGCTCCCCGACCAATTGAGTTTGTTCGTGGGGTTAGTCCTAATTGTGCAACTACTTTTGATAGGAGTAACTATCTATATTGGAAGGGTAGAATAAGAGTGTTCCTTAGAGCTTGGGATTCAGAAGGTTGGCGTATTATTGAGGAGAATATTGAAGCACTTTTTGTCATTAACTCTATTACAAATCAAAAGGTCACCAAGCCTTTTAAGGAGTGAAGTGCTGATGAAAGGGTTGACATAGAGAGTAGCGAGTGCGTTCTGAACACTATTCGAGAAGCTCTTTTTGAAGGAGAACTGTAACAACCCCGACCTGTGATTAGCTTAAAATCCATGATTAATTATGCCTAATAAGTAATGAAGATGTAATTCTTCGTTCCTTGCATGTGTTATGTATTATTTGCATTTATGTTTGTCAGTCATAAAAATATATGTCTATGTTTATGTTCTGTTCGGCGAATTAAAGGCATCTGATCATGAAATTAACTTGATTTATGTATTATTTGAAATTTTTAGAACATTATGGTGGGTTCAATTGAAATTCGATTCGGAATCAAATAATTAGAATAAATTAATACTAATGGATTAGCCTTCACTCAACTTAATTAGCTAATTCTAATCAAGCCTATATAAGGCTTATACTACACTCTTTAATCGCTTCATCTTCACTATTTTGAGCAACAAAAATGTGAGAGAGAGGGAGAAGAGGAGACTTGAGTTCAATTAAGGAGAAATTGCTAGAAAAGTGAAGGATTTGGAGAGAACTTGGAAGATTAAGCTTCTACACTTGAGAATTCAAGGCTTAAGGCAAGAATTCACCCTTTCAGTATGAAGTAGGATTGTTACATGCATGAATTCAATAGAGTTAGATAATTAATCCAAGAATTGAGCTTAGGAAGAATAATTAAGAAGATAATCATACATGCATGCAAATTCTCTTACATTTAGAGCTTGATTTTGAGGAATTCTTACATGCATGCATTGATCATAACTTGGTTTTGGAAATTCATCAAGTTTCATACCATTTTACCTTGTTTGATCATGTTTTGGAAGGTTGAAGTTCATGTCAACCCATGCATGTTATGTTTTCTACATTTCAAGTTTAGTTTTGGTACAATTGGCAAAGCTTTTGGGCTTGATTTTGCGAAATGGTTTGTAATTCACCATATACTATGATTTTCTCAATGTTTTACTAAGTTTTGGCCCAAAATGTTGTGTTTTGAAGCTTTGAAAATGGATTTTGAACTTGTATCATCAATTTGGAAATTCAATATTTGCACTTTCCACTCAAGCGGTGGAGTCTATGCTCGAACGGAGAATACGAGCTCATAGTACTTTTGCAGAGTTTGGGGGTTGGTTCGACCGGTAGAATCTGCGCTCAAGCGACCACCCTTATTTTTTACCCTTCGCTCGAGCGACAAAAGTTGCACTCGAGCGGAAAATGAGAGCTCCCAGAAGTTTTATAGACTTTTGCAAACCGCTCGAGTGACCGAAGTTGCGCTCGAGCGGAGACCTTTTTTACTCAGTCTTGCGTTTGAGCGTCCGTCGAGCGGAAAAATCATGCAACCAATACTTTTGCAGACCTTGTAGGCCGTTTGAGCAACCAATGTTGCGCTCGAGCAGACTGCCCTGTTTTTGAAAAATTGACTAAGTGTTTCAAGTTACATTTTGGTATCTTCATTGCATCTTAGGCATTCCTAAGCCTTAATTAAGACATAATAATGAGGATAAAAGCTAGGAACACACATCACAAAAGAGCGATAATAAATTTAATATCTGTGACACGTGTGTTCAATAAGTATCCGTTATGTGTTTGTATAGATCATGTGCCATAAATCGTTGATTCGACTATTTGACTCTTCGGCTATTGGAGCTATCTGTAAATAACAACTCTGTAAAGATATGTTTGATTATGAGTATTTTCTGACTAACATGATATGATCTATTTTCTGAAATGTTATTTTATGAACCAAGAATGAATGTCCATCTTTCTGAAATATATTTGTGGCATCCTTAGTTCATGTGGCCCTCAGCCAGAGGTAACAATACCGTGGCTTATGTTCATGTGGCCCTCACTTAGAGGTAAGAATACCATGGCTACTTGTGCACAAGATGTTAACCTTTATGGTTGTCGATACCAACTATGCATGTGGGTCTTATGACCAATCTGATCTGATAGCTAATGGATGTACCACATATAACTGCTTATGAAATCTATATAAGTATGTGAATCTGAATCGGTTTCTGATATGAACTCTGATTTCTGAATCTGAATTGGACATCATTCACAACCCTTTACTCTGTTGTTATTCATTGGGCTCTAGCTCCCCTTATTATTATGTATGTATGTATGTGACCAGGCGCGTAACCAGGCTTAGAGTTAATAGCCTGGAGTTCCTTTTTGATAACCAGCCACACTGCCTTCCAAGGAAGTTCACTTTTTGCAGTGGTCAACTTTTGTGAATCATGTTAAAGATCTTTTGTATTTTTTTTGTTAAGTTTGAACAAGTCTTCTGTTGGTTTGTATGTATGAATGGTGACTTAGGCATAACATCTTAATTATGAGAATTAAGTTTTAAATTTTATATCTCATGTATGTCTACACAGCTCTATAGACGTTATATGTTTGTATTTGCTTCCGCTAGCCCCTGTATTTTGTTTAATTAGTTCAGAGGCCTTTGGTAATCCTAGGATCACTAGCCGATTACCGCACTAAACCTATTCGGACAGGTTTGGGTCGTGACAAGAACGGTAACGCATGTCTCATTGTGTGAACGCTAAAGATACATGGAACGTTCTAATGCAGTTCCATGAAAGCACCAAGTCACATTCATAAGGTTTTGATCTTCCTCACTTCATTGCTTTAGTTACTCGATTGGATGTCCTCAAGGATAAAGAGAAACAAGAGGAAGATGGGTTGTTGATTGAGAGTGACACTGATAATGAATCTTCTGAGAGTAAGAATGAAATAGACGGTGAGGAGCTTCAACAAGCTTATGAGAAGTTGTACAAGGAATCTCTTAACCTATCTGTGTTAAATGACAAACTCACTATCAAACTCAAAGCGTGTGAATGTGAGAATGTCAAACTGGAAGAGGAGATTTCAACAGTTAGGAATGATCGCCAAGTTATTTATGCAAAACTCTTGGCTTGTGAGACTGAGAGTAATGAGCTACAAAGAATCTATGCAATACATGAATAAAAGATTAAAACTTTTGAGATGTCTCTAGTGGCCTTGGAAGAGCTAGTCATCAAAAAAAGGAAGATCTCAAAAATGTTAGGGCTATAATTGATCTTTGGAACAAAAGGTCAAGAACTTTGGAAGATATTCTTGGATCTCAAAGTGTAATTGGCTATGGGGATGACATACCACAAAAGAGGAATGCTTTCACATCTCATGACAAAAGAACTCAAAGTAAAGACAAGCTAAAGAAGCAACAAGATGATGAGCCTATCCAGCAACCTAAAGGTGGTATGACTAATGCAAGGGAGGTAAAACCTATTTTTATTTTCTATCATTGTAGCAAGTATAGTCACATTCATCCTTATTGCTTTGAGTTGTTTGGTAAGGTATCTCAAAGAGGTAAAAGAAACTCTAATACCTTTGTGGGTCAAGAAACAATCCTACATGTCAAGGCGGAATACCATGAGCCGAAATGATGTTCACAACACTAAGACATCACCTAAGAATCATGATGATCCTTCTCTAGTTAAGACTAGAAGAGTGTGGGTGAGAAAGAGTGACTTGTCGTGTTTTGTTGTTCATACTACTTATAAAGAACGTGCCTCGCACATGTGGTACCTTGATAGTGGGTGTTCTCATCACATATTTGGCTACCAATCCTACATCACGTCTCTCGAAAGATATGAAGGAGGAATTGTCACATTTGAATATGGTAGCACCTCTAGAGTCATTGGTAAAGGCTCTATAAGTGCCCCTGGCCTTCCTAAATTAGATAGTGTATTGCTTGTAGAAGGTCGTAAAACTAATCTATTAAGTATTAGTTAAATGTGTGACTCATATCATGAGGTATTGTTTTCTAAAGATAAATGTTAAATTTTGGACAAAAAAGGAAATATCATCATGCATTCGGTTAGCACATCTAACAATTACTATGGGATTGTTACTATTAATGATCTCCCATGTCATTCGGCTATCATACGTAATCTTGGCCTATGGCATCAACAATTAGGTCACATCAATTTCAAACATCTAGCTAAGATAGCCAATAAGGAACTTGTGAGAGGAGTACCAAAATTGGGTAAGTCGTTGAACCAAGTGTGTTGGCCATGTCAATTGGAGAGGCAAACTCAAGCCCCTCATATGAAGGTGAATAGCTTAACAACCAAGTGTCTTCTAAAGCTAGTTCATATGGATCTTATGGGACCCGCTAGCACTAAAAGCATTGGAGGTAAAAGGTATATATTTTTTTACTATTGATGATTACACTCGTTTCACTTGGGTAAATTTTTTGTGTGAAAAATTTGATACTTTCGATGCTTTCAAGTCCTTAGTACTAAAAATCCAGAATGAATAGGGTGTTACCATTCGGCATATCACAAGAATCTGAACCGATCATGATCATGAATTTAAAAATAACTCGTTTTTGGATTTTTATGATATGCATGGCATCAAGCATGAATTTTCAACTCCAATTACACCACAGCAAAATGGAGCCGTTGAGAGGAAAAATTAAGTACTTCAAAAAATGACTAGGGTCATGCTCCTTAGCAAGAAAGTTCCTCCTATGTTCTGGGCCGAAACCTTAAATACAACTGTTTATCTGATAAATCATGTGTACTTAAGGCCCGGTACTTTACAAACTCCCTATGAGCTATGGAAAGGGTTAAAACCTAATGTGAAATACTTCAAAACTTTAGGGAGTAAATGTTATATTTTTAAAAATAGAGAGCCTTTGGGCAAATTTTACTCCCGGAGTGATTAAGGTATTTTTCTCGGATATTCAACCACTAGTAGAACCTTTCTTGTCTATAATCTTCGTACTTTATCTATAATGGAATCAATCAACATGGTTGTAAATGACATAGATTGTCCAGTAGCAGCTTTACATGAGAGGTAGAAGGTGAGCCTCAAGCATCAATCGTGAATCTATCAATACAATGAGAAGCACAAGGCAAAGCTCAAGGAAGTAATAAGGCACCAACTCACTTAGAAAGTCCAATCTCAAGAGATGCACAAGAACAAGGACTCATGGCAGCTCATCTCCATACCTTGGAGACATCCTCAAGGGTTAAGCTCAATCATCCGATTTAATAGGTGATAGGTAGTGTCACAGATCGAATGAAAACCCAAAAGCAACTTCGGGAGGAGGTATCTCCGTAACATGCCTGGGGAGTACCAGCGCGCGTTAAACAGTTTGGACCCTCTATTTCTTTGATCTAGTTTTCACTAGTGCAATGTGAAACATAGATGAGAGTTCAGATTTGGCAATTTTTAGAAAATCCATCTTATTGCAAAACATTTTGCCAAAAATGGACTGCGTCATCAGATTTCAGAATCGCCACTTAATATTTTGAAAAATTAGGAAACCCATGACTCATGCTAAGGCTACTCTTCGTCATAATCAAAGTTGTCTCGGTTCAAAACCTTAGGTATGAGAGAGGAAGGTCATTAATTGAGCACCCACGCTCACCCGATCAAAAGATCGGCATTTACTAAACCATGATATGAATTTTATTTACTTTATATGTTCATATTCTTATTATTTAATAAATCCTATTTACTATGTGAAGCAAACAAGTTTAGACTGTCATTCATTTTGGAACAATTTGACTTCATGTATTTGGAAAGAGTTTTGAAGATGTACAACTCAAAGAAATTGAGTTTACAAATATGAAAAATCAGCATTATTCCAAATTAAGTGACACAACCTCTATCCACTGGCATTCATACAGTTATATCAAGTAAGCAAGTAGCCACATTGCAAGATGTTTAAACATAATAAGAAAAACACACACAAGCGGGATGCTAAAGCATAAAAACTAACATATTTACCGACGTCCCGCGAACAGCTACAAAACAAAGTTAGTAAAACATGCATGATCTTATATACAAAATCCTAATGCAATTCACTCATGAGATGCAACTAAAGATTCGACTTCTAAGATATAACATGTGAATCATCTAAGAATATAAGGTAGCGCACATAATCACATAGGAATTGATTAAATCCACAAATGCAAAATTAGCCGAATCAAGATGTATGAAACATGGATACAAAACAAGGATATACTAAAACACAACAAAACATTATGCATATCCACTAATAAAGAAAGCAAGTAAAAGAATGGGATAGAAAGAAGTGCGGCGGGAAATTATTACAAACTAAATGAGAGAGAGAGAGAGAGAGAGAGAGAGAGAAGGAATATTACAACAAAATAAAAACCTCATAACTCTCTCAAACTAAAAAGAATATAAAAGCTTCATGTGCCTCGGAGACCAGTGGAAACTGTTCTGCTTGACGCAGGTAGACTGTGTTGTTCTGTCTCGAGAAACTTATTTTGCAGGAGCACTATTTATCTTGGGGCACTATTTACAGTCGATAGTACTATTCACCACGACAATTACTATTCACCCTTCTTGTCATTATTCATCTTACCGAGCATTTTTCATTCACGGTTCCTATTCATCGCCAGAGGTACCATTCATCGTCGGGGTTACTATTCACCTTCGGAGGTATTATTCACCGTCAGAGGTCACTATTCACCACCGATCACTATTCATCCAGTGGGGTCACATCTTTAACAAATTAGGTAGTTCGACCGACCATTTAAGCAATAAAATTACAACAATTTATATAAGTAGTAAATTACAACATTTTATTTAAAGCAATAAATTACAACAGTTTATATACAACAGTAAATTACAGCAGATATGTGGGTAGTGCAGCCTTCCAATTAAAGCAATAAAAATGATAGTAAATTACAACAGATATGTGGGTGGTGCAGTCTTCCCTTTGTAATGGTAAAATAATTATATATATATATATATATATATATTAAAAAAATAATAATTTACAACAGATATGTGGGTGGTGCAGTTTTCACGTTGAAGCGATAAAAAATAGTTATGAAAAGCAATAAATGAAGTATTTAAACAAGTTATATCACATTTTTAAATTAAATGAAAGTTTGCGAAAATTCACCTTTCGAGAAAATGATGAATTTTCTGATTCACAAACTTTCTTTTGATTACCCTTAAGATTGTGGAATGTGTTCTCAATTCTCAGTCCAAAATTTAGAATTACAACTTTAGTGGTTGATTTTTTGAATGGTGTATTGATGAAATGGAAATAAAAGTTTGGTTCAGAAAAATTAAATATCTAACAAAATATTTTATTTTCTTCCTCTTTCAAAAACTATTTTTCCTTCTTTTCTTTTCTTTCTGATTCTTTTTTCCTCTCAATCTCTCTCGCACCAATTCTCTTTTTTTCCCTCTCTGATTCTCTCTCCCAAAAAAAAAACCTCTCTCTTTTTTTCACCCATCAGTCTCTTTTATTGGCAAGAAAAACACAAACAAACAAAACAATAAACGATGGAGGAGTTCAAAAAGTGCACAGTAACTTTGTAATATAATAATATATAAAATGTATAATTTGCATAAATTTATGTACAAATACCCAAAAATATATATAAAAACACACAAAAATATTTAAATTATAAAATTACAAAATAAATGGACTGATAAAATAAATTTTAGCAGTCCAAATATGTAACATAGTTGGCTAAAGCGGGTCTAAAAAAAAAGGTGGGAAAGCTGGGTTGATTTTCAAAGGAAGAATATATAATATAATAATATATAAAATATTTAATATTTAATATATATACATATATATATACAAATGTATGGTGCATGGGCGAAACCATGGCACCGAATAAATTTAATAAAATATTATATATAATAATATAACATACTATATATATAATATACAACTACATATAAAAATAAATAAAAGAAAATGGAGAACCGATCTAATATAATTTGGCAAAAATAGGTATAGGTTGGGATTAAAGCTTAAATTTCATCTTTCCACTGAGAATTTTGTGAGATAGCATATTCTTATTTTCATCATCAGGTAATCAAAAGAAAGCACCTAAGTCTTATGGCCGATCAAAATGGGGTGTCTACAATCTCATATGTGTTATGTTTCTCTAATTGAACCTAAAAATGTTAAAGAGGCCTTGCATAATGATAACTGGGTCAATGTTATATATGAGGAATTAGGTCAATTCGAATGTAACAAAGTATGGACTCTCATCCCTAGACCTAGAGATGTGAATGTAATAGGTATCAAATGGATTTTTAAGAATAAATCTAATGAAAATGGTACAATCACTAGGAATAAGGCGAGGTTAATTGCTGAAGGGTCTACGCAAGTAGAGGGTGTTAACCGTTCCAAAGAAATCACCATCATTGAGGACTTAGTTCGTGCTCTTCTTAGTATTCCCCTGGTTGTCAACTATCATTACCCATTTCTTGCGTCTCCCAATGTGGATTTCAATACGGTTGCTACTGAAATTTGTGGAACGCCCCAAAATTGGGTCCCCAGGATGCTAATCAAGAAAAATGAACTTCTTCCCCGCTTTTGTCTCCTCAATATCATTGTTTCTGCCAACATCCATGTTACCACTCACAGCTCTAACATAAACCAAGGGCAAGGTTATGTCCTGTATTGCATTTACCGTCGTCTACCCATTGACTTTCCAACCATGATAGTCTAAAAAATAATTTCTGTGTTCGCGGGTAAAAAATATTTGGGTCTTCCGTATGGGTGTCTCGTAAATAGGATCTTGTCTTCCCTAGAGGTTTCCTTTTCTGTTGATAATGAATTTGCTACTACTGTTAAATCGATCACCAAAAAAACTATTTCCCAAAGTCGAGCACATGTTACGATGGAGTCTTTCGAGGTAGGTGGTCCTTCAGGTGTTGGCGAGGAATAAATGGATGAAGAAGCTGAACTCACAGCTCCTGATGTTGTTGGTGAGAAAGAGCAACCTGTTTGATCTCACACCATTTACGGTCAGCTTCAGCAGTTCGAGTCCATCATGCTCCACCGGTTTGATTAGTTAGAAGCTCGAGTAAATGCATTCGATGGTCATTTTGTTTCCTTGGAGGTAGCCACTAGTCGTGTTGAGTACTCCGTGGATCAAACATCACTCCAGCTTACTCAGATTCTATTTTGCCTTCAGATATAGCATCTTTTGCCTCCACCTCCATTTCAAAGATGTTCTTTGTCCCTTATTAGTGAGTTTTTTTTTTTTATTTTTTTATGTCTTTTATGTTCTTGTTATATCTTGGACATGTTTGTGGCTTTTGATTTTGGACATGCTTACTAGACTTTGTAATGGTTAATTTTGATTCTTTTGGGATTTAGGATTTGTTTGCCTTATTATTACTGGATCATATGGCCTTATTAACTCTGTGTTACTAGTTTGTCACAATGGTTTGGTTTGATTGTCCATTTGTCCCTCCCGATCAAAAAAGAGGAGTAATATTACGCTCATGGTTTGTGTATCTATCTATCTAGTTTTAGTGTTATCTTTGTAGGGGCACTTTTTACAGGTTGTTTAACAAAACTAGAGTGGATAGGTTATGTTTGTTGGAATGGATAGGTTGTATGTGTCTCTAGAGCGTGTGTTGGTTAGGCTTCATTGTTAGAAGTGTTTTGTTCAGGAATTAACAAAGAGGGAGATTGTTAGGTCCTTTATGTTGTCAATTTCGCGAACAAATGCATTTCAGTCTTGAAGTTTGTCTTTTGGTTGTTCATGGACCACTCGAGCGATGAAGTGGTGGCTCGAGCGAATAAAGGCATCGTCCAACAGTTCAGACTTGGTCTAAAATTTTGTATTTGTCCATGGACTGCGTGAGCGGTGAAGTTGTGGCTCAAACTAAGAAAGCTTTCTTCCGATAGTTCAGACTTGGTCTGAAAATATTGACAGGTTTCATTCTTTGCTCGAACGACCTTTTCATCATCGCTCAAGCGAAGACACTTATTGTTCCACCACGTTTTGGAGACACCGCTCGAGCGACCATTCCTGCGTTCGAGCATTGTTCGCATTTCTACTGCATATAACGCTGTGAAAGATGCAATTTGTAGGGTACAATTTCCAAATTTAAAACCAGAGACTTGTGGGTGTTTGAGTATTCATCTAGAGAGCCTAGCGATTGTTTTCTCCCTTGAAAAATTTATGAGTTTATCGTCTCACATGGATTAAACTACATACCTCAAGGGGTTTGTCTGTTCAATCTCAATAGAACGTTTCATCGGTGGATTCTGAAGTTTTGGGCTTAAAAGCATTGAAGGATTTTGAAGCTGCTCAGTGTCGTAGATTTGACTTGGATGTTGTAGATTCAACACTTGGCTAAGCAATCTCGAGAAGAAGATGTTCATGGAAAAGACACAAGGAGTGAAAGTCAATTCATGAGTGAGTGTAGAGTAATTGTTTGTACTCTAGTGTAATTTCATTATTTTCATAGTGGACTGTTTAGTGGATTTTAGCCCGTGATCTTTTAGCTCGTGATCTTTTAATCACAATTGGAGGTACTCCAACTGTGGGTTTTTCCACGTTAAAATCGCTTGTGTTTGATTTATCAATTGTGAAAACAACAAGCTAAATCACTTTTATATGGATTAGATGATTTAGATTGTTTGTTTTGTGTGCTTGGGAACTATAGTAATTAAATCTATTACGAATCACTAATCACAAAGGTTTTTCAAATTTCACCGCCGTTATCATTCCCAAACTTTAGGCAACCGATTAACCATCACGTGATGTAATAATAGGAAACAACTTTGCACAATTATATAGTCCTTATATTCAAGCGTTACACTCTATCTTCTTTACAAATAACACTAAACCCGTTGAAGTCTTAAAGCTTATAGGTGTACTTACATGTAGGTCATGATATGTGAGTTTATTGTCCAATGAATTCTGTGATAATTAATGGCATTTTTCATCAAACACTATTAAAAAAAGTCACTAATTGTAAATTTTCAGCGACAATTTCAAAATTTTGTTACAAAAAATGCCACTAATTATAAGTTTTAGCAACAGTATAAAAAAAATCATCACAAAAAAATGTCATTAATTTTTAACTTTCAGCAACAAGTCGAAAAATTTGTCACAAAAAGCATCACTAATTGTACATTTTAGCAGCAATTTATAAAAATAGTGACCAAAAAAAATCCTATTTGTCAATTTTTAATAGCATATGAAAAAATGTCACAAAAATTTATTTTTAGCGACAATCTTGTTATGACTAACTTTCAATAGAACTAAATAAAAATTAAGCCCGACTATTAGGACCTATTAGTAATTTACCCAAGCTAAACTAGCTATTACACAACATAACATTGACTTTGTCTACAACAAACATGGTGAGGAGGTAATCTCTCTAACTGAGCGCCAAACTACTCTAAGTAATAAATAAATTAATGTTCAGAAAGAAATTCAAAAAGAGCAACGTGAAAGATGTAAAAATTTATATAGCAACGATCCCTTGAATTTTGGCACAAAGATAAAAGTATAATTAAATTAGACCTAATTGACTCTAATAAAATAATTAGAGTAAAATAAAAAATATATATTTATAATGAAATAGAAGAATTTAGAAGAGAAATAGAGGATCTCAAAAAGACGGGGCTAATAAAAATAGTAATAGTCTACATAGTAATCCAACATTTATGGTTAGAAATCATATTGAAATAAAAAGAGGAAAGGTCAAAATAGTAATAAACTATAAAAAATTAAATGATAATACTAAAAGAGATAGCTATTTTATTCCAAATAAGTAAGTTCTTTTTAATAAAATACATGGTGTCTCCTAATTCTCCAAAATGGACTGTAAGAATGGATACTGACAAATCAAAATGGATAAAGAGAGTATACCACTAATCGCCTTTAGTGCCCCCACAAGGACACTATGAATGGCTTGTAATGCCATTTCGATTAAAAAATGCACATCAAATATTCCAAAGAAGAATGGATATCATCTTTAAAGAACTAAATAATATTTGTCTAGTATATATGGATGATATTTTAATTTTCTTTAGATCCATAGAACAACATAGAATAGATATCAAAATAATAACAAAAAAATATGAGGAACATGGAGTAGCGTTTGCTGAAAAGAAATGTGTGTACACGCAAAAGGAAATAGAATTTTTAGGACTTGAAATCAAGGCAGGATCAATAAAAATGCAAAGTCATGTTCTTGAAAAAAATTAATAAATTTCTTGATAAAACTATGGATAGAAAACAATTAGAAAGATTTTTAGGATGTTTAACTTATGTCTCAGATTATATAAAAGACTAAACTAAAATAAGAAAATCTTTACAAAAGAAACTAAAAAATAATGAGAGTTGGACTTAGAACTCAGCCGACTCTGCTTTAGTAAAAATTTTAAAAGAAAAGTATAAAGATTTGCCAACCCTAACTCTTCCTAATGAAATGATGAGTTAGTGCTAGAAACGGATGCAAGTAACAATCGTTGAAGTTCGGTATTAAAAATAAAGAAAAATAATTAGCTATGTAAGTATTATAGTGGAAGTTTTAATCACGCTGAATGTAATTATTTCACCATGGAAAGAGAATTATTAGCCATAATAAAAGGAATAAAAAAAATTAATATTTTTGGCTCCAAAACTGTTTTTAATAAGAACTTATTGCAAAAGCCTACTAGGCTTTGTAAATAAGAATTTATGTAACATGCAAACGCAAGGAAGATTTTTTTGATAACAACTCTGGTTAAAATAATTTACCATTGATATAGAACATATTAATGGTAGTAAAAATAGTTTAGTATGATATTCTAACTCAAGAACTTGCAGATGGCTTCCATATGCATAAGACTCACACCACTAGAGAATGAAACACTCCTAGCAGAGACTCAAGAAGTGCTGGACTTGATGACATAAGACAGCACTGAAATTATCAGAAAAATGCAAACACAGGGAAGAGTTGTTCCATGAATGAGCTCATCAGGATCACCTATTTAGTTGCCAAAACCTTTCTATGATTAGAAGTATTATATTTGTTTTTTCAGCCCCCTTATAATATCCAAAATAAAATAAAAGAGTGTACTTTCGTTAAGTTATTTCTGAAATGATATGAAGAAAATGTCACCCATCTAAGAACTTAGTGGTGCTACTTTAACGGACGGATAGCCTTGTACAGTTATATAATGTCAAAGGTTTCATTTGATCTAGACAAGGTCATCAGCCCAAAAGATCATCTGGTTCAAATGTGAAAATTGGGAATAGTCAATGCATTGGATGTTCCACCTCACCTACAGAGTACCGTGTTCTCTCAACTCACCAAATTGCAACAATTTGTGTTCAAGAAAATCTTTAAAGAATATCCAAGCATGGCACCCAGCACATTTACAACTGCCTACACGGAGATGAAGGATGGACATCTAAGTGCAACTCATTATCTAATAAAAAGTAAAAGACTAGAATGACATGATCATCTACAAATGCGATTGGTTCAAAGATTGGGACAAACCTTTTATAATTGATCCAACAGAAGCAAGAGTAAGAGGGTTTTTCATAATATCTCACAAACTTACAGAATTGGCAAGGGTTGGGTTTAAATTAGTTCATTATAGAAGGACCACCGTTGCAATAACACAATCCTTGATAGAAAAAATAATTGTTCTAGGATTGCCTTATGAATTAGTACATGATTACTTAAAACAGGTAGATTCGGGGTCACATTTATCTGAAAAATGATGTAAATTTTAAAAATATATATATATATATATATATATATGATGGAGCAAGATCTAAAAGGATGGGAAAAAAATGTTTGAAGAATATGATGAGAACTATGACCTTAGGATATCATGGGTGATGAGAGGGTATAGAATCTAGAAAATGCAATAGATTGACAAAATTATGGATAGATTTGCAAAACCAAGGGCTGAATGGGCTACACACTTATGTGACACTCCACCAACTGGTCTCTTTTTCCTCAATAACATTTGATCACCTGACCACAACCATATGTTTGTCTTCTATTTAGTTTCTATCAACAATAAACTATAATATGTAAATTATTTTATGTTTATAAATTAGGTTGAAGTCTAGACTTGAAGTCGACAAGTACTTATATAAAGGCCTTAAGAGAGAGCAAAAAAAGATACAGATTACTTGGAGTATACTTGAAACTAAGAAAGAAGTCTAGTTCTCAGGCCTGCTTAGAGCAAACAGTACTCTAGCAATCTAACAGTCTACAGGAACCATTTTCCTTGTAAAGTTTTGTTCAATAAATAAAAAGTTTTTTATTTTCAAAAAAAAGTGTGTTACTATTGTATGTCAAGTTATTGATCGTGGGTCTCTTATATAATCAAACAAACAGTTTTTGAAGTTGCGATATGAGATAGAAAACAAAACAGATCTGTACTAAGTTTGATCTAAGGAAGGAAATGTTGAGGTTAGCCATCTCTGTAAACTAGAAACTTGTCAACACTATAATCCTATGCCGACTACGTTCAAGTAATGATTAAAATCTTTAGATACTGTTTTTATTTTAAAAGTATATTGGGATATAATGTTTACGAGTATTGCTAGGGATATAGGGTTTACTAAAAATAGAATTGAGAAAATAACACTAGAGATCCTATTCTATCCACCCCAACTAGATTTAATATTAAAAAAAAGAAGAAGAAGAAAAAATATATATATATATATATTAAATAAATTATTATTTCCACGTCACTGCCACATCAAACAATCCACATCATTTGGGCCAATACGGAGGGGACATTGTCTCGGGCAAATTTAGCACCACCCTCAAAAATAAGGAGCAATTAGCCTCAGCGGTATTGACAAATTATTTACAAAAATAATGTATATATTATAAATATTAATAATTATAACTATAATATTTTTTTTCTTTAATATGTAATACTTTTTGAAAAATTATCCTGAATGGTAAATTTCCCTAAAAATGAATTGGAGAAATTATAAAATTTGAGTTTATAACAAAATAAACTCTGAATTTTTTATTTTATTAATTTAAATTTAAAATTTTCTATTTTCTTTCAATCTAAATTACCAATCTGTTTTTTATTAATTAAAAAATAATATTTTAGTCGTAAAACTAAATGTTAGTGTACATAAAACGTCTAAAATACTATTTTCGTAAGTTTAATGACTAAAATACAATTTAATGACTAAAATACTATTTTCGTAAGTTTAATGACTAAAATACTATTTTCCATCAATTTTCTCTAACAGATATAGACAGATGATTTAGATTAAAAACAATTCAAAATTTCAATATTTAAATTGATAAAATTTAAATCTTTTAATTTAAACAAATCGAAAGACAGATGATTTAGATTATTTTGTTACAATGGTCAAAACTTAAAATTTTATTGTAATTTCCCCTAATAAATGCTGTGTTTTCATCATGTTTGTCTTCAAAAAAAATTAAATGAAAACTTTTCAAAAATATACTTATCATTTAGTTTTTTAAAAATAAATATGATAAAGTAAAATATTATAATTATCATATCAATTTAATTTTTTTTTATGAATAATATATATTTTGAGAGTCCTCCAAGTTCAATCCATTTAAATACATCTCAAGGGGTTGGCTTAGTGGGTAAAACTTGAGGCCCCAGGGTGTGCTCGCTTTAAGTCTCAGATTTAATACCCATTAACAACAATAAGCTCCTTTCCTTAGGACCATGTCCATACAAAGAATTTGCCTTGACTTTAAATGGGGCCCTCGCAAGTGGACGGTGAGATTGGTCTTTCGAGATTAGTCGAGGTGTACGTCAATTGACGCGAACACCCAGTGTTATCAAAAAAAAAAAAAAAGGCTGGGGCTTGCCTCCAGTCCACCATTTGGACTGAAAGGTCCAGTGTAGCCCATCAGGTCCACTTTTGGATCCATTTTCGGTAATCGGATCCATTTTCGGTAATCCAATCCGTTCACATTTTAAGGTTTGTTGAGTATATTATCTTTGTAAAAAATCACATCAATTGGATAACGGATACAATGTATTCAGATCACTTTTTTATGAACCGTTAATTTTCTGATCATCCATTTTTTTTCAAGACAAAACTGATCCGAACACATAGTATCCGTTATCCGATCGATTTGATTTTTTACAAGAATAATGTATTCAACAAATCTTAAAATGTGAACGGTTCTGATTATCAAAAAAGGGTCCAAAAGTGAACCCAATAGGCCGAACTGGATCGGACTGTCCCAGATCTGGACTGGTGACGGTCCGGACCAAAAAAAAATTGGAATACCAACCCGACAACTGCCGAAGTAGTAGATAAAATCTCTCACGTGATCCCTTTCCAATTTCAAAAAAAAAAATTAGAGAAAATTATAAAATAAAAAATGAAAAAAAAAAACTCAATGTTTGAGCGTTATAACAAAATAAATTTTTGAGTTTTAATTTGATCAATTTGAATTCTAAATTTTTTATTTGTTTTTAATCTAAATAAGTTGTCTATTTTTATTAAGTAGAATTTGATGAAAAATGGTTATTTTTGTCATTAAATTCAATGAAAATATTTATTTTTTTTTCGTTTATTTTATTTAATGAAAATAGATAAATAGTTTAGATTAAAATAAATCAAAAGTTTAGTATTTAAATTGATAAAATAAAAAATTCAAGATTTTTTTGTACAAGATTCAAACCTTAGATTTTTTTTTATAATTGTTCCCAAAATTTATAAATTTAATTATTAATATTTATAATATTTACTATAACTTTTTTTATAATTATTTTTTCTGACAATCATTATTTGCCTATCTATACTATATATTAAGTAAAAAGAGATTTTTAACTCCAAGCCTTGTGAGAGCTCCAATCCTCCAATCTAAATTTCTTGATTTTTTGATTTTAAAAAAAAAAATTAACATTTATTAACTTCTCCCAACTCCCAAATCTTACCCTCATAATAACACTTTAATGCATTAAGAACAAGCATAAAAAAAATTCTTTAAAATCCAACACATATGAATTACTTGAAAAGTCCCAACACATATGATTATTATCCCTCATAGTAACACTTTAATGCATTAAGAACAAGCATAAAAAAAAATTTCTTAAAATGTCCAACACATCTATCTATATCTATACTTACTATATATTAAGCAAAAGGGGATTTTTAATCCCAAGGCCAATTGAATTTTCTAAATTTTTTATTAAAAAAAAAACTCAGCATTTATTGATTTGGTCAAAATTCCCTAATCAGCATTTATTAACTTTTTTCAATCCACATGTCTTTCCACATGCCTGCATTTATTGATTTGGTCAAAATTTCCTGATCAACATTTATAATCCCCTCATACAAATAATTATAGATACAATCTGTGTATAATTACTGTAGTATTCTTGTCAACTTCTCTCATACACTATGATTAGTGATAAGATTGTTAAATTATTTTTATAAAAAATCTTAAAAAATATAATTTATATATTAAAAAAAATCTTAAATAAATATAAATATTTATAATTATTCCGTGTATTACACTGGTAAAAGGCTAGTTTAAAAAGAAAAGAGAAAAACATTGGAATGTGTGGGTGCGCACCTCTCTCTTGAATTTAGGTATCATGTAGTTAGAGAAGATTTGGTAATTTTGAAATATTACTCTATACTACACATCCCATGACGCTTGTCCTGTTACCTTCTCATAGGAGATAAAAAATTTTAAAAAAAATTAAAAAAAAAATGAGACTTATCGTTTTAGCCAATAAAATACAAATTGGGATACTACTACAATTTGCTCCTAGAGCAAACTATAGCTTCTTTATGCAGTCGTCTTTGAGTAAGTTCACATGGTGGTCTAAATGGATAGTATTGGTTAAAATTAAGAGACTCAATAATTTTTGTTAAAATTTTAGGTGACAACTTGACATTTGTAAAGTAATAAGTAATGTGGAGCATTACTCTTAAACCACCAAATAACCTCTTCAAGTGAGGTTGTTGTTGAAGTAGTTAAATCAATCAAATTATTCCAACTCGGCTCATATTTAATTTATTAATTAAAAATTCATTTCGAATCAACTAATTATATAGACAAATTAAGTCTGAATATAATTTTAAACTCATTAAACTTCGAAGTTAAGTTTAAACAATCTTATTACTCGATTTGATAAATTATATGTACTATAAAAAAAAAAAAAAAACTACTTGAACTCAACTCGTTAAAAATCTGTTCGAAATCAACTCATTAAATAAACAAGTCAAGTTTGAACATAACTCCAAACTTTTTAAGTTACCAAACTAAGTTTGAGCAACCTACTACTCAATTCAACTCTACTTGGCTCGTTTTCAACCATAACTCTTGTCAACAACATAAATTTTAGGTAAATTATGTTTATCTCCCCGTATATTGGAAGAAAATACAAGTAGTCCTATAGTTTTTATATAATTACATCAACTTTCCTTTTAGTAAAGTTAAAATGATTGAACTAATACAAATAGTATAAAAACACAAAAATAATTAGAAAAAAAAATATATACACTTTAATGTAAAAGATATAACAATATTATTTTTTGATCCATATAACTAATGAATTATTGATGAAAAATGAGTTAAGCGTTATATGAATTAAACTTTCTAAAAAAGTCCAATATAATTGTCAAAACTATGGAATTATTATATTTTCTTTAAACCTCAAGGGAGGCCAGTGTAATTTATTCTAAATTTTTGAGTAAATTACTTCACATCTCTTGAGATTTTTTAAAAAATATAATAAGTTTAACAATTTTGACATAATAACACCGATCTTCCTTTTACGAAAGTTAAAGGTTGCCTTTCAAAGATAAAAGAGACAACAATATTATTATTTTTATCCATATAACTAACAAATTATTGATGAAAAGTGACTAATATAATTATACTAAACTTATATGGCATACTACATTTTCTTCGAATTTGAGGAGAGTTTAGTATAATTTATCTTAAATTCTATTAGAAAAATATGAAAAATAGCTCTAAGAGTGATCATTGGCCTTGATATATATGTAAAAAAGTGTAGACACTTTAATAATGAAATTTCATATTTGCACCCAATAAAAAAAAAAAAAACTCTGTGTATTACAAAAATAAATGAAATAAAAAAAAAAATTCCAAACAAATGAATATGCCCTCTAATTTGTGGCAATTGAAGTTTCAACACCACAACTTTCTTTATTCACATAAAAATTTTATTACCACCACCGTCATCATCATCCACACTATCACCTATGGAAAATTTAATAAAGAAATTTATGAAAACTACAAAATGCTTGAAATTTCTCAGTTGAACAAATACATAGTAAAATTTTGTTGTTTGAGTGTGAAGTTAAACAATGCAATCTCACCCTCACCATGTCACTATCTGAGCTAACATTTTTTTCCTTTTCAAAATCAAATTTTCCTTAAAATATTGATTAAAAAAAAAACTTGCTTCAAAATTCACGAAATTAATTATATCATGCATGCGAAATAGTTTTCAAAAACTCAATTATATCAATTAGATATATGTATATATATACGGTGAAATTTTACTGTTGAAAATACAAATACTTCTATTACTAACCTTCAACACTTTCACTACCGTCAAAATAGGTGCCACCATCAATCACCACCACAACCACCATTCTACAATTGATAAATATGAGCATTTCTTGAAATTAAAATGAATTATCTCTATACAACAAAATTTTACTTTGATTTTACATCTATATTTTTCCTTTTGGATAAATTACAAATACATCTCTGAAATTTGTTTAAAATACGAATTGTCCTCTGTAGTTTGAAAATTATAAATACTTCCTTATTAGAATTTTTTATTTAATAGAATTAATTTAAAAAATAAAATTTATAACTGTTCACCTATACAATAACAAAAATATCTAAATTATTAATTGAAATAAAATTTTAACATTATTAAAAATTATTAATTAACTTGATGATTTATTAAAAGGCATAATATAATTTCTAAAACTATAAAAAAATAATTTATAATTTAAATAAATCTCAAAATGTGTGTTTATAATTTAGTATTCCCTTATTAGTTCCCCCACTATATCTCATTTTTGGCGATCAAGAACATGGTGTAATATTGACGTAGTAGTAGTCGTCATCTGCAATTGCTATGATCAGTCTTTGCAACTCCCTTCACAATAAAAGTGTGAAGGTTTTATTGTAAATTTACGTATAAAGACAAAAAAATAGAATATTTTTTAATGAAAAAGAGAAGTGTAAATAATACTATCCTAAAAAACTTATAATAGAAAAAAGAATTATATTATACAAACTAACAAATGTTACTAAATTTTATTAATTACATATGGGAGATGTAATTATCTTTGGCAAGTTAGTTTGGAATGGGTTGAAACTAAAAAAAATATATAAAAAGATAAAATAAGCTAAATAAATTAATAAGATAAAATATTATATTCAAATCATAATCATTTTACTCTTTTACTTACAAAAAATAAAAAGCCAAAAACACTAAAAAAATTCTCAAACAAATCAAATTTAATAGGGATAAATTAATCAAAAAACTAAAAAATCAAGCTAAAAAAATTCTGCCCAAACATAAGGTTCTTATTTAAAATATGACCTTTGTAAGATCAACTCCAGCCGTGTATCAAACTTATCATCAAAATTGAATTTTATGAAAAATGGTTCCTTTTTCAGCTCCAACAGTTTCATCAAATTGGTATCAAATTCAGGA
This sequence comes from Camellia sinensis, assembly GCF_055761805.1. NCBI lineage: Eukaryota > Viridiplantae > Streptophyta > Magnoliopsida > Ericales > Theaceae > Camellia > Camellia sinensis. The sequence continues at coordinate 27,153,231 of NC_138966.1, read as the reverse complement.
TTTCACTTTTTTTTATCAAACTGAGGATCAATGTGTCTTTCATCAAATCACTGTTCACTGCTATTGGATTTTCACCACCAGATGTCCCACTAGATATCCTCCAAGATGACCGCCTCAAGGCAAAAGTTTGTGAAAAAATTATATTGGCCGGTCGACCGTTCAATCGTCCGCCCGGTCGACCCTCCGGATGACCACCTCAAGAAGAAAATTTGTGAAAAATTTTCACTGTCCAATTGACCGACCGAACATCCATTCAGTCGTTCGTCGAATCGACCGGTGGTTTGACAAAGCCTCAAAACCCTCCATTGGAACACTTAATATCAAAGAGAGTTTTTTGTCAAATTTTTTCTCAAATTTAGTAAAAAAATTGATACACCGTTAAAAATCCCCTAAATAATGGAAAAACTCATGTGAATAAAATTAATTTAAAAAATTTATTAATTTATACATTATTTATTTAGGGATATTTACCAATAAATTCTATCTCACAAACAAGTACTTCAATTAGTCTCGAATTTTTTCTATTGATCTGTTAAGTCCTATTAGTAGAGAGTTTCTTTTCGTGTGATTCTATTTTTGTTTTTGGTGGTGTTGACAATTATACCCTTTTATTAGTGTGATAGGTATGATGCGATACTCCAATGTGACAGGTATTAATATGACACTCTAAAAAAATTAAAAACACCTTAGTATATTTTTTTTTCAAATATGATAACGTGGCGGGTATGATGTGACATTGCAAAACTTTTACTCTCAAAAAAATAATAACTGCTTAGTGTACTTTTTCAAACGTGACAACGTGATAGGTATAATATGACACTTTAAAAAAAATAAAAATTCCTTAGTGTACTTTTTTTAAGTATGACAATATGACGGGTATGATGTGGCACTCTAAAAAAAAATTAAAAATTCATTAATGTGCTTTTCCCAAACATGACATGTGATACTCTAACATGGCGAATACAATGTAACACTCTAAAAAAATAAAACCTTTTTAGTGTATTTTTTTTCAATGTGACACTCTAACGTGACGGATATAATGTGGTACTAAAAATTCTTTAAGATACTTTTTTCAAATGTGACACTTTAATATGGAAGGTAAATGAGTCATTACACATTCAAAAAGATTAAATGAATCACAAAAAAATATATGAGACTATATAAATTATAAATCTAAAATATAAAATTTATTGGTCAATCTTTTTTATTATTATTATTTATTTATTTATTTATTTATTTTTTAACATACATCGGAATATTAATGCAATATTATTCAGCCTCCGTTTGGGAAGTGGGTTGGCTTTTTGACTTTTTGACTTTTTTGACTATTTTAGCCTGAGCTTAAAAGCTTGGTTTGGGAAAGACTTTTTGACTTTTTGACTTTTTAACTTTTTAAAGTTTTTTTGTGAAAGAAGAATGTAATGATTATAGATTAGATGTGATGTTTTATTTGTTATGATTAAAATAATTTATTTTATTTTTTGTGACTAAAATAACTAAAAAAATCCAAACTATGCTTCTCAAACGAAGCCTCAAACAAAAAGAGAGTGTTGACCTGAGCCTTATCCTATGTACTATTGTCTATCCAAAGGCTAAAGCCTATGGCGCACCAAAATAAACAAATTGACATGAATTGCAATCATCACTTTTGTTTTTTTCCCTATGATTTCGAATGTCATCATCCGGATGTACCAAAAAAAAGAATGTCATCATCACTTGGGAGGAGAATTTTACAAATTCAGAGGGGGTGTTTTGGAAGGTTGATTCGGTAGGCTTTGCAACGTTTATGTTTTTAAAAATTTTATAAATTAATTTTTATTTATTTTAAAAAAAACATAACTTACAAATACATTTGATTTGATCAAAATGTCTAAAAAAATTAAAAATATAAACTAAAAAATATATTTATTCAGGTCTAAAATATTTATATTTATTTTTTATTATTTATGATAATGGAATCATACACATTATAATTAAAAAAACTAATAAATAAATTAATTGAAAAAAAAATAAATTAAAAAAATTCATTGAAAAAAATTTAATTGAAAAAAAATTATTGAAAAAAAAATTATTTAAAAAAATTATTAAAAATATAATTGAAAAAAATAATTTGCTTGTCAAATTTTTAAATTTCTGTTTAAAACCCAACATAAACTCATTTTTTGAGTTTACATTTTTTCTCAAATTTATAAACTGAGACAACCATTTATAAACTAAAAAAATTATCAAATAATTTTTTATGACAGGTTTTAAATTTTTGTATATTGTACGGGGAGCAAATATTCGATCACGCCTGTACTCCTTTCGTCCAGGCTCTGCTTCTATCCGTTTAACCTTTCTGTTAGGTTTTTTCTCACCAAATGATGTTCCATCCCCCGCATGGGAGGCGCAGTCATGCTTATATACTTTCTGCGTTCACCTCTGCATCCACTCGTCTATTGACACGTGAAGTTGCTCTCCCATCTGTCAGCGTAAATCCAGCTAAACACCACCTAACCAAACCGCCAAAAAACATTAGCGGGAATGGGGCAGCCCGGCGGCATCACCTCGGCCTCCTACGACCGTGCTACGTAACGAGTCCGACGGCGCCACTCGCCGAGCTCCATCACAACTGAGCTCAATAGCATTCCAGTACGACTGAGCTCCAGACAGATTAAGTCGGTATTCAGAAAACCTTTCCCGCTGAGCTAAATGTGCGAACCATGAAACCCGGGTTGGTCAAATATCACCTCAGCCAAGTTAGCTCGGCCCAAACATGGGACTTGGGACTCGACCGAGCAAACCAAATCCGGACAGGCCCAAGTTAGTTCGGTCCAAACATGGGACCTGGGCCTCGACCGATCAAACTAACTCTGGGAAAGCCCACGTTAGCTCGGCCCAAACACGCTCGGACCTCTCTCTGCCCGGCTTCTACTACGGTCCAAAGCCAGATTATAAATCTCCCTCTCAATTGCCCCTTAATTCCGTCCGCACAAGCGTGACTGGGATTACATGATCCGACCGGGGTCGATTCTCCGCCCGACTTAAATCCGCAAGACGTTGACCGAGCTAACCCCCATGCTCGGTTTCTTGACTTGCTCGGTCCACCGCCGTCATTATGGACACGCGTCCTTCGCTAGTTGGTCTCGAGCAGCCAACCCCGCCGCCTCTTCAGATTCAAATTTTTGTGCCCTTTTTTTTCCTATAAGTACACCGTCTCCCCCTTCGCATTCATTTCTTACTATTTCTCTTACATTCCAAATGCCCTAACGCTGCAGTGCCATACCCACCGTCAAGTACTATTCTTGCCTTCATCACAGCATCCATTAGGTGGATTTGGCTTTGCTGTCAAAGCTCAGTAGTATTTCCGCGCTCAAGGATCCGATTCTCGCCTCCAAACCCGTAAGTTCTTTGAATCTCTTCATTGTTCTTCATTCGATACTCGTATTTTCTAGGCCTGTGATTGGCGTAGCTAAGTTTAGGGCACGATAACAGTACGTTTTAGGGTGTAGCCCCTCAAAAACCACCTCTGCCCCTTCTCCCTCAACTGTTCTTCATTTTTTGTGATGAACACGCGAGGATTTGGGGCAGACCGAGCTTCTGGACCTCATTTGATCCCAAAAAATAATAGAACCGAGCAAGTTGGAAGTTTGTGAGACGGGTGGGAATCTAACAGAACGTTAGACCGCTCGACCGGGCTAACATCTGGTTCGCTCGAGCGGCTGAGCTTCTGGATGCATAGTAGTGACCGAGGTGCTGCTGCATTTCTTGTGTTCGAGCTAAAACCGAGCTCGTTTGCGCGACCGTGCTACCACTTACACTTGGCTTTTACTGCAGAGTGTTAGGGGACCAGACACCAATATTGAGGCTCTCAAAGGCCAAGCAGCCATCAAACGAAAATTTGCCAAACCAACACTGCCGTGTTAAAACCAGTCGGTTTCACATGGGGCATTACTGCTTCCTCATTGACACGCCAGTCGCCCTTGCCGCGTTCCGAGAAGAATATGGCGTCCCCGCAGACGTACATCTCAAGCTCGGTGTCGAGGACACCACCCCATGGGGCAGTCTGGGCGAATGTCCCTTCACCGTGCTGTCCATAATCGAGGGAGGTTTATGCTTCCCGGCTCAGCCTCTAATATGTGAGTTCCTGAGGCGTACCGGGCTAGCGCTAACACAAGTCTCCACCAACACATTCAGAATAATAAACGGTGTGGCTGAGCTAAACAACCAGCTCGGTTTGAACCTTGGCTAGCCGAGATTCTGCGCCAATACACCCTGGACCGTACAGACGGCGAGCTTAATTATTATTTAAAAATTAGACTGGGCAAGGAAAAACTTGTGACCGGCACCCCGGATAAAGATATACATGACGACGACTTTTCTGGGTATCAGGAAATTACGAGACGGCCGATGTGCCCTGCTGGTACATCAGCAAGAACTTCGGTTCGACATGTAAGCCGCGTTCACTGCTCGGTCAAACGACTTCGCTTTATTATTCTGTACTAACCGCGCTTTTCCTCGCAGCTATTGAAGCCTTGCAAGCGAACTACTGCAACCCAAACGAGGCTGCCATTAGAGCCGGCTGCGGTATCGCCACCGAGACTGCCACGAACTTCTCGATTACGTACCGAGCTACCACTACTCGGCTCTCCGCAGAAGTAGAGTCACCGACTTTCTACGGGCGTCATCCCCACCGCATGATCCAACACTACTGGACGTGCCCTTTATTTGACTAATCGAAGAAGAAGAGATGGCCAAGCAGAGCCGCATCAAGAACCTCATTACCGCCACATCCACCGAGCTGCCGAGCGTCCCCCCTCACACCTCAACAGCCGGACAATCATCCGAGATCGTCATCGCCTTGGCGTCAACCACTTCAGTGCAGGCCAGCAAGGAAGGCCGCCAAGCAGGCAAAAGGCCTCGGTCTGCCGACCCATCTGCCGAGCTTGTGGCCGAGTTGAGCACCAAGCAACCCGTGGAGGGATCTGAACCAACTTCGTTATGGCACCCGCAGTTGAAGCACCGGGAAAAAGAGATCCCGACCAACGCCTCAGTGAAAGGCGATAAAGAACACCTTCTGTCTTTTGACCTGACAAAAGCACTACTTTTACCGAGCAATGTGGCCAACAGTGAGCATGTTCCCGACACCTGGCTTGTCAAATCCTCGGTTAAATCTATGACCAGGGTAAGAGCTCTGTACATCTATTCAAATTTGTTAAGTATTTCCACGGTTACTCTTCTTATTTGATCTCTTATACGTCCTCTTACAGGCTATCCAGAAGCAGCATCTGGTGATGGAAAGGATTCACAAGCTCTGGCAAAAGGTGACCAATGCCAACAACCAGGCCAAGAATCTTGAGACCGAGCTGGGGAGGTCTAAGGCTTCACTTGAAATGGCCAATGCTGACAATGCGAGACTCCTCAGCCAACTTGGCTAGGTCGAGCAAGAAATGGACGAATTGAAAGCCTAATTCGCGGCTGAAAAAGAAGGGAGGAAGTCTGCCGTGGACGAGGCCAACAATCTCGGTTTCCAGGAGGCCGAGGATAACTACTCCAAGCAGGTCGAAGCCACTAAAGACATTTATTTCAAGTTCGATTGGAAGGCCGCTTATGAAAAGCTCAGCCAAGGATCGGAGATCGAGGTGTTTGCTTCTCCTCTCCCGGCCTTCCTGCCAATCTACCTAATTCCTTATGCCAATGAAGTCTTCAACGCCTTACAAGAGGAGGCAGACAAAGAAGCCGAGGAAGAGGGTGGCCAACCGGAGCTCGGCGAGAAGGAGAAGGCTGCTGTGGTTGACCTAGAGGTCGCGACAGAAGGAACCGGTGACGAGTTTGCCGATCTCTTCCCTCTAGCTTAGTTTAGGCTTGTCTCTTTTGATTTTTATCTAAATTTTTGTAATCGGGCTACGAGCCCCACCATATGTACCCAATTTTTCCATCAATGAAAAGTTATTATTTTGCACTTACTTTTGCAATGTCTGCTGTAGTTTTCGTTTTAACCGCGCTATTCTTCATAGAGCCGAGAAGATTATCTCGGTCACATTAAACAGCCTTGTTAGCGCTACGTAAACAAAGTCATTCATGCATATAGTCGGGATAAACTTTCTAGCCGGGCAAAAACATCTCGGCTAAAATTTTGGGGTTGAGAAAATCATCAACCCTTTTAGCCGGGGTAACTTATCTCGGTTAGAGCCTTGGAGTTGGGCAAATCACCAACTCCTTTAGCCGGTGTAAATCATCTTGGCTAAAACACCTGAGTTGGGTAGATCACCAACTCTTGCAGCCGGGGTAAATCATTTCGACTAAAACACCTGAGTTGGGCAGATCACCAACTCTTGCAGTCGGGGTAAATCATTTCGGCTAAAACACCTGAGTTGGGCAGATCACCAACTCTTGCAGCCGGGTAAATCATCTCGGCTAAAACACCTGAGTTGGGCAGATCACCAACTCTTACAGCCGGGGCAAATCATCTCGGCTAAAACACTTGAGTATGCCCCTCAGTCACTATATTACTTCGAACATAGCAAACCTCTTCAACAAAAATAATTCACTTCTATTACATTGGCAAAAAAAGTATTACATTCAAAAGTGTAGGGAAAACAGGTATTTCCACAAAAAATTACATAAGAACGATGAATACTAAAAATAGTACAGTTTGAGGTTGACCATATTCCATGGCCGGGGTACGCTTCTGCCATCCAAATATTCTAAATGGTATGCCCCCTTGCCCGCCAGACCGGTTATCTTGTAAGGCCCTTCCTAGTTTGCCCCTAGCTTGCCTTCGCCCAGCACCAGTGTGTTGCCCATGACCTTCCTTAAAACCCAGTCGCCTACTTTAAACGGTCTGGGGTGCACTGTTTTCTTGTAATTCCTGGTCAATTCTTGTTGGTATGCAGCCACATGGATCAAAGCTTTTTCTCGGCGCTCATCAGCTAGGTCTAATTCCAGGACGACTGCTTCAGAGTTCAATTCGGCTCAAAATTTTCACTGCGGATGGTGGGTATGTCGATTTCCAATGGGATGACCGCCTCCATGCCGTACGCCAAGGCAAAAGGAGTTTCCCCGGTGGATCGCCTCAGGGTCGTCCGATATGCCCAATGGACACTTGGGAGTTCCTCAGCCCATTTTTCTTTGGCTTTCTCTAGTCTTTTCTTCAACCTATCGAAAATGGTCTTGTTTGATGCTTCGACTTAGCCGTTGGACTGCGGGTAAGCAGGAGTGGAGTTGTAAAATTCAATCTTCAATTCTTCACAAAATCCCCTGAATAAGCGCCCGTCAAATTGGGTGCCGTTATCGGAAATCAGAATCTTGGGGATGCCAAACCGCATTATCACATTCTGCCAGATAAATCGTTTATCGTCTTTCTCTTTGATAGTCGCTAAGGGCTCAGCTTCAACCCATTTGGTGAAGTAGTCCGTAGCCGCAATGAAGAACTTCCGGTTACCTGGTGCCGTTAGGAGTGGTCACACTATGTCCAATCCCCACATCATAAAAGGCCAAGGGCTTGTGAGAGGAAGAAGTTCTCTGGCCGGCTGGTGAATTTGGTGAGCGAACTTCTGGCACTTCTCACATTTTCTAACATATTTCTGAGCGTCCGCTTGCATGCATGGCCACCAATATCCTTGCGAGATAGCCCAGTAAGCCAAAGATCTTCCACCGATGTGACTTCCGCATATGCCTTCATGAATCTCGTACATGAAAGCTTCCACGCTGTTTGGATGTACACACTTGAGGTATGGACCGGTAAATGGCTTCTTGTATAAAACGCCAGATGGAGAGAGCCAAAACCGCGCTGACGTCACCCTGACTTTATGCGCTTCTTTTTTATCAGCCGGAAGGGTCTGTTCTTTCAGGAAAAAGATAATAGGGTCCATCCAAGAGGGGCCAAGCTCGACGTAGAGTACTTCTGTCTGCTCGGGTTCCTCAATACTAGGTCTCGGAAGAAACTCAATTAGGAGAGGACTGGGAGATGAACTGTCGACCATGGAAGCTAAACCGGCTAACTCATCAGCACGGCCATTTTCTTCATGGCCAATTTGTTAGATCCTTATTGCCTGGAATCGCTTGATGTGTTCTCTTACTAGAGCTTGGTACTTGGCCATTCTGTCATCTTTGGCATTGTAGACCCCAGACACTTGGTTGACAACAAGTTAGGAGTCGCTGTAAACCATCAGCTCGGTTGCGCGCAATTGGAGCGCGCTCTTAAGCCCGGCCAGTAGCGCCTCGTACTCAGCCTCATTGTTTGACGTAGGGAATCCGAGTGTGATAGAGTGTTCGATGGTCAGGCCGTCTGGCGATATCAAAATTATGCCAAGCCCGGCGCCGTGACGATTTGAAGCTCCATCTATAAAAAGTTTCCACATTTCACCCACAAAGAGTTTCCAACACTCTGAGGGGTTTTGGGAGGCTTGAAAGTTGATGGGATCACGGTCGCTCGGCTGTTCGGTTTCAAGTTCGCTGCTGTCTTTTTCACTACCGGACACGTCTTCGTCTCCCCTCAGCGATGCGGCACCAGACCGAACAGGTTGGTGTGTTATTCCTAAGTCCGTCGTCGTATTGTCGGGCTACAGTACTATTTTGACTGGAGGTTCTATGGACGGGGGCGCAAGTTTCACGTCGCCAACATCGCCTTGTTATGCAATTTCTGTTGAGCCGTCATTCACCTCCTCGGCTACCGCGGTGAGATCCACCGGGCATACTTGGTAAATTTCAGGCGAGAATTCAGCAACAAAATCTGCCAATGCTTGTGTTTTTATGGCCGTTCGGGATTGAAACTTGATGCCGAATTGTCCCAATTCGACTGCCCACTTCAGGAGTCCACCGGGGAAATCCGTCCACTCGAACAAGGCTTTGAGGGGGAATTCGGTCAACACGACGATTGTGTGAGCATAAAAGTACAGCGCCAATTTCCTGGAGGCCATCATCAACGCCAAAGCAAGTTTTTCCAGTAGCAAATACCTCGACTCTACCGGTAGCAAAGTTTTGCTCACGTAAAAGATAGGAAAATGCTAGATACCTTCTGACAGGACAAGCACCGCACTGACCGCATGCCGAGAAACTGCCAGATAAAGGTAGAGTTCTTCGCCAGGCTGGGGTGTCACCAATAACGGGGTAGAAGACAAATACGCCTTGAGTTCGGCCAAAGCCCTGTCACATTCCTCATCCCATGAAAACTTGGACTTCAAGGCTCGAAAGAAATGGCGGCAACGATTTGATGATCGGCTTATGAATCAGTTAAGTGCGGCGGCCATACCGGCCAGATGCTGTACGTCCTTTGCCGAGTTGGGCTGCTTCAGTTCTTGTATGGCTTTGATTTGTGTGGGGTCCACCTCGATGCCTCGGTTTGTGACTAGAAAGCTTAGGAATTTCCCGGATCCCACGCCGAAGGCACACTTTGACGCATTCAGGCGTAGCTTGTGCTGTTTAAGAATGGCGAACATCTCGGCTAGGTCGGATAAGTGGTCGGCCTGATGCCTGCTTTTGACCACCATGTCATCGATGTAAGCCTCCATCGTCCAGCTTAGCAAAGGAGCGAACATTTTGGTCACCATCCTTTGGAAAGTCGCCCCGGCGTTCTTCAAACCAAAAGGCATGACTCGATAGCAGAATAGTCCCCTTGGGGTGGTGAAAGAGGTTATCTCGCGGTCGGGGCCATGCATGGCGATCTGGTGATAACTGCGATAGGCATCCAAGAAACTGAGCCTGTTATGCCTAGCCGTAAGATCCACCAGCTGGTCTATTATGGGCAGAGGAAAGCTGTCTTTAGGGCAAACTCGGTTGACAGTCTTGTAGTCAAAGCAAACTCGCCACTTCCCATTCTTCTTAGGTACTACGACCGTGTTTGAAACCCACTGAGGGTAGTGCACTTCTTGGATAGCCTGTGCTTCTAGCAAGTTCCTCACTTCCTCCGTGACTACCTCGGCGTGACGAAGAGCCGATCTCCTCGTTCTTTGAATGACAGGGCGTGCATCCGGGAAAACATTGAGTTTGTGGCAAATAAAGCTTGGATCAACGCCAAGCATGTCGTACAGCGTCCATGCGAAGACTTCGATATTCGCCATCAAGAAATCTACCATCTCGGTCTTTTCTTGGGCAGTCAGGCTTGACCCTAGCAAAAAGAACTTGTTTGGACTTTCGACGTCGATCCGCACTTCCACCAATTCTTCAACAGCTTTGTCCTCGGCCTTGGTGCCCACATCATCAAGGACACCCTGGTCTTCCGAACCTTCAATCATCTGTACGAAGCCCTTGGCAGCTCGGCTCCCATTCACTGCCACAAAACATTGCTTCGATATGACTTGATAGCCCCAAATTTCCTCAACTTCCCCCATAGCCGAGGGGAACCTCATAACCTGGTGGTAGGTCGATGCTACCGCCTACATAGCGTGAAGCCATCCCCTACCTATGATCAGGTTGTATGTGGACAGCACTTTCAATACCCAGAACTCCACCTGCTTGACCACGGATCTGGCTTTGACTGGTAAAATTATCTTTTCCATAGGCCACTCCCGTTGTGAGTTGAAACCAACTAGTGGCGAAGTTGCCGGAGCCAAGTCTGTATCCCGGAGTTTGAGTTGCTTGAACACGTCGTAGTACATAATCTCAACCGAGCTTCGTTGGTCAATCAAGATACGCTTGACATCGAAATCTCTTACACGTAGGGTGACCACTAGGGCGTCGTTGTGCGGCGTTTGAATGCGCTCTAGGTCCCTAGTTGAGAAACTAATCACATCATTCTCCTCGATCTTCCCCCTTTTGATCGCGGGTTGGACTGACAAAACTTCCCTCATATGTTCCGCATTTTTATCATTCCTCGGAGCTCGCACACACGCGCCAGCTCCACTATGCCGTGGATCACATTGACCACTCCTTGAGGGGGCGCCTCTAAGTCATCTGAACCACTCGGATCAGCCGGGGAGGGATGCGCGGCTCTTACGCCCCCATCAATGTAAAGGTCTAAGTGACTGGCTGCGACTAACTCCTCCAAGTGTTGTTTCAAGGGCAAATAGTCCTCTGTCCGGTGTCCTCGCTCCCTATGATATGTGCAGCGGTGCCGCGGATTGAAGCCCTTTTGCGCATTGCCTAACTTAGCAGGAAATCGGACGTAATCCTCGTCACGAATTTCACTAAGTATGCGATAGATTGGAATCTTAAATACCGTGGTGATGCCTGTCCGAGCGTTCAACCTTCTGTTAGTATCAGCTGCGTCATCGCGGGGATATTCTGCTCGGTCATTGCGGTGACCTCTATCCCGCTTTCTATGATTTGGTCCATGGTTAGATTCCTCGGCGTGATCATTTGGATGGTTAGTCTCCTGTCCGACTGCGTGTACCTTGCCAGCCGCCTTTTTGTCTGTTGCCACCAGATTTGTCTTCGTGGTGGATGCTGCCGCATCATCCTCTACTCAGAGGTGCTCATTGATGCGTTGCATTAGTTGTCCCATAGATGTCGTTGGTTCATTGTAAGCGAGTCCCTTAGCCTATACCCGACCGGGAGACCGCGCTTATATTGGGTGATTGCCAGGTTGATCGGGCAATCTAGGATCTCATTGAAGGTTTCCCAGTACCTAGAGTTGTATGCCTTGAGGGTGTCACTCGACTCCATCTTGACACTCAAAAGGTGGTCCACTTCCTTTGGCGTTTTGGTGTTGGTTTTGAAAAAAGTCACGAATGCTTCTGCCAACTGCTGCCACCTCTTAATGCTCTCTTCTGGAAGTCTCTCAAACCATTTCAAGCCCAGTTTGCCCAAACTGGATGGGAAAATAAGGCACATAAGAGCATCATTATGCCTGTGTCCAACCATGACCTGTCAAAAGTGGCTTACATGCATGTACGAATCGCTTTTTCCGTCATAAAGTGTAAACTTGGGCTGGTGAAAGCCCACTGGGAGCGGTGTGGTCTCTATTTCAAGAGAGAAGGGGAAGGCGTTCAGCCTCACCAAGTCGGTGTCCAAAGGAACTAGTACGGCCAAACGGGGCAGCGGCATCATAACCTCCTCACTATGGTGACCTCCATAAGATAACCGTTGGAGCCCCGGCACCCTTTCAGCCTCCCGTCGGCGAGCTCGCTCCTTCAAGACATCCCTTAAGTCCTCTGAACGGACAGAGTAAGAATATCTCGAAATGGTCGACAGACGTGAGGGGTAGTAAGTACTATCTTGCGCGCTAGACTTCTCTACAGGCGTGTCTAGGTCCCCAACTCTATAGCTTCTGGTGATAGAAATGGAGGGAGTGTGCCACTGGCTCTGGTTGCCTGAGCGGTGGGGTTGGGTGCGCTCACTGTGGTCTCTCACTCTAGCAACACCCTTCCCTTTGACCTGTCGTTTGAGAGCTTCCATCTCTGCTACCATTCTCTGGATGACGGTGTCTTGGTCCCTTAACTTGTGCTCCAGACGTCGAGCATGCAATTCTCTTCGCCGCCGGTGACCAAAACTTCTAGCGCACTTATCTCGTGCAGTTGTCGGAAGTCCTCCTGGGGAAGTCTCCAGGTCCGCCATGTTCGGAACGGCGGGGAGTCTGTCTCTCCGTCTGGCTGACTCCGGGGTAACACCGTCAATGGCAGACAACGGTATTTCGTCGTTGTTCGCCATGGAAAGCGATCGGGTGAGCTTGGAGGACAAGGTTGTTTCTGCAAAATATTCTCACAAACGTCGCCAATTGTACAGGGAGCAAATATTCGATAATGCCCGTACTCCTTTCATCCAGGCTCCGCTTCTATCCGTTTAACCTGCGAATACAACGGCGGTGTGTTGCCGGAAAACCCCTACGATGATCAAGTTAGCATACACTCAAGGAGAGAGAGAGAAGAGCTTAATGAGTGTTAGGTTTTTTCTCACCAAATAATGTTCCATCCTCCGCATGGGGGGCGCAGTCATGCTTATATACTTTCTGTGTTCACCTCTGCATCCACTCGTCTATTGACACTTGGAGCTGCTCTCCCATCCGTCAGCGTAAATCCAGCTAAACACCACCTAACTAAACCGCCAGACAATATTAGCGGGAATGGGGCAGCCCGGCGGCATCACCTCGGCCTCCTACGACCGTGCTATGTAACGAGTCCGACGACGCCACTCGCCGAGCTCCATCACAACTGAGCTCAGTAGCATTCCGGTATGACTAAGCTCCAGACAGATTAAGCTGGTATTCAGAAAACCTTTCCCGCCGAGCTAAATGTGCAAACCATGAAACCCGTGTTGGCCGACAATCACCTCGGCCAAGTTAGCTCGACCCAAACATGGGACCTGGGACTCGACCGAGCAAACCAAATCCGGATAGGCCCAAGTTAGTTCGGCCCAAACATGGGACCTGGCCTCGATCGATCAAACCAACTCTGGGAAAGCCCACATTAGCTCGGCCCAAGCACGTTCGGACCTCTCTCTGCTCGGATTCTATTACGGCCCAAAGCCAGATTATAAAACTCCCTCTCATTAGGGGTGAGCAGCGGATATACCGATCCTCCAAAACCGACCGAACCGAACCGATCCGCCGCATTTTGGACGGATGCGTGATGACGAGCGGACGGTTGCGGATTGATTTTCTCAAATCCGCCAATTTGGCGGACGGATGGCGGATTTGAGATTTTTTGGCCGCAACCGAACCGCCAAACCGCCAAATCGCGAGCACCCCTAGTAATTTATAAGACTTTGTATTTTTAATTTGTTTAAATATTATATTTGTGTTTTCAATTGAAAAAGAGTTTAAATATTCTGTTGAAAAAAAGTTTTCAACTTGAATATATTTTTTGAATTGAAAAAAATAAACGTATTATTCATATATATTTTGTAGTTTTTAAATGTAACTCTAAAAATAATAAATAGAAAATATGATATATGCTGGTTGGTTTTTGTTTTCAAAAACATATGTAGATGTAACAATACAGAGACATTCAATCTCTACTACTGCTCTGTTCATGGTTTTGGTGATTTGAATTGTTATTATATTTTAAGAATCACAGATTGTAATACTTTATGGGGATGAATCATACTGTGATTGTAATATGTGGATAAGGCATGCAGTGATCATGATATTCTAAAGTTTCAAACTTTTTTTCTTTGGATAAGGCATACAGTGATTGTAATATTTTTTTAAGTCATTGACTGTAATACTTTCTTTTTCTTTTTTTTCTTTTTTCGTTTGAGGAAGTGCACAAGTTGAATTATGTTGAAAATTTATAAAATTTTAAACCGCCAAACCGATTCGCATCCATCCGCCAAACCGCCAATCCGCTCAATCCACATCCGCCGGATTGGCGGACGGATGCGGATTGATTTTCTTCAATCCGCCAATCTGGCGGACGGATGGCGGATTGGAGGTTCCGTGGCCGCAACCGACCCGCGCCCACCCCTACCTCTCATATGTATAAACTGAAAACGAAATGGTTACCAAACAGACCCTTAAAGTTGGCCTTTTAATTTTTTTTGACTTTTTTATTTTTTTGTGGATAAAAATATGAGAGATGATGGGACCTAAAATAACCAGCTTCCCAAATGGACCCTATATCATATATATATTTTTAAGAGTTAATTACTTGAAAGTCCTATTTACAAATATTATGATAGCTCAGATTCTATCTAAAAAGTTTTGAACTAATAAGTCCTATTTAGTAAAATTGAGAATATTATCATTTTAAAAAAAAAAAAATTAAAACTAAGAATATTATCAATTTTGTATAATAATGTTTGAGATAATTGTTTCACTAACTGAGAAAAAAAATTGAGCATGAGATTAAACGTGTTTGCCCTTTTACTTATTGGATTGATTTAACTATCTAATAAAACAGAAAATATTATCAGTTTTTTTTCAATTTTAAAACTGAGAACATTATCAATTTTTTCATTTTTGTTTTTAGTTTTGCACATCAATGTTCCATCATTATGCTCCTTTATAGACACAAAATTTTTAGTTTTGTACAAAAAATATAATTCAGTTTTTTTAATTTTTTCAAAATATATATATATTTTTTGCACATAATTTTTTTTTTAATTTTTTCAATTTGAAAGTTGATATTTTAAAGTTTTGAAAATCAAAATAAATATCAAATCATCATGTTCCTTTATAGATAATCATAAATGATGAATAATCATTATTTAAAGAACAATTTCGACTATTAAAAATTTAATAGAACTTGAATGTCCAAAAAATCTTAGTTAAGTATAAGTTCATAAATTAGAATTTGTGTGTAAATGTCCCATTTTTTATTATATTATTTTCTTTTTTAATTATGATTAAATTTTTTAATTATAATATTATTTTGAGATTTTATTCATGATTTTTTTTGTATTTATTATAATTTTTTTATTTTTTTAATTATGACTCAAAAAATATAAAGTTATATTATTTTATTCTTTAATTATAAGAATATAAAATAAAAATATAAAACATATATGATAGGTAATATTTGAGAGGTGTGTATCCTAATCTTTACCCACTTGAGATTGATCAAATGTAGGTTAGTGCTTATACTAATTGCTTAATTAGGGTTTTCAATTAAAGTAATTGGTAAATTAGATCTTTTATATTTTTGGTTGGGAACCAAAATAAAATAGCACTTCACGTAATTCCAATTAGACGCCTATTTTGTTATTTTTGTGGGGAATTGCATTTGAGTAGAGTAGTGGGGAAAAAAAAAAAAAAATTATATTTTTATGATGGTATAAATTTTTTGTGTATATGATGTAAATTCATTTATGTCAGAGTTCCACCTAAAAAAAATTTCATTTCTAATGCACTTTTTTTTTTTACTGTCTCATGTATTTGCAATTTCTCTTATTTTTGTTGATGCCTGTATTAAAGTTGTCCCTATTTTGCTTCGCATAGATTTAAGAGGATATTATAATTCAATAGATACTTCAAAAAATTATTGGGAAAAAATTATAATTATTAATGTTTATATAATTTATCACTTTTTGTAAAAAAAAATTCCAAACAACAACTGAAATGCAATTCTTCCAAGATATTATGCCTATGCCATTCTCTGTTGATTGTAGACACCAAAAAAAGGCAAAAGTAATACTACTGTATTTTTCAGGGGATGGCTCTATGAAAGGCAGTTCATTTTTAGTCATTTTGTTGGTGATATAAGGTGGAATATTTATAAAAATAAAAAATTGGATGCATTAGAATTTTATGAATTTAAATTCGGTTCAAACATTTTGAAAATGTAAATAAAACGCAGAATTTGATTGCTTTAAAAAAAGATAATTCCTCATTTAAAAAATATATTAAGCCTGCTTAAAATTTTGAATTCTATTTTTTTTAGTTAATTAAAACTTATGTCTTGTTTATGAGTGTTGTTAATAGAAGTTCATTATTTACTTCGGACCTTTACCTCTTTATATTTTTTTGTATTATAGTTTTATCTCATCATACAATTCTAATTGTGCCCTTATCTCTTATCTCTCAAAACCCTAATTGTAACACTAGGGTTGTAAATTTGGCCCACGGCCTGTGGGCGGCCCGAAGCCCGATTGCGGCTCAAGGTAGGCCTAGCCCAATTAAGCCTAGTCTTAAGTCCAATCCAGGACCCTAGGCCCGGGCCATTATTTCGAAGCCCGACTCAGCCCATAGGCTCGGTCCTCTTGGCTCGCCCTGTAGCCTAATCCATCGGCCCACTCAAGGCCCAACCCACCCGAGGCCCAATATCATTTTTAGTGGAAAAAAATAAAATTTTGATGAAAAAAATTTAAAAAAATGTTCAAGCCCACCTAGGTCCAGCCCAAGCCTGAGCTCGGGCCTAGACTTAGGCCCATCCAAGGCCCGAATACCCCCTGGGCCCGAGTCTAATTTTCTAGCCCGTGGCGTAGGCTTGCTCGGCCCGAATTTTGTTGGAAGCCCGAGCAGCCTGACATGCACCGGCCTGAGCCTGAGCCCGAGCCTAGGTGGGCAGGGCTGGGCCTAATTTACACTCCTACCTAACCCTAACCCTAACCCTTCTTACTAACCATCGCCAACTTCAACAACTCACCTAGCCTTAGTTCCAACCACCACTTGCCTTAGCTCTGACACCACCCTTCACTTCTATTGTCACACCCCAAATTTTAATTACTCGAAAACATTACCAAGAGCCTGAAATTTAGATCCATTTTTTATAAAAAATATCTATTGCCCTTGAGTAATAGAAACATAATAGTACATGTTCTCTCTCATGATGAGTACAACAATAAAGATAATACATGCCAAGCTCCCGCTACGAGGTTACAAATAAATGATTACAAACATCACAGCACAATGAGATTACACATAAGAGATACAAGAACTTCTTAATCTTTCAACCAATCAATCTGAAATCTCTTCATGTAGAAAAAAAATGAAACGACAAGGGGTGAGCACAATTGCCCAGTAGGAATCTCATAGTTCTAAAACAATAACCATCCTATAGATAGAAATGATCATGTATGCAGGGTGATACCATATAATAGGTAACGTTTTATAATTTCAAAATATCATACGTAGATTACCTTTTTCTCAAAATTTATTTGAACATTTAAGGAAAACCTTTAACCATCAAAAACTATCCTTTTTATCATAAAACCAAAAATCCTTTTTGGAAACAAACATGTTTAAGGAACCACATCATTTTATATTTATTAACACATTTTAAAATATTCTTTTTTTATTCCCATTCTCCCATTTTCTAGTTACATTTATTATAACGTCATAACTTCAAGTTCAAGTTCCCTTAATACTTCAAAACATCCCACATACATGCTATTCCCACCAATCTATTCATATTTGCTGTAACTCCTCAATACAAAAATCCAAATCTTTTTTATAGTCAATAATTGTTATCCTATACTCAACTCCTATTTATCTAGCAACTGCATCACATCCACACATGCATTATCAACTATAATTCAACATATAACAACTACATCATATAAACATGTGCGTTATCGAAAATAATTCAACATATCCCAAGGATAATAGTGTTGGAAAAATGGTTTAATATAGGCATATTTTTTAGCTCAATTTGAGTGGGTCTCAAACGTCTTTTGGGGTGGGACCGAAGAGGTGAAGTGTTCCTTGCCGCGTGGCAAGTCACACGGTGAAGACGGAATGTCAAAACCATTTATGAGTGAATGGGAAGTTAATGTCATTTTTGGGTCTAACATTAATTTTTATTTAGATAAAATTCATTTGAATTTTTTCAATAAAAATTATTGTGAGAATTTAATTTAATTCTAAATTCAAATTCTGGGTTCCTAAGTGATTTCTTAAAATTTGTAATTATAAAAATTTAATTTAATTCTAAATTCGAATTTTGATTTCTTAAAATTTGTACCTCTTCCTTTATTTATTAAACTATTTCAATAGTTTAATATATATATATATATATATTTAAATAGTTTAATTAATAAAGTTCTACAGGTTTGGAATTTGTTCCATCAACAAACCAACGGACCCTTTTCAAATTGTTTGGAAGAATAAAACCGTTCCTGTTCAACAATCAGATTATTTGACATTCAACAGTTGCATCTGTTCTTTCAAATTAGGAACCTGTTCGGACCTCAGTTTTTGCCTATAAATAGAGCCATATTCCAGCAGTCTGGATGATGATAAATTTAGTCTGATTGTGGTCTTTTTGTTGTCCTAAATTCTGCATTTTTTCATTATTCTTCATATTAGTTTTAGTATAAATTTCAGAGAGTTAGAACACAGGTTTGGTTCGCCGAACAAATTGTTTGGAGTACTACTACAATTTGTGAAGATCATTGTATCTTGGGAGATAGACGTCACTCAACCGTAAGTACCATAGCGGGGCGAATCTGTCTTAAGGATAGAGTGTCACACACTCCACTTGGTCTTAATTTTAATTCGGTTTGATAAATAAATCCGGTATGCTATTTATTTATTTTGTTTGAATTTATTTCAAGTTATTTTATTTACACAGAAGATTGTTCCAACAATCTTAAGACAGACTCGAATTATTCTGTTTACAGAATTTTTCGTTTGTTTCCTTTTTTCTTTCTTCTTTTAAGAAAAGTATTTTCTGTGGATTTACAAAATAATATTCTGGTTGGAAAAACAATAGTAATTATATGCTATTTGACAGATAGTAGTAATATACTGTCTCTTTTCTTTGACAACAACTAGTAGTACGATACTGGTGTCATTAATAATTCAGAATATATTTTTGTGGATTTTTTTTTAGAAATTAATTTTAGGTTTTAGAAATTATTTTCTGAGTTTTCATTAATTAAAATTTTGTTTTAGTATTTTAATTATTGAAGTGTTACAGAAATTTATTTTCTGTGTGAAAATATTTTGGTTAAATAAAATTTTATTTTATTTCCAAATTAATTGAAAAATAAAAGTTATAGTTTTTATTTCTTTTATTTTACAGAATTTAATTTTCTGTGTGGAATTAATTTGGTTAAATAAAATTTTATTTTATTTCCAAATTAATTGAAAAATAAAAGTTATTTTCTTATTTCTTTTATTTTACAGAATTTAATTTCCTGTGTGGGATTAATTTGGTTAAATAAAATTTTATTTTATTTCTAAATTAATTGAAAAATAAAAGTTACATTCTTGTTTCTTTTATTTTTACAGAATTTAATTCTGTGAATTTGGATTAGTTTTCTGTGTGGAATTAATTTGGTTAAATAAAATTTTTATTTTATTTTATTTTCAAATTAATTGAAAATAAAAGTTACATTTTGTTTTGTTTCTTTTATTTTAAAAGATTTTATATCTGTAGTTTGGTTTAATTTGTTTAAATAAAATTTTATTTTATTTTTAAATTAATTGGAAATAAAAGTTACAATTCTTGTTTCTTTTATTTTTACAGAATTTAAAATTCTGTGGTTTTTGGTTTAAATTTTCTGTATAGTATAAAATTCTAATTATAATTTTATTTTATAATTTAGAATTTATGGCTACTAAAACTGGTTAAACTAATGTTCAAACTAATACTGATTTGGTGTTTGCCATTACGCCAACCTCTCCTTATGTTGGGACTGTGCCAGTGAATAATGGTGAAAAGCCAGAGAAGTTTTTAAGAACTGATTTTTGCAAAGGCAAAGGAAGAACAAGTAAGAAGGTTACTAAAGCTGATATAACCGAAATGGACAATATTTCCAATGGTGTCGAAGACATCAATCTTTCTGCAGTTGTTTCCGAGGCAAATCTTGTCAGAAATTCTAAAGAATGGTGGGTGGACACTGGTGCTATTCGCCATATTTGTGTCGACAAAAAGATGTTCACATCTTATTCTATAGTAAACAATGGTGAACAACTCTTTATGGACAACTCCTCAATTTCCAAAGTTGAAGGGTAAGGAAAGATTGTACTCAATATGACATCTGGAAAGGAACTCACTCTCAACAATGTGCTGCATGTACCGGACATTCGCAAGAATCTTGTTTCCGGATCTTTGTTGAGTAAGAATGGGTTTATGCTAGTATTTGAGAGTGATAAATTTGTACTTCCTAAGAATGGGATGTATGTAGGAAAATGTTACATGTCTGATGGCCTTTTCAAGTTAAATGTAATGACCGTTGTACCCTCAGTTATTAATAATAATACATCTTCTTCTTACTTGCTGGAGTCTTCAAATTTATGGCATGGTAGACTAGGACATGTTAATTATGGATCTTTGCGTAGATTAATTAATATGGAATGTTTACCTAAATTTGGCATTGATTCAAATCATAAATGTGAAATTTGTGTTGAGGCAAAATTATCTAAAACTCCTTTTCATTCAATTGAAAGAAGTACGGAACCACTTGAATTAATTCATAGTGACATTTGTGATTTTAAATCAATTCAAACTAGAGGTGGGAAAAAGTATTTTATCACTTTTATAGATGACTATACTAGATATAGTTATGTTTATTTAATTCGAACCAAGGATGAAGCTTTAGAAACTTTCATTCAATATAAGAATGAAGTTAAAAATCAACTTGGTAAGAAAATCAAGAAACTTAGAAGTGATAGAGGTGGTGAATATGAATCACCTTTTGGTGAGTTTTGTAAAGAACATGGAATAATTCATCAAACCACCGCTCCTTACTCACCTCAGCAAAATGGAATTGCTGAAAGGAAAAATAGGACTTTAAAAGAAATGATGAATGCCATGTTAATTAGTTCTGAATTACCTCAGAACTTGTGGGGGGAAGCAATACTTTCTGCTAATTATATTTTAAATAAAGTACCCCGAAAGAAAGTGAATCAAACACCTTATGAAATATGGCATGGTAGAGTACCATCCTACAAATACTTAAAAGTGTGGGGATGTTTGGCTAAAGTGGTTATTCCTAGTCATAAAAAGACTAAGATAGGTCCTAAGACCATTGATTGCATTTTCATTGGTTATGCCAAAAATAGTAGTGCATATCGGTTTTTTATTCATAAATCAGAACATTTCAAAATGCATGTAAATACTATTATTGAGTCTCGGAATGCATCATTCTTTGAACATATATTTCCAAATAAGACTGGACAAGAGACTAGTAATAAGAAAAGATCTCATGATGCCATTACTAGTCAGGATCAAGAACATGATCAAGAACAAGAGTTAGACCAAAATGAGGAAGAAGAACCTAGGCGTAGTAAACGTGCTAGAACCTCAAAATCTTTTGGTCCAGATTTTCTAACATTTTTGTTAGAAAAATGAGCCTTTAACTTTTAAAGAGGCTATGTCTAGTCTTGAAGCTCATTTATGGAAAGAAGCTGTCAACAGTGAAGTTGAATCCATCTTGCAAAATCACACTTGGGAATTAGTAGATTTGCCACCAGGTTGTAAGCTTCTTGGGTACAAGTGGATTTTCAAAAGAAAATTGAAAGCGGATGGATCAATAGACAAATACAAGGCAAGACTTGTAGTCAAAGGTTTTAGACAAAAAGAAGGTCTAGATTACTTTGATACATACTCACCGGTTACTAGAATAACATCCATTAGAATGCTAATTGCCATTGCATCTCTATACAATCTAGAAATTCATCAAATGGATGTGAAAACCGCTTTCTTAAATGGTGAGTTAAATGAAGAAATTTACATGGAACAACCAGAAGGTTTTTCTGTTCCAGGAAAAGAAAAGAAAGTGTGTAAAGTGGTTAAATCATTATATGGTTTAAAACAAGCGCCAAAGCAATGTCATGAGAAATTTGACAAGGCAATGATGTCAAATGGATTTAAAATTAATGAGTGTGACAAATGTGTTTATATTAAAAACACAGATAAAGGTTATGTCATTGTATGTCTTTATGTAGATGATATGCTCATCATTGGTAGTAATAATGACATGATTAAAACTACCAAGAAAATATTGAATAAACATTTTGACATGAAGGATATGGGCATTGCTGATGTAATTCTTGGTATGAAAATTACCAAAACATCAGAAGGATATGTTTTGTCACAATCTCATTACATTGAGAAAATACTTGACAAATTCAGTAAAGATGATGATCAACTTGTTAGAACACCTGTAGATATTAATTTGTATCTTTCTAAGAATGTACAGGAAAGTATTTCTCAATTAGAGTATGCCCAAATTATTAGAAGCTTAATGTACTTGATGAACTGCACTCGCCCAGATATAGCTTATGCAGTAAGTAAATTAAGTAGATATATGAGTAATCCGGGAGTAGAACACTGGAAAGCAATTATAAGGGTTCTAAGATATCTTCGATTTACTCGTAACATTGGGCTGAATTATACTAGATATCCAGCAGTACTTGAACGATACTGTGATGCAAATTAGATATCGGATACTAGAGACTCGAAGTCCACCAGTGGGTATGTCTTTACTCTTGGTAGTGCGGTTGTATCTTGGAAATCTTCCAAACAGACTTGTATTGCTAGGTCTACTATGGAATCTGAATTCATAGCGTTAGACAAAGCTGGGGAAGAGGCAGAATGGCTTCGCCACTTCCTTGAAGATATTCCAATATGGCCAAAATCGGTGCCTGCTATATGTATACATTGCGATAGTCAATCAGCTATAAGTAGAGCACAGAGTCATATGTATAACGGTAAGTCACGACACATTCATCGTCGACATAACACCGTGATACAACTACTCTCTAATGGAATTATTTCAATAGAATATGTTAAGTCTAAAGACAATATAGCGGATCCACTAACCAAAGGGTTAGCAAGAGAGTTAGTTGAGAATTCATCAAGGGGAATAGGACTTAAGCCTATTAAATAAGAGTTACCATAACGGCAACCCAACCTAGTTGACTGGAGATCCCAAGATCTACATGCAAAGGGACAATCGAGTTGTGAATGACTCAGAAGGATCACTGGGGAGTCTAACTCCTACCCATTTCTTTGATGAAATAGTGATGTCTGTAACGTTAAAGGTTAAGTAAAATTTTAATGATTCTTATATCTAGGTAAACCTAGTGGAGTATAGCAGGATACTCTTCATAAGAATCACCTATGTGAGTGTGAACTGGACCGGTTCTATGAGATTTGTGAAGGGCTACAATTCTCTAGAGCACTCATGAAAGGCCAGGTTGTTCAGGACCAAAATGAACACAATAGTGAGAACTAAATTGTGTCTGGGAATATACTGTGTGAGTTCTATTGTCTTGGTTTACACAAATGGCTGAACAGTTCAAGATATCATGTTCACTGGTTAGCTAGTAAATCTGATAGTGTCTCACAAAGGAAGGTTCAAAGCCAAAAGCTACATATCCTTTGCAGAATATTTTCAATTTCTAAACTCTATGATTAGATCATGTTGTTGCATTTTTTCTCCGTCAAATTCCATTCATGTGGGGGATTGTTGGAAAAATGGTTTAATATAGGCATATTTTTTAGCTCAATTTGAGTGGGTCCCAAATGTCTTTTGGGGTGGGACCGAAGAGGTGAAGTGTTCCTTGCCGCGTGGCAAGTCACACGATGAAGACGGAACGTCAAAACCATTTATGAGTGAATGGGAAGTTAATGTCGTTTTCGAGTCTAACATTAATTTTTATTTAGATAAAATTCATTTGAATTTTTTCAATAAAAATTATTGTGAGAATTTAATTTAATTCTAAATTTTAATTTTGGGTTCCTAAGTGGTTTCCTAAAATTTGTAATTATGAAAATTTAATTTAATTCTAAATTCGAATTTTGATTCCTAAAATTTGTACCCCTTCCTTTATTTATTAAACTATTTCAATAGTTTAATATATATATATATATTTAAATAGTTTAATTAATAAAGTTCTACAGGTTTGGAATTTGTTCCATCAACAAACCAACGGACCCTTTTCAAATTGTTTGGAAGAATAAAACCGTTCCTGTTCAACGGTCAGATTATTTGACATTCAACAGTTGCATCTGTTCTTTCAAATTAGGAACCTGTTCGGACCTCAGTTTTTGCCTATAAATAGAGCCATATTCCAGCAATCCGGATGATGATAAATTCAGTCTGATTGTGGTCTTTTTGCTGTCCTAAATTCTGCATTTTTTCATTATTCTTCATATTAGTTTTAGTATAAATTTCAGAGAGTGAGAACACAGGTTTGGTTCGCCGAACAAATTGTTTGGAGTACTACTACAATTTGTGAAGATCATTGTATCTTGGGAGATAGACGCCACTCAACCGTAAGTACCATAGCGGGGCGAATCTGTCTTAAGGACAGAGTGTCACACACTCAACTTGGTCTTAATTTTAATTCGGTTCGATAAATAAATCCGGTATGTTATTTATTTATTTTGTTTGAATTTATTTCAAGTTATTTTATTTACACAGAAGATTGTTCCAACAAATAGATCCTTTCAATTCAATTTATCAATTAATCATAAAACAAAAACTTTTAATTTTTCCTTATAGATACAAACAACCTGTGAGTTCTTTATCACCAATCCCTTATCCAATTACCATTTCATTATCCATTCTTTTCAAATAATTTCTATATACATTTCCATTCTATACCAATTTACACATCAAATGGTAATTTCACAAGTTCATTCCAAGTCATATATATCGTTACTAACCTCAACACACTTCAGAACACATTCCACCTTTTGTTGACTTGATACGGCGGGATAGCGGACACCCAATTCATAGCATATTCCATCATTTGCCAGCTACTATACGGCGGGAAGTGAACTCTCAAAAATTATTTTCTCAAAAACCATATCTTTTTCCAAAAACCATTTTCAACTTCTTAAAACCATCCTCCACATTTGCCAGCTATTATACGGCAGGACGTGGACACCCAAAACATTTTTGAAAACCATCCGTTTTTTCACTTTTGTCGGCTACAATACGACAGGACTATGTGGACACCCAAAAACACTTTTCCCACATTCATCCGACAATAAGTCTAGATAAGGCAATTGGCCACCTTGAATTCAAACCACCCCCACATTTACCGGCTATCATACGGACGGTTGTAGGCACCCAAAAAGCATTTTTTTTATTTTAAAAACTGAGAGGGTAATTTTTGTGAAAGTTGGGCCGAGCTAGGAGATGTCATTATGACCCATAGTACGAAGGGCTGGGTAAAAAGGCCGTAAAGTTACTCCGGCCCAAGAGAGGTACAAAATTACTCCGGCCCGAGAAATGTAAAGTTATTCCGGTCCGGAAGCGACTTGGAGTTAAGCCGGTCTCAGAGTTAGCTCGGTCATCGCGTATTGTGGTTAGAACGGTCAGAACCTTGCTACTCGGTAGCTCGGTCTAAACACACCATGGTTTGTACATGAGAAAACCGAGATTAGGAGGAGTAAAAGGAAGAACCGAACTAGGTGTAGTTCGGCCTACTCTACGACTCAGCATAGCCATGATTACTTCGATCATGTTGGAGTTCGGCCATGGTAATAACCATCTCACTTGGTTTAAGCAGTGAGGGGGGTGTTAGAGGATAAGGATTATCCTTCAGGAGGTTAAATCCTAGGAGGACTCTGCGTGGAGGAGTAGAAGTCCTACTAGGATTGTGCCACACAAAACCTATAAAAGCTCACAAATATCACCTTTGGAGAGGTAACACACAACTTTGCGTTTTGAATACACGGAGCTTTTGTCTATTTGTCAAGCTTACTGACTTAGGCATCGGAGAGGTTTCCGGCATACACCCGCGGGCTAGCTCACGTTTGTGTTTTCAGGTGATAAAGCGACGACGTACAGAGGAGAGCAGACTTGATCAACAGGATTATACGAGAAGGCTTATTTCTTTCCCATACAAAAACAATCCCCCACATTTACCAGCTATAATACGGACGGTCATGGGTACCGAAAAATCATTTTTCAACTCCCCGTGCGGGTACCAACCACAACACAACTCAACACAACTCAACTCAACCCAATTCCACACAACACAACTCAACCAATTTAACACCACATAACCCAATACAATTCATATAACACACTACAAGATTCAACACAACCATTTCAACATAAAGCTCATATCATCCATACCATTAGTAATTTCTTTTCCCCCAAGTTTGGTTCACACTATAACATAATTTAAAACATCAACATTGAGGGTTCAATCGCAACTTTTACATAAATTTGCAAACTCTTTAAAATTTCAATTAAACTTGTACATGTGTAATTTAACACTTCAATTTCATGATTCTACTATCAATTGAAGCAAAACCATTAATCATCTTCATGAGCCAAACTAGAGTTTTTAAGAGAAGTTAAAACTTTTCACAAAACACATTTTATTCCAACCCTTCTATTATTTTTACACTCAAACTCATGACCCAAGATCTTAACCCAACAAGTTAACACAACTCCCTTCAAACCCTAACCTCCAATCTCATGATTATGCATAAAAATATAAACTTTTGTGTTTATATAAAGAAAATATCACAATTCTATCCATAAACAAGGGTATTAAAAGAGAACTAGAAACCCCTACCTCTTAAAGTCAAGAGATGACGACCCAAAAATCAATGGCGATGAAACCACGAACCAATCAGACCAAAAGAAAAGCTCTCGACGAGATCTACACTCTTTCTCAAAGGACCATGGTGAAAAGATCACTCCATGTGAGTAGATCTAGAGATTTAAGTGAAAATGTTTGAGTTTTAGAGAGAGAGAGAGAAGAGAACTCACGGTTTGAGAGAGAGGAAATAGGAGAAAAAGTGAAATGAAATATGTTTGGAGCCTATTTATAGTAGTAGAGAAGTAGTCCTAAGGTCAATAAAATAATAGGCCCAAAATCCCCCAAAAGTAAGGCCCAAACTAGTCCAAAAAGTTGAAAATTACACACAGGGGTCGACCCTTCGGGCAGAGGTGTCGACCCTCCAGGAAGAAAAGCAATCTGTGCAACATGCAAGGTGTCGACCCTTAGATAGGAAGGGTCGACCTTATTTTCCAGCAACCAATACACAGATTTTGCAATATACAAGGGTCGACCCTTCCCCAGACTAGTGTTGACCCTTGTGGACAGCAACAAGAGGCAAGTGTCGACACCACCAAGTTTGGTGTTGACCCTATATTCCTGCAACACTTCCAGAAACTTCACCAATAGATAAGGGTCGACTCTTAAGAAGGCTAGTATCGACCCCAGAATAGAATTTCTAAGTCCAAAACAACTTTTTGACAAGAACAAGCGCAAACAAACAAACCCAATGAGTTTAAATCGGATCATACTCCTCCAAAACCAACATTCAATAACTCTGAAGACTCCCAAAAATGAAAATAAGGGAATTAAATACACTCTCCAATGGATTAAAAGATGCGGGTGTTACATCTATATTGCCATCGGCGCCTGATATCCTTTGTTCTATCATTACCCTTCTCCACTCCTCACTATTCTCCTCTTCCAACATCCACAGCCCCTCTCCATCACTACCTTATTGCCATTTATAGATCGCGGACAGTGGCATTGGAGGAACGAAAGAGAGAGTTCAAGTGAGAGAGACTAAGAGAGAATAATGAAGAGATCGAAGTTGTAGTGCCTCGTTTGGAAAACCAATGTCCAACAAACGATGTCAATTCAGATATATATGACCAAACAAATTGTGGTATTCAGTCATAGATTATCGAACTAAATCCAGGCAATGTAGACCACTGAACAAATGGCAGTAGATTGAATATATACCACTGAACAAATAATAGTAGTTCAATCATAGACTGCTGAACCAAATAGGCAAATTGAAAATGGGAGCTATGGTCACGAAAGAAAGGTTTGGGAGAGCTACCAAAGATGTGACTTGGGTGGTGAAGAGGTGCGAAGGAGGTGATGGAAAGAGATTGGAGCAGTGAACGAGGGTGGAATGAGTTGCGATAGGTGCAAATAGGGTAGTGATCCAGTAGAGGAGAATGATAGAGGGTTAGAGAGGGCTGCTAAAGGTGGTAACAGTGGCGGGAGAATGAGTTGCCAGTGGAAAGCTTATGGTAATGGTGGGGGTTCAAAGAGAGGCATACTTTGGAAATTATGGTAGGAGTCCAAATAAAAAAAGGTGTAGAGAACTTTGGTGATGGGGGTTTAAAGAAGTTAAAAGTCTAAAGTAAATAATGGAGTGTTATTAGTAACACTCTTTATTTTTATACACTGAATAAAATGGACTCAAATATTATGTTATGTGTAGTATAAATATGTAACCTTTTAAAAACCTTTAATTTTCGGAACAACATTTATATCTCAAAAAATATAGGGAAATTACTATTAAGTGGTAATTCTACATATTTATGAAAAAGATATATATGATTTTAATTATTAGTAGTGGCTTCTCTCCGATTCAAAATCAAATTAGAGTGGGTTGTTGGGCATTTGTAGGGCTACCACGAAGCTCACATTGATAATCCGAACAGTTCAATTGGTAGAGTTTGTCAAATATTTTATTTTTATAAAAATTGAATTGATTGAATATCAATAGGGTTTAGGATTTTAAGGCTATTGTTCTAATCAAGTGATTATTGATATTCTATCAATATGATTTATTTACAGGAATAAAATATTAGACGAGCCCTACACATTGAATGATTTGAATTATCAAAATGGACCCAAATAAATTCAAAATAGACCGGACTAGACTGTTCAGTTAGAATACCCAACTGGAGACAATCTCGACCCTTAATTATTAATATTTATAAAAATTACCCCTTATTTATAATTAATTTTTCAAACTTTCACTAAACTGAAATTTTGTCAAAAATATAAGTGCATGTGAAACTAGCGAAGAGATGAGCACCATTTTACATGTACTGCCCTTGGATCATGTGCCTTCCTAGAAAATAAGTTATTTTTAAATTGTTAGTTTAAGATTTTTCTCAAGTTTAAAGATGAATTTGAGAAGTCTGTTATCTCATTTTGATAATTTAAATTATTTATTTTAAAAAAAAATTGTATATATTGTTCATTAAAAAATTAGGTTGATTATATAATTATAATATTTTTATTTTATTGTATTTGTCTAAAAAATAATAGATGATCTATTTTAAAAAATATACTTATTAGTTTTTTTTTATACAAATAAGATAAAATGAAAATATTACGATTATTAGATCAGTCTAATTTTTTTTCATAGATGATATATACAAAGGGTCTTACAAAATTAACGGTTCAGTTAATCAAAACATGACCAATAGTGGGTCTCACGAGTTCCTTAGAGTTCGTTTGAGAAGTGAGTTGACTTTTTGACTTTCTTAGATTACGGTTAAAAAGTTTCATTTGGAATAGACTTTTTGACTTTTTTAACTTTTTGTGAGAAAAAAAATGTAATAATTATTGATTGGATGTGACATTTTGTCTTATTAAACGAAAAAGCTTATTTTATCTTTTTGAGACTAAGGGCTAGTTTGGCATGTACTACATAAGTCAAAAAGTCAAAAAGTCACTATCTTATTTAAGTCACATCATCTTATTTAAATCACATCACCTCTCTAACACATCACATCAAACCCAATCCAAACCCACCAATAAGTCAAAAAGTACACTTTTTTAGGACATCCCAAACCAACCCTAAAATATCCCAAACCCAACCTAGCCCAAGTTGCCAAACGAAGGCTAAATTTTCTCAAATTTATATTTTTAAAGTTTAGATTTGAATTTCAGAAAAGTCTAACCATTTGAAATACTTCCTAATTCATAAAAAAATTGTGTTAAAAGAAATTGTGTATGCAAGGATGCGAGAATTTATATTACTACTAAAAATAGTGTTTAAAAAAAAATAATATTGTATGTTTAGTTTCAATTTTTTAGATTTAATTTTTTAAAAATTAAGTTTTTTTTTTAGTGAATATTTTTTAAATTTTAAATAATTTTCTTACTTTTTTAGATGCACCTTATTTAGATGTATATAAAAAACAAAATATTTGTAAAGAAATATTTTTAAAAATTAATAAATATACAAGAATACGAAAAATATATTGAATATTAATTTTTTTTGGATATTTAGTGAATTTTCTAATTTTTTTATAAATATTATACTTTTTAAATATATTTAAAAATTAAAAAAATACTTAGAATATTAAAAAATTCAGTAAAAATGAAGCATAAAAATGAAAAATAAAAAATTTTACTTTTTTAAACAGTGAATTTTAAAAATTCAAACCAAGCAAACGGATGCACACTTTTTTTTAATCTTTTACTATCTCATTTAAAAAAGTAAAATACGTTAAAAAGGAACTGTGATAATTTTTTTTTTTACAAAAAAAAAAGTTATTATTTTGATTTTTGAAATAAAAAATGTAAATGAGGCATCGTTTGGGAACAAGTTAATTTAATAATTTTTTGGCTATTTGGTTAAAATATGAACTAAAAAAAAAGTATGTTTGGGATGACTTTTTGACTTTTTATGAAAAATATGTAAAAAATAAAGAGAAAAGAGAATTTTTAACTTTTTAATATAAATTATTTACTTTTTAATTAATTTAATAATTTTTTGATTTTTTAGGCCAAGTTTGGCATAACCTAAATAATACAAAAAGTCAAAAAGTCACTATTCTATTTAAGTCACATCATCTTATTTAAATCACATCACCTCTCTAACACATCACATCAAACCCAATCTAAACCCAACCCATATAAGTCAATAAGTCAAAAAGTACACTTTTTTAGAACATCCCAAACCAACCCTTAATAAAAATAAAGGGTTCCAAACGAGACATGAGATGACAGACCAAAATCATCACTTGTTCATCATTCACAAGAAAAGGTGGACATTTTTTTGCATTTTTTTAAGGGAGAGTATATCATTTGGTTCCAATAAATAAATAAATAAATACATATAAAGGTAATATTAGAGATTTTAAAAATTTTATTAAAATTTTTATCAAATATTTTATATAAGTGTGAGATTCACACAATATAAATCCTATATAAATCGTCCATTTATATAAATTTTTTGATAAAATTTTTGAGATGGTTAATATTTTTACTTCCATAAAGTTGAAGGACATAAGGATTTTGCATACATACACATGTCACCAGATGGTAGACCAGAGTAGACAGTTCATTGAATTTTGTACCCTATAGAAACTAGGCTGTAAGGCATTGCATTTACAATCCCATTTTGTTTGGGCCAGTTTATTTTCAGAAGTAGAATAAGGAGATTGATAGTGAAAAGATTAATAGTGAGAGAATTAAGTAAAATTATATTTATTTTGATGATAATTGTTAAATTATTTTTAAATAAAATAAGTATAAAATAATAAAAAAAATACAAAAATATTAAATATTAATGTTTAAAAAAAAATGTCCAACATGTAAAAAATTTTAAAAAAATAAAATAAATAATTTCTAGAAAAAAATAAAACAAATAAAATAATGAATTTTACTTAACAAAAAATATAAAAAATTAAACATTAATGTTAAAAAAAATGTCCAACATGTAAAAAATAAAATAATAAATAAATAAAAATAAAAAATTTCTAGTCCGCCAGGCTATTTTTTAATACCAAGTCTTGGAGGCCATCCGAATCTCCTTGAAGAGGCCCATCCTAATCGGGAGCTCAGGATTGTTTTGGGAAGTTGGTAAAAAGTTAGCTTTTGACTTTTTACCAAGCTTTTTGGCTTTTTTGAAAGTGATTTGGGAAGTTAGTAAAAAGTTGACTTTTTGTTTTTTAGTTTAATATTTATTTATGGTGTCAAATCAAATTAAAATGACCAAAATACCCTTATCCAACATAAGAGATTTATTTTTTTATTTTTTTTTTCATAGGCCCTAATTTGTAATTTTAAGACTGCGTTTTTGGAACTTCCCAAAGGGATTTTGTTGCGTTTTTGGCAGCCACGTTTTTGGACATTTTGTCAAAAAACGTGGCTTGTTACTATGTTCCCAAAATGGCACTCACTATCAATCCCCTCTCCATCTCTCAAAACAAACACAATATTAGTAGGTTCTACCTCACTATCAATCCCAATCTCCCCTTTAACTCTCTAAACAAACGGGGCCTTTGTGAAATCGAAGGCCATGAGATTATTCGATGGTTTTCTAGTATTAGTGGGTGTTTTGGGTAAATAGTAGAAAGTCAGTGTTTTGGTCTTTTAAATTTTTTTAACAAAAATGTTTAAGACCTTGTTTCCCCCCACCCTCTTTGACCCTCTCTCTTTTTTGATTGGCTACTTTTTTTTTTTTTTTCCTTCTCCTCCAATCACCACCCGCCACGTGTGTGTGGGGTAGTAGGGGTGGTGATTGGAGGGGGTCTCAATCACATCCATTTTTTTAGATAAAAAGGTTTTAAAAAAAAATTATAAAAAGGTTAGCTTTTTTAACATAAAAAAATTAAAAAGTCACAAAAAATTAAAAAGTCAATTTTTTACTAACTTTTCAAAACAACACAATATTTTAGAGAGATTTACGTCTCATTAGGAATTTTTTTTTTTTTTACATAAATATAAAGAGATGTACTTATACAATTTTTTATTCATTCTCTAGCATAAAATTATTTGCATCTCATATAATCTTATAATTTTTTTATGTTGAAATTCTCCTTATATTTTATGATTTTTGCTAACATGTACTTTAAGTTATGTTTGATTTACTTAAATAAAAAGGAATGACAAAATACATTATAAAGAAAACCATCATTAACCATTTCAAGGTGGGCGTTCACTATGAAAGTGCCTAAGAATAATTATTCTATTTCATTCTACGCCAGTCCATTGAACCAAATAAAACATAAACATACATATTAAGGATCCATTAATAAGAATAACTATTTCCATTTGCATAGGAAATAATAAAAATTTCAAAAGGGTCTAAATTAGATAATATTTTTTATAATAAGACCAAAACACTTTTTTTTTTTTCTTTTCTCTATTTTAACCTTTCATCTCTTTCTTTTTTTTAATACCTTTTCAAGTTCTTTATTTTTATATGATTCTTATTTTCATAAAAAAATAAATAATTTTTGAAATTTTAAAAATTCAACCAAACAAAAATAATTTCCAACTAAAAGTTTTTTTTTTTCCTAATTGGAATTAACTTGTTATAAAAATAATGAAATAGAGTATATAAAAAAATAAAAAAATAAAACAATTTGGACAAATCTTTATTATAAAGGTTGGTAGAACTCTCACGTGACATATACATATTTATAGAGAAATTCTATTTGCACATCAATGCTTGTATCAATACATATCGTTTTCTTACCATTTGCTTAGTTCACACCTCACACAAGTTAAATATTTTGATTTTGTCTCAATACACACCGCTAATTTTTAGATAATACCAAATTATTCTTATCTTCTTTACCAAATCCTAACCCTAACCATTGCCACTACAACCGCCAGCCACAACCGTTACCTAACTCTTCCTTTAGGTTGTCACCTTCTCTCTTGCCTCCCTCCTCCGGTCGCTCGCCTTTCCCTTGTTTCTCTTCAAATCCTCCTCCATTCGCTTCCTCTTTTTCTTTTTTCTTCTTCTTTGCCTCGAGCTCCTCTTTTATTCTCTACCTCCAATCGCTGTCACCAACCCTAGTTACCATGACTCGCATTTCTAGTCAAAATTATATCCTTTAACCCCGCGACCCACCACCTCTGTAGTCGTTCACTGCCGCGATGCACCATTGCCACAACACTATCCATCATGACCTCCAACTTGCAACAAGAGAGAGAAATCAAGATCCATAGTTGTGCGGCGCGAGAGATTGATTGATCAATCTAGGGTTTCAAAAATGAAGAAGAAGAAAGAGGGGGAGATAGGGAGGCATGAGAGGGGCTGTGAAAGAAAATGTGGCGGTGAAGAAACATGCGAAGAGGCGACAGAGGCGGTGCCGTAAAGAAATACGAAGAGGCAATGAGGATAGCGCCAAAATTAGAAGTACAACGGTGGCTGCAATTGCAACGGTGGATAGTGGTGGGGTGTAGCCTGTAAGTATGTAATGAGAAATTATGGTGATTTTATCCAAAAATGTAATTTGACTAAAGGATAAAATTATAATAAAATAAATTAAAAGACGGTAGGTACTGAGAAAAGGAATAGTGTGCAAATAAAATTATCTTATCTTTTAGCATTTATATTATAATAGTTAAATAATTTTATTGTCAATTTCCTACCTCGAAAATGGGGTATTTTTGTCCACATTCAAGAAATATATCACATTTATTAAATTCTTGAAAAACACTAAACAGGTTAATTTAGTAATTTTTTAATTGTTTGGCTAAAATATGAGCTAAAAAAACTAGTATGTTTGGGATGATTTTTTGACTTTTTACGAAAAAATGTGCAAAAAGTAGAGAGAAAAGAAAATCTTTGACTTTTTCACATGAGTTGTTGATTTTTTAACTAATTTAATAATTTTTTAACTTTTTAATTAAAAATGAGGGTTTCTAAACGAGACCTAAATTTGTTTATAATGTTGTTCAATACTCTCGTACAAGTTAAGGTAGTTAATACCAATTATTACTTCGTTGGGGTATGTGTTAATAAGACTCATATTTTTTATCATTTCACATTTATCAAATTATTTTTTAAAAATTTAGTAAAAAATACTTGAACTTAACTATTTAACTAGTAAATATCAACGTCGGGTACCATGTAGATCATTGAGGGTTGGTTTGGCCAGGGTTCATTGGGTTTTTTTGGCTCAATGAGTCATAAAAGACAGAATAGGCTTATGAGTCACAACAGACAAAACATGTCATTCAACCCCATAATCATTACACTCTTCTCTCACAAAAAAATTAAAAAAACTAAAAGCCCTTCCCAAACCAAGCTTTTGAGCCCAGGCTCATATAGTCCAAAAAGTCAAAAAGCCAACCCACTTTCCAAACGGAGGCTCAATAATTTTTTATGATTTGAAAATTGACTCTTTAACTTTTTAATTTTTTACGAGATGAAAAAAATTAATTTGTTTGATAATGACATTTTTATATGCATCTAAAATTGTGAATTAATGAGATGTTTGACTCTTTTTTCAGGGTTTTGTTGTTGACTTTTTTATTGACTTTTTTTTTCTATTTTTTTAATTTTTTTTGATTATTTTAGCAAAAAATAAAGTTATCAAATGGAGTCACAGGGTGTCAACAAAACACATTCTCCTAGCAGTAGAAAAATCAAGGATAAACTATTAATCGATCCTAATAGTTGGATTTAATTTTTATTAAGTCTTATTGAAAATAAGTTTTGTTAAAATTATCATTAAAAATAATTTTTTTGTGATAATTTTTTATATATGTCTTTAAAAATTAATAATTAGTGACTTTTTTGTGATGATTTTTATAAATTGTCGTTAAAACTTACAATTAGTAACTGTTTTTTATGACAATTTTTCCATAAAATCTATTAAACAATAAGTTCACTTATTCGGACCTGTGTGGGTGATTTTCTGACCACACTGCCAAACAGGTACCCAGTTGGAGAGCACCAGCAGAATAGATTAAGCCCGAACGACCTGTAACAGAAAGAAGGGTTTCCGGCGGTGACTCGTCCACCCGGGGGTACTCCGACGATCAAGTCAGTATATCTCTCAAAGATAACCAATAGTGCTTAATTCACTAGACAGAATATCAAAAGCATAAAAAACATACACCCATGAAGGTGCCTTTCTTTTATAGCCAACATAATCCTAGTCCCAATAGAAGCCTAACTCCAATGGACTTAGGATTACTGTTAATCTTGGACTCCTAGTAGGATTAGGATAAACTCTCTAAGAGTCTCATCTTTACCCAAACTGAAGTCTTCTCTCATTCTAGGACTCTTGTCCCTTATCCGCTTATCTCGGATTCCGACATCTTCGTATGGACTTAGGATTACTGCTAATCTTGGACTCCCAGTAGGATTAGGATAAACTCTCTAAGAGTCTCATCTTTACCCAAACTGAAGTCTTCTCTCATTCTAGGACTTTGGTCCCTTATCCGCTTATCTCGGATTCTGACATCTTCGCAGATAACCTCGGCCTAGCCGAGATGATCTGGGCGTCATGATCAGGACATGTGGCATCTCGGCTGGCACTTTGGTGACACCTCGGCCACGTGTTGTCATTCAAAAATTATATCTGTGATACCCCTATCCCGTAATATTCTAATTGGTCCTTAATTTGAGTATAATTATGTGTTTACCATGATTTTGTGTGCCATTATGTGATTTTGAAGTTTTATCTGTTCACCGTAGGAATATCTGTTTGAATAATTAGCTTTGGAAACTTAATTGAGGGCCTTATCGGCCACAGAACCCGAAATTGATTACGCCATTGTGATTGGCATAATTTTTAGAGCCTACGGTGAAATTTAATTGAAGGACTGATTCGGGCCAGATTAAATTGATTAATTAACGAATTGGTGCTCCAATATGTGATATTAACTTAATGGGGCTTAGTGGGGTTATATGGGACCCTTATGCATTCAACTCCCTCCTTTTATTTCATTTTTGGGGCTGATTAAACTCTCAAGAGGAGGAGAGACTCGAACTAGAGAGAGAGAGGAGAGGAAATCAAAGTTTTGCTCTTAAATCTTGGAAGTCTTGAAGGCAACTCTAGACTTGGCCATAAATTGGAAGAATTGAGCCTCTAGGTAAGCATTGATTCTTGAATCCATGAGTTAATGTGTAATCTTGTGTGTTCAAGAGTTGTGGTGATCAATAGCATGATTTGAGCTGGTTTTATTGAAATTGAGGCTTGATATGAGCATGCATGTAGAGAATTCCTATGGAATCACAAAGTCTAGCATGTAATTTGTGAAATTGTGAAAGATTGGTAGTGTAATCCCACATGCAAACATGTCTTTGTTGAATCTTATAGCAATGAGCACTAATTGCATTGTTTGAAATGAATGTGAAGTCAAAATGGGCATGCATGTACAAAACATGGAGGTATAAGCCTTGAATGTTTGAATTTGAGCATGTTGGTGATGGGTTTGAGATATTTTGGGACATGCATGTAGATAAATCACGAAATTGAGCTTCCTGATGTTGTAATCTTGTATGAGTAGCATGTTAGCATGTATAAATGTGTAATTTGGGCCATAACATGCATGAATTGTTGGTTGAAGGTCGAAATGAAGCTCAGGAACACAGTTTTAGGTTTTCCAGAATTTTGAGGTCCGCTCGAGCGGGGAACCTGACGCTCGAGCGGGAAATGCGGGCTCCCAGTACCTTTTTGCAGACTTGATGTCCGCTCGAGCGAGGTAATTAACGCTCGAGCGTGGGAGCTGTTTTAACAGGACTTCCGCTCGAGCGCCCTATTTAACGCTCGAGCGTATTTTTCATGCAACCAGTACTTTTGCAGGCCTTAAGGGTCCGCTCGAGCTGGTAAGTTCACGCTCGAGCGGGGACCCTGTTTTATGAAATTTTGTTCATGCATTCTGTGTTCTGTTTTCCGTTCTCTTTCACTTGTAAGCACTCTTAGGCATATGTTAAGCATTGTAAATGAGCAAATGAAATGTGAATTAAGCCTAAAGAGAAATATGTGAATTAAAGAACGGATTGAACTGTTAGTGACCCTTTGTGCTCATGAAATGTGTAGGGTCAAGTTCCAGGGCAAAACCACAAGCCGATCACTGTGAGTAATATCAATACTTGAAAGCTTATCAATGTCCAATTGTGTATTCCCTTATAAGCTTTATGAGTTGCTAATTGGGATTATGGACAAAGGTCTGACATGAATGAATAATTGGACCAAAGGTCGTTTTGATATAAATGAATGGGCCAAAGGCCGTTTTGATATAAATGAATGGGCCAAAGGCCGTTTTGATATAAATGAATGGGTCGAAGGCCGTTTTGACACAGATGAATGGGCCAAAGGCCGTTTTTGACATGAATGAATGGGCCGAAGGCCGTTTTGACATGAACGAATGGGCCGAAGGCCGTTTTGACATGAATGAAGGGGCCGAAGGCCGTTTTGACGTAGATGGAAATCAGAATGGGCCAAAGGCCAATA
Source organism: Camellia sinensis (assembly GCF_055761805.1). Classification (NCBI taxonomy): domain Eukaryota; kingdom Viridiplantae; phylum Streptophyta; class Magnoliopsida; order Ericales; family Theaceae; genus Camellia; species Camellia sinensis. Next base: position 27,115,035 of record NC_138966.1, on the reverse strand, counting down.
TGTTTAGAACTACAGTCGCTTGATCTGAACTTTGTATAAATGTACACATGTTAAGTAGGAATATGAATTGGGTCCAAGGCCGTTTGGAGTATATTGTTCTACATATTGTTTATATGACTTTCGTATTTGATATTATTCACTGGGCTATCGCTCACGCTCATTCATGTGTTTGTAGGTGAGCCAAGGGAAGTTCAAACCCAGCCCCAGTGAAGTCTGCTAGGAAAAATCCAAGTTTTGGGGAAGTCAGCCTTGCGTCTCACTCTTGAGACCTATCCTTGCCTCTTTGCCCTGTTATTTTATATTTGGTCTTGTCGGCAAGGACTTTATGTATATCTGTATATAGTCTGCCATAGGTTGACTCGTTTTGGATGATCCTGTCTGTAATGAATTTTGTGAAACTGTACTTTTGATGTGGGTTATTACGTATCTGAGTATGGTCTGTTGATGTGCATATAAGCACGGCTCTATGGACAAAGTTTTAATTTTTGCTTCCGTTTGGCCCCTTTACTCTGATTAATCATCTTATTTCGGTCTGAGGCCGTAGGTAATCACAGGATTACTGGCCGGTCATGTCCTTAACCCATAAGGGCGGGTTCAAGTCGTGACAGAGTGGTATCAGAGCCAAGTTAATAACTCACACACTTGTCAAAAAGAGCAATAAGCGTCTAGATAAGATCTAGGATGCATTTATAAATATGAGTTTGGAAGCATTGATTATATGCTTAAATGTTTTGTTAGGAATAATTATATGTGTAAGTTGTGAACTACTTGCAGTGCAAATTATCTAGAAATGTGTGCTTCTTAGCGTATGCATACTCGTGTATCTTTTGTGTAAAATATAATGCAAGTTTAATCAGATGGTGAGAACCAGAGGTGATGAGTTAGAGGAATCTTCTACTGCCAGACTGGACAGAATGGAAAGACTGATCCAAGAAATGGCAGAAGCTTTGAGGCAGCAACAGGAGTGGCAACAACAGTGGCAGCGACCACACCCGCCACCTCCACCTCCGGCACCACCTGTGCCAGATCATCAGAATGATGACCGGATTATAGCTCTCACTAAGGAATTCAAGAAAATGAAACCACCACAGTTTCACGGGGGATTAGATCCGTTAAAAGCCGAAGCGTGGTTCCTCGGCATTGAGAAATTATTCGAAGTGTTCCCCTGTTCGGAGACTCAGAAAGTGCTTCTAACCACTTTTATGCTAGAAGATGAAGCGAGAAGATGGTGGATGTTGATGATAAAGAACCACAGAGATGTTGATTGGGTGAAATTTTTAGAAATCTTCTATGACAAGTACTTCATGCAGTGTGTCCGGGATAGGAAAGTGGCGGAGTTCATGGAACTCAAGCAAGACAGCATGACTGTAGCGGAGTATGAGGCCAAATTCACTGAGTTGGCCAGGTTTGCCCCACACGTGATTGACACTGATTATAAGAAGGCAAGACATTTTGAAGGTGGGCTCCGCAACGACATCCTAGAGAGGGTGAATGTCCTGAAATTGGAAACCTACATTGAGGTGCTTGACAGAGCCATCATATCAGAGGCTAATATAGCCAGACAAGCTAAGCCAGTAACAGAATGGAAAGACAACAAAAGACAAGGCTTCTTTTCGAGGAAGAAATTTTCGAAAAAGCAAAATACGGGCTCCTCAAATACTTCGAGTTCTTCCCGAGACACAACTCCCATGTGCAATAATTGTGGCAAAAGGCACCGTGGAGTCTGTTACCGTGCATTAGGAGCCTGTTTTAAATGTGGAAAGCAAGGGCACATAGCCCGAGAATGTAATCAGAACAGTGGGAAACTCGCAGCTAGTTCAACTGCATCAGCTCCAAAGCCGGGAAATACTTTGAGATCTGCTATTACTGGGGACACAGTGAGACAGGGGAGAGTCTTTGCACTTGTTCCGGGCGATACACGGAATGCCAATGCCGTTGTTTCAGGTACTATTTCAATATGTAATCAAGATGCCTTTGTATTAATTGATTCTGGATCAACGCACTCATTTGTGACATATACGTTTGCATCTAGACTGAATAGACCCCTAGAGCTATTGCCATATTTGTTGTGTGTGTCTGCTCCGTCGGGAGAATCTGTGTTATGTGATTATATATATCGGTTTTGTGGCATGCATATTGAGGATGCTACCCTATATGTAGATTTGTTACCTTTAAACTTTAGACATTTCGATGTAATTTTGGGCATGGATTGGTTGACCAAGTATTGTGCCACCATAGACTGCATGACGAAAAGGGTTGTATTTAACCTACCGGAACGGAAAGAGATTGTGTTTGTGGGTAATGGGGTAGTGCCTCCACCGTATTTGATATCCGCAATGAAAGCATGTAAACTGATTAGGAAAGGGTGCCAGGGTTATTTGTGCTATGTGTTGTCTGAACAATCTGAGAATGTTGAACTGAATAATATTCCTATTGTTAGAGAATTTCCGGATGTGTTTCCGAATAAATTACCAGGGGAATTGGTAGACAGGGAGATCGAGTTTACCATTGAAACTATGCCAGGCACCCAGCCCATTTCTAAGGCTCCCTACAGAATGGCTACTGCTGAAATGAAAGAATTAAAGGAACAGTTGCAAGACCTTCTTGATAAAGGGTTTATCCGGCCTAGCACTTCGCCTTGGGGTGCACCAGTGTTATTTGTAAAGAAAAAGGATGGTACCTTGCGCCTGTGCATTGATTACCGGGAGTTGAACAAGGTAACGATAAAGAACAAATATCCCTTACCCCGTATTGACGACTTATTTAACCAGTTGCAGGGATCCCAAGTGTTTTCTAAGATCGATTTGAGATCCGGGTATCATCAGCTGAAAGTTAAGGCAGAGGATGTCGAGAAAACCGCATTCAGAACGAGGTATGGTCATTTTGAGTTTCTTGTTATGCCGTTTGGAGTGACTAATGCTCCGGCAGCATTTATGGACTTAATGAATAGAATTTTTAAAACCTACCTTGATGAGTTTGTTGTAGTCTTCATCGATGATATTTTGATATACTCTAAAGATAGACTTGAACATGAACATCATTTGAAGACTGTTTTACAAATACTCCGGGAAAGAAAACTATTTGCTAAATTAAAGAAATGTGAGTTTTGGTTGGATGAGGTTATTTTCTTAGGGCACGTGATCAATAAGGAAGGAATTTCAGTGGACCCGCAGAAGATAGAGACAATTGTGAATTGGCCTACACCGACTAATGTGACAGAAGTTCGCAGTTTCATGGGCTTAGCTGGGTACTATAAGAGGTTTGTGAAGGACTTTTCGAAATTAGCAGTACCTCTTACCCAATTGACACTTAAAGGACAACCATTTGAGTGGAATAGTGAAAGAGAATCAGCCTTTCAAGAATTGAAGACAAGATTGACCACTGCACTAATTTTGACACTACCTTCATGTACGGAAAATTTTGTGATTTTCAGTGATGCATCTTATAAGGGTTTGGGTTGTGTGTTAATGCAGAACGGAAAGGTTATTGCTTACGCCTCCCGACAGTTGAGGCCACACGAGAAGAACTATCCAACGCACGACCTAGAGCTGGCCGCAGTTGTTTTTGCCTTGAAAATTTGGCGGCATTATCTGTATGGAGCAAAATGTGAAGTTTACACGGATCATAAGAGCCTGAAATACTTCTTCACGCAGAAAGAGTTGAATATGCGTCAGAGAAGATGGCTAGAACTGATAAAGGACTACGATCTAGAGATTCAGTATCATCCCGGGAAAGCTAATACAGTGGCGGATGCCTTGAGCAGAAAATCAACAGGGAGTATGGCTTGGTTGCTTACTGAACAAAGGGAGATTTTGCAAGACTTTGAAAAGTCTGAAATTGAAGTGGTAGTGTGTGAACAGGGCGGATTGATAGCCGCTATTACAGCCGAGCCGGCAATTGTTGATGAAATCAAGCAAAAACAGAAAGAGGATGAGTTCCTCAAAAAGGTGATTAACGAATTTGAAGCAAGCCCGAAAGCAGAATTCAGTATTGAGAACGAAATGTTGAGATTTCGGAACCGAATATGTGTCCCAGACATTCCGGAACTAAAGAAGAGGATTTTGGATGAAGCCCACAGATCTGTATTTGCTATGCATCCGGGTAACAATAAAATGTATCGGGATTTGAAACAAACCTATTGGTGGCCTAAAATGAAGAAAGAAATTGCAGAATATGTGTCCAAGTGCCTACTGTGTCAGCAAGTTAAGGCTGAACATCAGAAACCAGGCGGTCTACTTCAACCTCTCCCTATTCCTGAATGGAAGTGGGAACATGTGACTATGGATTTCGTTGTTGGCCTACCTCGGACTTCCTGAGGTATGGATTCTGTTTGGGTTGTAGTTGATAGACTGACTAAATCTGCACATTTTCTGCCCGTCAAAACTACATTTACTGCTTACAGGTTGGCTACTATTTATGTTGATGAAATTGTCCGTTTACACGGAGTTGGTTGAAAGTCGAAATGAAGCTCAGGAAATTTTGGGACATGCATGTAGATAAATCACGAAATTGAGCTTCCTGATGTTGTAATCTTGTATGAGTAGCATGTTAGCATGTATAAATGTGTAATTTGGGCCATAACATGCATGAATTGTTGGTTGAAAGTCGAAATGAAGCTCAGGAACACAGTTCTGGGTTTTCCAGAATTTTGAGGTCCGCTCGAGCGGGGAACCTGACGCTCGAGCGGGAAATGCGGGCTCTCAGTACCTTTTTGCAGACTTGATGTCCGCTCGAGCGGGGTAATTAACGCTCGAGCGTGGGAGCTGTTTTAACAGGACTTCCGCTCGAGCGCCCTATTTAATGCTCAAGCGTATTTTTCATGCAACCAGTACTTTTGCAGGCCTTAAGGGTCCGCTCGAGCGGGTAAGTTCACGCTCGAGCGGGGACCCTGTTTTCTGAAATTTCGTTCATGCATTCTGTGTTCTGTTTTCCGTTCTCTTTCACTTGTAAGCACTCTTAGGCATATGTTAAGCATTGTAAATGAGCAAATGAAATGTGAATTAAGCCTAAAGAGAGATATGTGAATTAAAGAACGGATTGAACTGTTAGTGACCCTTTGTGCTCATGAAATGTGTAGGATCAAGTTCCAGGGCAAAACCACAAGCCGATCACTGTGAGTAATATCAATACTTGAAAGCTTATCAATGTCCAATTGTATATTCCCTTATAAGCTTTATGAGTTGCTAATTGGGATTATGGACAAAGGTCTGACATGAATGAATAATTGGACCAAAGGTCGTTTTGATATAAATGAATGGGCCAAAGGCCGTTTTGATATAAATGAATGGGCCAAAGGCCGTTTTGATATAAATGAATGGGGCAAAGGCCGTTTTGATATAAATGAATGGGTCGAAAGCCGTTTTGACACAGATGAATGGGCCAAAGGCCATTTTGACATGAATGAATGGGCCGAAGGCCGTTTTGACATGAACAAATGGGCCGAAGGCCGTTTTGACATGAATGAATGGGCCGAAGGCCATTTTGACATGAATGAAGGGGCCGAAGGCCGTTTTGACGTAGATGGAAATCAGAATGGGCCAAAGGCCAATATGTTTAGAACTACAGTCGCTTGATCTGAACTTTGTATAAATGTACACATGTTAAGTAGGAATATGAATTGGGTCCAAGGCCGTTTGGAGTATATTGTTCTACATATTGTTTATATGACTTTCGTATTTGATATTATTCACTGGGCTATCGCTCACGCTCATTCATGTGTTTGTAGGTGAGCCAAGGGAAGTTCAAACCCAGCCCCAGTGAAGTCTGCTAGGAAAAATCCAAGTTTTGGGGAAGTCAGCCTTGCGTCTCACTCTTGAGACCTATCCTTGCCTCTTTGCCCTGTTATTTTATATTTGGTCTTGTCGGCAAGGACTTTATGTATATCTGTATATAGTCTGTCATAGGTTGACTCGTTTTGGATGATCCTGTCTGTAATGAATTTTGTGAAACTGTACTTTTGATGTGGGTTATTACGTATCTGAGTATGGTCTGTTGATGTGCATATAAGCACGACTCTATGGACAAAGTTTTAATTTTTGCTTCCGTTTGGCCCCTTTACTCTGATTAATCATCTTATTTCGGTCTGAGGCCGTAGGTAATCACAGGATTACTGGCCGGTCATGTCCTTAACCCATAGGGGCGGGTTCGGGTCGTGACAATATCCTCACAGGACCTACACGTAAGTACCCCTAGAATTAATGGGGTGCTCTCACATAAAAATGTAAAATTAATCAATGAGATAGTGTCTTTTGTTCACACTATGGAAACAAATCGCACATGTGTAGAGATTGGCATTTCTTACGATCTTCTTGTATTATAGGCTTGTTTGGTAACAACCTAAAATAGATAAAAAGTTAAAAAATATTTTCCAAAAAGTCAATTTCTTTGTGAAATTATCTCTACAAGAAAAGTGAGATGGCTTGTCCTACCTTTTGACTCTATCAAGAGAACTCAAATGTTAGTGATCAGCCCTGACTATGGTAGGTCGGGAGGACCCTCGACGATCAAGTTAATATACTGATCGGCCATAAGAAAATATGGTTTATATTTAAAAGAGGGTTCTTAGATTACATCCCGCTTGCCTTGTGTTTTACCTGCTTGTCCTTTTATATTTGCTTGGTTCGAATGTCGTTCGTCCGATCATCGTCCAATTGGATGGTTGTGCCTTTGCTTGGCTCGGTCGATCAAGTTGCCAAGTTGCTTTTATTCTTGATCGTTAGATTTTTGTCATATGGATGATTTTGATCGTGTCAGATGTTAGTGGCCAACTTTCGTAAGATCAAGTCGATCCAACGACTTTTCCTTTTACTAGACCAAGCTTATACTTCTATATTTTCTAACTTATATTTCTTATCGTTAGATTGAGATTTAGTCTAACATTCCTCATTTGTTTTGCAAATCTGCCTTCTAAAAGGATATCTTTATGCTTATTTGCTTTTCACACGCTTGGGCTTGTGCGAACCTATTGCCATGCTGTCTTCTATGAGTTTTAAGGAGTTTATTTGGGTTCACCCTTCTCTTTTTGAACTAGCGTTATTGGGTTTTGTGCCTGAGCTCATATGTTTTTCCTCCACACTTTTCTATACGTCTTTTTGTAAAAAAATAAAAAAAATAATTAAAATAGCCACTTTTCAAAATAACTATATATTTATCATATTTATTGTAATAATAATTACAATTGTGTCACATGAGATGATGGGGATGTTTATTACAACTTATAGGAATTGAAAATAAATTATTCAATTTGGGAGTCTGTGCTAAACTATTTGTGCAGTTTCTATTTATAACTTTTTAGACAAAAAATAATTTAAATGACAAAAAAAAAAAATTGATTATCTAAAAGTTAAGAGATGAGTATTTTTAATTTTTGCTTTTTGATTATCAAATTTTAGCTTATAATAAATTACATCCAATAGGCCTGATATACAAAATATAGTAAAAAATGATAACAAGTGTAAAATTATTAATCACATTTTATTTATTATCTCATATATTAACACTATATTAGTAATGTGGGGACATAATTTTTGAATGATAACACGTGGCCGAGGTGTCACCGAAATGCCAGCCGAGGTGCCACGTGTCCTGGTCATGACGCTAAGATCATCTCGGCTAGGCCGAGGTTATCTGCGAAGATATCAGAATCCGGGATAAGCGGATAACAGACAAGAGTCCTAAAATGAGAGAGGATTTTAGTTTGGGTAAAGATAAAACTCTTAGAGAGTTTATCCCAATCCTACTGGGAGTCCAAAATTAGCAGTAATCCTAAGTCCATTGAAGCTAGGCTTCTATTGGGACTAGGTTTGTGTTAGCTATAAAAGAGAGACACCCTCATGCAGGGCCGGCCCTGACCTAAGGCAGGTAAGGCTTGTGCCTTAGGCCCCAAATTTTGGCCCAAAAAAATGGCTCCCAAACTTATTAAATTGTTATAGGCCCAACCCTTTTTTTTGTTGTTGTTGTTGTTGTTGTTGTTTTATTTTTATTTTTTTAAGATCAATTTAAAGAGCCCCAAAATGTTTTATTGGGCCCATGTAAAATTTAGCCCATATTTATTTATAATGTGTTTGACCCATATTTATTAAAATGAAAACTTATTAAAAAAAAAAAACAAATACAGAAGAAGTGTTTGGGCCCAACCCAAACCATACATATACTGTAAACAACATCAGTTTCACTTCAGTGCACTGTTTTGCTTTCAATCTCTCTCTCTTTAACGAAGTAATGAAATAAAGATCACGACAATATGTACCAAGTTCACGGCAAGGCAGATGCAGAGCACGGCATTGTTGTGAGCGACTCACTCTCTCTCTTTCACTCACTCCTTCGGCGACTCACTCTCTCTCACACACTCTCTCTCATGGTAAATTCTCTCTCACACTATCAGATTTTATTAAATAAAGTTGCCCTAATTTTTTTTTCTACATTCTTTCTCTATCAATTAGTGGAATAATAAATTTGCCCTAATTTTTTTTCACCTTCTTTATCCATTAGATTTTAGTGGAATAAATAATTTAGCCCTAATTTTTTTACCTAGGTATTTATCAGTTTTAATTGAATAAATTTTTTGCCCTAATTTTGTTTCATTAAATTCTTTTTTTTATAATTTATTTGCTATTAGATCAGTGGATTGTGATTTGTGGATTGAAGTGTTTGTGATTTGTGGATTGAAGTATTTGGGATTATAGCCATGTTTCATAGGAAGTATAGTTCTGGAAATGAAAATAGAAAAAAGAGGATGAAAGTAGAACAATTAATTCAAGCATATGAAAGTTAATTTTAGTTTATAATTTTAATGATTATATGTTCAAGTATACTTAAAAAAAATATTTGTGAATACTTATCATTTTATACATAAATTTTTTATTTAAAAAAATATATTAGAGGGGCCCCATTTTCATTGCTCGCCTTAGGCCTCACAAATCTCAGGGCCGGCCCTGCCCTCATGGGTCTAAGGTATGTTTTTTATGCTCTGAATAGTGAGTTAAGCACTTTTGCTATCTTTGAGAGATAACTGACTTGATCGTCGGAGTGTCCCTGGGTGGACGAACTACCGTCGGAATCTTTTCTTTTTGTGACAGGTCGTTCGGGCTTAATCTATTCTGTCAATATTCTCCAGCTGAGTGCTTGATTGGCAGTGTGGTCAGAAATTGGCACACACAAATATATATATATATAAACAGGGAGACCCACTAAACTATTACAATATTAACATTATAAAATGATAAACAATTTGTGATAAAAGAGAATTATTATTTAAAGAAAATCAATTTGTACACACTTTAAAGAGTGTGAACCAAAATTGTAATCCACCCACAATCAAAAAATGTATTAACTAGCTAATTAAAATTTGTATTTTTTCACATTTTAATATTGTAAACAAAATCTGACTCATCATTTTAATACTATAAACATCTTTATATGTATTCTATCAAATTAATCAATCTGTAATCGTCATTTGTATGTGAGGAGAATGATCAACGGCGAAGATTTAATAATATAAAATAATTCAGATGCACCAGCAGCACAATGTATTAACTTATGGCTTGTATGGTTAGTTAGGCAGTGACTGTGGTCCAGACCAAAGTCGTAAAATACAAAACTTGCCCAAAGTGCAAATCATCTCGGATACTAGGCTGAGGAAGGAATCCATTCGCAATTTGGTTCTGTCAGTTTAATTTGATAAGTTTAGATTGAATTTTTGAATTTGTAATTCGGTTTTGAATTGAAAAATTAAAAAATTGCTCGTTGCATCAGTTTTGAATTTTACTTCACGATTTCAAATTGAATCGATTCGGACCATATACATTTTGAATTATATTCATACCATACATCCCTGATATATATTATCATACCTCTTATATATATAACAAAGACCTTAATTCATAACATTTTTTTTTTTTGTAATTTAAACTTCGTTTGGGAACATGTTTTTTTAAGTAACTTTTTGATTTTTTGACTAAAATATGATGTAAAAAAAATTACTGAGTATGTTTGGTTTGTATTTGAGAGATGTGTTTTAGAGATAAAAAGTACAAAAAGTTGTTTGGTTTGGTTTTTTTCAAAAGATGTTTTGAAAAATTATTTTGAGAGAGAGTTTTGGAAAAAGTGATTGATTTGATGTGTGTGTGAGAGAGATTTGTTTGGAAAACTTGTTTGGTTTACAAGTTTTGAGAAATTTTTTTGAAAAAATTTGTTTGGTTTGATTACTTTTAAAAACTTATTTGTAGAGAAAATTTTCCCAAAATTTTTCAGAAGTACAAACCAAACGAACCCAATATGTTTGGGATAATTTTTTAATTTTTTATGAAAAGATGTGCAAAAAGTAGAGAGAATTAAATTTTTGACTTTTTGATATAGGTTGTTGATTTTTTGATTTTTTTAGTAACTTTTTTGATTTGTGGCTAAAATCACCACTTGCCAAACGAGGTTAATATTTTAGCCACAAAAGACAAAATAGACTAAGGCTCCGTTTGGGAAGAAAAAAGCCAGGCTTTTTTTTGGCTAAAATAGCTACAAAAAACAAAACATCAAATCCAACCCATAATCATTACAATCATCTCTCACAAAAAAAGCCAAAAAAGCCAAAAAGCAAAAAAGCACTTCCCAAATCAGGCTAAAATAGCCAAAAAGCCAACCCACTTCTAAACGGAGGCTAAAAATTCAATAAGACAAAATGTTACATCCAAACCATAATTATTTTATTTTTTCTCTCACAAAAGTCAAAAAAGCCAAAAAATAGATCACAAATGAGATTTTTTAATCCCAAGTCAAAATAGTCAAAAAATTAAAAAGTCAAAAAATCAATTCACATCCCAACAAAGGCTTGATGGCTACTGTTATTGTTGCTATAAAACTAAATAATATATTTGTTTAAATTAATGGTGAAACAATATGTATATGTATGTTTTGAAAAATTATGAACAAATTAATGTTAAAATGAAAATGTTATATATTTTTGTTTTTAATAGATTATGTAAATCTGTGGTTACAAACCAAGCAAATTATATTTAAATAATTTAATTCGAATTGATTTCACAATTAAAATAGAGTAGATTAATTCTAATTTTTATAAAACTATAAATAACAAATTAATTTTAATTTTATCCCAAACCATCCGCACCCCAATCCGATTCAACTCACCGATTGCTTCTTTCAAAAGCGTGCGTGTTGTCCCTCTACATCAATTTCTGATTTGCATAGGATAAATCTGTCATTTACGAACTCAATCATTTCCTTTTACCTTTAAAGAAAAAAATAATAATTCTATTTACACAACAAAAAGCTCATTATAGGCACCGTTTGGAAAGTGATTTTGTGGACTCTTTTATCTATTTTAATTATAAAAGACAAAATAAGTTATTTTAATCATAATAAACAAAACATCACATTCAATCCATAATCATTACATTCTTCTCTTACAAAAAAAAGTGTCAAAAAGTCCTTCCCAAACTAAACTTTTTAGCCCAGGTTAAAATAGTCAAAAAATCAAAAAGTCAAAAACCAACCTACTTCCCAAACCAACCCTATATCTCTTCTTTTTTTTTTTTTTCAATATTTATTTTATTTTATAGTTTCACCCATTTCTAAAATTACTTTAGAAAACCTTAAAATCCTATCCCCAAAAAATCCTTAAATTTTTATTTTATATTATAGGTATTTAATATTACTTTTTTTTTTGGGTGAGTAATAAATAGGGAAATTTTATCAAATCCCTTTATAATAAAATTTTAATGCATTAAGGACAAACACAAATTTTTTTTTTTTAAAAAAATCCAACACATACTACTATTACCAAAGTATATATAGTGAGTAATTTAATATTTTAAACTTTAAAATAATATAACTTTTGATATAAATGTTAATTTTTAATAAAATTAATATTTTTAGAATTCTTTCATTAAGATCTATCAAATAAGATTCATATTGATTAAGAAATTCTTAAAAAATAAAAAATAAAAAAATACTGTTGAAATTGATATAAACAATAACATGTTACTCTGATTCACATTAATATTTTATTGTTACAAAAAAAGAGAGTACATATTAGATGAACTAACCAAAAGTACACATACGTAACATTTTAAAATTTGTATAAAATAAAATAAAAGTGTTATTGTCAAAAGAGTTATATGAGATATATATATATATACATGAGCAATATTGTCCAAGAAAAAAATTCTCTGCCCTTGGTTAATTATGTGCAAATTTATGAAACAAAATAAATTAGGTTATTATTTTTACCAAATAAGAATCTAATGAAGGTAAGGTATTTTGGCTAAATTTTCCTAATAAATAAAATATTTCCACAAAATTGAAAAAGTTTTTTTAACAGAATTTATTCGGTATGTTTGGTTTGAGTTTTTTGAATTAAGTTTTTTGAAAACTCAGTTTTTTGATTTTTGTGTTTTTTTGTTTTTAGTGAATATTTTTAAAATTTTAAATATTTTTTTTATCTTTTTAGATGCACTTTACTTATATGTATCTAAAAAATAAAAAATTTATGAAAAATATTTTAAAATTTTAATAAATGCATAAAAATATTAAAAAAATGTACTGAATTCTCGTATTTTTTTATATTTTTGGTCTTTAGTAAATTTTTAAAAGGTTTTTTTCACAAATTTTTTATTTTTTAGATATATTTATGTTAGATATGTCTAAAAAATAAAAAAAATACTTAAAATACTAAAAGAATTCAATAAAAATACAAAAAATACAAAAAATAAGAAATTATAATTTTTTGAAAAGTGTTTTTAAAAAAACACAAGTAAGTTTTTATTTCTTGGGAATTTTTTTATAAGTTTAAAAGCTGCAATGTTTTGGAGCATTCCAACGTCCTGCCTCTCAAGCGTAACACCTAACGCCCAATATTTTTTACCCCCCACCCACCACCACCTCCACCTCCTCCACCTCCTCCCTCTCTCTGTCTCTCTCTCTCTCTCTATAGAACTGAAGAAGAAAATGAAATGAACAGAGAGCAAAAGTTGAAATTAGATCTTTACCTCTGTAGCTGAATATCTCAAATTCTGTTTCTTTTACTCCCCAGGAGCTGCATTGATAGTGGTAAGTCGATTGTTTGTACTTACAGTCTTCTCTGAGTCTTCCTTTCCGAGTTAATCGATGGCGTCTCTCAAACTACTACTGTTTTTGCTTTTCGAAAACTCTCTCTCTCTCTCTCTCTCTCTCTCTCTCTCTCACACTCTCACTCTCTCTCGTTCTTCGATTTTGGCTATCAATTCCAAAATGTAAGGCGATTTTCATGTTCTGTTTTTCGTTTTGATAGATTTTATTGCTGTTTCTCTGAAAATTTGCTACACTATCAGTGATTTGTGGCGAAATCACAATTTCTTTGCTCTTTCTTCTCTCACTGTTGCTTACTGTGTCTTTTCTTGATTTCGAATTGTCAATCTCCCAATTTTAGGATTATTTCATCTGATTCAATAATCGTCAGTCTTCGAAGCTCTTTGTTTTGATATCTTGCAATCGATGGCTTTATTAGAATGTATAAAGCGTTTGATTCAGTGTTGGTTGAGTGAAGCATGTGAACCATGATAGTTTTGTCGTGTCATGATCAAAAGCTTCTGTTTTCTACCAATTTTCGCACTGCGCGTTTTGTTTTTTTCCCCTTTTTTTTTTTTACTTTTTTGTTTGATGATGAGCATTTTACATTTGAACCCCATTTTCTCTTATATTTTCTGCTTTATTTTGTTTCTGAACAAAATACTGAAAAATCTCACCTATCTAATCTCAGGTAAGTCGGTTGTATTTATGTGTTTTTTTCTTTTTTTTCTTTTCCCCAGTTTCTCAATTATAGAAGAAAAAAAAAAAAGAAGCCAAAAGATATGTATATATATATATATATATATCTTGGGTACCCTTTGTTCTAAACATTTGTTTTGATACAAGTCTTTGAGTTTCATACCCAATCAAAATAGAAATTTGTTGGATTGGAGTCCTATCTTTTTTTTAGTCATGGAGCCTCACAATGAAGAAATTAAAATAATAATAAAAAAAAAGGCAAAATATCAAATTGTTAAGTGGGTAAAAAACTCAGTGACATCTTTCTCTTTTTTTCAAAGAATTTTGCTGCAATAGATTATTTATTTTTATTTTATCCCTTGACGGAGTCATTCTAGGTGATGCTTACTCTTCACAACATAACTTCTTCTTGCAGTTTCCCATCTTTTGTAATTATTATTGTTATTATTTTTAATTTTTTATTGTTGGTTAATGAAGATTGTTACTACTCATGTCATAACTAATATATTTCGTACAGTCAAGTGAAGATAAGAATGATACATCTCACTAATTTGGGAGCACTAATGGCTCACTAATGAGTTGGAAATTCAAAAAAAAAAAAAAAAAAACTTAAGGCCAAAATATCACATCAATCAGTGGGACCCACTCTCTAGACCTCTTTTAGTGTTCCCAATTTAGAGGTCCCAAACATTTTTCTAAGAATATTGGATTCTCTCTCTCTCTCTCCAATCTTCGCAATAAGAATATTAGATTTTTGGATATAAGTTGAGAGATAATGTAAATTCTAGCTTAACTATTTTTCTGATCATGTCGGTAATTGAATGTTTTGTTGCATTCTACTTGATTAGCTGGCTGGTGAAAATGGTCGGCTCCAAAATGACTATCAGTTTTGTCAGTATGTCTGACCTGGTATTATGTAAATATTCTTGCAAGTTCATCCTTTCACTTCTAAAAAATGGGAACGTAATGCACGAGGCTCCCACTAAAGCGGGGTCTAGGGCGGTCATGTACATAATAGCCTTACACCATTTCTGGAGAGGCTGTTTCATGACTCGAATGCACATCACCACGATGCTAATGAAAAGCCTTTATTGTTGGTCCAAGCCGCCCTTTGCATCATTTCACTTTCATTAAATAAAAAAACAATGAATGAAATTTGGTTAGGTGTACTGGGAAACATCAGAAATAGAGTTCAAAATGATTCAGTTTCCTATGTTGATTGATGTTGAACTTTGTTTCAATCAAAAAACTTATTGGGCAAGAAAGCTTCGCTCATTAATTTCAAAGTATAACTACGAGTTCACTAGAGTGTAATTTTGGCTGAACATTGTTCAATGAAGGGACGGCAGGGCATTGTAGCTCAAACCTCTTAAGTAATTAACAAATGGTGCTTGTGCTTAAAATTCCAGGAAAAAGAAAAAGAAAGGGAAAAGATGCATTTTCATTTATGTCAACTTCTTTAAAATATTGTTAATCCATAGTCTGTCAATAACTAGTTATGTGCAAATTATACAGTCTGAGATGGACAGGCGGAGTTGGCCGTGGAAGAAGAAATCATCTGACAAGGCTGGGGCTGAGAAAGCAGCTCCTGCCTCGGACTCTGCTGCTGCTGCAACTGGTTCTCAGGGTGATCAGGTATGTCTATTGACATTTAACCCATTTTATGATTTCTTTTCTTCATTCTGTTTAAAAATTGATTGTATTCCAAGATTTTTTATGTTAATATCTTTTCCCATGATAGTAGGTTTCAAATTAATGACCATAACTACTTCCGTAGTTATCTAGTCCTCTTTGAATCCTATGAAGAGCCCTCTGATTGTGTTGTAGTTATCTTCGTCATTTAGGTTTGGTTATTAATAATGATTGTGAGGTTGGAGGTGATGGGAGTCAATAGAATCAAAGTGGGTTGGCTGAAGCGGAGGAATGCATTTATTATGTGATTGATGAACACCAAGAAAATTGAAAGGAAAATTTTATAAGACATATGTTAGGGAAATGATACTTTACAGGATAGTGTTGGGCAACTATGAAACATTATGTGCATAAAGTAAGTATAATTGAGATAAGAATGATTAGATGGGTGTGTGGGAAGACTAGGAAAGATAGAATAAGAAATGTATATATTCATGAATTGTTAGGAGTAGCATGTATTGAAGATAAGTTGAGAGAGAGTAGGTTAATTTGGTTTGGTCTTGTACAATGAAGACCTATAGATGCAACAGTGAGAGAGTGATATGATCACCATAAATGGAGATTTTAAGGGGAGGGGAAGACCTAAGTCAACATAGGATTTAGTAGTAAAAAAAGATATGAATTTATTTAATTTAATTGAGCCTAAAGCCGTTGATAGAGTAGAATGGTGAAAAAGAATTCATGTAGCCAAACCCACTTGCTAGGGGGCATAGTTTAGTTTGGTTTGGTTGAATTGATTAAATGTAGTTTTGAATACATTTGATTGTTTAATGCATACCACTTCAAATGTTTAAAATCTGTTGAAGCTTCTTGTTGGATCTGGATTTGCTCATCAAGCCTGTTATATGCTTCTCTAGAGATTTCTACCTTCATACCAGCCTTATGACTATTTGTGTTGCCAATAGTAATTTCCTGCAACATCGATGTTGAAAGGAATGTGAGAATGAATATACTTTGGAATATACTTATCAAACTGAATATGACACATCAAAAGCGAAGCTTTTATGAGTGAAGTCAAACTTGTGTTTGTGTTCCTGTCTGCAGTTATTAAGACATGAAATGTTTTTGCCTAGTTACTGCACTTAAAATTTAGTGTGAAGCTTTCAAATGGCTCTAATTGCACATTTTCAAGTGTTTTTGGGATGAAGAGAACTGTTTCAGCAAAATGTGATGTTACTACTATATATTGAAATAAACTTGGAATTAGAATATTATAAGTACAAATCAGTAGGAACTTTTATCTTGAGCAAGTTTTTGTGCTCTCTTTTGCTGATTAAATTATTTCAGTGAACTTGTTTCATTTTTTTGATTTGCTAGAATATTGCAATTTGAGATTCACTATTGGAAGTGGATCCAGTGAGATAGTTCCTTGCTTTTGGATCTTTTTCATTTTCATCCAATCGATCCAATTATTTTTCTTTTTAACATTTTGTGGTATGCTACTTGAAACGTGGATTGTTCCGGTACAATGAACGGTAACGGGAACGTGGTACACCATATGTTCTAAAATGCAGTTCGATAGGATTAGGCTTGTATAGATCACACTATTTGAATTTAAGATACTTTAAACTGTGAGTACAATTTTCATCTAATTATTAGACATCCAATAAAATATAGTGTATTATTCTTTAAATTCATCATGTATAACAAAATTTTAGAAGCATTTATGGCCCATTGTTTTTGCATTTTGTCATGCCAAAACTTTACTCTTTCTATATTTTAGTTCATTATATTTGATTTTTTCTCTCAAGGAAAAACACTTGAGAAAAATATTGGAATCACTTTGGATTGCTATATTTATTGTTTAGGAAAAACAAGTGACCATCTTTCGGAATGTGTAGTCGAAAACATAAATCGCTAGCTTATTAGTGTTTTTTGGTAATTTTGCATTTTGTGTTATTGTTTCTTTTAATTAACACCTTTTCTCCTCTCCTGTAACAGGGTAATTACAAAAAGCAAAACTATGTCCAAATCTCCGTGGAGTCATATTCACATCTAACTGGGTTGGAGGATCAAGTGAAGACTTTAGAGGATCAAGTTAATGAATTGAATGAAAAGCTATCCGCAGCCGAAATAGAGGTGACTAATAAGGACAACATAGTGAAACAACATGCTAAAGTTGCTGAAGAAGCTGTCTCAGGTGTGTTTTGATATAATTGAGATCTATAGAAGGAAAAGAAACTTGTGCACATATGCTATTCCTTTTATGTAAAAATACATTGAATCTCTTTCTTTTCACATGAAAGTAGTTAATGAAATAAACCTTGCCTTTGGACCAAGGGTTTTTTTAAATTGTGTATTTGTCATAGATTAGAACCTAAAATCTCTTTATTCTCCAGGTTGGGAAAAGGCTGAGGCAGAAGCTTTAGCGCTGAAAAATCATCTAGAATCTGTCACACTATTAAAGCTTACTGCTGAAGATCGAGCTTCTCATTTTGATGGTGCTCTTAAAGAGTGCATGAGGCAGATACGAAATTTGAAGGAAGAACACGAACAAAAATTGCATGAAGTTGTTCTTACCAAAACGAAGCAGTGGGATAAAATAAAGCTTGAACTTGAAGCAAAGATGAGTAACTTGGACCAAGAACTCCTCAGGTCAGAAGCAGAGAATGCTGCACTTTCAAGGTCATTGCAGGAACGTTCTAACATGCTGATTATGATAAACGAAGAAAAATCACAAGCAGAGGCAGAGATTGAATTATTGAAGAGCAATATGGAATCGTGTGAAAGAGAAATAAATTCCCTAAAATATGAACTCCACATAATTTCAAAAGAGCTAGAAATTCGCAATGAGGAAAAGAATATGAGTGTAAGATCTGCCGAAGTAGCCAACAAGCAGCATCTGGAAGGAGTGAAGAAAATAGCTAAGCTGGAAGCAGAGTGCCAAAGATTGCGTGGTCTTGTTCGGAAGAAGTTGCCAGGTCCTGCAGCACTGGCTCAAATGAAGTTAGAAGTAGAGAGCTTGGGCCGGGATTATGGAGAAACTCGAGTAAGGAGGTCTCCTCTAAGGCCTCCTAGTCCACACCCACCCCAATTGCCTGACTTTTCCGTTGATGGTGTACCAAAATTCCATAAAGAGAATGATTTTCTCACAGACCGTCTTTTGGCAATGGAAGAAGAAACAAAGATGTTGAAAGAAGCTTTGGCAATGCGTACTAGTGAATTGCAAGCTTCCAGGAATATTTGTGCTAAGACAGTCAGCAAGCTTCAAAATTTAGAATCACAACTGCGTGCTAATAATCAACAAAAAAGTCCATCAAAATCTAGTCTTCAGATCCCCACTGAAGGTTCCCTCAGTCAAAATGCTATCAGTCCACCTAGCTTCACCTCCATGTCTGAAGATGGAAATGATGATGAAAGAAGTTGTGCTGGTTCTTGGGCTACAACATCAATCTCTGAGCTCTCCCATTTCAAGGGAAAGAACATCGAGAAATCCAACAAGGCTGAAAATGAAAATCACCTGGAGCTTATGGATGACTTCCTGGAGATGGAGAAATTGGCATATTTATCAAATGATTCAAATGGAGCCATCTCTGGTTCAGATGTTTCAAATAATATGAGATCTGAAATTGCAAACCAAGATACTACAATGAACCCACATTTCCATTCTAAAGAACAGCCTGAGTTGGATTTGTTAGCAAATCATGAGTCTAATATGAAATTGCCAGTACCAGATCGACAATCTGATATTGATCCACTGCCCTTGATGAAACTCCAAATGCGAATCTCTATGTTGTTTGAGTCCAAGGATGCTGACATGAAAAAGATTTTGGATGACATCAGATGTGTTGTGCAGGAAACACAGGATAGCCTGCATTTGCACACCGTGGGTTGTGTTTTCATGGAAAGTCACTGCTCTGATGCCACTTGTGATAGGCAGGCTTGTTCTGAGGGGACTGAAGTAACCGAAGAGAAGGAAATGTGTTTGTCCAAAGATAGTTCCATTAATGAAGAATTGGCAGCTGCTATATCTTGGATTCATGACTTTGTATTGGTTCTGGGGAATGAAGCTACAGCTGTCCAGGGAACATCTCCTGATGGGGATGTACTGAGCCAAAAAATTCAGAAGTTCTCTGCCACCTTCGATAAGGTTATTAACAGCAAACTAAGTTTGCTTGATTTTGTTCTTGACCTTTCTCGTGTTTTGAATAAAGCCAGTGAACTTCACTTTAATGTCCTGGGTTATAAGAATAATGAAGCAGAAGCCAATAGTTCTTATTGCATAGACAAGGTCGCTTTACCTGAAAATAAGGTGGTTCGGGACACATCAGGAGACGCATATCCAAATGGTTGTGCTCACTTTTCTGATTCCACTTCTGATCCTGACATTCCCCATGAAGGAAGTTTCATCCCAACCTTCGAATCAAATGCTACATCAGGGCAATGCTCGCTTGAGGAGTTTGAACAGTTGAAATTAGAAAAAGATAACATGGTTTCAGATCTGGAAAGCACCAAGGCTCAGCTACAGGGAACAGAGCAGCTTCTGGCAGAACTTAAATCACAATTGGCATCTGCTCAAAAGTTGAACAGCTTGGCTGAGACACAGCTGAAATGTATGGCCGAGTCATACAAGTCTCTTGAAACACGTGCAGAGGAGTTGCAAACTGAAGTTAATCTTTTGCGGGCCAAAACAGAAAATTTAGATAATGAGCTTCAAGAGGAAAGGCGGAACCATCAGGATGCTTTGGCCAAATTCAAGGATCTTCAAGAGCAATTGCGAAGGTTAGTTCCTACCTTTTTTCCTGCATGCTGGCCATCCTGCCCAAACTGATACGTATGTCAGGTACAATGTCCAAAAGGATAGTTGCAGACTCAATTTAAGGCCTGATCAATATCAGGCCAGGATCAGGTTTTATTATATCAAACCTGCTCCATTCTATATGTTTTATGTGGTTAACTATGTTATTCATGGAAAGTAGAAATGTAGATAAATGAACCTTTACATGTGACCCATTGATCCTCATCTCTTCTGAGAAGTTCAACGATTTTCGGAAAGTATATCTTGCATTTCCCTTAGTTTTCTTTTGGTCTGAGTTCTGATGCATTTCCCGTACCCACAATTATTAAGTAAAAGATAGGGTTTCATCAAGCGGTGTTAATTTGCAGCCATTCACCTGTAGGGACTTGAATCCTTGAAATAAATATTGGTAGCCCTCTCTTCGTCTATATATTTGTTTGTTTATATGTATTCATGCCTCAAGTAGATTTTGATTTATCTCTGATTCTTTTTATTTTTTATTTTTAAAAGGAATGAGAGTTGCACAGTGGCTGATGTTGATGTGACGACTAACCAGGTGAGGGTTTATACTTATATCCACCTTGTGTTTCCAATTTTGGAGTTGTTCAAATGCTCATAAGCTTTCACTTCTAACTTCACCTAGCCTGTGTTGAAAGTAAGAGTCTGAAATTTTAACAGATAGTCATACTTTGCTTTAGGATTTTGTTTATTTGCTTATTTATGATTGGATCTGCCTCTGCATGCTGTTGGAATTTAAAATTTTACAATGAAAAGTTATGCTTAGTCTCTAAATTATTTATTATTTATTTTTTTTAAGAAATACAGTTGCGTTCCATACTCTTTCATTTCGTTTCACTCAGTCTTGCCACTCTTGTTTGTAAATATTAGGGTGTGTAAGTGGCCATAAGAGTTCTACACGACCCTTGAAATGTAAAACTTTGTGGAATGAGTTGGTATCTATCTTAGTTATAATATGGATGATTTATTAATGCTTGTATACAAAGTCACGACCAACATTTTATAAATTTGAGACTTCATAACTTGCATTGCATCCCAACTTTTTATAATTGGCTCTGGTT
Organism: Camellia sinensis; assembly: GCF_055761805.1. Classification (NCBI taxonomy): domain Eukaryota; kingdom Viridiplantae; phylum Streptophyta; class Magnoliopsida; order Ericales; family Theaceae; genus Camellia; species Camellia sinensis. The sequence goes on along the minus strand of NC_138966.1, from coordinate 27,093,771 downwards.
TTTGTCTCAAAGACTTGTTACACTTAAAAATGCATCATGTTTTTGTTATTATATGGTCTTAAAGCTTGATTTGTTTTGATTATTTGTAAAGTAACACAAGTGTTGAATGTTTTATATATGTATATAAGAGGACATCTGGACATGAAAATTAAAGCAATACCACGTATTTCTTAAGCATGACACAGATTGGTAGTGTAATATAAGACACATCACTGGTCATAAATATATAAATATTCACAAAATCGCATTTCCTCATTGTAAAAGTGTGTTATACAAACTAACATAAAATGCTAGCTTGTGAGACTTAGAAATTTGGTCAAGCTGTTCAGAAAGTTGGAACTTATGGGAGCTTATGATCAAACAAGTTTATCATCAAACACTGCTTTTAATATTTCCTATGTTGAGGATAAGAGGGTGTAATCAAGGCCTAGATTAGGAATCTTATGGATGCCATGGGTGTTTAGAATGACACTGAATAATGTCTGGCATGGCAACATGGGTTATACAACTCAGTTGAGCAGATTATGATATGCTTCTTTCAGTGCTTGATGATTTTATTTCAATATTTAACTAAATGTTGGACAGGAAGCACGAGTATTAATAAGTTTTTTTTTTTTTTTTTTTTTTTAATTTTTTTTTTGGGAAGATTGAAAATATTATGTAATGAGTCCTGGATCAAGAGCTATAATCTGTATATTCATATCAAGATTATAAAGTTTAAAAACATATGTTAATAGCTTTTAGGGTCTGGTGCCTTTCTTTGGACTTGTCATCAGAATCACAAGTTTCCCCATTGAATGCTCTATACAATTTGGGTCTTTCTGCTCATTGTTTTCTTAGCTGAATTTTCATACTATATTAAGTTGCGCATTTTGGATGTGATAATCAAATGTTTTATTCATGCTAATCAGTCAAAGAATCCCCACCAATTGGGGTATACTGATTTATAGCTAGGATGAAATGAAACTTTGACCTGTGAATTTGATGTTATATTATATCTTTTTGCTTTTCATGTCGTATGATTTCCTGGAACTTATTATAATGCTACAAGTTCCTAGTTTCAACAACTGGGTTGATGGATCAAAAAATATTAACTTGTGAGCATTTGTCGTCATAGCAGGAGAGAGACATAGCTGCTGCGGCTGAAAAGCTGGCAGAGTGCCAAGAAACCATATTTCTTCTTGGCAAGCAATTGAAAGGTTTGCGTCCTCAAACAGAGCTTATGGGATCGCCATACAAAGAGAGGAATAAGAAGTCTGAGGACTTTACTGAAGAAGAGCCAACTACCAGTGACATGAACTTTCGAGATTTTGATCAGACCGAGATGGACAAAGCCATCTCTACCTTTTCACACAGAGTTGGCAATGAGTCTCCAATGGATCTATACAATTCTCATTTCAGCCCCTCTGACACTGAAGCAAAATCACCAATCAGTTCAAAGCATCCAAAACATCGGCCTACCAAGTCTGGATCATCTTTTTTATCTTCTACAACTCCAGAGAAACATTCACGTGGGTTTAGCAGATTCTTTACTTCAAAGGGAAAAAATGGCTATTAGGCTTGCAGCTCAAAGGCTTAATAGCATCTCTTGGCTGACACTGGTCTGGATCATATTCAACTTGGCCAATTTGCAAACTGGTTTGAGATTCAAAGAGGGGTTTTACTTGTACATGAGAGGGGTCATCAGCATTTGATTTGAGAGACATTGGTCTACACCCATACGCGGTAATCTGCATTTAGTCACTTATCAAAAAAAAAAAAAAAAGAAAAAAGAAAAAAGAACTGTATGTATTTCATAATTTGGAGGCCTCAATCATTCATGCATCACACAAATCACATGGCTCTCAGAGGTCCAAATCCTGAAACTCACATGTTGCATAGCCTTGGAGAGGATGATTTGTGATCAAATTGAGGTAGTTTTTTGTATGAAATTGTTGTATATGATCTCCAGTCGTTTTCATTTTGTTTGAGTGAACATATGATACTTATGTTTTTCCACTTTTTATATAATATAAATATAAATATTATTTTATTTTTTGTCGGCAAACAAGGAATGAACATTGATGGAACTGGAAAGCATGTGTGGAAGTAATGTTGTTGAGAAAGATCACAAACATGAGGTCTGAATGAGCTCCATCACGTGGTTAAGTTTGGAGTGCTGCTAATGGCATCACGCTCGACTCCCCTTCATTGTTTTTTAACTACAAGTTTACCCATCATAAAATTTCAATTTTGATCTCTATTCCCAGCCCCTCAAACCCTAACCCCACCCCAACTCCAGTCACCTTCCCCGGCCCATTCCCAGCCGCTTTCTACCCTAACCTCCCCATCGTTGCCCCACTCCTCCTCACCCCTTTCTTGCTATCCTACTCCTTTGTACCTTTGTTCACCCCACATCCTCCTCCCTTGTCGGTCTCCACTGCCTTCATTCACTCCCACTAACCTTGGCCGAGAGAAAAGAAATCATGCTTGATCGAGTTTGCAGATAACGAAAAGAAGGGAAGGGAGCGGAGGAGATGGGGAGTGAAGAAGGGGTTAGATAGGGTGAGAATGGGGCTAAGGTGTGGCGTGGAGGTGGGGGGAAGGGCTGCCAGAGGTGCCGGTGGCGGTGACAGTTGTTGGAAGTAGAGGTGGTGGCTGTTGTTAGGATTTCAAATATTATGGATGAAGATAGAATTAATATTAAAGCGGGTAAGGTTGCAAACGAGACGAGCCGAGCCGAGTTTTAATACGTTTGGACTTGTTTATTAAGATTTTAACGAGTTCGGCCTCGAACTTGATAAAAATTTAATGAGCCGAGCTCAAGTTGAGTTGGCTTAGGCTTGACTCAAGATCGAGCCAGTTTACGAGCCTTAAAAAAAAAATTATAAATTCATATTGTGTATGAGACTAAAGTCATAATTTAAATTTAAATTATACAATAATATAAACAATATATATAAACATACTAAAAGAAAAGTCAATATTTTATTAAAATAATAATATCTACCACTACTATTATGTAAATGTATTATCTATAGTTAGTTATTATTTACATTTACGTTTTTTAAATATATAAATAACATATTTATCTTATTTTTTTATACATATTTTTACATTATTTAATATATAAATAATAAATGTTAAATGAGCTAGCTAACGAGTTAAGTTTTAGTATGTTTGGACTTATTTATTAAGATTTTAACGAGTTCAAAGTTGAGCTGAAACGCAAAATAAATAAATAAATAAGAAAAAAAAATAACAAATCGAATTTGAACGAGCCCTTAGCAAGCCGAGTTCGAGTCTGTTCACGAACGACTCTATTCATTTGCAGTCTTAAAAGTGGGTGTTAAAAAAAAATAAATTAAATTTCAAAATTTGTAAGCAGGTGTCCAAAGAAATTTGGTGGGTCAATACTAGGGTTGGGCATCGGCCCATTGTCCTGCCTAGTCTGTCTGGCCCAGTCCAGCCTTATTTTTTTTAGGATTTGAGAATGTTGTTTTAGCCTATTGGGCCGAGTTAGACCAACATTTTTAGCCCGATAATGGGCTGGGCTTCCTAGTTCTCCATTATTCCAATCAGGTCCGGAAGAGAAATCAATCAAAAGTCAATGACCCTGAATTGAATCATGACTATATACGCTATTCTAATATTGAGATTCAATATAGATAAAATCGTGGAAGCAAACCTTTGATTATCTTGGACAAATGCCCAAAGACTCCATTGCTTTTCTTGGTTGGACAAACCCAACCGGCAATTTTCAACAAGTCTTTCTTAATTTTTAGAGCGAGACGGGAAACTACAAACTACTAAACGTTTCATCTAATCTCTCCTTCTACTGTCTTTCCTACCTACTATTAGAAAAGAGGTTGAAGCAACAAATCCTTTCTTTTTTATTTTAACCTAATTCCTTGCCAGGTGGGACAAGAAAATGCCCTATCCAAGCTGCCTGAAGAAGGATATTGGAAGCAGCGTATTGCTTTCCCTTCCTTAACAACAAAGCTTTAGGATTCCAGGGATTATTTATATAACAAAGGATTATTGCTTATATGAAGCAATAAGCGTGCTATGACACTAATCGTGGCTATCTGTCAAGGAAGATCTATTTTCAATTCAGCCTGAGTCGACCCACTATTAAATCAATTAATTATAATATATTTACATATATATTTTTGTTGGATCTAGACTTTTGCTTGGGGTGTCCTAAATAAGTACATTTTTAATTTTTTAGACTAAAAAGTTGAGGAAGAAAATATGGATGTTTGGGTTAACTTTTGACTTTTTATGAAAAAATGTGTATTAAAAAATTATATAAAGAAGTTTATAGGAGAAGATAGTGTAGTACACCGTACGGATTGGCAGTCAGTCAGCTGGATGAATACATGGGAAAAAATTACCTCCTTTTCGGGCTTTGATTGGACGATGTTGTTCGGCCCGTGGGGACCACCACGGGTCCCGTTTTTCTAATTAGAACCATTCAATGTGTAGAACTCGTCGAGTATTATATGCTTGTAAAAAATCACATTGATTGGATATTGATAGTTATCTGATCGTGTTAGTTTTTTTTGTCAACTGTTAACTATAACACCATCCAATTTTTATACAAAACTAATTTGATCATAGAACTAGACGAGTTCTACATATTGAACGGTTCGAATTATCAAAACGGGACCCATGCAACTTAGTGAATGTACACATGCAATTTTTTTTTTTCTTTCACTGAAGCTGGCCTAACGTTAGAATCATGATGAGTCAAAAAGTTGATTTGTATTTAATATTTGTATATTAATTTTTTTATATTTTTTTTTGATAAATAGTGATAGCTTTTTTGATAACTTTTTGACTTTTTGGCTTTTTTTACACTTGCCAAACCAACCCTTTATCTTTATTGATTTTATTAAAACTTACATTTGTGGTGATGTGTAATTAAATTTCTTTAAGAATTAGAATGTGTGGTTGAATTCAATTATGGAATGTCTTAAAAAAAATTTAACATATAGTCCGATAGGTGCGCTTGAGATTTATTATTATTTTTTAGACCAGACTTGCGAAGATGTAGAGGTCTGATATTTGGGCTGGGCCAGACAAATACAAAATTTCCTATTATGTATTGTCGGACCCACCCGAGCCCACCCTTAGTTAGCACTCTAATTATGGATGCACTGGGCTTTAAAGCAGTATAGAGTCCAAAGGCCACAGTCGACATGCCCATTATTCATGCATTACCAAGTGGGCTGGGCTGGGATGGGCTCAAAATGTGCAAGCTTAGCCCAGGAAAAGGGAAATCAACAACTGTTTTAAGGGCCTGTCAGTGTCAGGACAACCCAAAGACCAGCTTTTAATAATTAATTTTTAAAAAAAAAAACAAACAAACAAAGAAACAAGATGAAAGTTAAACAAATGCAAAATATTTTCCTTTTATTTTTTTAAATTTTGGTTGTCGAATGTAATTTAAAATAAAATAAAAACCCAGACACCGGACACACATCACCTATTGGGCCCATGGATAAGTGATGTGTCTCTAGGCTTGTTTTTAGGAAAATATATTCAAAATGATAGCTGGCTTGAACAGACTGATGATCAGCTATCTTAATTTTAGGCAGCGGTTGAACTTGATACGTTTATTTTGGAGTAAATTTTGATGATTTGAATCGTTTACTTTTTAAAACTCGTTAAGTAAAATATTTATATAAAAAATCAAGACAATTATACATAGATAACTATATGTTTGAATCAAATTTATATTACAAAAATTAAATAATTTTTCTTAAAATTAGCTTTGTCATTTATTTTTTTAAAGCAAATATTATTCAAACATTTTAAGCTAAGTTACTCAACATGAAAACATGGACAGTCCAACCCACCATGCCATTTCAAACCCCAAGTTTATGGTACAATTATTTTGTAATTCATTTACGCTGTGTTTGGTTGGGAAATTTAGGGAGGGATTTGAAAAGGAAAAGGGAAAAAGTGTGTGAAATTAAGTGAAATATAAGTATGTTTTATTCATATTTCACCTACCTTTTCTATTTTTTTTCCAAATCCTTCCTCAAATCTCCCAACCAAACACAGCAGCATTAAGAAAAGCACCGATTATATTCTTAGACATCTGTGATCTCAAGTTGTTGATTAAAAATCAAAAATTAAAAAATCTTGTTTTGTCAAATGTTGTGATGATATTTTATAATAAAAAGGGCTCTATTGATTTTCTCATGTGTCAAGTTCATATAAATATCATATTAGCTAAAGATGAGATATTTATGACCATTGGACCCTATGGCCTTTGGACTGGTCTGGTTCAACAATTTTTTAAGAAAAGTCTTCGGCCTTTGGACTGATCAGGGGCACTGACTTTGCAAAGGTGAAAATCCGAAATTTTTGAATAAGTACTCATTGAATTTGAATAAGTACTCATTGAAATTTTTTAAGAAATTTCTGATTTTGAATAAGTACTCATTGAATTTGTCAAGTGTACATAGTCATGATTCAAATGAGTACTTACTTCTGATTTTCCTATTTTGGAAAGATGAAAATCAGAAATTTTTGTACTTATTTTTTTTGTCTTTTGGCTTATTGATAAATTCATTTGGAAAGTGTTAAATAAGCAGTTTTTTTTTTTTTTTCCAAAATTATTATAATATGGTGTCACATCACTTGCAAAAATATAAATTGACCATATTATCCTCCTTATCCTAGTCAAAATCTATACACACGAGGGTATTTTGGTAATTTTATTTGTTGACATATTTCCATCTTTCCAAATGTTGTTTGCTCAAATAAGTTGGCTTTTGGCTTTTTGAAATAAGTCAAAAGTTTTTTTTTTTTTTTTCCCAATTGAGGCCTTAATATTTATGTTGGGGTCTGAATGGTGTCCAATCCAAATTTGAGACAGTCTGATCCAGTTCGGTTTATTGGGCTCACGTTTGAATCCCTTTTCGATAATCAAAATTGTTTACATTTTAAGATTTCTTAAGTATATTATTTCTGTAAAAAAATCACGTCGATCGGATAACAGATACTATTATGATCACTTTTGTCTGGAAAAAATAGATGGTCAGAAAATTAACGGTTCATAAAAAAGTTATCCAAATACATAATATCCGTTATCCAATCGATGTGATTTTTTACAGGGATAATATACTTAATAAACCCTAAAATGTAAACGATTCAAATTATTAAAAAGGAGTCCAAAAGTAAGCCCAATGAGCCAGACTGGATCCTCTAGCCCAAATGGTGGACAAGCCCCAGCCTTTATGTTGTCCTTATTTTTCATAAATAATCTCAAGTTGATTTGATTGCTGTAAACACATGATCTTATCATATTTTTTTACATGATTTCTCCATTTTCCAAATCATATTTATTGTCTATTTTATTGAATACAAATATAACAAGGGAATCTAGAAACTTAACCGATTAAATCATCAAAATAACCCGTGATAGGTAAACGGGCCGAAACTGGACATTGGCCCTTATTGAAACTATAGTTAGGATTGAAGTCGGTAGTACGGTTTTGAAGTTGTATGGGGTACTTAAGCTTGTGACCTTCAATATCGGTTACACAACTTCATACAATTTTTACTTCTCTTAATTCTCTATTTAGCAATTTTATAAATTCGAGTCTCACCGCTGCACAATTTTTTCTTACTTTATTTCTCTCCTACCAATTGTATTAAAAAGTAAAAAAATAAAATAAAAATAAAGACTTGGAGAGCTTACAAAGTTTTGAAGTTGTGGAAGGTAAGTCATATCTTCCATTTAGTGACAAAAAACTTCAAATATTAGAATCCCAACATGTCTGTCGCACATGAAAGTCAATCTCCCAACATAAGTGGCTATGCCCTGTCCATCTCGGATTTTAACCTTTTTTTTTTTTTTTTATTAAGGGAGATTATGAAAAAAAAAAAAAAAAAATTTATACAAATATGGAGGGATACAATTTAAAATTGTATCCCGACAACTTTTGAGTTGTACCACCATATTTTACTAATTTTTTTTTTTTTAGTTTTATACCCTAAATTGATATTTTCCATTTTTCTAACTTCCCAAGCTACAGCTCTCCAGATCTCAATCTAACCTAGCTATGTAGAGATTGAGAGAAGATGATATACTTCATTAATCAATAATACTGTTTTACATGTGAACTTTGTTTCCATTTAATAATAAGTCAATGGTGTGGTCCCTTGTTCTGAGTTTCAAAGGCCTAAGAACACATTTTATCTTTAAATTAACACCACTGAATATGGAATCTACTACATGTTTTCAACAAACCAAATTTGATGGTTTAAAAAAGAAACGACACATGACCTCTGCCCAAGAAAATCAATAACTAATACTTTAAATAACAACCCCCAACCCCATCACCCCCAAAAAAATGTTTGTAGCAAAGTTATTAATCTCGTATCCGTTAGTATATCTTCTTTCTATTTTCATTTTTTTATTAGTACAGTATGTACCGGCATACTAATTTCAAATTTATCATTACAAAGAAAGAAGAGTGAATTATACTGAACTCTCTTAATTTTTTTTTATAAAAATACAATAAATTCATCAAGACCTTCCCTTTAGTAAGACTAAATAGACCAAAAACTAATATATATACTATACAGTATGAAAACACGAAGATAAATAAGATGAAATATATATTTCAGAGTAAAAAAGATAACAAAATTATTTTTCCATTCATATGACTATGAATTACGGATGAAAATGAGAAGTGTTATGTGAATTAAAATTTTAAGAGAATCGAATATAATTATGTCAAAACTGTAAGGCTTATTGTATTTTCTTTAAAATCTTTTTGTTTTTCTTAAAAGAAGCTCCATCAAATAATTACAAATAAAGAAACAAATCGCAGTTTGTTTATAAATGAATAGTTTAAGTTTACATTCATATTTGTCATTTATTTTATAAAACAAAATGTGATTTGTTTATATGCTTATACATGTCTGATTGCAGGAATGATTTTTATTGAGGGGCCTTTGAGTTAGACGGTTCGAATCATCGTTGCGGATCATAATACGGGCCCACTAGAGAGGTATGGAAAGATGAAGGTATGAAGAGGAGTTCATCTCTGTTCGTTTGGGCATGCATGACCTTATTGAGATTAATATTCTAATAAAATGTATAATCTGACATTTGATTAAAAAAGTTGGGGTTTAGATTAATAGTCCATCTAAAAATCTAAGGAACAATTGAATCCCAAGAGGAAGGATGAGATATAAAATAGAGGATTATGAAGAGGTTCAAACTAATTAATTAAATTATAAAATTAATAGAACTTTCTCAATGCCTTCTTGTAATCTTGAGATAACATCCAAATAGAAAAAAAAAAATACACAATTAAAAAATAATAATAATAATCTTAAGATTATCATCTTAGTTCGCAAAATCAATTAAGATGTATCATCTATAGGATGTTGGACCACCAAGCCTGCAATGAACAGGGATAGGGTTGAACTAGTGTAAGGATATATCATAGATATGTATAGATTAGATAGATAGATATTGGGCATGATTTTAATAATACTGTAAAAAGATAACATAATTTCACTGGCAAAGGTCCAAGTGGCTATGATAAATCATGATCATAATATTGGTGGCCACTCCTTTTACTTTATTTGGATCTGTGTGGGCCACTCTTTTAAAAGTCTTCTCATCAAGATCATACCAACACTACAAGTGATGAAGGATCAAAACTCAAGTCTTCATAGAATTCATAAACCAGAGTAAAACAAAAGAGATGTTTAATGCAGTTTGTTAGAATTATTATTATTATTATATATTTATTAAGTAAAAATAATTTAAATAATTAAAAAAATAATTGATTATCGCTAAATATTTAAGGAATGACACTTTTCATTTCTATTGTTTAATTATTAACTTTTAACTTATAATAAATTATATTAAACAGACTCAAACACAATGGTGGTGACTCTGTCCTCAAATCACTAGAATTAGACTAAGGATATTTTTATTTTGCTGTCTCATATTAAAATTTTTATTAATTTGCAACTATATAGATATTTTAAGACATAGAGATTTAAGTATAGAGAATCATATATATTATAAATAACTCACCTTTCATTTTTTTTTGATATAGTTGGAAGTATCGACATAAACATGTATATAATTATAAATTTTACGATGAAATATGCATATGTTGCTCTGAAAGCCATGTTAGAGGGAAGATTTAACGTAGGTTAAATCAATTCTATTCAAGATCACTATATCAACATGTTAAGTTGATATTCTTAACTATGATTAATTGCACAAGTCAGTGAATCAGAATCATCTATTTCCTTGAAAAAGATGAAAGAGAAACCTAAACTCCATCATGAATGGATTTATCATTATCATTATTATTATTTTATTTTTAGCTAAAGTTATTTGCAAGGAGTGATGAACTGAAGTTGATGAATGATCTTTTCAACTTAAATCTAAAATAGCAACAAAATGTGAGAGATCGTTGATTTCAATGTGCTTATTCTTTTCTTAGAACATATATATATATATATAAACACAGAGTGAATTAAAATGGGCATCAACCCCAAATATCATTAATATTAGTTCTCTTCTCTCACAGGGCACAGAACCAAACACCACTGTGAGGAAAAATTTCAAACCTTTTGAGATATACATATGCTATATCTAAAACCCAGAATGTGTTCTTGGGTTTTTGGGTTAAACTAACTGTAACAGAAAAGAAAAATGAAAATGAAAATGAAAATGAAAAAACTGAGAAGCAGTGAAACATCTTCATGATCTCTTCAAACAAAGACCCTACTTTACCTACACACACACACACTCTTTCTATTCCACAAGAAGTGACTGAAAAACTACTTCTTCACAAGGAATGGTAAGACCCATGTCGTGATCAAACCCGAACTCTTCTTCGGCACGTTGAAGAAGGTTCTGGAACTCAGGATGAGTCAAGAGAGAGATTGGAACAATGTATCTGCTTCTGTTTACACCAACGTAAACAACAAAGTGGCCTTTTGGGACATCCATGGGAAGACCCTCTTCATCATATCCTTGTTTCTTTCCCAAGCTTGAACACCTCTTCACAATTTGCTTCAGAACTGTTGCTTGTGACAGCTTGTTTGATTTCTTAATGGCCATTTTTTTCTTTTCTTTTTTGTAAAGAGAAGAGAAATAAGAGGTGTTTGTGAAGATGAGAGGGAAAGGGAGAGAAGTAGAGAGAGAAGGAAAGGAGTAGGGTGGTGTGGTGTGTAATGGAGTGGCGGTGTGGGTATTTAAAGTGGGACTTTGAGGAGGAGAGAGAAAACAAGGTCATGTGTGGGGCAAAGGAGAGAGAGAGAGAGACCAGGGGTGTTTTGGGAGGGTGAAGCTCCGGGACATGTTGGGAGCCGAACCCATTGGGCTTACTAACCATTGTTGCCCCTCCTGAGGACATCGCGGTCCATCTATCTGTCTCACTCTCAAATTTTTTTATTTTTTATTTTATTATCATGAGAAATATTATTTATTGTTAAATTTATTTTTTTAAAATAAAAATTTAATTTCTCTCCGGTTAGTAATTCTAGTTGGAAGGAACTAATGAGCCTGGGCCCAATATTGGATTCATTCGAACTATTGATTATTTAGAATCTCAGAGAGGATCATCAATGGAAGAAATAAAATTGATTGGGTAATTGTAGTTACATAATCAAATCACACTGTATTCAGTATACGAATAGTCTATTTCAGAATCATACATGCCATATATTTTTTTGAAAACAAATATGTTGTTTGGGAATAAGCTATGTTAGTTAGATTTAGGGTCGCTGCTGTGCACCCAAATGGATCTATTTCGAGACTCATTTCGATAATCTAAACCGTTCACATTTTAGAATACATCAAGTAGAACGTACCTAAAAAAAAATTTAAGTTAATCGAATATCGTTAACCCTTTCATCCACTCACATTTGTATTCATTTTAATACTTTAAATCACAATTATTATTTATTTTTGTAGATACAAATGTTAGTGGATGAATGAGTAAATGATATCCGATTAACTTGATTTTTTGCAAGCATGTTCTATTGGATGTATTCTAAAAATGTTAACGGTTTGGATTATCGAAATGGGCCCATTTCGTTGCATAGCAATGGCTGCTGTGCGGGTACAGTGGCTGTTGTGCCCCTCGCATAGCAGTCACCCTAAATCCATTTTAGTTGATTTTTTTGACTATTTTAACCTGACTAAATAAGTTATGTTTTGAATGATAGTTGATTTTTTTTTTTTTGGGTAGTAGATTTGATAATTGTGAAAGAAAAAATAAAATAATATATACGCTATAAATATGACATTTTATCTTATTGACTATTTTAACCTATTTTATCTTTAGTGCCTATTTTAGCCTAAATCCAACTTCTCAAAAAAGCCTTAGAAAAGAGTGAGTCTATGTGTATAGAAACCAAACATAAAATGGAACAAAATGAGAGGGCCATGTCCCATTCTATGTTTAGTTTTTATGTTCCCAACATTACTATTTAGAAAATAAATGATTTGGATCATTCTAAAAACAATGTATATGTGTAGGACCAAATAAATACATAATCCTAGTAGTTTGTGGATTAAAATTCACCATTAGGTATTTTCTGTTCAAATTAACAATAAGTATGAAATATGTGCTAAAATGTAAAGGGATTATGTACTAAATTTTAAATGTCGGATGCGGTAAATCACTCATGAATTAAAGCACAATAAATTAAAGTGAATTTTACCTTCAAAAAGCTGACGAATATATCTATGGTTTGCACAATGAGTTTGTTTATAGACAATAGTATTTTAATTTTTTAATTAAATCGTTAACGGATCTAACGAAACACTTTAATTCACAAGTCACATGAGATTAAGTGATTATTTTGAAATATAAGGAAATTATGCAAACATAGACCAAATCATAAGAGAAAGCAAAGGGAAATTTCCCTTCAAAAAAATAAAAACAATTCCCTTCAAAAAAATAATGAGATTTGCCATGAAAAATCACATGAAATAAAGAATTTCAATGAAATATTCTAATGAGGGTGTGGGGTCATAAATTTGAATGACGACACGTAGCCAAGATGTCACCGAAGTGCCAGCCGGAGTGCCACGTGTCCTGGTCATGATGCTGAGATGATCTTAGCTAGGCTGGGGTTATTAGCGAAGATATCGAAATCCGAGTGTGGACGCGCCCTTGGGCTTCATGCTACAGTTCGGACTCAATGTCACGGTTCTTAATCTGATCTCACAATATGCGATGTGAGATTGATAAATCACCAAAGAGTTCAAATCCGGCAAATTATTTTGGAAAACTGATTTTTGTAAAAAAGTGCCAAACATGTACTGTTTTGCCAGATACAGGGTTGCCACCTAAATATTTTATTTTGAGGGAATTTAGGAAACCCTAACTCGTACCTAAGGCCACGTGTCCGTCATCATCAAAGTTGTCTCGGCTCGGGAACTTGGGTACGATTGGGGAAGGTCATCTATGAGCACCCCCGTTCGCCCGATCAAAGATTGACCTGTACTAAGCATGATATTTTATTTTTTGAAAAACACATGTGTTCTTATTCCGATTAATTAGCTAATCTTACTATGTGATGCGCACAGTAAACAAGTATAGACTAGATCGTCTAATTTGGAACAAAACATTGCATATTCGTTTGAAAACGGTTTGAAGTTTGCTACTCGCAAGTAGGCTAAAATACGGATTTGATGAATTGTTCCAATTCAAGTAATCCAACATTCACCCACAGGCATTCAGACAGTTAATCAAATAAGCAATTAGCCTCATAGCAAGCATGCTTTCATGGCAACATTAACACACATGCAATATGCTAAAGTGTAAACACTCACAGTATACTCCGAGCCAAAACAAAGAACTAGTTAGAAATCATGCATGATCCTAGTTCATATTAAGATGGCTAATGCAACACATGCAAAAATGCAACTAAAATAGGCTCGACTATTCTAGAATGACATGTGAAATGCAACTTGACACATGTATTCAACTTGGAATTGAAACACAATGCAGTTAGTATGATGCGCCGAGTCCGGTGCATGCAATACAGATGAAAGGATGCACGCATGCAAGCATAAGGTATGCTAAATGAAATATGCCCTAAAACTAACCATCATAAGCGGTTAAGTAAAAGAGAGAAAGAAATGGAGGTTGGAAGACATGTATCGCACACACGCACACTTATTACAACAATGCGCCCTCTCGCAGGAGGGACCGAATAAGAAGCTAACTAGCTAATCTAAGCTAATTAAACTAATTATTACACAACAAATTAATTAACTAATCCTAGTTAACTAATTATTACAAAACGAATTGAATAGCTAACGCATTAACTAATTGAAGTACAAACCAAAGCATAAGCAAGCTATCTAAGCATGGCAGCTAAGGAAAGCAGTAAAACAGGAGGTTCTCGGAGGGAGAAGAGTGGATACATGCTCGGTCGCCTCGGTCGGAAATCCAATGCGATGCCTCGACTTGCCTCTGTTTTCATTTGTTCTCAAAACTCTGCACCAAGCTCCAGAAAGATGAAACTCCACCTTAGGAATCTTGTGGGAGGGTGGCCGACCACTTTTGGTCTCTCCAGACACCTACCGACCACTTTTGGTTGTTGAAAAACCAAAAAGGTGATCGGCCAGCTAGTTTTTCTGGCTGGCCGACCAGTTGTTGCTGTTGGACTGCATTTTTCTGCAACAAAGAGCAAGAAAGGGCATGGCAATGTATTTGCAAGATATGTGTGCACAACCACCCTCCCTATCATGTCATGAACTCAAAGGGGTGTGGTTCTCGACTCTCGGGCCACCAATCGCGCATTTCCATGCGTGATGGCCGAGAGGCGAAGTTGCACAATTCAATATAAAAATGAATGCACAAGTAAACACATAAGGCCTAGAACTCTATCATGTATGATCAAGAGCGTCGGTAACCGGGAATTAAGGCACGTTTCATCACTTGAAGTATGAAACGTCCTTGGTTTCCCGTGTTTGGACTAACACCTATTCCAAACACAATGCAACACATAACATGGCATGCACAATGCTACTACATGGCATACACAATGCAAGGGACAGGCATGCAACAATATGCACGACAACATGAACAACCTAACAAGGCTAATGGCATGCACAATGCTAATGCATGTAACAACTAGCATACACAATGCAAATGTCAATTAGCATGCACAATGCAATGATGTAACCTAAGCATACACAATGCAAAGTATAAGGCATACATAATGCGATGAACATAACATACATAATGCGATGTAATATAAGCATACTCAATGCTCAAAGGCATGCAAACAAGGCTAACACATGCATACACAATGCAATGCTACAAAGGGCAACTTAGCAATGTTATGGACATGCATACTCAATGCAAGGGACAACTTGGCATACACAATGCTATGAACTACATGGCATACACAATGCAATGTAAGATAAGTATGCTCAATGCAATGGACTACATGGCATATACAATACACAATGGACTTAAACCAAAATGGATAGGCCTCAGTCATGCCAAAACAATGGCCATAATGCTAAAATGAAAGCACCAAAAACACATACAAGCATGCGTGCCAATTGGCTCACCAACTAAGGCACTAGGGTGCAACTCTCAAGAACACTTAAAGAGTAAAAAGCATGGAAGTGTAGCAACACTAAATGCACTGAAATGAGGTAAGAAATGATGTCAAATCATTCAATCAAAGCAAGCATGGCATGCAAAGGTCCTTAAAGCATGAAGCTAGTAAAGAGAACTACCAAGGAGGCATGCAATACATGGCACAAATGCATGAACTAAGCATAGACAGAGCTCAAGTAGGTCAAAATAAGAACCTAAACATGCTGAGACGAGGGCTCAAAGGCCTAGGCATGCAAGCATACAAGCTAAGGCATAAACTAGGCAACAATGCATAATACTCAAAGGCACTTAAAGTATGATTGAGGTAGGAACATGGCAATGCTAAATGCTCTGAAATATCATGTTAAGTGATGTCAAATCATGTACACAACACAAATAAAGCATGCAATAGTGCTCAAAGCTTGAGGCAAGCAAGAGCATTTGTATTACAAGTATACAAAACATGAAGCATGTGACCAAGGCAACCCAAAACAGCCCTAGTACATGTTAAAATGAGTCTAAAACATGCATGGAAGTAGGCCAAAACATGCTAGCATGAAGGGCATAAGGCATAATGCATACAAGGCAAATAAGGTGGATTACACTACACCTATTAAGACCAAGCATGGGATGACTTAAGCAATAAAAATCAGAGTTATATTATGGCAAAATAACCCCAAAAACACATTGAAATGATGGCTCGCAAGCTAAGGCGTGAAGGCATACACAATGATTCATGTTAACGTATAAAGGGGCAATCCCTCAAATGCATTGAATGTGCGACAAATGTGAATGTATAGCCATGAAACATGGACTGAAATCACATAACAAATGATGCCAAATCATTGAAATAGTCCAAGTAATGCATACTAGTGGGCTCAATACACTACAGCTCACAAGCTAGATTGAACCAAGGCTATACAAAGCAAGTCATGTATGACCAAAATAACTAAAATCAGACCTTAAACATGCTAAAACATGAACAAAATCTTCTTTAAGCTAAGCCAAAAGCATGCTAAAATGACATGTCAAGGCATGATGCATGTTAGGCTATTTCAAGGGGTTGCACTACAAGTGCATGAGGCATGCAAGGGCCAACCAAACCAAACCAAAAAAGAGTCATGACATAGAAAAACATCACCAAAAACATGCTGAAATGGAAAGAAAACAAGCTAGAATGACATGCTACTTCATGAAGCATACAAAACTAGTTTGTGTGATTTACACTACAAGTGTATTAACCATGCATGGGGTGACCAAACCAAGAAAAAACAGTGGTATGCCTCAGCAAAATAACCACAAATACAAGCTAAGAATGAGCCAACACAAGCTTAGCAAAGGTGCTCAAACATGAGGCCTATGAAGCAAGTAAACAAGACACAAGGAGAGGGGATAACCCTCTCCTATTTTGGACACCAAAATCACCTTTCCACCACTGAAAATTATCTGGATTTCAGTGATAGAAAGGTCATGCAAAGGGTTTAACAAGAGCCTAAAGGGATGGCTCAAAATAAGGCCTAACAAGGCCTAAGATGGGGTAAATCATCCCAAACGAAAAAGTGACCTAAAACAACTATTTTAAGCACTTAAAAACAGAACTTTTTACAGTTAAGAGTTAAGCTTAAAAACGTGTGCAAGAAGGTCTAAAAGCTTAAGCAAGAATGGGGGTTTTAAGGCTTAGAAACTCACCCTTGTAGAACCACTTCAAGGCTGCAACTCCAGCAAGTTTTTCAAACTCAAACCAACCCAAGAACACCAAAAACAACCTTAAGGGACCTCAGCTCCAAGATTAAGGTGTTTGAGTGTGTGTTTGTGTGTTAAACCAAGACAAATCTACACTTTTGAAGCACAAAAATGGAGAAACAAGGCAAGATAGATACAAGATGATATGTATCTCTCTAAGGGCAATTTTTTGAACCCAGAGGAGTGAGGGGGAGCTTCCCTCTTATAGAAGAGAAAAGGCAAAGCTTCTAGGAGAAGCTAAGCACCAAGGCAATCCCTCCATACACGTGTATGGATGATGGCTCTAATGTCCTCCAGCTGTGCTAACTGGAGGAAAATATCTCCAAAAAAGTGTCAAAAAGCAGCCGACCACTTGAAGTGGTCGGCCTGCTACTTAAAGTGATCGACCGACCACTTTAAGTGATCTCTGAGAGCAAAAACTGGTCGGCCATGGTGGGAGAGAGTCTAGGGCATGAAAACAATGCAGTCGTGTGGTGACCGACCAGAAAAGATGCCTCAAGGACCAAGAAAGCCAGTTATCCGACCAAAAAACTGGCTGGTAGAGGAAGAAGTGGTCGGCTAGGAGAAATACTGGTCTCCCACCCTTGGACCACCTTCCAAACAAGGAAAACAAGGTTTATACCAAAAACAAACCAAAGCGGATGCAAGACGAGAGATCGAGAGGCAAAGCACGCGGCCGAAAGCCCCGAAAACTGGTCTACGAGCACCAAAAGTGGTATGCAACCACAAAAGTGGTCTCCCGAACCACAGTGTCTCTCTAGGCAGAGGCAACAAGGTGTGGTTCAAAAACCACGCCAAACGGAGAACGTTAAGCGGTCCCGAGACAAGGCGCACGGCCAAAGGCTCCAAAAATCAAAAATTAGTCTCCAAACGGGAAAAGTGGCCTACGACCACAAAAAGTGGTCTACGACTACAAAGAGATGGTCTACAAGACCTCTCCCTCCCTCCGGGAAGAGAAAACAAGATTTGGTCCACAAACCGAACCAAAGCACAAAGAGTTCAGAGGCCAGGAGGCAAGGCTCTCAACTAAAACTCTGAAACCTCTAAACGAGCACAACATGCGCCATCACCGAGCGCTCAATCGATGACCTTTGAGTCTTAAGGTCGGTCAAAAATGGGGTGTCTACAGTTGTCCCTCTTTGACAGAACTCCAAAGTCATAAGTGACGGGGGTGAATGTCAAAGTCCAGAGACGACCCATTTTTGACAACGCCGAAGACTTAGACAAACAGGCAAGATATTAAAGAGATGCGCCCACAGGCTGGGGCAAGATGCAAATGACATGCACAAAGCCAAACATAACTTATGATCATGTAAAGAAAGCTGTAACGAAGCAAATATATATAATAAATGCAACAGTTTAAGCAAGCAAAAACGAACCAAACTACATTACATGCAGAAAGGATGTAAGAGAATTATACAATTCTCACTACGTCTCACGCAGAGTAAATACAATACTATGGGAGCCGGATAATTGGAAGAATCAGAAACGTACTCTAGGAGACAGATATTACTCGGCTCTATCCTGCACGATCAGGAGGCCGAATAAAATAGATAAGCCGAATAGATACTGAACTATGGAGCCAAGTAAATAAAAGGATAATGAGTGAAAAGTGGACCTGGCCACGAGGCCCAGGAAACGAGTATAAATAAAGGAATAACAGACTAAGAAAGGTATGTGAAAACTATTACACTGTACTTGAAATATAAACAATTCAGAGATTAAAGACCAACTTACCCATCGGAGTGCTAATTCCGGCACCCCCGACTGGAGTGTTTATTCATTTTCAGGTGACCAAAAGAGGATCACTAGTGTCCCTCGAGATCAGAAGAGTATTCGTAAACCAATTCTCCACAATTGACGCCGTCTGTGGAAATACTCAAACACATCCATGGCGGGCGTAACGGAAGACCCTCTGATAGTCACTAATAAAACCACGCAGAGAGATGACCTCACTCCATCAAACATGCTTAGACTGGAGACCATCCCCGTAAGACGCGCTCTGAACTTCGCCTTACCTTCGACTCCAGAGCATGAAGCAATGCAAGCGATCATGGAACAAGCAAAGCAAAACAAACAAAGGTTGGAGAACATGATCGCAGAGAACGAACTTCTTCGTGAATATTTGGCCTTGGAAGTGGCGAAGTCCGAACAAGCTGTACGCCTAAATCCGGAACGATCTCCGAAGGCAGGTGGTCGACGACCTCGAGCCCGACAAGACGACACTAATAGCGACTCCGACTCGTTATCCCCGGAGCCCAGGAAGAAGAGGCGACCTGAAACTACTAGTTCTTCTGAAAAAAGCCCCCGTATAAGGCACAAGCGAAGAAGGAACAGTTCAGACAAAGATCAACACGATCCCTTCGTACGACAGATTGCAAAGGCAGTGCTACCCAAGAAATTCAAAGCATCGTCATTCACTTTCTACGATGGCAAATCAGACCCCACAGACCACATCCGCCACTACAAGCAAACCATGACATTACATGCAAATGACGAGGCCTTCATGTGCCGAATATTTCCCAGCAGTTTTGGACCATTGGCTGTCAGGTGGTATTATAAACTGGAGCCGGCTTCGATCAAAACCTTCCACCAATTACAAAAATCCTTCAGGGCCAGATTCATCACCAACGAGGTCCAGCCGAAACAAGACGACTCTCTCTGGTCAATGCAAATCCTGCCATGAGAAACACTAAGAGCATATTCGGCACGATATTGGAAATGCTTTAATCTTGTTGATGACGCTTGCAATGACTCCATGGCCATCACCGCCTTCAAAATGGGATTACATCCAGATAGTGCCCTCCGCAGTTCCTTGACTAGAAGACCCCCCTAAACAGTCTGGGGGTTGATGAAGAAAGTAGAGGAATACTGTAAAGTGGAAGATGACGCCTTGCGGGTTAAAGCCAGACACATGGCCAACAAAACGGCCCCTTCTAAAATTGCTCAGCCAATAAGTTTCATACCACCTCAGAGCCCTGAACCACGACAGCGGGCTAAACGAGACAAGAAACGGGATTCTCGCCGATCAAACGATCAATGCTCACACCGAGCAAATGAGGAACTGCAAGTTGATAGTAGGCGCACAAAGCGCGCCGACAAGAAATATACGGAGTTGTCAGAACCAATCAGCTCGGTTATGTCCAAAATCCAACATCTTTCGTTTTTCAAATGGCCGTCCAAAATGGTAGGACCCCCTGACATGAGAAGGCGGGACAGGTGGAACTATTTCCTTAATCGCTCCCTAGTTGTGAGAGGGAGGAACTTCTCTTGGAAGGCATGCACGAATGCCTCCCATGTGTGCTCAACTCTATTCTTAACATACTTCCACCACTATCCAGCCTCTCTTTTCAACTGGTAAGCCACTAATTCTACCCATAATTCATTCTCTTGGATGTCCAAGATTGCAAAAGATTTGACAATTTGCTCCAACCACTCATCTGCTTTCATTGGGCCAGGCCCACTGCTAGTCCTTATTCAAAAGGAAAACCCTCGTTCCTCTTTCGGCAATTCTAGCCGTTTGCTAGGCCCTGAGTATCTCCATTGACTCTCAAAGATCACCCGCCATCTCCCGGGCTAATGTCCCCATTGCATCTTGGGCCGGTGGAATGGCCGCATCATTTTGCCCTACCTCTTTTTCTTGGGAAGGAATATCTTGTTGTGCCAGCACATCCCAGCGACCTCTACAGGGCCTACCTCGACCTCTTCCTTGTCCCGACATCCTATATAGAAATAAGAAGAAAAAATTAACTCACAATCCATACACCACATACTGCTCACCTATCACGCATGCAAGTCAAACATACTCCTATGTAAACACCTATATCAAATAGAACACACCCCGTATTCACATAAACACATAGAACACACACAAGTTACGCTCCCAAGACTCTTGCTAGTTTCATGACACTCAAAGTTTTTCTAGTGGAAAAAAGCATTGATCAGGTGCCTTTCCAAAAGGACTTCAATGATTACAGCATGCACCAATCATATCCTAAGAGCTTAACTCCATACCCACATAAAAGATAAATACACAAGACACGCAAGGCATATAAGCGTCCCATCCTAGCCTAGGAAAGCCATTGTGACAAATGTCACTTCCCACGAGCCCAAGGTATTCAAACCTTGTGCTCTAATACCAATTTGTAACGCCCTGCTAATTTACACATGGATACACCACAACAAGCATAGCAGTATACAAAATAGCCATCTTTCCCATTGAACTAAGGTTCAAAAACAATTTTATATTTCCAAAATACCTCGAACACATCTCCAAGTTCAATGATCTAGACGACAATACAAAACAGAAAGGCCCCCAAGGGCTTACAACGTTCCAAAATGCTTGCTTGGTACAACAAGGTATGCTTTTAAAGTCTTAATACAAAATTCTAAGTCTTAACAACCAAAAAGTTCTTGATCTATCAAGTCCAAAATGAACCACTACTAAATCCAAGTCATTTCTGAAGTAGTATGTCATCATCTCCTATAAAATAAATAAGGGTGAGCTATATGCCCAATAGGAATACATTTAACCAAGTATCTAATCATTTGAATAAGCCTACGGCACCGTTGAGACAAAACAAGGTGAGTAATAAACATACCTTTTTAAACATGGTTAATTATGTAAACTAATGCACAATTGAATAATCTCATTTCTATCTCACACCAAGCATCATCATATCAAAAAGGAAAACATACCATGAGTCCCCCATAAGAGTCCAAATTTAAAATTGAAATCACTTTTATTAAAAAAAAAAAAAAAAAATCCTACATTTACTGGCTATTATACGGCAAGACGTGGGCATAAAAAATCATCTGTCTTTCCACTTTTACCGGCTATGATACGGCAGGACCAGTGGGCATCCAAAAATATTTTCCCACATTCGTCCGACGATAAGCTAAAGACAAGGTAATTGGACACCTTAACTCCCCGCGCGGGTACCAATACACACCATCACATCAAAACCGACTCTTATCCCGAGACTCATGCTCAATTTGCCAAACTTTCATTCATTCACAAGTATTCAACACAGTACGAGATGAAACACAACATTGCACTAAAAAAGAATTAATTTCCAAGCCACAATTTCATTGTCATCTCAATATCCATATCTTTTATCCTTTATTGTTCACAAGACTCCAAGACTTTACGAAAATTCCAATTAAAGTACTATTCTCTCTACTTAGTTGGAAATCAGGGTTTTTAATCAAATTTGGGGCTTTCCCTCTATTTATATATATATAAATTCTCAACACCAATCTTCCTCTTTTATGTTGATTTATTGACATTTTAATAACAAGTGAGTAGAATGTCCCTTATTGTTAAATCCAAAGTTTAATCAAACTCAATCATTCAATCAAGCTTTAAAATCAAAACAATACCATATAAACTCCTTCAAATCAGAGAAATGCTAGGTTAAAAGTGACCATACCTTAAGTTATGAGCACAAGAACCGAGCTTCTAGGTGAACTCTTCACCAAACAAAATTTCAATCGGTAAAGATGATGATCTTCAAGTGTTCTTCACCCTTTGCAGGAGATTTAGGTCAGATCTTAAGAGAATGAGTATTTTGGAGTGGAAACTCAGGTAGTGTTTGATAGAATTTTAGAATTATGATTTGAAAATAGAGTTGTATTTTGAGTTTGTGAGTTTTGAATTATGATTTGAGTCTGAAAAATTTGTTTAGTTATGAGTTTTGAGAAAAGTTTTGAATTGAATTTGGAATTTTTGATGTGACATATGATATTTGATTCAAAAATTTACAACTCATAACTAAACACATAACCCAAAATTCTATTCAAAGATCATAAAAAAAAAAAATTTAAATCTGAAAATATTTTTTATTTAAAATATAAAAATAACATGTGCCAAAAAAAAAAAACTGTTCCAGTCAACCGACCGGATATTCGGGGAGACATCTGGGAGGATGACCAGGTAAATATGTTTTTAAAAGTGAGTGTGGAATCAATTTTTGAAAATTCTAACCAAACACAGCACTCAAACCAAGGTGTGAAATTACGTTTCAAAAACATAGCCAAACACAGCTCGGGCTTTGTGGGCTTGAGACAAGAAGGAGAAAGCGAGAAAAGAAAAGTGGAGAGAATGATCTGGAATCGTACTTTTTAAAGTGTAAAATTGCGCAGACTGTTTGAGTACAACTTTCTTCGCTCGAGCAAACAGCAAAATTACGAGAGGATTGCTCGAGCGACAATTCTACTGCTCGAGCGAAAAATAAAGAGTCCCAAAAGTTTTACAGAGCTACAATGAAACTACTGGAAGCTCGCATTCCACGCTTAAGCGCAGCTTCCTACTCTCAAGCGGTCCTGCCTGTAAACTTGCGAGATACTGAGAGCAGTAATTCTCCGCTCAAGCACAATTTTTTTTGCTCGAGTAGTTACCTAGAACGAAATGTTACAGGAGCTTTTAAGAAATTTTCAAAATTTTTTGAGTCAACCTTATATGACAAATAGTTGAGCAACGTTTGATTAATGTACCCTCTTGTCCTACAATAATGATTCTTTCTTTTTAACTTTCTCAATTTGTCTATACCTTACTCTAGGAGAAATTATTGATCAGTATTATTTTTTATAAAAAAAGTTGATTCATAAAAAAGTTTATAAATTTAATGATTAAAATTTGTAAAATTTATTACTACAATTTGAAATTTTTTTTACAAACCAACACTGAATTGATATTTCCCTCTTTTTTATTAAAGCATACAAAAAAAAAACTATATGTATTTTATTAATTTTAATTAAACCTAATTTCACTATTAAAATTGAACGTAAACCGAGTACCCCTCTTTTGTTGGTACCAATATTGTAGGACAAGAGAGTACATTAATCAAACTGGCTCAACTATTTGTTATTCACTCAAAAAAATTTGAAAATTTCTTAAAAGCTCCAATTTTTTAAATAAGAATTTAACTTTCTCAATTTGTCTACTTGTTTTTAGGAGAAATTACTGATCACTGTTTTTTTTTTTTTTAAGAAAAAAAATTATTGATTCATAATTTTTTTTTATAAATTTAATGATGAAAATTTATAAAATTTATCATTAATATGAAGAAAAAAAATTACAAACCAACATTGAACAGATATTTCCCTTTTTTTTTTTTAAAGCATACAAAAAAACTATATGCATTTTATTAATTTTAATTAAACTTAAATTTGAATGTAAACCGAGTACTCCTCTTTTGTTAGTATCAATAATTTTAGGGCAAATCTCACTTTACTCCCTTATTCATATGCCGATTATCCCCTCTTATTTAAAAGAAATGGGAAATTTTGCCAAAACTCATCCATTGGACCCTTATTTGGTGAAAAGAACAACCAATTTATTTTGTTTCATAAACCTCCTAAAGAGAAAACACATAATTGAGTAAGGATAAAATAAAAATATCTTCTTCTTTTTTCTTGGACAATATTGCCAGAGTAATATTTTACTATGAACCAAAGTAACATGCTATTGTGAGACGGAATAACATATTACTATCGAACTGAGTAATTGTCAAACAGAATAACGTGTTACTGTCATGTTTATATCAATTTCGACTATAATATTTTTATTTTTATTTTAACAATTTCATAGTCAACATGGATCTTATTTGATAGATCTTGATGAGAGAATTTTAAAAATGCTAATTTTATTAAAAACCAACATCTATATCAAAAGTTATATTATTTTAAAATCTAATATTTTGATAATAATGGTATATGTTGGACTTTTTAAGGAAAATTTTTTGTACTAATCATTAATGCATTAAAATTTTATTATGAGGGAATTTTGACCAAATCCCCCTTTAGAAATAACCAATAACCTCATTGTGGTTTGTCGATTGAGGTATATTGTTAAACATTCTGTCCAACTTAACAGGTCCTAAACATTAAGGGATTATTTAAACTTTAAAGGGTGTGGTTGTTTGGACAGACTATTTGGTTTGAATGAATTTGTATCATATATTTGTTTAGTCATGGGATTAGATGTCTGGATTAGATTATTTTTAGTGAATCCAATGTTTGTTTGGGATATTATGGAGAAGTATAAATGTTCAAATGACTATTT
This sequence comes from Camellia sinensis, assembly GCF_055761805.1. NCBI lineage: Eukaryota > Viridiplantae > Streptophyta > Magnoliopsida > Ericales > Theaceae > Camellia > Camellia sinensis. The sequence goes on along the minus strand of NC_138966.1, from coordinate 27,068,355 downwards.
TATCATTTTCAATTATTTACTAAGTAATAGCAATATTAAACATAGCTTTAATATTTTAATTATTTTTAGCTAGATTAAATAAAAAAATTATTTTATTTTATTTTTTGCACAATTAAATAAATTTATTTTTAAAAAATTAAATAAATTAAATATCAATAAAAATATATGTTATTTTTTAATTAAAATTTTAAATAAATTTATTTTAAATAATAATAATTAAATAATGAAATAAAATAAAACATCTATTAAAATTTAAATAATGAAATTAAATAAAATATAAACAAAATTTTAAAACAAAACATCAATAAAATATCTATAAAAAATTATTTTAAAAAATTAAATAAATAAAACAAAAATAAAAATAAAATTAAATAAAATTATTTTATTTTTAAATTGAGACATTTAAATTTTATTGAATTTTACTAAATATAATACATAATTGAATATCAGAGGGCAAAAATGTAATTTTATTAGCTAATCCCATGGGATGAGTTATCCCATGGTTTCTATCTCACCCCTCTCATGGGATACCATAGTCCCACAAATATGGGACTAATAGTCCGGAGGGACTATTAATCCGGAGCAAAACTTTTGAAACAAACAACAGACTATTAATCCAGCCGGACTAATAGTCAATCCCATGCACAATCCTTCCAAAACAAACGCCCCCTAAGAGGGTTAAAAGGGCATTTTGCCTTCCACACAAATTACAAAAATATCTATAGTTCAGACACTTAGGTTACTTATATACATGAGTATTTTAGTTTTTCATTAAATTGTTAATGGATCTAACGGTACATTTCAGTTTACAAACTACAAGGGGACTATATAATTATTGCCATTTAAGAGGCGAATAGTCCGCACATGAACCAAATCATAAAGGCTTAAAATGAAATTTGCCCATAATTTTATTCTTATTGTCATTATTACCCCAAAGCAAACCTACCTACACCAAAAACAAATTTAGGAAACAAATGTGGTTAACAATAGATGGGCATTAACCAAATTAAAATTTTGATCACAAAAACATACAGAAACAAAATATTTGTTCTACTTCTATATATAGCTCATTTCTCTCTGCTCGCCATTCTTGTCAACTGTGGAAAAAAAATAATCTAATAATAGTAGATATTATTCAATGAAAAAAATAAAATAAAATAAACTCACAATCAATACTCATGACACATGCATTATTGTATTAAATCGCGATTCAAAGGTGAGAGGGTAATTTGTAAACAAATTGGGCCAAGTTAGGAAGAGTCTTCTTTCGGAGTTGGGCCGCGTAATGGGCCGAGATAAGGGCTGGTGTAGCTCGGTCTTAGGACTGGTGTAGCTCGGTCTTAGGCCAAGAAGACATCTTATATTTCAGATTTGGGCCGAACTATGATCATACGAGAAGAATATTTCGCGCTACAAAAGGCTTTTCCATTTGATCGTATTAGTATGTTTTAGAAAGATAAATCAATGCCCTCTTTTATTTATTTATTGTTTTTTTGTAGAGATCTTCCCATATTTTAGCATTCATTGGCTTCAAATTAATGAACTTTTGTCATGTGGCCCTCTCCTATTATCAAGATAATACAAGCAACCTACAAATAGAAGTCATAATCAAAGATATAAATTCAAACCTAAATGAGAAGCACTCATAGCTGCCTCCCCACTCCAAATTTTCTAGGACTCAGAAAGTAGCCTTCTACCAAAAAAATACCTAGGAATTTAGAACTTCATACAACCACCCTGGTTAGATTTATTTATTTTGATAATTTATTTAATTATATTTTAATTTATTTAAAAGAAAAAAATATAATCATAATTTATTTTGATGATTTATTTAATTATGTTTTAATTTATTTGGAAGAGAAAAATAGAATCAAAATTTATTTTGATGATTTATTTAATTATGTTTTAATTTATTTGAAAGAGAAAAATAGAATCAAAATTTATTTTGTTCCATTATTTCTCACCTAAATCTTTATCCTAAATGTTGTTAGAATGTATTTAATATTTGATTAAATCAGGAGTTCAAACGGCCCAAAACAGAAGTTCAAATAACCCAGCACAGTAGCAGTTCAAATGGTTCAAGTGGAAGATATTCAAATTAGTAATGATGAAGTGGAAGATATTCAAATGAATACAACGGCTATAAACGACTATAAGTTTCATTATATATACCAAAGCCTCTAATGTAAACAAGTTACAAAAAAACAAGAAAATATTCTTTGATCTATAATCACTCACATCGATTCTCTGAAAAATTCTCTAAGAAGTGTTCTTCAATTTTTGTTTACATCCTCTTTCAGAAATTATACACTGAGACGTGTCGTTTTAAGCCCATCTTTCCTGTGTGAGATTTACAGAAAAATCAGAGTTCCATTTTTATATTTATCTTTGAGAGATAATTCTTGTAACTTTCTGTGAAAGCAAAAACATATTCTTTTCAACCTTATAAGAGTGTAGTATACTCAGTATTCTTGACTTAGAAAGTCTATATAAAATCTGTGGAGGATTGCTCCATCTGTGAAAAGGTTGCTAACACCCTGTGAAACTAGAGTATAGCGGAAAATCTCAAATAAAGCTTGAAGAGTGGACGTAAGCCGAGTTGCAGCCGAACCACTATAAATTTTTTTGCATCTCTCTCCCTTATCTCTTTACTTTATTTAAATTGCCATAGCTATATTTCACATTTTCACTGTGTTAAAATCATTAACTGAGAACATTTGTTTTAATTATTTCTATTTCATTAATTATATTTATCTATTGTGCTAGTCATAATTTTTATTAAGGTATTATTATTTTTATTTGTAAAAATCTAATTTATCCCCCTTTTTAGGTTGTCTTTTGGGTAACAACCTTGTTTGGTGCGGATTTTATTTTGAGAGTTTGTCATTGGAGTATTTGGTTTCTATTTATAATCTGTGACAAAAATGACTTAAATACAATGATTATTCAAAAATTAAAAAGAGACGTGTTGGATTGTGATTTTGTCTATTACATATTTGTAATGGAAAAGTTCTATTAGATCATCTAACGGTAAGTGTAATGATTATATCTTAATTTAAAATAAGAAAAATTAATGAAACATTTCTCTCTAACTTTGTGTAATAGGAGAGGTACAAGATATGTTTTTTTTATTAGTTAAGGTCCCTCAACATTTTCACAGAGAAAATTTAACTCAGAAAAATTTTGTCCAACTAAAAAAAATTTCGGCCTACTCAGAGAAATTTCAATTTATTTCTCTGTAAAAATTGAAGTTTCTCTTAGTCGGGTTCAAAATTTCTCTGAGTCGAGTTTTTCCTGTGAAAATACTAAAGGATCTTAATTATTATGAAAATATTGTATGTCTTTTATCCTATAAAATCTTAATATCATAAACCTTAAACAAAAATTTTCCTTTAAAATAATCATAAATTTGTATTATTATTTTATAACCATTAAATATGTAAAATATGGAATAGAGAGAATCAAAATACAAATGTTTTTAAATTCTGGGCTTAGATGATCTACTTCTAGGACTAAAGTACATTGACTATTGACGTTACATGCTATTTATGAATAGAACTAGGGCAGTTTTGTAATTTTTGAGCAAAAAGTTATTTTGGTACAATTTTTTAGTGTTGTTATTAGTATTTCATCAATTATTTTAAACGTTTCATTTCTTTGAACCCCTACTTATAAATTGTAAAACTCTTAAAAAAAATTTCTCCCCCCAAATAATACTAAAATTATCCTTATAAAAACATTCCACATATTCAAATGCACACCCCCACACCCCAAAAAGTCTCTCTCCCAAAACCCTAACAAAACCTATAACAGTGGAACCTCCCAAAACTATTGGAAAATTTTTGTGATGATTAAAAAGTTTTTTTTTCGCTTCATTACGAGATTTGTCAATCTGTTTAATTTTTTTTTTTCCTATTACTTCTTTTCACACATACAACACAATCCACTTTCATACTTTTCTAGTTAGTTTTTTGTCATTCATCCATTGCCTCACTATACTTGTATGCTCTTTGTGTGAATAAAACTGGACAGAATTTCATCCACCTGTCCGACCTCCTTTGCTTGTTTGTTTGCTTCTGCTGTTACTTCGATTATCTGTTCTCGAACAAATAAAAAATGTTCGATTACCTATTCTTGAACAAATAAATAATGTTCGGGCATGTGTTCCCAAATTTCAATCACATGTTCGGGAATCTAGTCTCGAAAAAGTGACGAATAATTTTTGTCATTTTTTTCAAAAACCTTATTGAACTAAGAACGCTATCAAAGTTATGAAGAAGAGTTTGTATTATTGTACACCTCTCATTTCATGAAGTTGTAATTGCCAGAAAAACTTCCACTCATTGTCATTGTCAGAGAAGTGTATGTAATCAAATGGTTGTCACCGTTGCTGTCAGAATATTGCCGCCAAAAGGTTTTCAAGGTTTTCAGGATAGGTAGGTTTTGAAGGTGAGATTTAGGGAAGATGGATGCGTGGTGATAGAGGTGAGTACTCTCATAAATCTTAACTCATGATATACTGAGTGTATGAGCTTAATTGTGAAATGGAATGTCCCAAAATTATTGATATCCTTTTTAGTAATTTCGTTTGAAGTTATTATTGTAATAAAAAAAAAAGAATAAAGATTGGGATGCCCTTTCCCCCACCCCCTTTGACCCCCTTTCTTTTTTGATTAGTCACTTTTTCTTTTTCTTTTTCTTTTTTTTCTTCTCTTCCAATCACCACCCGCCATGTGTGTGTGGGGGTGGTGGGGGTTAAAGTTTGAAAGGGTCTAAATCACTGCTAGAAAAAAAAACTAAAAACTAGAAAGTCTAAAATAATTGATAAACTACTAATAGTAGCACTCTAATTTTTACCTAGGGTTGGTTTGAGATGTCCTAAAAAAGTGCACTTTTTGACTTATTGGTGGGTTTGGATTGGGTTTGGGTTGGGTTTGATGTGATGTGTTAGAAGGTGATGTGATTTAAATAAGATGATGTGACTTAAATAAGATAATGACTTTTTAACTTTTTAACTTATTTAGTACATGTCAAACTAGCCCCTAGTGTCCGAGGCAAAAAGGACTTAGATATTGAGAAAGTAGAAGGAAAAGTTTTTAACTTCTATATTTAGATAATTTGCGTCTAGTATTTACTACCATTTTTCTCATGCCGAGAGATTAGTACAAGTACATTCCCTATATTGAGGCTACATTGAGGCAGTTTGGTATTGCTTTTAGGGGTGGCTATAATTTATTTTAATTTGAGAGTTTATATCAGATTACTTAATATAACTTCTGTTTATAGTTTATTAGGTAGAAATAATTTAAATAAATTGAAAAAATTGATTATTTAAAAGTTAGGAAATGAGTGTTTTTAACTTCTCCTTTTTTATTATCAACTTTTAACTTTAGAAAAGTTACACAAAGCAGAGCCATTGTATTCGCGAATAGAAGATGATAAGTATTATCTCGAAATACAATAAGTTATTTTTCATTAGGACAAGATAATTTCACATATATAGAATACATTGAAATTAGTTATTGAAAAAATTACATTGTTAGTCTCTATATTTTGACTCTTATATTATTTTGATCCTTAGCTCAATTTTGACCTTGATTTTTTTTTTTTTTGGTCTCAAATTGGTCTAACTGATTTCTATTACTAACATTTTTAATGGCAAATGGGCACACAAGAAGATATGTCATGCTTTAATGAATAAAATTGTAAACTGGATTAATTCAGTGACTAAACCTTAACCAAATCAGTAATCATTTTCCGGTAAAAATTCTAATAACATTATCAATTAGATTAAATTGATGCAAAATATAAAATTAAAAATTAAAATTGGCTGAATTAAAAAAATAGAGCCCACAATGCCACTAAATGGCAAAATGTAAAGACTTTGCCCTTAGTTATTTCTGATTAGGAGGTTTGAACCAAATGCAAAAATTATTTGATTTCTAAGGTAGTACATAGGACACCTATGGGCTGTAACTCTGTAAAAACTGGAGGAATACTTACTTTCAACTCGGCAAACTCAAGACTCAACAGAACTAACTGAACCCAATGGCATTCAACACTCAGTGAATGCCTATATCAAGATTTGAAGTTGAGACAGAAAATAAGAGTGGGCCAACGCATGGGTTAGTCCTGATCAGAGCAAGCCATCCCATGTTCTGTGAATGAGATTGGTTGATAAATGGACAATAGAAACAGAGGAAATTGGAAAGTGGGTCCTCCATACTCACCCAAAGGCGGTGACTTAGTAATTTGCTAATCAAACAAATTGCAATTTCTATGGTAGAAAATGACCATATTTTTGCACATGAAAACCATGTTACCCTTGCCTCCCTTGTATTTTGAGAAAATTATTCAATATTCTCCAAAGAGATAGAACCGACCTTATCTCTCACCTAACCAATTAAGATTGTCAGGTTGGTTCCACTTATCCTATGAAACACCACATCAACATGCTAAGTTGATAATCTGAAAATACTGAATAAAGACAGACATTGTAAGGACCTGTGATGTCAATGCACCTGCTGAGTTAATTTATCCCAACTATTTTACAAAGCTGTAACCACCCATTTGTGCTCTTTTATTGTTACCTCCACTGCACAACCACATATACATACATACATATATACATATATCTTCTTGCCAGGATGATGTTGGCAGTAAGGACATGGGGACCATGGTTGGTAGAGCATTTGTTATAGATGACTGCCTTTTTGAACCAAATGTGGGTATTCCAGCACAAGATCTTCTCTTCTAAAAAATTGTCTACTTGTTCGCAAGATTTGATGAGAATCTCATGACATTAAAATTTTACGGCTAAAAATTCTATCTCCCCGTTCTTATGCACTTTTAGCCATAAAATTTTCATATCTTGAGATTCCCATTACATCTTAAGAACACAGATATAAGAATTTTAGAGTAGAGGATCCTTTGTTGGGTATAGCCACCACGCATACTATATATGAGGTTATGAGACTTTACAATTGTACAACAAATTAATAGACAAAATTGCACCAATGTGGATTGAACAAAAAAATGGACATGTTTCAGGCCAGTGAAAAAGGATTGGAACCAACAACACCACCATTATCAGAAACTCCTATAGAAAGATAACTCTTGGGCCCTGTTTGTGTATGTTTTTGAAGAGGTCATAGGCATCTCCTAAAGCTCATATCACATGGTCTATTCTGAGTTTAATGCCATTCAAACCTAACAGGCAAATTTGAGACAAATTATGAAGAAAATGATGGAAAGGATTGCGTTGAGAAGACTAGGACAGCTAACATGAAATCCCAACAAAGTACCCCAGAGTTTAGAGGTCCCCATTACAGCTCACAGATGGAACCCGGAACACCAAGGACTTCCGGACGTACCTGAGCTACAGCTACAATCACATGTACTACACAACATTTAGAGAACTCATTGACGTCTAACTTATTTAGTCAGAGGCACAACTGTATGATCTTACATTGCAACCTACTATGGGAAACAACAGTTTATTGAGAGGGTCCTGGACAGGGTGTATTATTTGTTGTATGGGACAGAAAAACATTAGTATGTACAGTAGGAGCTGTAAGTGGAAGGGTGAGAAATAAAATGGAGTAAAGAGTCTCGTACCTCCAAAGCCCAAATAAAAGGGCATTGCAAATGCACGAGGCTTCCGCCACCTCAAAGTTTGGAGAGGGTCAGATGTACGCAATCCTATCCTTGAGAGCAGAGAAATTGCTCCCATAGTTTGAACCCATGATGACGCCTAGGTCACAATGTAACAACCTTACCACTATGCCAAATACCTAGAATTTTCTGCTACAATTTCAATAATTTTGACTTTACCAAACTAAACAACTTAATTACCACACACATACACCCAAAAAAAAAAAAAATTTAAAATGTAATAATAACAAAACGCAAAACAAAATTAAAAAATTAAAAATCAGCTTCAAACTACCTCACTAATTTACATGTGGAACTATTGTTTGAAAAGATTCAATTAAAAAAAAATTTAAAAATTCCTCCCAACTTTTACGAAGTCTTAATTGCTGCTAAGAGATTCTCTCAACATCATCAGCCAAGCAACCTCCAGACCACCAAAAGATTGTTGCTTTTGTTGAATTGTTAACAATTTACTCATCTAAAAGTTTAATTTGTTAAAGAGATGAACAATTTTATTATTTATATCTTCAAGGACCTCAACAACTTTAGAAATAGATCATTCACACACCCAAACTATGTGCAATAATTTCACTATGTAGAACATGCAAAATAATAAGGATTTTTTCGGTGCATTGGAAGGAAAGGGGAGAGTTGAACTTGCGACCTCCTTGTGAAGTACACACACGATGACTACTAGATTAGACCAGTGGTTAAGTGATAAGGATTCAGTGACATTTCAGGCCAAGGTAGTTGAAAAGATCAACTAATTCGAAGGACCCAATAATAACAAGGGAAAGTATTGTCCCATAAATTAAAAGGCCAAAACTGGTCTGCAGTGCCAGTTCCTCAACTCCAATTTCAATTCCTGTCTGGCCCATGTCTATTGTAACTCAAATTTGTTCCAGACCACTCTTTGCTCAACTACATATCAGCCCATGTGTTCCTTCTGTGACCCTTTTCTAGAATCATTTTACCTGGCAGCCCACTTTCTGCCCCTCTTGAATCTAGCCTCTTTGTTTCCATCGATGTCGTTCCCATTCTAACCCACATGAGGTTCATATTTTGCAAGATGTGTAATTCCTTGCATTTTTTCTTCTGATCGCACAATGTTAGTTATGTGTGCATGTCTTCTCCAAATTTGTCAATAGGGGGAGATGCAAAACTCCCCAAGCGGGGAAAAAAATTACGTTCCCAACACTCAACAAAAACCCACTATAATGAATCGAGATTACAAGACATATATAGGTGAAGGGCTTAAATCCAAAACCTATGTTAATCTATTTTGTTGTGCTTGAAGACGCTCCACAAGCACTAATGAATCAAATTTACAAGATTTAGACGGACGTACAACCAAAACCCGGTTAACCTATCTTTGTTGTCTTGAAGACGCCCCACAAGCATGGCCTGATGCAATTTAGCCTCCATCCACTTGAGGGCCTTAGGTTAGATATGAACCAATGTGGACCTAAAGTTTTTTGACATTGAAATATTAGGTTAAGTGTATATATACTAATTTTTTTATATTATTTTTTTCTTTTCTTTTTTTTGGAGTGTAAGTTTCATTTTTCTAGCTTTTCGTGATGCAAAATTTTCAATTGATAATGTCAAAGAATGAAAGAGAAACATGTGACAAGGGAAGTACTAAAACACATGCCTCCAAAGTTGAAAAATAAAAGATATGGGATTGTGAGATCGCCGGCATGAACACATTATTATGAAAATCATTTGCAGGTTGTGTCACAAAAATTGATGTCAATTGATCGAGTTCAAATGTTCAACAAAAGAAAGACGAGAGTTGTGAAAACTACTATTCAAGAGAAAGAGCAGGGACCAAGTTGTAAGTAGTTGTGATTGTGATTTAAAATGTTGGTATGGAGGAGTTAATTAAGTACAAAGAATTGATTGAATGTTGCCTTGGAATTTCATACGCCGACGGATTTTTGAGGTTGCAAAACGCCACTTGCTGCTGTTGTTGGATGATTCTAAAGAAAGTCAATGAAGTGGCTTCTTAGGATCTTGAAACAACAAATATTGGGCTTTTGTTTTCTGGTTGGTCACACTTTTTTTTCAGGCCTAGAGTTGATTTTGGGCTTTAATATTCTCGACACATGATTCTATTTTAACCCAAAAAATATTTAAGTGAACCCAATTTTTTAATATACCTTATTAACTTATTTAAAGCTATAATTTATTCTCAGTATACTCTATTTTTTTTAAAAATTATTCTTTTGAGGTACATCCAAATAAAACAAATTAAAAATTTGAAATTACTTTTGAAAAACTTTTCTTTTGTTCACGTACATAGATGGAATATAAGTAGAGAACTCGACACCGGCGAAAGCGGCATTGGTGAATATAAGTAGAGAACTCGACACCGGCGAAAGCGGCATTGGTGAAAGAAGACGGCTAAGGAAAAGGAGAGACGGCAAAATTGAAAATCAGCATTATCATGTTGTTTCCAATTTCAAAGTTATAGAGAGAGCCTTCCCCTGAGAATTTGATCATTAAACTTTCTTCAGATGCTTATAATGATTTAAACTCTCTTTCTCTTTCTCTCTCTCTCTATATATATAACTGTGTTTGTAGTTTGTTACATAGAAATTGGAATGGAATGATTCATGGGTATATATACATATATATGTATCTCATTTTGATATTGCATCAATCCCTAAAATAAGCCTATCTTCCGGCTGACGACTAGCCGAAATCTGAAAGGCCAGCGAGGGATAGTTTAGATTGTGAATTTACTGGATCCTAATCATGATTAGGGTATACTATGAGAGAAAAAAAATAATATTTTATTTTAATATTTAATATGTATAGTCTTTATTAGTAAATTTATATTAAGATATAATAGGAATTAAAACTTTAAAATTTGAGTTGGGCGTATTGGAATAATTTTTGAGTTCAAATAGAATAGCCCGAACACAAGCTGTAAAAATTTTGGGACTTGCCTATTCTGCCTAACATGAAGGTCGGGCTTACTCCAATGAGATCGATTGTGAAGTTTGGCATTTTCAAAAAATCTTAAGGCTTTATTAAAAAGACTTTTATCAGATACTTTTTGATGGTACAATGAAAATCATACTTTCTCTTTTTAATAAAAACCAATTTCACAAGTTTTCTATAAGTCTAATATGAATGCATGAGTATACCTGAGTCGGTAATGAAGCAAACCTTGATACAAATGAAGTGAGCTAACTAAGGGGGGACACCCTAGACAACTACCCATTCACAAAGAGAAATTCAACACTTCACTACAACGTGATTTGTGGCACAGAAATAGACAAACTATAATATAATTTTACATATGATTTTTTCTTTCTTTTTTTGATAACTCAGTATTCACGTCAAATAATCGATTACTTCAGAAAACCAAATCTCACCATCCACTAACAGAGAGACCAATTAATTCAGAAAACCAAATCTCACCATCCACTAACAGAGAGAGCAATTAAAGCCGGGGTTGTGCCCCATCCCTCATATGCCAGGTAAACACGGCCTAATTTCATTCCCCAAGAGTAGAGTCATCTAACCTCTAACCTAGTTTCAAATAATTTACATATACTTATAACGAAAATATTTTTTAAATTCTAAAAAAATTATGAAATTAAAAAATATATATATAATTTAATACATTTTCATATAAATTATATTTTATTGTATTTTTTAAAAAATATTTTACTTTTTAGCCATATCCAGATTAGGCACATCTAAAAAAGTAAAATAAATAAATAAATAAATTATTAAAAGATGGGAAAAATATCAAATCAAGGTAATTTTGAGAAAAATAATTACAAATCAATGAGAGGCAATATAAATATTAATAATTAAAATTCTAAACTTTTTATGAATATGTAATATTTTCCCCAAACCAATCCATTTGATGGGACTTAACGTTTGGTTTGATTTAGTTTGGTTTGGTTGTGTAATTTTTTTCCAAAATCCCACTAAGGGGCAATTATTCCGTAAAAAAATACACTAAATTATTTTTTACATTATCCTCAATTAGAAAATTTTAATGTGAGAAGCTTAATTGAAAATTGTTAGCTTTTTATATATTAAAAAAATCGAATTAGAAAATTTTAATGTGAGAAACTTAATTGAAAATTGTTAGTTTTTTATATATTAAAAAAATCGAATTGAAAAAAAAATTTAGTAGAAGTTTTCACAACAGACTAATGCATGCTATATAAAATTATAATATTTTATAACAATAAATGTATGCTGTCTTAAGTACAAATATTTTACGACATATTTTTGTATGTCATGAAAATATACTTTTTTTATGACATACTTTCGCATGCCATAAAAAAATCAAATGGAATTTTTTTTTTTTCTTTTTTTGTAGAAGTTTTCACGATGGGCTAATGCATGCCGTGTAAAGTTATAATATTTTACAACATAAAATGTAAGTCGTCTTAAATGTAAATATTTTATGATATATTTTTTGTAAGTCATGAAAATATGTATTTTTTACAGCATACTTTTGCATACTATAAATATATGAATTAACAACTTAATTACATGGTATGTATGTCGTTATTGAAAAAAATTAATGGCTTGCAAAAAAAAAATGTCGTAGAATATACTAACTACGACATAATTTGATGTATGCCGTAAACATGAAGGTATAAATAGTTAGTTTTGTTGTAGTGTTTGTTATTGGGAATTAAAATACAACACTACTTCTCTATCTAAGGCTCAATTTGTGGTTAGGGTGAAAATGATAGAAAATGAACAAAATGGAAAAAATAAATAATTTTTTTTTAAACTTTGTTTAGTATGAAAGTGCTGGAAGTTAAAAGAAAATTAATTTTCTTGTACAACTCATAATAGTATAATAACTAAACTTTGAGTTTTTTGCAAAAAATACAAGATAATACAAGAAAGTTTAAATTTGTTATAAAAGTGTAAGGGGTTCAAAGTGAACAATGATTAAGAATGTGATTAGAGAGGCAAAGCTATGTTGATGATCCAACAGATCTGGGCTTACAAAAAAAATGAGCAGTTAGGTGAGTGTCACGACCCAAACCCAGTACCCAAAGGTTCGGCATCGCAACAAGATAAAAATAAAATAATTCTAAAATTTCTGTAGTGGTAACGCAACGGATAAATTAAATACATTAAAATAAAATAATTGGGTATCAAAAGTTAATTAAAAAGAAAAAAAAAAGTCATTTGGGTTTTTATTTTATTACAAGAGTCCAATCAAAATACAGATAGTACAAAAGACAAGAAAGAAAAGAAAATACTGTGATTTATCTCCTATTTTGATCTCGTTAAATCCCGTCACCTGAAAGGGGTAACAGCTATAAGCACATAGCAAAGTGAGAAATATTATACTGTGAGTATAGAGGCACAAAAATAGCCATGGATAGTTATTTAAGCTAAAACATTAACATAATTTAAGTTGCATAAATAAATTATTTAAGTGGCAAAAACTGAAATAAAAGTTACGTAAATAACTATAATCACGGTACAGAACAGAACAGAAGTCACTGGAGTGACAATCAGGACAGTGGTCAATGGATCCATGACAAACAGAGGATCACAAGGTAGCCAAATAGGGGCCAATGGTTTACTTAAGTCCTCCAATGCGTGGAACTCCCGTGATGGTACTTACAGAACATAATTGTTTATAAGATCTTTGTCAAATAATTTCTAAAATTTAAACAAACATATCCATGTGTTTCAATTTAAGCAAATAAAGTTCAGAAAATAATCCACCTAATTGAAACATTAACATAACCATAAAACATAAATTATATAAAATAATTTGTGGTAACTCAAAACATTCATAAAATATATTATGGTAACTCAAGACATATAGAAAACATGTTATTGTAACTCAATGTATAATATAATTCACCTTAAAATTACTCCTAAATTATTCTGAGCTTGCTCCTCATTTCTTGTGTTTTTTTGCTCGAATGCTCTCTATTATAGCACTGTGTTTACTTACTCGGATGCTTTCTCCTATAGCACCTATCCTATTTATATAGAACTAAGAGTGAGGCCCAAGCAACAAAGCATACACGCAAGTACTTTCCCTTAACGCCACATGTCCTTGGCCCTAAATTTTCTCTCCCCTATTGCCATCTGTCTTTGACTCTTAATTTTACCTCAAGGAATTACCAAGGGCCAAGTTAATCTTTGGCCCACCGAAAGCTTGTTTGGCCTTTTTTTTTTTTTAGTATTATTTAATTCAATTCTAAAGGTTATGATTCTTAAAATTGTGTAACAACCCTCGTACTGTTTACTGATTTATGACCGATTGATTACCGTTAATCACCGATTACTGTTAAACGAAGCTGATAATGACTGATAACTAACTGATAATCGAACTGAATGAAATACTGAACCGACTGACTGAAGTTGAAACTGAATTGACTGAGTATATGTTAGTTAATTGCATTCTATCTGTTTGATTGTCTGATTATCTGTTCATGTTTATATGTTTAAACTGCTATTTGAAGGCATTATCGGCGGCCGAACTAGAAACCGATTGATGTTACGTGACCCTCATATTTAATGTGATTTTATGGTATAAGTATCTGAAAACTGATTAGGTGTGATTAAATTAGATTAAAATAAGCCAATTGAAGAGTTGGACTTAATTACCGTTTTGCCATTGAGTGGGCCACTATCTCACACACATACTTGAGCCAAGAACAACATTTCCTCAGCCATCTTCCTTCTCATTGCCGACCAAGAGGGAAGAGAGGAGAGAGAGTGAGAGGAATTGAATTCTACCTTGGGTTTTGCTTGGAGAATTGAAGGAATTGAAGTATAGATTGCATATTTGAGCTCCTAGTCTTCTAATTCAAGCTCTAGGTAAGGATCTTATCTTCTTATTGATGCTATTGAACTAGTTCTTGCATGGTTCATGCTTCATTGTAGAACTAAGTCATGATTTGGGTCATTAATGGTGAATTGAAGCTCATTTCTTGCATGCATGGTTGAATTAATGAGTTTTGAGTTGAATTCATGGTAAATGGTTACATGCATGTCCATGTTGTAAGAGTAGACCATGTTTTCATCTTGTTTTGAAAAGAATGAGCTCATTTGAACAAGCTTTGAAGCTTTGATTTGGTTTAAATCCTTGCATGTTTGCATGTTCTTCATATTCTTGAAAATGGGTTTGAATATGGTTCTAATTGACTCACCTTTGGGGCTTGAATTCATAAATTGAGCTTTGGAACTTGTTATACATTGAATTTAATGATGTTTTCCAGAATTTGGGCCCAAGAGGTCGAGTTTGGAGTGGTTGAATGCTTGGTTTGAGCTTGGGAGGCAAATCTGGAAATTCCAGATTTGGCTTCCTCGCTCGAGCGAAGGATTCCCCGCTCGAGCGAGCACCTTTGTCCAGGGCTCCGCTCAAGCGACCATCGAGCGACCATCGCGCGTAAAATTTCAGCATCCAGTACTTTTACTGTTTTGCAGACCGCTCGAGCGAAGGATTCCTCGCTCGAGCGAAGCCTTTGATTTTGGACTTACGCTCGAGCGTAGAAAGTCTCGCTCGAGCGAGGCTCCTATTTTCAGCAAACTTTGCGAAATGTTTTCTAAGTGTATTTTTGCATCCTCATCCCATCCTAGGCATTCTTAGGCCTAGGTTAAGGCACCTTGATGAGGATATCATTGTAGAACACACCAAGGCAAATTAGGGATTAAGTTATGAGATTTCCCAACTGTGTAGCTTAGTGTGTTCAACCTGTGAACTGTGTAGGGTTGGCAACTGGGGAGACACGCTCTAGCATACTGTAGCCCAGAACTCTGTGAGTAACAATTGTGTAAAGATATGTTCAACTGATTATCTTCTGAATACTGAACTGAACTGTTTACTGAACTGGTATTATTTACTGAATGAATGTATGTCCTTTATTTCTGAACTGTACTGTGGCATCCTTAGTATCTACGGTTTACTGTTACTGTTACTGTCACAGAGATCTCTGTCGGTTTCCTTGTGGAACCACTACTGTTTACTGACTGATGGCCATCATTACTGTTCGGTCTTTTAAGACCTACTGTTACTGTTATGCTAATGGATGTACCACATATGACTGTTTACTGTACTGAGCAACTGAATTACTGATTGAAATGAACTGTTTTCATTACTGTAAGGACATTCATTCTAAACCCCTTTACGCTTTATGTTATTCACTGGGCTTTAGCTCACTGCTCATATATATATGTAGGTGTACAGGCACCAGACCGCAGCTAGAGGCGTCAGGGTTACTCCAGTTTTGTCAAGCCAGCCTTTGTGCCTCACTGCGAGGTTCCGAGCCTACTGTTAAGGCTTAGGGGTGTTTTAGAATTTCCCCCTTTTTGTACTGTTTCACTGTTTTGTATAGACTGACTGTTTACTGTACTGTTATACAGGGATTAGGTCCCTGTACTGTGTGACTGTTAATTTTGTATACTGTGTTGTACAGACGGAATGTTTTCTGTACTGTTATGTGGGGTTGAGTCCCTAGTTAAGTGGATGTGAATATTGTGTATACCGTTCTGTACTGTTTTTGTATAATGTATGAAAAGCCTTTTTGCATACAGACTGTCACAGCTCAATGGACACTATTTATTTACTGTATTGGCTTCCGCCAGGCCCTGTACTCTGTTTCACTGTATTACTGTTCAGCAGGCCTTCGGTAATCTCGGATTACTGGCCGGTTACGGTGCTAAACCCATAGGGCCGGGTTTGGGTCGTGACAGAGTGGTATCAGAGCGATACTTACCACGAGTTATACCGCACACACGTGTCCAAATGAGCTATAGGGTGTCCTAGAAAAGTGATTAGGGCATCTCATGAGCATGTTAAGTGTGTGATTACGTTATGACTGAATATCTGTTAATGTGTTAAACTGGTAAGCAAATGACTGCTTATGTTTAAAACCGTTATAACTGCTTATAGTGAAATGGACAATGCAAATGAACCTGAGCCCTCATCTACTGAGGCAAGAATGGAAAGAATGGAAAGAATGATAGAACTGATAACTGCTAGACTGGAACAACAACAGAACCAACAGCCCCCACCTCCTCCTCCTCCGGTACAGCCGGAACCTAATGCGAATGCGGATGATGGGGATATTATTGCTCTTACCCAGAAGTTCAGCAAAATGAAACCGCCATCCTTTCAGGGAGGCCTTGAACCGCTAAAAGCTGAAGCTTGGGTTCTGGAAACAGAGAAATTATTTGAAGTGTTTCCGTGCTCAGAAGCGAACAAAGTACTGTTAGCTACCTTCACCCTACAAGAAGAGGCTAGAAGGTGGTGGATGTTAATCCGTGAAACAAACATTGTTATGACTTGGGCTCAGTTCAAGGAGTCCTTCTTTGAAAAGTACTTCCCTCAGTGTGTTAGGGATAGGAAAGTAACTGAGTTTGAACAACTGAAGCAGGGCACAATGTCCGTTGCAGAATACGAGACGAAATTTACTGAACTTGCCCGTTATGCACCGCACATGGTGGATACTGAATATAAGAAGGCCAGAAAATTTGAAGGTGGCCTTAATGTGGCAATACTTGACCGGATAAATGTTTTGAAACTACCAACTTTTGTGGGTGTTCTCGACCGGGCATTGATGGCCGAGTCAAACATTGCAGCAGTGAAACAATCTGAGACACCAACAACTGAATGGCATGGTAAAAGGCAGGGTTTCAAATTTAAGAAAGGCAAGCACAACCCAGCCAACAAGAAACAGAATACGGGGACAACAACTAGCCTCAGTCAAGGGAGTGGATTCATACCACCCTGTCCTGAGTGTGGCAAGAAGCACAAGGGAGTCTGCTACAGAATATCTGGAGCCTGTTACAGGTGTGGCAAGGTGGGCCACATGGTTAAAGACTGCCCCTCTGCTCCACAAGCCAGTGGTAAAGCTGCACCAAGCGCAGCAGCATCAAATGCTCCACCAAAGCCTAACCCCAGAGTTACGGGGAAAGAGCCTATGAGGCAAGGCCGAGTGTTCGCACTAGTACCGGGAGATGTGCAGAATACCGAGACCGTTGTGTCAGGTATTCTCTCTATCTGTACTCAAAATGCATATGTACTGATTGATTCGGGGTCTACGCATTCTTATGTATCATATGCTTTTTCACGGAAATTGGATAGACCCTTAGAACCCATGAACTATCTGCTAGCCGTATCATCACCCGTAGGGGGATCCATGACATGTGCTTATATGTACCCCGCGTGTGAAATTATTGTTGGGGATATGCATCTGTTTATTGATTTACTGCCATTGAACATTGATCATTTTGACGTAATATTGGGGATGGATTGGTTACAAAAATATCATGCCACTATTGACTGTGTGACCAAGCAAGTTGTTTTCCGTCCACCTGGTTTGCCTGAATTTGTGTTTAATGGGAGTGGAGTAGTACCTCCTCCGTATTTGATTTCGTCAGTGAAAGCTGTTAAATTAATTAGAAAGGGGTGTAAAGGATATCTGTGTTCTGTACTGACTGTGTTTACTGATGATAGTGTTAAAACTGATGTGAATTGTATTCCTATAGTCAGGGAATTTCCAGATGTTTTTCCAGATAATCTTCCAGGAGATTTGACTGATAGGGAGATTGAATTTACCGTTGATATGATTCCCGGAACACAACCAGTTTCTAAAGCTCCTTACAGAATGGCTCCAACTGAACTGAAGGAACTGAAAGTGCAATTGCAAGAACTGTTAGATAAAAAGTTCATCAGACCTAGCACTTCGCCATGGGGTGCTCCTGTTTTGTTTGTCAAGAAGAAAGATGGCTCACTGAGACTGTGCATTGACTACCGTGAACTGAATAAGGTAACTGTAAAGAACAAATACCCTTTGCCACGCATTGATGATTTATTTGATCAGTTACAGGGTGCACAAGTGTTTTCTAAGATTGATCTCAGATCGGGGTATCATCAACTGAAGGTTAAACCGGAAGACATTGATAAAACTGCTTTTAGAACAAGGTATGGACATTATGAATTTCTAGTTATGCCTTTTGGAGTCACGAACGCACCAGCTGCTTTTATGGACCTCATGAACAGAGTTTTTAAACCGTACCTTGATGACTTTATTGTTGTATTTATCGATGACATATTGATTTACTCCAAAAGTATAGAACAGCATGAACATCATCTGAGACTTGCCCTACAAACCTTAAGGGAACAGAAACTGTATGCTAAACTGTCTAAATGTGAATTTTGGCTTGACCATGTTATGTTTTTGGGGCATGTTGTTAGCAAAGATGGAATTTCTGTTGATCCGCAGAAAATTGAAGCTGTAGTGAACTGGCCTAGACCAACAAATGTGACTGAAGTTCGAAGCTTTTTGGGATTGGCTGGATATTACAGAAGATTTGTCAAAGATTTCTCCAAGATTGCCCTACCATTGACTCAGTTAACTCAGAAGGGGACATCATTTGACTGGACTGACCAGAGGGAATCAGCATTCCAAGAATTGAAAACTCGACTTGTGACTGCACCAGTTTTGACTTTACCCTCAGGTACGGATGGTTATACTGTATTTAGTGATGCTTCTCATAAGGGTTTGGGATGTGTTTTAATGCAGAATGGGAAGGTTATAGCTTATGCTTCCCGACAACTGAGACCACATGAAAAGAATTACCCGACCCATGATCTGGAACTTGCTGCAGTAGTATTTGCACTGAAAATTTGGCGTCACTACCTGTACGGGGTAACATGTGAAGTATATACCGACCACAAGAGCTTGAAGTATTTCTTCACACAGAAAGAACTGAATATGAGACAGCGGAGATGGCTAGAACTGATAAAGGATTACGACCTACAGATCTTGTACCACCCAGGAAAAGCCAATACCGTTGCCGATGCATTGAGCCGGAAATCGATTGGAAACTTAGCATGTTTGCTTACAGGACAGAAAGAGTTGCTTTGTGACCTTGAAAAATCTGAAATTGAAATTGTTTTACAGGAACAAGGTGGAACCTTAGCTGCTATTTCTGCTCAACCGGCACTGATTGAAGAGATTAAAGAAAAACAGCAACTTGATGACTTCTTGAAGAAGATCATCGAAGAAAGAGAATCTAAACCGAGACCGGGATTCAAATTTGAGAATAATGTACTGAAATTTCAAGAAAGACTATGTGTACCGAATGATACTGAACTGAAAAGAAGAGTTCTGCAAGAAGGCCACAATTCGAAATTGTCTATCCATCCGGGG
Source organism: Camellia sinensis (assembly GCF_055761805.1). Taxonomy (NCBI): domain Eukaryota; kingdom Viridiplantae; phylum Streptophyta; class Magnoliopsida; order Ericales; family Theaceae; genus Camellia; species Camellia sinensis. The sequence goes on along the minus strand of NC_138966.1, from coordinate 27,048,526 downwards.
AATACGAAAATGTACCAAGATCTGAAACAGAATTTCTGGTGGCCGGGAATGAAGAAAGAAATTGCTGATTTTGTATCCAAATGTCTTCATTGCCAACAGGTCAAAGCTGAACATCAACGACCTGTCGGATTACTGCAACCCTTACCCATACCGGAATGGAAATGGGAGCACATCACGATGGATTTTATCGTTGGGTTACCTCGCTCCAGAAAAGGTATGGATTCAATTTGGGTTATTGTTGATAGACTAACCAAATCTGCTCACTTCTTACCTGTCAAGACGATTTATAATGCGGACAAATTGGCTGTTATCTATATTGATGAAATTGTAAGACTGCATGGAGTGCCTGTGTCTATTGTTTCTGACAGGGATTCGAAGTTTACATCGAGGTTTTGGCAAAGCCTACAGACTGCATTGGGTACTGAATTGAGGCTGAGTAGTGCCTATCATCCTCAGACAGATGGCCAATCTGAAAGGACCATCCAAACTCTGGAGGATCTACTGAGAATGTGTGTCCTTGATTTTCAGGGAGACTGGGAAAGTCACTTGCCCTTAGCTGAATTCGCCTACAACAACAGTTACCATTCGAGTATTGGTATGGCGCCTTTTGAGGCATTGTATGGCAGAAAATGTAGATCTCCAATTTGCTGGGCAGAAGTTGGAGATGGGCCTTTGCTTGGGCCCGAGATTGTGTATGAAACAACTGAGAAAGTGAAACTGATACAGCAAAGACTAAAAACTGCACAGAGTAGACAGAAAAGTTATGCAGATGTCAGAAGACGGGACAGAGAGTATGAAGTGGGTGATCACGTTTTTGTGAAAGTGACACCAATGAAAGGCCAGACTCGTTTTGGAGTCAAAGGCAAGTTAGCACCGAGATACGTCGGACCATACGAGATCATTGAGAAAATCAATCCGGTGGCGTATCAGGTTGCGCTTCCTCCTGAAATGGAGCACATGCATAACGTCTTCCACATTTCTATGTTGAGAGACTATCTCCGGGATCCCTTCCATGTAATAGAGCCTACCCACGTAGTGTTGAGTGATGACTACACTTACGAGGAACGGCCTATACAGATTGTAAACCGACGGATCAAGAAACTGAGGAACAAAGAGATCCCGTTAGTGAAAGTTGACTGGCAGAACCACGGTGGCGCGTATGCCACTTGGGAAAGGGAAGATGACATGGCCAAACGATATCCGAACTGTTTCCACTGAATCCTGTTTTCTTCCAGAATGAAGGTAACTCGAGTTTAGAGGACTAAACTCTTTATAAGGAGGGGAGACTGTAACAACCCTCGTACTGTTTACTGATTTATGACCGATTGATTACCGTTAATCACCGATTACTGTTAAACGAAGCTGATAATGACTGATAACTAACTGATAATCGAACTGAATGAAATACTGAACCGACTGACTGAAGTTGAAACTGAATTGACTGAGTATATGTTAGTTAATTGCATTCTATCTGTTTGATTGTCTGATTATCTGTTCATGTTTATATGTTTAAACTGCTATTTGAAGGCCTTATCGGCGGCCGAACTAGAAACCGATTGATGTTACGTGACCCTCATATTTAATGTGATTTTATGGTATAAGTATCTGAAAACTGATTAGGTGTGATTAAATTAGATTAAAATAAGCCAATTGAAGAGTTGGACTTAATTACCGTTTTGCCATTGAGTGGGCCACTATCTCACACACATACTTGAGCCAAGAACAACATTTCCTCAGCCATCTTCCTTCTCATTGCCGACCAAGAGGGAAGAGAGGAGAGAGAGTGAGAGGAATTGAATTCTACCTTGGGTTTTGCTTGGAGAATTGAAGGAATTGAAGTATAGATTGCATATTTGAGCTCCTAGTCTTCTAATTCAAGCTCTAGGTAAGGATCTTATCTTCTTATTGATGCTATTGAACTAGTTCTTGCATGGTTCATGCTTCATTGTAGAACTAAGTCATGATTTGGGTCATTAATGGTGAATTGAAGCTCATTTCTTGCATGCATGGTTGAATTAATGAGTTTTGAGTTGAATTCATGGTAAATGGTTACATGCATGTCCATGTTGTAAGAGTAGACCATGTTTTCATCTTGTTTTGAAAAGAATGAGCTCATTTGAACAAGCTTTGAAGCTTTGATTTGGTTTAAATCCTTGCATGTTTGCATGTTCTTCATATTCTTGAAAATGGGTTTGAATATGGTTCTAATTGACTCACCTTTGGGGCTTGAATTCATAAATTGAGCTTTGGAACTTGTTATACATTGAATTTAATGATGTTTTCCAGAATTTGGGCCCAAGAGGTCGAGTTTGGAGTGGTTGAATGCTTGGTTTGAGCTTGGGAGGCAAATCTGGAAATTCCAGATTTGGCTTCCTCGCTCGAGCGAAGGATTCCCCGCTCGAGCGAGCACCTTTGTCCAGGGCTCCGCTCGAGCGACCATCGAGCGACCATCGCGCGTAAAATTTCAGCATCCAGTACTTTTACTGTTTTGCAGACCGCTCGAGCGAAGGATTCCTCGCTCGAGCGAAGCCTTTGATTTTGGACTTACGCTCGAGCGTAGAAAGTCTCGCTCGAGCGAGGCTCCTATTTTCAGCAAACTTTGCGAAATGTTTTCTAAGTGTATTTTTGCATCCTCATCCCATCCTAGGCATTCTTAGGCCTAGGTTAAGGCACCTTGATGAGGATATCATTGTAGAACACACCAAGGCAAATTAGGGATTAAGTTATGAGATTTCCCAACTGTGTAGCTTAGTGTGTTCAACCTGTGAACTGTGTAGGGTTGGCAACTGGGGAGACACGCTCTAGCATACTGTAGCCCAGAACTCTGTGAGTAACAATTGTGTAAAGATATGTTCAACTGATTATCTTCTGAATACTGAACTGAACTGTTTACTGAACTGGTATTATTTACTGAATGAATGTATGTCCTTTATTTCTGAACTGTACTGTGGCATCCTTAGTATCTACGGTTTACTGTTACTGTTACTGTCACAGAGATCTCTGTCGGTTTCCTTGTGGAACCACTACTGTTTACTGACTGATGGCCATCATTTCTGTTCGGTCTTTTAAGACCTACTGTTACTGTTATGCTAATGGATGTACCACATATGACTGTTTACTGTACTGAGCAACTGAATTACTGATTGAAATGAACTGTTTTCATTACTGTAAGGACATTCATTCTAAACCCCTTTACGCTTTATGTTATTCACTGGGCTTTAGCTCACTGCTCATATATATATGTAGGTGTACAGGCACCAGACCGCAGCTAGAGGCGTCAGGGTTACTCCAGTTTTGTCAAGCCAGCCTTTGTGCCTCACTGCGAGGTTCCGAGCCTACTGTTAAGGCTTAGGGGTGTTTTAGAATTTCCCCCTTTTTGTACTGTTTCACTGTTTTGTATAGACTGACTGTTTACTGTACTGTTATACAGGGATTAGGTCCCTGTACTGTGTGACTGTTAATTTTGTATACTGTGCTGTACAGACGGAATGTTTTCTGTACTGTTATGTGGGGTTGAGTCCCTAGTTAAGTGGATGTGAATATTGTGTATACCGTTCTGTACTGTTTTTGTATAATGTATGAAAAGCCTTTTTGCATACAGACTGTCACAGCTCAATGGACACTATTTATTTACTGTATTGGCTTCCGCCAGGCCCTGTACTCTGTTTCACTGTATTACTGTTCAGCAGGCCTTCGGTAATCTCGGATTACTGGCCGGTTACGGTGCTAAACCCATAGGGCCGGGTTTGGGTCGTGACAGAGTGGTATCAGAGCGATACTTACCACGAGTTATACCGCACACACGTGTCCAAATGAGCTATAGGGTGTCCTAGAAAAGTGATTAGGGCATCTCATGAGCATGTTAAGTGTGTGATTACGTTATGACTGAATATCTGTTAATGTGTTAAACTGGTAAGCAAATGACTGCTTATGTTTAAAACCGTTATAACTGCTTATAGTGAAATGGACAATGCAAATGAACCTGAGCCCTCATCTACTGAGGCAAGAATGGAAAGAATGGAAAGAATGATAGAACTGATAACTGCTAGACTGGAACAACAACAGAACCAACAGCCCCCACCTCCTCCTCCTCCGGTACAGCCGGAACCTAATGCGAATGCGGATGATGGGGATATTATTGCTCTTACCCAGAAGTTCAGCAAAATGAAACCGCCATCCTTTCAGGGAGGCCTTGAACCGCTAAAAGCTGAAGCTTGGGTTCTGGAAACAGAGAAATTATTTGAAGTGTTTCCGTGCTCAGAAGCGAACAAAGTACTGTTAGCTACCTTCACCCTACAAGAAGAGGCTAGAAGGTGGTGGATGTTAATCCGTGAAACAAACATTGTTATGACTTGGGCTCAGTTCAAGGAGTCCTTCTTTGAAAAGTACTTCCCTCAGTGTGTTAGGGATAGGAAAGTAACTGAGTTTGAACAACTGAAGCAGGGCACAATGTCCGTTGCAGAATACGAGACGAAATTTACTGAACTTGCCCGTTATGCACCGCACATGGTGGATACTGAATATAAGAAGGCCAGAAAATTTGAAGGTGGCCTTAATGTGGCAATACTTGACCGGATAAATGTTTTGAAACTACCAACTTTTGTGGGTGTTCTCGACCGGGCATTGATGGCCGAGTCAAACATTGCAGCAGTGAAACAATCTGAGACACCAACAACTGAATGGCATGGTAAAAGGCAGGGTTTCAAATTTAAGAAAGGCAAGCACAACCCAGCCAACAAGAAACAGAATACGGGGACAACAACTAGCCTCAGTCAAGGGAGTGGATTCATACCACCCTGTCCTGAGTGTGGCAAGAAGCACAAGGGAGTCTGCTACAGAATATCTGGAGCCTGTTACAGGTGTGGCAAGGTGGGCCACATGGTTAAAGACTGCCCCTCTGCTCCACAAGCCAGTGGTAAAGCTGCACCAAGCGCAGCAGCATCAAATGCTCCACCAAAGCCTAACCCCAGAGTTACGGGGAAAGAGCCTATGAGGCAAGGCCGAGTGTTCGCACTAGTACCGGGAGATGTGCAGAATACCGAGACCGTTGTGTCAGGTATTCTCTCTATCTGTACTCAAAATGCATATGTACTGATTGATTCGGGGTCTACGCATTCTTATGTATCATATGCTTTTTCACGGAAATTGGATAGACCCTTAGAACCCATGAACTATCTGCTAGCCGTATCATCACCCGTAGGGGGATCCATGACATGTGCTTATATGTACCCCGCGTGTGAAATTATTGTTGGGGATATGCATCTGTTTATTGATTTACTGCCATTGAACATTGATCATTTTGACGTAATATTGGGGATGGATTGGTTACAAAAATATCATGCCACTATTGACTGTGTGACCAAGCAAGTTGTTTTCCGTCCACCTGGTTTGCCTGAATTTGTGTTTAATGGGAGTGGAGTAGTACCTCCTCCGTATTTGATTTCGTCAGTGAAAGCTGTTAAATTAATTAGAAAGGGGTGTAAAGGATATCTGTGTTCTGTACTGACTGTGTCTACTGATGATAGTGTTAAAACTGATGTGAATTGTATTCCTATAGTCAGGGAATTTCCAGATGTTTTTCCAGATAATCTTCCAGGAGATTTGACTGATAGGGAGATTGAATTTACCGTTGATATGATTCCCGGAACACAACCAGTTTCTAAAGCTCCTTACAGAATGGCTCCAACTGAACTGAAGGAACTGAAAGTGCAATTGCAAGAACTGTTAGATAAAAAGTTCATCAGACCTAGCACTTCGCCATGGGGTGCTCCTGTTTTGTTTGTCAAGAAGAAAGATGGCTCACTGAGACTGTGCATTGACTACCGTGAACTGAATAAGGTAACTGTAAAGAACAAATACCCTTTGCCACGCATTGATGATTTATTTGATCAGTTACAGGGTGCACAAGTGTTTTCTAAGATTGATCTCAGATCGGGGTATCATCAACTGAAGGTTAAACCGGAAGACATTGATAAAACTGCTTTTAGAACAAGGTATGGACATTATGAATTTCTAGTTATGCCTTTTGGAGTCACGAACGCACCAGCTGCTTTTATGGACCTCATGAACAGAGTTTTTAAACCGTACCTTGATGACTTTATTGTTGTATTTATCGATGACATATTGATTTACTCCAAAAGTATAGAACAGCATGAACATCATCTGAGACTTGCCCTACAAACCTTAAGGGAACAGAAACTGTATGCTAAACTGTCTAAATGTGAATTTTGGCTTGACCATGTTATGTTTTTGGGGCATGTTGTTAGCAAAGATGGAATTTCTGTTGATCCGCAGAAAATTGAAGCTGTAGTGAACTGGCCTAGACCAACAAATGTGACTGAAGTTCGAAGCTTTTTGGGATTGGCTGGATATTACAGAAGATTTGTCAAAGATTTCTCCAAGATTGCCCTACCATTGACTCAGTTAACTCAGAAGGGGACATCATTTGACTGGACTGACCAGAGGGAATCAGCATTCCAAGAATTGAAAACTCGACTTGTGACTGCACCAGTTTTGACTTTACCCTCAGGTACGGATGGTTATACTGTATTTAGTGATGCTTCTCATAAGGGTTTGGGATGTGTTTTAATGCAGAATGGGAAGGTTATAGCTTATGCTTCCCGACAACTGAGACCACATGAAAAGAATTACCCGACCCATGATCTGGAACTTGCTGCAGTAGTATTTGCACTGAAAATTTGGCGTCACTACCTGTACGGGGTAACATGTGAAGTATATACCGACCACAAGAGCTTGAAGTATTTCTTCACACAGAAAGAACTGAATATGAGACAGCGGAGATGGCTAGAACTGATAAAGGATTACGACCTACAGATCTTGTACCACCCAGGAAAAGCCAATACCGTTGCCGATGCATTGAGCCGGAAATCGATTGGAAACTTAGCATGTTTGCTTACAGGACAGAAAGAGTTGCTTTGTGACCTTGAAAAATCTGAAATTGAAATTGTTTTACAGGAACAAGGTGGAACCTTAGCTGCTATTTCTGCTCAACCGGCACTGATTGAAGAGATTAAAGAAAAACAGCAACTTGATGACTTCTTGAAGAAGATCATCGAAGAAAGAGAATCTAAACCGAGACCGGGATTCAAATTTGAGAATAATGTACTGAAATTTCAAGAAAGACTATGTGTACCGAATGATACTGAACTGAAAAGAAGAGTTCTGCAAGAAGGCCACAATTCGAAATTGTCTATCCATCCGGGGAATACGAAAATGTACCAAGATCTGAAACAGAATTTCTGGTGGCCGGGAATGAAGAAAGAAATTGCTGATTTTGTATCCAAATGTCTTCATTGCCAACAGGTCAAAGCTGAACATCAACGACCTGTCGGATTACTGCAACCCTTACCCATACCGGAATGGAAATGGGAGCACATCACGATGGATTTTATCGTTGGGTTACCTCGCTCCAGAAAAGGTATGGATTCAATTTGGGTTATTGTTGATAGACTAACCAAATCTGCTCACTTCTTACCTGTCAAGACGATTTATAATGCGGACAAATTGGCTGTTATCTATATTGATGAAATTGTAAGACTGCATGGAGTGCCTGTGTCTATTGTTTCTGACAGGGATTCGAAGTTTACATCGAGGTTTTGGCAAAGCCTACAGACTGCATTGGGTACTGAATTGAGGCTGAGTAGTGCCTATCATCCTCAGACAGATGGCCAATCTGAAAGGACCATCCAAACTCTGGAGGATCTACTGAGAATGTGTGTCCTTGATTTTCAGGGAGACTGGGAAAGTCACTTGCCCTTAGCTGAATTCGCCTACAACAACAGTTACCATTCGAGTATTGGTATGGCGCCTTTTGAGGCATTGTATGGCAGAAAATGTAGATCTCCAATTTGCTGGGCAGAAGTTGGAGATGGGCCTTTGCTTGGGCCCGAGATTGTGTATGAAACAACTGAGAAAGTGAAACTGATACAGCAAAGACTAAAAACTGCACAGAGTAGACAGAAAAGTTATGCAGATGTCAGAAGACGGGACAGAGAGTATGAAGTGGGTGATCACGTTTTTGTGAAAGTGACACCAATGAAAGGCCAGACTCGTTTTGGAGTCAAAGGCAAGTTAGCACCGAGATACGTCGGACCATACGAGATCATTGAGAAAATCAATCCGGTGGCGTATCAGGTTGCGCTTCCTCCTGAAATGGAGCACATGCATAACGTCTTCCACATTTCTATGTTGAGAGACTATCTCCGGGATCCCTTCCATGTAATAGAGCCTACCCACGTAGTGTTGAGTGATGACTACACTTACGAGGAACGGCCTATACAGATTGTAAACCGACGGATCAAGAAACTGAGGAACAAAGAGATCCCGTTAGTGAAAGTTGACTGGCAGAACCACGGTGGCGCGTATGCCACTTGGGAAAGGGAAGATGACATGGCCAAACGATATCCGAACTGTTTCCACTGAATCCTGTTTTCTTCCAGAATGAAGGTAACTCGAGTTTAGAGGACTAAACTCTTTATAAGGAGGGGAGACTGTAACAACCCTCGTACTGTTTACTGATTTATGACCGATTGATTACCGTTAATCACCGATTACTGTTAAACGAAGCTGATAATGACTGATAACTAACTGATAATCGAACTGAATGAAATACTGAACCGACTGACTGAAGTTGAAACTGAATTGACTGAGTATATGTTAGTTAATTGCATTCTATCTGTTTGATTGTCTGATTATCTGTTCATGTTTATATGTTTAAACTGCTATTTGAAGGCCTTATCGGCGGCCGAACTAGAAACCGATTGATGTTACGTGACCCTCATATTTAATGTGATTTTATGGTATAAGTATCTGAAAATTGATTAGGTGTGATTAAATTAGATTAAAATAAGCCAATTGAAGAGTTGGACTTAATTACCGTTTTGCCATTGAGTGGGCCACTATCTCACACACATACTTGAGCCAAGAACAACATTTCCTCAGCCATCTTCCTTCTCATTGCCGACCAAGAGGGAAGAGAGGAGAGAGAGTGAGAGGAATTGAATTCTACCTTGGGTTTTGCTTGGAGAATTGAAGGAATTGAAGTATAGATTGCATATTTGAGCTCCTAGTCTTCTAATTCAAGCTCTAGGTAAGGATCTTATCTTCTTATTGATGCTATTGAACTAGTTCTTGCATGGTTCATGCTTCATTGTAGAACTAAGTCATGATTTGGGTCATTAATGGTGAATTGAAGCTCATTTCTTGCATGCATGGTTGAATTAATGAGTTTTGAGTTGAATTCATGGTAAATGGTTACATGCATGTCCATGTTGTAAGAGTAGACCATGTTTTCATCTTGTTTTGAAAAGAATGAGCTCATTTGAACAAGCTTTGAAGCTTTGATTTGGTTTAAATCCTTGCATGTTTGCATGTTCTTCATATTCTTGAAAATGGGTTTGAATATGGTTCTAATTGACTCACCTTTGGGGCTTGAATTCATAAATTGAGCTTTGGAACTTGTTATACATTGAATTTAATGATGTTTTCCAGAATTTGGGCCCAAGAGGTCGAGTTTGGAGTGGTTGAATGCTTGGTTTGAGCTTGGGAGGCAAATCTGGAAATTCCAGATTTGGCTTCCTCGCTCGAGCGAAGGATTCCCCGCTCGAGCGAGCACCTTTGTCCAGGGCTCCGCTCGAGCGACCATCGAGCGACCATCGCGCGTAAAATTTCAGCATCCAGTACTTTTACTGTTTTGCAGACCGCTCGAGCGAAGGATTCCTCGCTCGAGCGAAGCCTTTGATTTTGGACTTACGCTCGAGCGTAGAAAGTCTCGCTCGAGCGAGGCTCCTATTTTCAGCAAACTTTGCGAAATGTTTTCTAAGTGTATTTTTGCATCCTCATCCCATCCTAGGCATTCTTAGGCCTAGGTTAAGGCACCTTGATGAGGATATCATTGTAGAACACACCAAGGCAAATTAGGGATTAAGTTATGAGATTTCCCAACTGTGTAGCTTAGTGTGTTCAACCTGTGAACTGTGTAGGGTTGGCAACTGGGGAGACACGCTCTAGCATACTGTAGCCCAGAACTCTGTGAGTAACAATTGTGTAAAGATATGTTCAACTGATTATCTTCTGAATACTGAACTGAACTGTTTACTGAACTGGTATTATTTACTGAATGAATGTATGTCCTTTATTTCTGAACTGTACTGTGGCATCCTTAGTATCTACGGTTTACTGTTACTGTTACTGTCACAGAGATCTCTGTCGGTTTCCTTGTGGAACCACTACTGTTTACTGACTGATGGCCATCATTACTGTTCGGTCTTTTAAGACCTACTGTTACTGTTATGCTAATGGATGTACCACATATGACTGTTTACTGTACTGAGCAACTGAATTACTGATTGAAATGAACTGTTTTCATTACTGTAAGGACATTCATTCTAAACCCCTTTACGCTTTATGTTATTCACTGGGCTTTAGCTCACTGCTCATATATATATGTAGGTGTACAGGCACCAGACCGCAGCTAGAGGCGTCAGGGTTACTCCAGTTTTGTCAAGCCAGCCTTTGTGCCTCACTGCGAGGTTCCGAGCCTACTGTTAAGGCTTAGGGGTGTTTTAGAATTTCCCCCTTTTTGTACTGTTTCACTGTTTTGTATAGACTGACTGTTTACTGTACTGTTATACAGGGATTAGGTCCCTGTACTGTGTGACTGTTAATTTTGTATACTGTGTTGTACAGACGGAATGTTTTCTGTACTGTTATGTGGGGTTGAGTCCCTAGTTAAGTGGATGTGAATATTGTGTATACCGTTCTGTACTGTTTTTGTATAATGTATGAAAAGCCTTTTTGCATACAGACTGTCACAGCTCAATGGACACTATTTATTTACTGTATTGGCTTCCGCCAGGCCCTGTACTCTGTTTCACTGTATTACTGTTCAGCAGGCCTTCGGTAATCTCGGATTACTGGCCGGTTACGGTGCTAAACCCATAGGGCCGGGTTTGGGTCGTGACAAATTGCCTATGATTATACGTTAGTTTCACGTCTAAAAACCTCACCACCCAACTATAAAACATCACTTACCACTTACTGAAATATTTAATGCGCGATGCCTCACAATTTATTTCCTTAACAATTTAATTAATTAATTCTCAATTTCTTAAACTATGCATTTATTTATTTATTTATTTATTTATTATTTTATATAATATAATCATGGTAAAAATTCGGGTGCCACAATTCTCCTCTCCTCAAAAGAAGTTTGTCCCTAAACTTGACGTACCTTGGTTTTCGAAGAGGTGTGGGTATTTGGCTCGCATTTGATTTTCAGTTTCCTACGTTGCTTCTTTGACACAATGGTTTCTCCATAAGACTTTTACAAGAGGTATAATCTTGTTTCGAAGGACCTGGTCACGACGATCAAGAATTTGTACTGGTTGTTCTTCATAAGAGAGGTCTTCTTGAACTTCCAAGTTCTCATAATCAACAACATGCTCTAGATCTCTGTACGGGGAGAAAATATTCCGGCGAGCCCGTGCTCCTTTCTTCCGAGCTCCGTTTCTGTCCGATCACCTGCGAGCAAATAACGGTGAGCTACCCGGCGGTGTGTGGCCGGAAAAACCCTCCGACAATCAAGTTAGCACACACCTTACGATAGAGGGAGAGAGAGAGAGGAGTGTTAGAGTGTAAGAATTTCTTTACAAAAATGTTCCTGTCCACCGTATGGGGGGCGCAGACATGCTCATATACCCTTCTGCGCCCCAAATCTACTCCCATTGGTCTCTCAACACGTGGCTCTATTATCCCATCTGTCAGCACAAATCTTGTTATACATCACCTAACCCAACTGCCAGCCCACTCTGCTGGGAGCACGACAGCCGGGCAACATTATCTCGGCTATCAACGGCCATACTGATCATGCCGAAATGCAGTTGATAGTTTCCTACTACCGGGCCTAATTCCGGCCGTGCTCAACTGTATTCCAGCGAAGCTGAGCTGGAGATTGGTTGTGATGGTCAGCCAACAACCTTCTCGGCCAAGCTCCAAGCGCCGGCCTTCCTACCGGGTTAAGGTGCGTGCATTACAACCTTGCAACGCGTGAGCCGGGGAGCCTCATCTGGGCTGTTCCTCCACCTGTCCGCCCTTCGCGGAACCGAGATCATATAGCTCGGTCCCACGTGGGCTTTGCCATTACCGAGCAATATCACGGCCTGATCTTGGAGCCCAATACCTCGGTCCAAATCTGTCCGGCTAACGTCACGACCCAAACGTCACGACCCAATCTCAAATCATAAATCTCCCTCTCAATTGCCCCTTAATTTCGTCCGTAAAAGCGTGACTGGGATTACTTATTTCGACCGGGACAACACTTCCTCGGTCCTCAGAATGCAAAATGGCAACCGGGCTAGTTGACATTCCTGTCTGCAAACTTGCTCGGTTATACTCCTCGGTAGACGTCCTCTTCCTCAAAATTGCCCAGTTGTCTCATCGACTCTTCAACCTGTCCTTTCAGTTCTGACGTCATCATAAATGGGGACACGTGGCAGGCTTCCATTGGACCTCGAGCAGCCAATCCAGCCGTCCGCCAGAATTTGAATTCTTGGCGGTTTCTCCGTCTATACATATGAGCCCCCTCTTCCTCATTTCGCTCCTACTGCCTCTCTGCAATCCGATGCTTCAGAGCTCAAGCAACTTTCTCCAAGCCTCATCTGCCATTCTTCGTGCTCGAAGGAATAGTCCCTGCCCTTCACTGGTAAGTCCTTCAACTCCTCTTTTGTTGCTATCTTCTTAAATATTTCACACATTAGGGTACTAAAACATAGTTCTTAGGACGTAGGCCATAGAAATCGTCCCAAACCTCCCACTGTTCATAGTGTTCTTCATTTTCGCTGATGAACTTCGAAGAACTGGGGCGGACCGGGCTCCAGGTCTTCGTTTGATCCAAAAAACCATCTCGACCGAGCAAATAACCTGTTAGATATAACCGTAGCAAGAACCGGGATAACAAAGGTCTTTGGCCACTCAACCGGGCTAAAATCTGGTCTGCTTGAACGGCCAACCTCCTTGTCAGCCTCTACGACCGAGGTGGTTTGGCACTCGTAACGACCGAGCTAAAGTCAAGCTCGCTTTGCGCGACCGCGCTCCCACTTACACTTGCCCTCCTTTTCCTGCAGAGTCCAAGGGGACCATTGTCCAATCCTGAGGCTCTCAAAGACCAAGCAGCCACAAATCACCTGACAGTGCCAAACCAAAGCCGAGCTAATTTAGCCGGTCGTAAATGGGGAAATTCCGCTTCCTCATAGATACTCCGGCTGCACTAGTTGCGTTCAGGGAGGAGTACGGCATCCCGGCCGATGTCCACCTAGAGCTCGCAGAAGAAGAGACCATGCCTTGAGGCAGAACAGAACAATGCCCCTTCACCGTGCTGTCGATCGTCGAAGGAGGCCTCCGCTTCCCACTCAACCCACTTATCACCGAGTTCCTCCGCGGCACCGGGCTGGCACCCATACAAGTGTCCACCAACACTTACCGAATTATCAACGGCGTCCATGAACTGAACAATCGGCTAGGCACCAACTTAGGTCTAGCCGAGATATTAAGGCAATACACTATGGGTCACACCGGTGACGACCTAGCCTATTACTTGAAAATCAGACCGGGCAAGGAGAAACTTATAACCGGCACCCCGGATAAAGACTTGCACGACGACGATTTTTTCTGGGTGTCGGGTAATTACGAAACAGCCGAGGTACCGGGCTGGTTTATAAGTAAGAACTTCGGTTCCTCATGTAAGCCGCTCAAACTTGCTCGGTCAGCTTACCTTCTTTATTCTGTAATTAACCAGTTTTCTTGTTTCTTTTGCAACAATCCAAGCCTTGCAAGCCAACTACCAATTTCCCAACGTAGAGGCAATTCGGACTGTGCTCTGCCATCGCAACCGAGATTGCAACGAGCTGCTCGGCTATACTCCAACCTACAGATACTCCGCTCCCTGCCGGAGTAAAGTTACAGACTTCCTCCGTGCTTCATCTCCTCCACCAGATCCAACTTTGCCAGACGTTCTACTAATCCGGTTGACAGAAGAGCAAGAAATGGCCAAACGAAGCCGAATCATGAACCTGCTCACCGCAACGTCTGCCGAGATACCGAGTGTCGCCACCCGCTCTCCAGCCGCCGGTCAGTCAAGGGGCGCCGTGGTCGCCCTTGCTTCTCAAGCTGCCGGGGAGTCAAGCCAAGTAACACGCCGGGCTAGCAAAAGAGCTCGCGCGGACCCGTCTGCCGAGCTGATTACCGAACTATCCACTGAGCAACCTACCGTCACAGCTGAACCAACGCCGACATGGAGACCGCAGCTCAAGCACCGGGGAAAAGAGATCCCGGCAACGGCTTCCGTCAAGGGAGACAAAGAACATCTTCTTGCGTTTGATCTCTCCAAAGCCCTTCTCCTACCGAGCGACGTAGTTGGCAGCGACCACGTTCCTGACACCTGGCTGGTGAAATCAGCCGCGAAGTCCATGACCAGGGTAAAAGTCTTAACCTTCTACTCCAATTTTCTTAGTGTTTGCACGGTTTCTTCTTCTCTGATCAGGTTTCCTCTTTGCAGGCCATCCAAAAACAACACTTAGTCATGGAGCGCATCCACCGACTTCGGCAAAAGGCAGCCGACACTGACAGCCAAGTCCAAAGTCTCCAAGCCGAGCTTGGCCGGCCAAAACCATCTCTCTAAATCGCCAATGCTAACAACAACAGATTGCACGGTCAGCTTGACGAGGCCGAGAAGAAGCGCGATGAGCTCCAGGCCGAGCTGGACGCCCTGAAAAAGTCAAGGAAGAAGGACTGCCGAGATGCAAACAACGCCGGCTTCCTAGAAGCCGAGGGAAGCTACAAGAAGCAGGTCTTCGCTACCCAAGACATCTACTTCAAAGCGGGTTGGAAGTCTGCCTGCGAGCATCTCAGTCAGGGACCTGATACTGACGTCTTTGCCACCCCGCCGCTTGCTTCCCTGCCGGCCTACCTCGTGCCATATGCCAATGACGTCTTCAGTGCATTGCAGGCAGAGGCCGAGGAAGGGCTTGAAGAGGAAGAGGCCGGGGAAGATACTGACGGAGAGGAGCAACCAGAACAGGAGCAGCCCGGCCGAACTGAGCCCGGTGTTAAGGACCGATCTCCAGTAGTGAACTTGGAGACAACTTCAGATGATGAATTCACCAATCTCTCCCCCTTAGCGTAGTTTTTTTTTTTAATTGCTTTGCACATGTAACCGGGCTCTCTGCCCCTCCTTTTGTATTAACTTTCTATCAATAAATAACTTTAATTGCAACAAGTGTTCGCACGGTTTTCTTGAACTCTATTTTCAGCAGAACATCTCGATTTCAATCACGAAGTTGCACAAATCGCCAACTAACCTGACCGGAGTTAATATCTTGGTTTTAATTCTAAGAATTGAACAAACCATCAACTCCTTCAATCGGAGTAGGGCATCTCGGTTGGAATCTCTGAGTTGGACAAACCACCAACTCCTTCAACTAGAGTAACTCATCTCGGTTGGAATCTCTGAGTTGGACAAACCACCAACTCCTTCAACCGGAATAATTCATCTCGGTTGGAATCTCTAAGTTGGACAAACCACCAACTCACCTGACCGGAGTTAACATCTCGGTTTTACTTCTGAGAATTGAACAAACCATCAACTCCTTCAACCGGAATAGGGCATCTCGGTTGGAATCTCTGAGTTGGACAAACCATCAACTCCTTCAACCGGAGTAACTCATCTCGGTTGGAATCTCTGAGTTGGACAAACCACCAACTCCTTCAACCGAAGTAACTCATCTCGGTTGGAATCTCTGAGTTGGACAAACCACCAACTCCTTCAACCGGAATAATTCATCTCGGTTGGAATCTTTGAGTTGGACAAACCACCAACTCACCTGACCGGAGTTAACATCTCGGTTTTACTTCTGAGAATTGAACAAACCATCAACTCCTTCAACCGGAGTAGGGCATCTCGGTTGGAATCTCTGAGTTGGACAAACCACCAACCCCTTCAACCGGAATAATTCATCTCGGTTGGAATCTCTGAGTTGGACAAACCACCAACTCACCTGACCGGAGTTAACATCTCGGTTTTACTTCTGAGAATTGAACAAACCATCAACTCCTTCAACCGGAGTAGGGCATCTCGGTTGGAATCTCTGAGTTCGACAAACCACCAACCCCTTCAACTGGAATAATTCATCTCGGTTGGAATCTCTGAGTTGGACAAACCACCAACTCCTTCAACCAGAGTAAATCATCTCGGTTGAGAATACCTAAGTTGAATAAAACATCAACTCTTTCAACCGGAGTAAATCATCTCGATTGAGAATCTCTAATTTGAACAAAACATCAACTCTTTCAACCGGAGTAAATCATCTCGGTTGAGAATCTCAAGTATTCAAAGCAATCGATCAAAATGCTAAGTCAAAGAAGACACCTCTATATATTGACAAAAAGAAGTACATTCTGAAGTGAAAGGCAAAAAATTCCTTTGCACAAAAAGAAAACTGTCACGACCCAAACCCGGCCCTATGGGTTTAGCACCGTAACCGGCCAGTAATCCGAGATTACCGAAGGCCTGCAGGACAGTAATACAGTAAAACAGAGTACAGGGCCTGGCGGAAGCCAAAACAGTAAATAAACAATGCCCAATGAGCTGCGACAGTCTATATGAAAAGATTTTTCATACATTTATACGTAAACAGTACAGAACGGTATGCACAATATTTACAATCATTCAGACTAGGGACTCAACCCTAGATAATAGTACGGTAAACATTCAGTCTATACAGAACAGTGAGACGGTGCAGAAGGGGGAATTGTAAAACACCCCTAAGCCTTAACACGATAGGCTCGGAACCTCGCAGTGAGGCACAAAGGCTGGCTTGACAAAACTGGAGTCTAACCCACGCTCCTAGCTCCGGTCTGGTGGCTGAGCACCTACATATATATATAAACAGTGAGCTAAAGCCCAGTGAATAACATAATGCGTAAAGGGGTTATGAATGAAATGTCCTTACAGTAATGAAAACAGTCCATTAAATCAGTATTTCAGTCGGAACAGTTATTCAATCATATGTGGTACATCCATTAGCATAGCAGTAAACAGTAGGTCTTAAAGACCGAACAGTAATGATGGCCATCAGTCAGTAAACAATAGTGGTTCCACGAGGGAACCGACAGAGATCTCTGTAACAATAACAGTAACAGTAACAGTAGATGCCAAGGATGCCACAGTACAGTTTAGAATATAGGACATACATTCATTCAGTAAACAATAGCAGTTCAGTAAACAGTTCAGTTCAGTATTCAGAAGATAATCATTTGAACATATCTTTACACAATTGTTACGCACAGAGTTCGGGCTACAGTAAGCTAGAGCGTGTCTCCCCAGTCGCCAACCCTACACAGTTAACAGATTGAACACACTAAGCTACGCAGCTGGGAAAGATAACAACTTAATCCCTAATGCCTCGGTGTGTTCTACATCTATATCCTCAACAAGATGTCTTAAACTAGGCCTAAGAATGCCTAGAATGGGGTGAGGATGCAAAGATGCACATTTAAAAGCATTTTCAGAAAAACAGAGTCCCGCTCGAGCGCAAGTTTCCCCGCTCGAGCGGTCATGCAACAAAGGTACACGCTCGAGCTTAAACTTTCCCGCTCGAGTGTACTGTAAAAGTACTGGATGGGTGAAATCTCCGCTCGACACCCGCTCGAGCTTGAGACATGACTCCGCTCGAGCGCCCGATCCTCCGCTCGAGCGGACTGTAAAACAGTGCAGAGAGATGCTGGTTGCTCGTATTCCCCGCTCGAGCGGAAGTGCGAAATCTGGAAAACCCAGATTGCACCTCCAAGCTCAAACTCAAGTTTAAATGCATCAAAACCGATCCTCTTGGGCTGAATTTCCAGAAAACATTTATAAACACATAGAATAACATGGTTCAAAGCTCAATTTGAGAAATCAAAGCCCAAGGGTGTTTAATTCAAATCCAATTTCAAACCATTTTCCAAGAACATGGAGAACATGCGAACATGCATGATCTTAAATCATTTTCAAAGCTTTAATGCTGTTTCAAAAGAGCTCAAACCTTCAAAAACAAGATGAACTCATGGAGTATGACCAAAAGATGGACATGCATGTGAGGTATTATGAACTACCACCTCAAAACTTCAATATATGTACATGCATGCAACAATCAAGCCACAATTCAACATCTAAACCATGTTTTGGCTCTACACTCCATCAATATGACATGAACCATGCAAGAATCAACTTAAAACATGAACAAGAAGGCAATGGAGCTACCTTTAGTCTTGTAGTTCAAGAAGGGAGCTCAAATATGCAATCTACCCTTCAACAATTCTTCAATTTCCAAACAATATTGAGATGAACTCAACTCCTCAAGTCTTTCTCTCTCTATGGTCGGCTAAGGGTCTCACAAATAGGCCAAAGAAATGTTTGGTTCAATGTATAAGGCTCAAGTGTGTGTGCGAGATAGTGGTCCACTAGGGGTAGTTCGGTAAATAAGGTCAACTCTGCAATTGATCAATATTTAATCTAATTTAATCATACCTAATCAGTTTTCAGGTAAATACACCATAAAATCACATTAATCATGAGGATCATAAAACACTAATCGGTTTCTAATTCGGCCACCGATAAGGCCTTCAATTAATAGTTTAAACATAAAACACGAACAGATCAAACCAACAGTCAACAGATAAAATGCAATTCAAACAGGTGTATTCACTCAATTCAGTTTCAATTTCGGTCAGTCAGCTCAGTACTTTAATCAGTTCAATTCTCAGTCAGTTATCAGTCATTATCAGTTCCGTTTAACAGTAATCAGTGATTATCGGTAATCAATCAGTCATTAATCAGTAAACAGTACGAGGGTTGTTACAAAAACAAAAGCTAGAAATAGTACAGTTTGAGGTTGGCCGCATTCCATGGCCGGGGTATTCCTTTACCATCGAGATCCTCTAAGTGGTATGCCCCCTTACCCGCCAGACCGATTATCTTGTAGGGTCCTTCCCAATTTGCCCCTAGTTTGCCTTCACCGGGCACTAGGGTGTTGCCCATAACTTTCCTCAAAACCCAATCACCTACTTTGAACGGTCTGAGGTGCACCATTTTATTGTACTTCCTTGAGAGCTCTTGTTGGTAGGCAGCGATGTGGATGAGAGCCTTTTCCCGGCGCTCTTCCACCAGATCCATTTCCAGAGCAATGGCCTCGGCGTTTAGCTCGGGTTCAAAACTTTCACTTTTGAGAGTGGGCATACCTACTTCCAAAGGTATGATCGCCTCCATGCCATAAGCCAAAGCGAATAGAGTTTCCCCGGTAGAACGCCGAGGGGTAGTTCGGTATGCCCAAAGGACGCTGGGAAGCTCCTCAGCCCACTTTCCCTTGGCCTTCTCAAGTCTCTTCTTCAGTCCGTCAAGAATAATCTTGTTTGATGCCTCGGTTTGACCGTTAGATTGCGGGTAAGCCGGAGTGGAGTTGTAGAATTCAATCTTCAAATCTTCACAAAACCCTCTGAATAAGCGACCGTCAAACTGGGTGCCGTTGTCAGAGATCAAAATTTTAGGGACGCCGAACCGTGTTACCACATTCTGCCAGACAAACCGCTTCACGTCTTTCTCTTTGATTGTTGCCAAAGGCTCGGCTTCAACCCACTTGGTGAAGTAGTCTGTTGCCGCGATGAACTTCCGGTTGCCTGGTGCTGTTGGGAGCGACCCCACTATGTCTAATCCCCACATTGCAAAAGGCTAAGGGCTGGTTAGGGGAAGAAGTTCTCTGGCCGGCTGATGAATCTGGTGCGCAAACTTTTGGCACTTCTCGCACTTGCGAACATATTTCTGGGCGTCGGCTTGCATGCACGGCCACCAATAGCCTTGCAAAATAGCGCGGTAGGCCAAGGACCTGCCCCCTATGTAGCTGCCACAGACGCCTTCGTGAATTTAGTACAAGAAGGCCTCCACGCTACTCGGGTGCACGCACTTTAGATAAGGACCGGTGAAGGACTTTTTATACAACACTCCAGATGGAGAGAGCCAAAACCGCTCTGATTTCACCCGGACTTTGTGCGCTTCTTTCTTCTCGGCTGGCAAAATCCGATCTCTGAGAAACAGGACTATAGGGTCCATCTAGGAAGGACCTAGCACGGCGCAGAATACATCCGTCTGTCCAGCTTCCTCTATGCTCGGCCGTGGAAGATATTCAATTAACAGGGGGTTAGGAGATGCGCAATAAACCATTGAGGCGAGGCCGGCCAACTCATCAGCTCGGTTGTTCTCTTTTCGGCCAATCTGTTGAACTCTGATTGCCTGAAATTGCTTGATGTGCTCCCTGACCAAAGCTTGGTACTTTGCCATTCTGTCATCCTTTGCTTCATAAATCCCAGCGACCTGGTTAACCACAAGCTGGGAGTCACTGTACACCATTAGCTCAGAAGCCTTCATCTGAAGGGCGCTTTTGAGTCTGGCCAAAAGTGCCTCGTACTCAGCCTCGTTGTTGGATGCTGGGAAGCCAAGGGTGATAGAATGTTCAATAGTTAGGCCATCTGGCGAGATAAGAACGATACCTAGCCCGACACCGTGGCGGTTCGACGCTCCATCAACGAAAAGTTTCCACATCTCCCCTACAAAGAGCTTCCAACATTGCGAAGGGTCCTGAGAGTTACGAAGGTTGATGGGATCACGACTGCTCGGCCGTTCGGATTCGAGTTCTGTGTTGATTATTTCCAATTCAGCCACCCTTGATGATTCAACACTGGACTCAGCAAGTTGATCTGCAATGCTCAAGTTCGTAGGCGAATCACCAGGTTGCGTTATTATGCCAGCCGCAGGTTCTGAGCTGTGTGGTTCCATTTCTTGCCCCCTTGGTGATGCGGGACCGGACAGAGCAGGTTGGTCGGTGATATGCAACCCCGTCATCGCATTACCGGGTGGTAAAACTGTACAAACTGAGGGTGCTTCAGTGGTGCGCGCAAACTCCGCGTCGCTACCTTCACCATCCGGTTGTATCTCGGATGCTCTTGCGTGCACCTCATCATCGGCCGCGGTAATATCGACCCGGCATACCGGATGAGTTCCATGTGAGAATTCGGCGACGAAGTCCGCCAAAGTCTGGGCTTTGATGGCAGTGCGCGGCTGGAACTTCACATCAAACTGTCCCAACTCGACCGCCCACTTTAAAATCCGACCGGAGAAGTCTGCCCACTCGAATAAAGCTTTGAGGGGGAACTCGGTCAAGACGATGACGGTATGTGCATGGAAATAGTGCGCCAACTTTCTTGAAGCCATCATTAATGCCAAAGCAAGCTTCTCCAACGGCAAGTATCTCGACTCTGCCGGTAGCAAAGTTTTGCTGACATAGAAGATGGGGAGGTGCTTGATTCCTTCAGCCCGGACAAGCACCGCACTGACTGAATGCTGTGATACGGCCAAATAAAGATAGAGCTCTTCCCCAGGCTCCGGTGTGACTAACAGTGGCGCTGAAGACAGATACTCCTTGAGCTCGGCCAAGGCTCGGTCACACTCTTCATCCCAGGAGAACTTTGATTTTAAGGACTGAAAGAAAGGGCGGCAGCGATCTGATGGCCGGCTTATAAATCGATTAAGTGCGGCGGCCATTCCGGCCAGATGCTGCACATCTTTTGCCGAACTAGGCTATTTTAACTCTTGCACGACTTGGATTTGTGTAGGATCTGCTTCGATACCTCGGTTCGTGACTAGGAATCCCAAAAAAATTTCAGATCCCACGCCGAAGGCACACTTAGACGCATTCAGGCGTGGCTTGTGTTTTTTGAGAATGGCGAACATCTCGGACAAGTCGGACAAATGATCTGCCTGATGCCGGCTTTTAACCACCATATCATCAATGTAGGCTTCCATTGTCCGGCCCAGCAAAGGAGCAAACATCTTGGTCACCATCCTCTGAAAGTTGCCCCGGCGTTCTTCAAACCAAAAGGCATAACTCGGTAGCAAAAGAGTCCCCTTGTTGTAGTAAACGATGTGATTTCTCGGTCGGGGCCATGCATGGCAATCTGATGATAGCCGCGGTAGGCATCTAAGAAACTTAGCCTATTATGTCCAGCCGTCAAATCCACGAGCTGTTCAATTCTAGGCAAAGGGAAGCTATCTTTCGGACAAGCTCGGTTGACAGTCTTGTAATCAACGCAAACCCGCCACTTCCCATTCTTCTTCGGTACCACCACTGTATTTGAGATCCAACGAGGATAATGTACTTCTTGAATTGCTCGTGCCTCTAGCAAATTCTTGACTTCTTCCACAACTACCTCGGCGTGATGCAACGCCGATCTCCTCGTTCGCTGAATGACTGGCTTGGCACCGGGGAAGACATTGAGATGATGGCAAATAAAACTAGGATCGAGACCGGGCATGTCGTAAGGCGACCATGCGAAAACTTCGATGTTGGCCATCAAAAACTCAACCATCTCGGTCCGTTCTGTGGCTGTAAGGCTCGAGCCGAGCAAGAAGAACTTGTCCGGCTACTCAGTATCAATTCGCACCTCCACCAATTCCTCGACAGCTTTGTCTTCGGCCTTGGTGCCCACATCATCCAAGACACCCTGGTCCTCCGGTCCCTCAATCATTTGAACAAATCCTTTGGCAGCCCGGCTCCCGTTGACCGCCACGAAGCACTGCTTTGACATGACCTGATCGCCCCAAATCTCCTCGATTGCCCCCATAGCCGAGGGGAATCTCATTACTTGGTGGAAAGTCGATGCGACGGCTTGCATAGCGTGAAGCCACCCCCTTCCAAGGATCAAATTATAAGTAGATGGCACCTGTAATACCCAGAACTCCACCTAATTGACCACAGATCCCGCTTTGACTGGCAAGATAATCTTTCCAAAAGGCCACTCCGGTTGTGAGTTGAAACCAACCAACGGCGATGTCGCCGGGGCCAAATCCGCATCTCGGAGCTTGAGCTATTGGAAAGCGTCGTAGTACATGATCTCGACCGAGCTTCCCTGATCGATCAAGATCCGTTTTACTTCAAAATCTTTGACATGGAGTGTGACTACTAAGGCGTCATTGTGCGGTGTCTGAATGCGCTCGAAGTCCCTTGAGGAGAAACTGATCACATCTTTCGCTTTCGTTTTTCCCCTCTTGAGTGCAGGCTGTACTGACAAAACTTCCCTCATGTGCTCTGCCTTCTTGATCATACCACGGAGCTCGCAAACATGCGCCGGTTCCACTATGCCGTGGATGACATTCACAACCCCTTGAGGAGGTGCATCCCTGTCGTCCAGTCCCCGCGGATCAACCGAAACTTGATTTGCCTTAACACCCCCATCAATGTAAAGATCCAGGTACCCAGCCGCAACTAGCTTTTCCAGGTGTTGCCTCAATGGCAAACAATCCTCAGTCCGGTGGCCTCATTCCCGATGAAACGTGCAACGATACCGCGGATTGTAGCCCTTTTGTCCATCGCCCAACTTAGCAGGAAACCGGACATACTCCTCGTCTCGGATTTCACTAAGTATGCGATAGATCAGAATTTTGAAGACCGTGGTTATGCCAGTCCTTGCCTTCAACGTTCTGTTGGCATCCGCTACGTCATCTCGGGGGTAGTCATTCCGACGTCCTCTACCCCGGTTTTTACGATTCGAGCCACGGTCCAATTCCTCGGCTCGGTCACTTGAGCGGCTGGACTCTTGCCCAACTGCGTGCACTTTGCCTGCTGTCTTCTTGTCTGTTGCTACCGGAGTTGCCTTCACGGTAGTTACTGACGCGTCATCCTCGACTCAGATGTGCTCATTGATGCGCTGCATGAGGTGGCCCATGGACGTCGGTTGGTGCATAGTAAGCGAGTCCCGCAGTCTATATCCGACCGGGAGACCACACTTGTATTGAGTGATTGCAAGGTTAACCGGGCAATCTAAGATCTCGTTGAAGGTCTACCAATACCGAGAGTTGTATGCCTTCAATGTGTCGCTCGGTTCCATCTTGACACTCAATAAATGATCGACTTCCTTTGGTGTTTTTGTGTTGGTTTTGAAGCGTGTGACAAAAGCTTCGGCCAGCTGATGCCACCTCTCAATACTCCCCTCCGGCAGCCTTTCAAACCACTTCAAGCCCAGTTCGCCCAAACTTGATGGAAAGATGAGGCACATAAGAGCATCATTCCGCCTATGTCCAGCCATGACCTGTCGAAAATGACTTACATGCATGTAAGGATCGGTTTTCCCGTCGTAAAGCGTGAACTTTGGCTGGTGGAAGCCCACCGGAAGCGGTGTAGTTTCTATTTCCAGGGAGAAAGGGGTGGCACTCAACCTGGCCAAATCTGAATCCACTAGGAGTGGCACTGCTTGGCGGGGTTGAGGCATTCCGACCTCTTCGCTGGCATGAACCCCGTAGGATAACCACTGGAACGCCGGTATCCTCGGAGCTTCGCGCCGGCGAGCCCGCTCCTTCAAGACCGCCCGCAAATCCTCTGAATGAGCGGAGTAAGAGTACCTCGACGTCGTCACCGGACGTGAGGGCCGGTAGGTGCTGTCTTGCGCGCTAGACTTCTCTGTATGCGTGTCGTAATCACCAACCTGGTAACTTCTGGTAATAGAAATGGACGGAGTGCGTCGCTGACTCTATCTGCCTGAACGGCGGGATGGGGTGCGCTCACTGTGGTCACCCACTCCAGCTACACCTTTCCCTTTGACATGCCGCTTGAGCTCCTCCATCTCCGCTGCCATTCGCCGGATGACAGCGTTTTGGTCCCTCAACTTGTGTTCCAGACGTCGGGCATGTGATTCTCTCCGCCGCCGATGACCGTCCGGACTTCGTGAATGACCATAACTTCTTCCGCGCTTATCCCGCGCGTCTCCTAACGGTCCTCTGGTGGGCGTCTCCAAGTCCGCCATTGGATGGATGGCGGGAGGTCCCTCTCTCCTTCGGGTATACTCTGGTGTGGCTCCATCTATGGCAGACAACGGAAACTCGTCGTTGTTCGCCATGGACGGCGATCAGACTAGCCTGGAAGACAAGGTTTTGTCTGTCAAGCGTTCCCACAGACGGCGCCAATTGTATGGGGAGCAAATATTTCGGCGAGCCCGTACCCCTTTCTTCCGAGCTCCGTTTCTGTCCGATCACCTGCGAGCAAATAACAGTGAGCTACCCGGCGGTGTGTGGCTGGAAAAACCCTCCGACGATCAAGTTAGCACACACCTTAGGATAGAGGGAGAGAGAGAGAGGAGTGTTAGAGTGTAAGAATTTCCTTACAAAAATGTTCCTGTCCACCGTATGGGAGGCGCAGACATGCTCATATACTCTTCTGCGCCCCAAATCTACTTCCATTGGTCTCTCGACACGTGGCTCTGTTATCCTATCTGTCAGCACAAATCCTGTTATACATCACCTAACCCAACTGCCAGCCCACTCTGCTGGGAGCACGGCAGCCGGGCAACATTATCTCGGCTATCAACGGCCATACTGATCATGCTGAAATGCAGTTGATAGTTTCCTACTACCAGGCCTAATTCCGGCCGTGCTCAACTGTATTTCGGCGAAGCTGAGCTGGAGATTGGTTGTGACGGTCAGCCAACAACCTTCTCGGCCAAGCTCCAAGCGTCGGCCTTCCTACCGGGTTAAGGTGCGTGCATTACAACCTTGCAACGCGTGAGCCCGGGAGCCTCATCTGGGCTGTTCCTCCACCTGTCCGCCCTTCGCGAAACCAAGATCATATAGCTCGGTCTCACGTGGGCTTTGCCATTACCGAGCAATATCACGGCCTGATCTTGGAGCCCAATACCTCGGCCCAAATCTGTCCGGCTAACGTCACGGCCCAATCTCAAATCATAAATCTCCCTCTCAATCTCGAAGATAACGCTAAAGCATCGAAACATGAAACACGTTGTGGACATTGGACAGTTCAGGTGGAAGCGCAAGGCGATATGCCACAGAACCAATCCTTTCGAGTATTTCTAATGGAACGATGTAACGTGGGTTTAACTTTCCTCGTTTTCCAAATCGGATAACCCCTCTTACTGGTGAGATCTTTAGGAACACATGATTGCCTATTTGAAATTCTAAGTCTCATCTTCGTGTATCTGCATAGCTTTTCTGGCAGCTCTGAGCAGTGCGAATTCACTATTGGATGAGCTGAATCTTATCACTTGTGATTTGCACGATTTCGAGGCCTAATAATTTCCTATCTATAACTTCCGTCCAACACAGAGGTGATCGACATCTTTTTCCATACAGTGCCTCGTACGGTGCCATTCTAATGCTTGCATGGTAGTTGTTATTATGGGCGAACTCCACCAAAGGTAGGTGATCATCTCAATTAGCTTTGAGGTCTAGCACACAAACACGTAACATATCTTCCAGAGTATGGATTGTTCTTTTGGATTGCCCATCAGTTTGCGGGTGATAAGTCGTGCTAAACTTCATAATAGTTTCCGAAGCTTCTTGCAATTTGTTCCAGAAGTGAGACACGAAGCAGGGGTCTTTATCGAATACGATGGAAACTGGGGCGCCATGTAAACGAATAATTTCCTTAATGTACAGAGTGGCGAACTTAGTAAGGGAGTTCGTGATTCTGATTGGTGGAAAATGCGTTGACTTCGTCAATCGATCTACGATAACCCATATTATGTCATTCTTCGAGACTGATTGCGGTAGCCCAACCACGAAGTCCATAGTAATGTGTTCCCATTTCTATTCAGGAATAGGAAGTGGTTACCACATTCCTGCAGGTCTCTGATATTCTGCTTTAACCTATTGACAATGAAGGCATTTGTAGACATGACTTGCTATGTCTTTCTTCATTTCCATCCCCCAGAAGTGTTCCTTCAGATTGTGATACATCTTCGTATTGCCAGGGTGGATCGCAAACCTTGAACTATGAGCTTCTACCAATATCTTCTTATTGAGTTCTGGAAGGTCGGGTACGCAAATTCAATTCTGAAATTTTAGTATCCCATTGCTCATTGTGAAGTTAGGATCGGGTGTGCCTCTTTGCTCCTCGTGCTTTTTCTTCAAAAGTTTATCTTCATATTGGCAGACTCTAATTTCTTCAATCAGCTCGGGTTCTACGATTATGTTGGCAAGCAGTCCATTGATCTTCTGGGGAATGAGGGTATATGCCAAACTTCTGGTAATCTTTCGACTCAACGCATCTGCTACCACGTTAGCTTTGGCTAGATGGTGATGGATCTCTGCATCGTAGTCTTTCATAAATTCTAGCCATCATCATTGTCTCATATTCAGTTCCTTCTGTGTAAACAGATATTTGAGACTCTTGTGATCTGTGTAAATTTCGCAGGTTACTCCGTAGAAATAATGACGCCAGATTTTGAGGGCGAAAATCACCACAGCCAATTCTAAATCATGAGTTGGGTAGTTCCTTTCATGAGTCTTTAGTTGGCGGGAGGCATAAGCAATGACCTTCCTATTTTGCATAAGAACGCAACTCAAACCATTGTAAGAGACATTGCTATAAATTACGAACCCTTCTGTTTTCGTAGAGAGTGCTAGTATAGGAGCCATCACGAGTCTGTTCTTCAATTCTTGGAAGCAACGTTCCTGTTTATTAGTCAATTCAAAAGGTGCATTCTTCTGAGTTAGCTGGGTCAAGGGTGAAACTATCTTCAAGAAATCTTATACAAAGCGTCGGTAGTAGCCAGCTAGGTCCAAGAAGTTTCGAATCTCAGACACGTTAGTAGGTCGTGGCCAATCCTCGATTGCTGCAACCTTTTGGGGATCAACCGAGATGTCGTCTTTGTTGATGACGTGACCGAGAAAGTGTACACAAGTGATCCAAAATTCGCATTTCTTCATCTTGGCATAAAGTTTATGATCACGTAGTGTCTGTAGAACTCTTTGCAAATGGTGTTCATGATCTTCTGGTGATTTGGAGTATATGAGAATGTCGTCAATGAAGACAATGACGAATTCGTCAAAATAGGGTTTAAACACTCTATTCATGAGATCCATGAAGGCCGCTGGAGCATTGGTGACGCCAAATGGCATGACGAGAAACTCGTAGTGCCCGTAACGAGTTCTGAAGGCAGTCTTTTCGATACTTTCTGTTTTGACTTTTAGTTGATGGTAGCCAGAACGCAAGTCAATTTTCGAGAATACTTGAGCGCCTTGCAGTTGATTGAACAAGTCGTCAATTCGTAGCAGAGGGTATTGATTTTTTATGATGACTTTGTTTAGTTCACGGTAATCGATGCATAACCTCATCGTGCCATTCTTTTTCTTTATGAATAGTACTGGAGCTCCCCATAGTAAGGTACTTGGTCGAATGAAACCTTTGTCCAATAGTTCCTGGAGTTAAGTATTCAGCTCTTTTAATTCTGTCATAGACATGCGGTAAGGGGTTTTTTAGATTGGTTGTGTACCAAGTTGGGTTTCAATGGTGAATTCGATTTCTCGGTCAACCGGGGTGCCAAATAGGTCTTCAGGAAATACATCCAGGAATTCTCGAACCACAGGATTGTATCAAGTGTGGAGGTCTCTTGTTGAGTATTGATCATATAACAGATATAACTACAACAACCTTTTTTTAAAAGTCGTTAGGCTGTCATGAATGATATAACACATGGAGGGGGAGAGACTCCAGTTCCTTCGAAGACAAGCTCAAGTTGGTTTGGTGATCGGAGGAAGACCTTTTTGGCTTCACAATCAATAAAGGCATGGTTGGCAACTAACCAATCCCTTCCTAAGATCCCATCAAAGGTACCAATGCCGAGGGGAATCAAGTCTACATGTAAGGTTTCACCTTTTAAGGATATAGTACAAGATTTGTATATATCAGTGCCAAAGGCGGAGTTTCCAGAAGGAAAAGACACAGATAGTATGTATCCTAAGGGTTCGGGTGTTGATGTCAACTTGGTAGCAAGTGTGGTGTAATAAAAGAATGAGTTGAACTAGAGTGAAAGAGAACATGGGCAAAGTGACCACAAACAGAAAGTGTACCTAACACAACATTCTCAGTAATTTCTGAGTTTCCAGGCACCAGGGCAAAAACTCTTTCTTGGTGTTTTTGGTCCTTCCTCACTCCTCCAGGTACCGCAGGTTTTCAGACTGGTTCAGAGGGGCCGGCTATAGGACTGGTAAGCTTTGGACAATCTCTTAGCAAGTGGCCAACTTGGCCACATCTAAAGCATGCTCTTGTGTCTCGACGGCATTGTCCCGAATGAGTCATTCCACAAGTAGAGCAAATTGGAATGGTGCCACCTCTGGGATTCGAAAGACCTTGATTGTTTGAACTGGTTGTGCCCATATTTACCCTTTTGGGAGGCGTGACACCGGGTCTTCTGTTATCTCTTTCCCAAAATCGCTTCCTTTAGCTTGGTTCCGCAGAGCGCAAGGCTTCAATCCCTTTTTCTGCAATGTATGCTCGATCTACCACCGGTGCATAGGTTGGTAGTTTCAAAACCTCCAGTCTATCCTTGATTTCAGCATCCAATCCTGCTTCAAATTTCCTGATTTTTTGAGCTTCGGTGGGGATGACGTATGTCGCAAATCGAGCCAGTTATGTGAACTTGCTCTCGTATTCGGCCACTGTCATGGTTCCTTACCTTAGATGTATGAATTTCGACGCCTTTTGTTCCCGCAGCGAATCTAGAAAGTATTTTTCATAGAATATCTCCAAGAATCTGGCCAAAGTCACAATATGTTCTTTCTTCAAGGTAAGTAGCCACCATTCTTATGCATCGTCTGTGAGGGTGAATGTGGCGAAAGTCACCTTCTGCCTTTCTGTGCAAGGTAGCGCGTTGAAAATTTTCTCCATATCTCTGACCCAAGCTTCTGCCACCAATGGGTTTGTACTGCTAGTGAATATGGTAGGTTCCAAGTCCTGGAACTGTTTTATTGTAGTTGGTTCTTCTCGTCGTTCAGGCAATCCGCTATTAATGTTGGTTTGTAGGTCTCACAAAAAACTAGTAACTGCTCTTTCCATAATTTGCTCCATTGGATCAGTACCATTGACCGATGATCCGGTTCCATTTCCATCATTAGTCATTACTACAATGTGAAAACGGTTAGTGAACTTCCCCTATTTTCTGTTGAACCACTTAGTATACATTTAATTATCTATGATTCACAAGATACTATAACAGTATAAGTTACTATAATAGCACATATATGATTTTTACTTATACAAAAGAAAACATATTAGTACAACGTACTTAAAATACAGTCAATAATTAGTGTCTAATCCTATTAATACAAAAATAGAAGGATTAGACTAGTCATTGTCAGCTCCAAAAAAAAAAAAAAGATCAGCGACATCTCTCGGTCATGCTCCTAGAATAGGTCACTGAGCCCTTACAAAAACTGGCTCTAGAAGACTGGGCCATGGAACAGCCATGGGAACTCCTGCTGCACGAGGGACTCAAACTCTCATCAATCCCAAAACAGCGCCAAACTACCTGGACCATGTAGGTCGATACATTATGGTCATATCCCTAAAACTGCCGCCTACTGAGCCGCACAAGTATCTCTAAGTATGTGGTACTGTCAATGTAGTCCACAGTTGGAGTCCGGACAATGTGCTATGGAGGAGGTGTAGTAGTGTGAATATGGCTGCTAGGGAATATATTCCCTCTCCTCTCGGCAAAGCCTGGGAGTAAGGGAACAACCAAGAAATGCGGATGTACCAATCTGACGATGTACGTCGGCCCAATGTATCTCTCTCGGGTGCTAGCCCGGCTAAGTCTCCAAAACAGGTAGTCCTCGTCAGGGTTAGCCTACAAATATACTAGCCTCCCCATGAGTTGGTCAAGGTCGGGATGGGTTTATCCGATAGTGCTTTTTGAGTCCCCACATCCCTCCAATAAGTTAGGGGCCAGATGCGCCCCTTGGGGCTTGAACCAAATCAATTCTTCCTTGTGTACCATGTCCTACAACACAAGAAAACTTAGCCTACCCAATATTTAATTAAATCATGTTGGACACAATATTTTATTTATTTATTTTATATTATGACAATATATATATATATATAATTAAACAATTATGATGTTGGACAAAATATAGTATTTATTTATTTTTAATTTATGACAATATATATATTTTGTTAAAAATCCACCTACTACACACCTACCACTACCACCTACTACACACTCACCTACTTCACCTACTCTCCACCTACTCCTCACCTACTCCTCACCTACTACACACTCACCCTCTTCTATAAATAGGAATCATGAATCATTGTAATAGAAGTCAATAAACATATCAATCAATAATACATTAATTTTAACATGGTATCAGAGCAAGGTTGAGAACCTAGTAATTCCGCTTCACCGGCGGGTGGCAGCCTCACTTTGGCCGCCCGCCGGACCTCAACCTATTCCGCTTATTTTCTACACATACCTTCCCATCATTGCCTAAATCCTCTCTCTTTGTTTTCTGACCAACAATGACAAAGCCATATTTTCATCTCTCTCTCTCCTCCATCTGTTGAATTCAAAGCACTAGCGGAGAGAGACACGGAGATCAACACGTCGCCGTCGATGTCAGAGGCTCCGATGCCCTCTCCCTCTGTTCTCCTCTGCGGCTATCGTAGATGTTGGCATCGCCGCTTATCGTTCATCAGCAACGACGATGCCGTCGTTCCCGCTTCTGCTGCTCCTCGCTTTACCGCAACAAAAGGAGGCAGAGGCAAGCCCAAGTCCTCCAAATCGATCTCCAGATCTCAGAAAGACGGCCTCCAGTCCCCATTTCTCTTAATTATTTTAATCTGAGTTGTGGGTGGTTTCGTAGTAAACCGTGGGCTGGTTTTGAGGTTTGGTTGAGTGTACCATTCAAGTCTTTGTAGAGCTGGCTACTGCAGGAGGGGTTGTTTGGTACTTGTGCAGTTTTTTTTTTGGTTCGGCACATGCTAGTAGCATGGAGGGAAACTCAAAATTTGGGTTAAGTTTTGATATGATTGACAGCGTGGTTCAAAGTTTATGCACATGGGCTGGTTTGTTATATATATATATATGAGTTTCTTATATTTATATATTATGTATGTATTTTCAAACACATGGGCCCACAGTTGCTAGTGCCTCCAAGAGGTTATTTATTGTTTTGGTTTTAAACTTAAGCCGATTAGCACGTGGGGTAGATCAATATGGTGGCTGGTTTTCTAAATTGGTGGACTGAATTTCAGTTTTGTCTCTAAAAAAAAAAAAAGAAGGACTGCCATACACACACAGCTGTATGATTCTTTTCTTTATTCTCCACCCACATAACCCAACACTCTCTCTCCTCACTTTGCATCCACCGCCCAAACTTTTTTTTTTTAAAAATCTTATTGGTGCACTCCTTGTTCCCCACTTTCGTTATTTTATATATATATATATATATATATATATATATATTTCTTTTTATTATATTATATTTAAAAAAAAAAAAAAAAAAACATCATCATCTCTCCTCCGTTTGATTTCCAACTCCATTATTTTTATTTATTTTCTCCAAACCACTTTCCTTATTTTTCCCATCTTTCTTTTTTGCTTTCAAATATATTTTTATTATTTCTTTCTTTATTTTTCTTTCACATTATTTTTCATCTTTTTCCAATTCCATTCATACCCATATAGCTTTGCACACCAAACCATCTTTTATTCATCTCAACGATCAACCCCGATCACAATTTTACATCATAAAACAAAAAAAACAAAAAAAACAAAAAAAACAAAAAAAACAAAAAAAACAAAACAAAAAAACTCACACCCACAGTGGGATTTTTCTCTACTCTGCCGCCAGTCTTTTCTTCTTGCCTCCGTCCTGGGCGGCCCTTGCCGGTGTTGCCTCCGTGTTTCCCACTCCACTGGGCATGATCACTACTCCCTGCTCCTCCACTGCAGCATATGGCGGCCCTCCAAATCGAAACATCACGGTGGCCTTCCGCTTCAGCTCCTTGTTTTCCGCCTTTAGCACACTTATCTCTGCTCGCGCATCCTTATACATGCATTGGAGCAGAGCCAGTTGGGCGTTTAACTGCTGCACCTCATTTGTCCTACTCTCCAGCCGGTTCGACAAATTTGTAACCGCAGTCATGGTTTCCACACATGACTTCAATGTATACTGATTGGCCTCCACATCCGACTGCACTGCCATTCTTTGCTCCACAGACCGCATAGGAAAGTTCAACGGAGCAAACTCCGGGGCGCTTGGTTGAGGTTCCAGTGCCACCGCACCAGTTATCTCTCTTGTTGACTCGTTGAGGTCGGGAAAGAGAGTAAGCAGACCACGGGACGAAGAGGCCATATTCTGGGTAGCTGAACGGGAAGAAGAGGCCATGTTATGGGTTGCTGAGTGTTTCAGAGAACGGTTGGTTACAGAATGGCAACAGAGTGTTCCAGAATCTCTTTCTCAGAAACGGAAGAGTTTTTTCAAAGGATTTTCGGCGGTTTCAGACTGGTTTGCACAACCTCCGCCTCAACCTTGGTTAAATAGCCGAGGCAGACACGCGCATCGTGCGCTTCTCGGCGCTCGCCGACAACATGGGCGCTCCTTTTGATAGGCACGCCTTTTGATGGCACGCCTTTTTATGGATTGGGCACGCTTTTTGATGGCACGCCTTTTGATAGATTGGGCACACCTTTTGAGGGTGCGACTTTTTAAGGGTTCGACAAGACTCTGTAAACTGTCCCGACATTGATTCCGGTTAGTTTCTACAAGGGTCCAGCAAGACTCCATAAACTGTCACAACAACTGTCACAACACCTTTTGAGGGTGCGACTTTTAGGGGTCCGACAAGACTCTGTAAACTGTCCCGACATTTGATTCCGGTTAGCTTTTCCAAGGGTCCGACAAGACTCTGTAAACTGTCCCGACATTGATTCCGGTTAGTTTCTACAAGGGTCCAGCAAGACTCCGTAAACTGTCACAACAACTGTCACAACATTGTCTGCTACAACGGTCCGACATGACCCCATAAACTGTCTTCTACATCGGTCTGCCAAAACCATACAGTCTTCTACAACGGTCTGACACGACCATACAGTGTCTCCTATCCTCTTTTATTTTTATGTATTTTCTTGTTTTGTTACTCTCTCCAAACTCAAGTTGGTTAGTTCCTATCCCCCTTGAGTTTGCGGGGGGCTGTTAAAAATCCACCTACTACACACCTACCACTACCACCTACTACACACTCACCTACTTCACCTACTCTCCACCTACTCCTCACCTACTCCTCACCTACTACACACTCACCCTCTTCTATATATAGGAATCATGAATCATTGTAATAGAAATCAATAAACATATCAATCAATAATACATTAATTTTAACATATTTTTTTATTAATAAACACTCAGAGTTTTGTTTTTTTTTTTTTATAAAAGCTCTGATATCACTTTTGTTACGACCCAAACTTAGTACCTAAAGGTTCGGCGTTGCAACAAGATAAAAATAAAATAATTCTAAAATTTCTATAATGGTAGCGCAACGGATAAATTAAAATAAAATAATTGGGTACCAAAAGTTAATTAAAAAGAAAAAAAATGGGTACTTATATGTAGGTCCTAATAAGTGGAATTATTGTCTAATAGGTCCTATGAAAAAATTTTGTCATAAAAAAAGTCACTAATTGTAAGTTTTAGTGACAATTTATAAAAATTATGACAAAAAAAAGTCACTAATTGTCAATTTTTAGCAACGTATGTAAAAAAATATCACAAAAAATTATTTTTAGGCACAATTTTACCAAGACTTATTTTCAATAGAACTTGATGACAATTAAGTCTAACTATTAGGACCTATTATTAGTTTACCCAAAAAAAAAGGCATTTGGGCATTTATTTTATTACAAGAGTCCAATCAAAATACAGATAGTACAAAAGACAAAAAAGAAAAAAAAAACACTGTGATTTATCTCCCATCTTGATCTCGTTAAATCCCGTCACTTGAAAGGGATAACAGTTATAACCACATAGCAGAGTGAGAAATATTATACTGTGAGTATAGAGGCACAAAAATAGCCATGGATAGTTATTTAAGCTAAAACATTAACATAATTTAAGTTGCATAAATAAATTATTTAAGTGGCAGAAACTAAAATAAAAGTTACGTAAATAACTATAATCACGGTACAGAACAGAACAGGAGTCACTGGAGTGACAATCAGGACAGTGGTCAATGGATCCATGACAAACAGAGGATCACAAGGTGGCCAAATAGGGGCCAATGGTTTACTTAAGTCCTCCAAGGCATGGGACCCCTGTGGTGGTACTTACAGAACATAATTGTTTATAAGATCTTTGTCAAATAATTTCTAAAATTTAAACAAACATATCCATGTGTTTTAATTTAAGCAAATAAATTTCAGAAAATAATCCACGTAATTGAAACATTAACACAACCATAAAACATAAATTATATAAAATAATTTGTGGTAACTCAAAACATTCGTAAAATATATTATGGTAACTCAAGACATATAGAAAACATATTATGGTAACTTAATGTATAATATAACTCACCTTAAAATTATTCCTAAATTATTCTGGGCTCACTCCCCGTTTCTTGTGTTTTTTTGCTCGAATGCTCTCTATTATAGCACTGTGTTTACTTGCTCGGATGCTTTCTCCTACAACACCTATCCTATTTATATAGAACCAAGAGTGAGGCCCAAGCAACAAAGCATACACACAGGTACTTTCCCTTAACGCCACATGTCCTTGGCCCTAAATTTTCTCTCCCTTATTGCCATCTGTCTTTGGCCCTTAAGTTTACCTCAAGGAATTACCAAGGGCCAAGTTAATCTTTGGGCCACCGAAAGCTTGTTTGGACTTTTTTCTTTTAGTATTATTTAATTCAATTCTAAAGGTTATGATTCCTAAAATTACCTATGATTATACGTTAGGTTCACGTCTAAAAACCTCACCACCTAACTATAAAACATCACTTACCACTTACTGAAATATTTAACGTGCAGTACCTCCCAATTTATTTCCTTAACAATTTAATCGATTAATTCCCAATTTCTTAAACTATGAATTTATTTATTTATTTTTATTACTATTATTATTATTTATATAATATAATCATGGTAAAAATTCGGGTGCCATAGTGAGGGTAGAGCAAGTGGTTTAAGATGAAAAGAATAACAGTGCAGAAATGGGCAACATAGAATCTCCCAATTCCTCAAAAAATCCTCATCTTAGACCTTGGGAAATGGGTCCTATTTATAGGATTTTCCTTGGTACCAAAGGATACCAAGTGGTCAAATAGGTTGAGGACATGTGTCCCTAAGAATCATATAGAATATTCTACCTTGGACCACCAGGCTGAAGGTGTCACGTGCCCCTCTGCACGTACTGTGTACTATCTGTTTGGCAAAAGTACCGTCGTAATGACCTTATTGAACCTTAGCAAGTGCACTTGCGGAAGTAATGTTTGCCTCTGCACTTGTCTTTTCAGTTCAAACCTCAACAAGTGCACTTGTGGCGGTAGTGTTTGCTATTGCACTTGCTTTCTTAGTTTGGTTTAGTCAAGACATGCATTCTTAAGACTTCATGACCTGCTATCAGTCATGTTTCGTATTCACCTCAGCGAAGCCTCCACCCTTAGCCATCAAACCACAAACTCTCCAGCTTCCCAAGGCGAAGGCCACAGCCAAGCCTGTTATTAACCATGATGTGCCTTAGTACCAAGCCCAAGAGGGCTTCCTTAGTCTTACCTATGCAACCAAAGCAGGTCTATGACCTGGGTAAATGGAAAGGGAGTCCCTTACACTCGGGTTACTCTACTGTCGCCACAGTAGACTAGTATTTCTGGGCTCGCTATTAGCTCCGACCAGTAAGCTTTGGGGTCTGTTGTCAACGCCAAGCTAATAAGCTTCAGGGCCTACTATCAGCGTTGACCTATTAATGACTTTGAGGGCTTACTATCAGCGTTAAGCATTAGTTTCTATTTGTGGATGGGAAGCTTCTCCCAAAGGATGCTATCACCTTGGTGGAGTTTTCCCTCCGCAAGTTGGTTGTGGTGATTGTAGTTACTGCAGTAACTGTTTTCTGTGGCAAGTTCAAGTGGCGGCACCGACAATACTAGAGATGGCAACACCGACAAAGTACCTCCACAATTTGGCCGCTGCAAGTGTTACCTCCACAACTTTGTTGCTCTGATTTTCTCTTTCCCTTAGCAAGTTCAAATGGCGGCGTCGATAATACTTAGGATGGCGGCGCCAACAACACTAGGAATGGCGGCGCTGAGACAAAGTGCCTTAGCAACTTAACCGCTGCAAGTGCTGTCTTTGCAACTTGACTTAGACATTTTTCTTCATGGAACTTGTTCGGGCCTTTGGTGGGTCGAACCTGTTCCGGCCTATTGTTGACCCACTTCCCTTGAGCTTTAGCCCATGCTCCTTTAATCATTCTTGCTCGCCAAATAAGGGTGACCTCAACACTTAAGTCGATACTTAATTTTGGCCTTTATTTCTATCCCTCTACAAAAAGTAATTACTTATAATTAGAATTCCTATTTTCTTGTAAAATTTTCATCCTAATCAAATTCATACAAGAAAATATATTTTCTTTTCTTTTACTTTATTTTCTATTATTTTTACTTTCCATCATTTATTTATTTTTAATCAAATGGAGCCTAAGTAAAATTGATTTATAATTATAATTGATTAAATTTTCACAAATTGTTTTTATTTTTTATATTTTGAAAAAATAAAAATGTGTTTAACAAAAATAAACCAAAAAGATAAAAATCATATGAAAACAATGAATATTTTTTATTTTTTTCATTTTTTTTATTAAAATTATTTTTCGAATTTTTGTTCAAAAACAAATTTGAAAAACTTAACCAAACAATAGTTTTTTTTTTTTTTTGAAAGACCTACTGAAGAAAAATTAGATGAAGAACCAAGATAATAATGAAAATTCCCACAAATATATATATATATATATATATATATATATATATAAACATACACAAGTTAATATATATAAGGTTTATTACACTTTCTATTCCTAAACTATCGCCAAATTTTTTATTTCAATCCTGAACTATTAATTAAGTCTATTAAGTTCCTAAAATATATAAATCAAAATCTATTTTGTCAATAAACTATCGATTAAATATATTAAGTTCCTAAAATATTTAATTTAAACCTATTTAGTCCCTTAATAAATTAAAAAAATAAAATATAAGCCAATAATTATTATAAATTAGTAAAAGACCCTATCTAATTAAAATTTTATTTTGTCTTTGAAAAGTGTGTCTGTAGACACCCCATTTTTGACCGACCTTAAGACTCAGACGTCACCGATTGAGCGCTTGGTGATGTCGCATATGGTGCTCATTCTGAGGTTTCAGAGTCTCGGCTGCGAGCCTTGCCTCCGGACGTCGGGACTCTTTCGTGTTTTGCCTCGGCTTGCGAACCAGGTCCCGTTTTCTCCGTTTTCTCTTCCCGAAGGGAGAGAGAGGTCTTGTAGATCATCTCTTAGTGGCCGTAGGCTACGTTTCGTGGTCGTAGGCCATTTTTCCCATTTTGGAGCCCGATTTTCGATTTTTCGGAGCCGACGGCCGTGTGCCTCAGTTTGGGACCGCTTAACCACCTCCGTTTGCTCCGGTTTTTGGCATACACCTTATTTCCTCCCTTTTGAGGAACACTGTAGCCCGAGAGACCAATTTCGTGGTCAAACGCCACCTCCAGTGCTTAACAGCCCATTTTCGGGGCCTTAGGCCGCGCGTTTCGGTCCCTTAGGCCGCGCATTTCGGTCCCTGAACCTCCGTTTTGCATCCGTTTTGGTTCATTTTTGGTGGAGACCTTATTTTCATAGTTAGGAAGCTTGTAGGAGGGTGGGAGGCCAGCAATTGTTCTGAAAAGCCAGCTTTATTTCTTCATCGTTCTCCGACTCCTGTTTTCCTCACTTAAAAACCAATGTTGACTACCCCGGGGCCACTTTCTTGAACCCTAAACCCCATATTTGTGTTGTACACACCTGGGAGGCCACCAATATTTGGTGGCCGACCAGTAATTGTGCCTGACCCTTTTGAACCCCTCTAAAAAATGAGTTTTTCTCTCTCCTGGTTCACATTCTCCGAGTTTCAACCACATAGTTGTGTTGTGCAGACATGGGAGGCCACTAGTATAAGGTGGCCGACCAACAATTGTCATTGACCCTTTTGACCCTTGGTCGGCCGGCCATGAGAGGTGGCCGGCCGGCCCCCTGAACCTTCTGAACCTAGCCGGCCATGACCCTCTCACCTGGTTCCTTACAGCTGCACCCTCTGTTTCCCCCCAGATCCTGTATCCGAGGGGGGTCTTTTGGGGGGGGAAATTTGAATTTCATTTTCCCCCCTTTTCCTTGCCTCTCTCCCTCTATAAGACCAGCACCTCTCCACCATTTCTAAGGGTTGACAAAAACCAATTGGAGCCTTGCATACATACATCCTCCATCTCTCTCATTCAACCATCAAATACCTTTGTTCTTGGACCATTTCTACACCATTTCATAGCACCACACCTCCACACTCTATTCCAGCAACTTGGAGGTTATTTCCAGAGGTTGGGAGCACCATTTCTTCAACCAAAAGCTGCTGGTTCATTGGTCTTCTAGGGTGAGTCCTCTTTCTCCCTTTTCTAGTCTTTTCTTGCTCTATATCTAAGCCTTGCTTACAAGCATTTTGGGGCTCCGACCCTAACTATAAATAGTCTTTTCTTGAGCTCATCTTCATGTTTGATCAAGGGTTTTTTTTTTTGTTTGAAGCCACCTGCTGCCCCTTTCCCTTTATCCCTCTTTTGTGGCTATTTCTTGCATGATATGTTAGCCCTGTTTGTAAGCATTTCTGGGCCTCGAGCCATACTGTAAAATATCTTTTTTTGAGTCCCTCTTAAACTTTTTTGAAGGGCTTTACTCTGTTTGAGAACAGAAGCTACCACTTGTCTCTTTACCCCTCTTTTAGGCATTTTCTTGCATGATAGTTTGGCCTTATTTGTGATTATTTTCGTGGCTTGATGTAAACTGTAAAGTGCCCTTTTTTTAGCCCCTATTCAACTTTGTTGAAGGGCTCTTTGCCATTTGGGGTCAGCTTTTTTCCCTTGTGTTTAATCTCTCTTTTAGGGCCATTTTTGCATGATAGATTAGCCCTATCTGTGTTCATTTTTGAGACTTATTATAAACTGGAAATATGAATGTTTTGGGACTTTCTTGCATCTGTCTTCATGTTTCATGTTCAAATAATGCATGCTTTGTATAGCTGTAAGTCATTCCATGTGCCTAGTTTCGAGTTTCGGGGTTCATTCCATGCATCGGGTGCCATGTTTCCATGTTTCGGGGCTGTTTAGCACCACATTTCAGCGCTGAGATTTGCATGATTGCATACCATATTCCATGCCTTGCCATGCTTTGGTAGAGTGGCATTTGTTGCCTTAGGTTCGGTCCTCGATTTGCGTGTATGCGTGCACGTATTTCGAGAGTCTCATTTTCATCTAATGGCTACTGATGTGAGTGTGGCTGAGGTCCACTCATGTTGGTGCAAGTCCATTGTGCATTGTGTATGTCATTTCATTTCAATAGCATTGCGTATGCCAGGTTGTATGTTAGAGCATTGTGCATGCCTCGTTACATCGTGCATTGTGTATGCCATTTCATAGCATTGTGTATACTAGGTTGCATGTTAGAATTGCATTCGTGCATGTCATGCATATTGCATTGTGTTTGGGATAGGAGTTAGCCCGAGCACGGGAAACGAGGGACGTTTCGTACTTCGAGTGACGGAACGTGTCTCAATTCCCGGTCACCGACACTCCGGATTATCCATGATGGAGTTTGGGTCTTGTTGCATTTATATGTGCATTCATTTCATATTAAGTCTTGCAAATCGACTCCTCGGCCATCATGCATCGAGATGCGTGATTGGTGGCACCAGGATCTAGGACTACACTCCCTGAAGAGTAGTCATGCATACATATGTGAAAATACTTTGCCATGCCCCTTTGTTGCTCTCTGTTGCAGCAAATCAAAAATCGGCAGCCTTCCAGAGCTTGGCACGCATTCCAAGAACAATTGCAAACAGAGGCAAACTGGGGCATCGCGTGGGATTCTCCGCACAAAGCAACCCCAGCATGCATCATTCATCATCCGAAGCAGATTTGAGGCAGTCCCTGGCTTGCATGCCAATTTATTGCTTTCCTAATTTAATTTGTTAATTAATTAGGGTTTTGTACATATTTGGACTGTAATTATTTATTTGGGACTGTATATTATTTATTCGGATCCTCTGCGCGAGGGCAATGTTGTAATAAGTGTGCGTGTGTGTGATGTATGTCTTCCAACCCCACGTCTTTCTCCCTTTTATTTACCCGCTTACGATGGTTAGGTTAGGGCATGTTTTAATTAGCATACAGTATGATAGCATGTTTGCATTCATTCATCTGTCTTGCATGCACCGGGCTCGGCTCATCATACTAACTGCATTGTATTTCAATTCCAAAGTTGAATACATGTTAGTTGTAGCATTTCATATGCCATGTTTAGAATAGCCGAGCCTATCTTAGTTGTATTTTTGCATGTGTTGCATTAGGCATTTCTATATAATTAGGATCATGCATGGATTTCTAATTAGCTTCTGTTTTGGCTTGGAGTACTCGGTAAGTTTTATGCTTTAGCATCCTTGCATGCGTGTGAGTGACTGTCATGAATAGCATGCTTACAATGAGGCTATATGCTTATGTGATATAACTGCCTGAATGCCTGTGGGTGAAGGTTGGGTTATTTGGATTGGAACAATTCATCAATTGTGAGTTTTAAGCCCACTAGATAGTGGCAAAACCATGTTTTCTAAGCCCACCCGAGGGTG
The DNA here is from genome assembly GCF_055761805.1 of Camellia sinensis. NCBI lineage: Eukaryota > Viridiplantae > Streptophyta > Magnoliopsida > Ericales > Theaceae > Camellia > Camellia sinensis. The sequence goes on along the minus strand of NC_138966.1, from coordinate 27,006,734 downwards.
GCGAAATCTGCATTTTAAGCCTACTTGCGAGTAGCAAACCACTTTCAAATAAACAAACACGAGATGTTTTGTTCCAATTCAGACGATCCAGTCTATACTTGTATGCTGTGCGCATCACATAGTAAATCTAGGCTAATAACCGGATAAGAACGCATAAAGTTTTCAAAACTAGATATCATGATTAGTAGAGGCCGATCTTTGATCGGGCGAGCGGGGGTGCTCACGAAGTGACCTTCCCCAATCGTACCCAAGTTCCCGAGCCGAGGCAACTTTGGTGATGATGGACACGTGGCCTTAGGCAAACGAGTCAGCGTTTCCTAAATTTTCCCAAAATAAAATATTTAGGTGGCGACTCTGTATCTGGCAAAGCAGTCCATGTTTGGCACTTCTTTCAAAATCTGTTTTCTCAAAACGATTTGCCGGATTTGGACTCTTTGGTTCAGATTTAGAACCGTGACAATTTGAGAGTCCTGAACTGTAGTGAGCCCAATACGAACAGAACGGGACTCACCCTCCCGAGGCGTTCGGGGATGTCTACAGTGTCTTATAGTGAATTTTCTTTATAATGGTAAAGGTAATTTTCCGTAATATTTTTTTTTACTTATCTTTACTTGCTTTCCTTTATCTAGTTTTATATTTCGGATTTTGTTTATAATTTGTAATTGATTGTCTTCAAGTTTTTTGTTAAATTTTTTTGTAACTTAATTAAAATATTATTTTGTTATATTATTTGTTTGTAACAAGGTGTTATTATTTAAATTAACTAATTCTACTTATTCGGTATACATTAATACTCGTATAATTTTATTTGCAAAACTGATAAACTAGACTCTAATATTAATTTAAACACACAGTGAAATAAATTACTTTTTAATGACAAAATATAAATTGAAGATTCTTTTGACATAAAATCTTAACTAAGTAGGGATTTTTTACTAATTTATAATACTTTATGGCATATATATTTATTTTTTAATTCTTTCAGGAACTAAATATATGTGAATTAATGTTTTAGGGATTTAATAGATTCAATCGATAGTTTAGAGGCTAAATAGATTTTGACTTATATACTTCAGGGATTGAGTAGACTTAATTGATAGTTCAGAGACTAAAAACTAAGGGTTTAGTCTCAATGAGGTTATAGGTTCAGCTCTTACTAAGGAGTTGAATTAGGAGACAAGCACTTGGTGCTTTACAATGATGAGAAAGCTAACTCTCATAGATGTTAATCTAATTACTAACAACTGACTTTCGCCAAGAAAAAAAAAACGCCCATAAATATTATAAATTAGTAAAATACCCTACTTCATTAAGATTTAGGTTGTATGTTGAGTTCATAAACTAAAGAATGTTTTTACTTATATAAGAGCATATTTAGTATGATGGGACGGGTTGGAATGTAATGAATGCCTATTCTAACTTTGCATTCCCTTCCCTTTGTTTGATACGCTTTATCTAAGTGGAAATAGTCATTCCATTGGAATGGTCATTCCAACAAAATGTGGGAATATTTATTCATTCTTCCAACCTAAGTAATGACCATTTAATTCCATCACGAAATCCCCATAAGATTTTATTATTATTTTTTTTTGTTGGCACTTAAAAAATATATATATATTATCATTTAGCTACTACCCCTATTCCCTTCTCATACCATCCATTCCACCACCCTACCACCATCACCGTCACCGCCATCGCCATCGCTACCACAACCATTATTACACCACCATAATACCACCACCGTACTACCGATGTTACTACTACTACCACCATTACTATCACAACCACCACAACCATTACCACCATATCCACAACCATAAAACTACCACTATCACTATTGTTAAAACCACTGCCCTACTACCATTGCTTCCAGAGGGTAATTTATATGTAAATTGAGCTGAGCTGGGTGATGGGTCATTCTGTGGGCCACAAGTAAAAAGGGCTGAGTAAAAGAGCTTTGTAGTTAGCCCGGTCCAGAAAAAAGCTTTGTAGTTAGCTCGGTCACTACGGTCTATGCAGCAACAGTTAGCTCGGTCATACCACTAAGGACCGCGGTATTTTAGGCTTTTACTCAGAACCTTGCTATTGAATAGCTCGGTCCAAGCACGCTGTGGATAGCGCGGTCTCAAGAAGTGAAACCGAGGTACAAGTTGTAAAAGGAAGAGCCGAGCTAGTCAGAACTCGGTCAATTCTGCCAGTCTAGCATGGCTGTTTTAGCTCGGTCGTTTTGTCATACGACCGGGGTATAACCATCTCACTTGGTTTAAGCAGTGAGGGGGGTGTTGAAGGATAACCATTATCTTTCAGGAGTGTGATCCCTAGGAGGACTCTACGTGGAGGAATAAGAGTCCTACTAGGATTGTGCCACATGGAACCTATAAAAGCTCACAACATCACCTATGGAGAGGTAACACAACTTTGATTCCTGAATTCACAGAGCTTTTGTGTCTATTGTCTATTGTGCTGACTTAAGCATCGAAGGGGTTTCCGGCACACACCCGCCGATTAGCTCACGTTTGTATTTTCAGGTGGCAAAGTAACGGCGTAAGGAGGAGCACAAGCTTGATCAACTGGATTATACGAGAAGAATTATTTCGTGCTCGTACAATTGGCGCCGTCTGCGGGAATCACAGAAAGAACGAAAACCTCTTGATCAAAGTTTTCCTCGCTAGATTAGACGCAATGGCGCACAATGAAGATTTGCCGCAGTCCGCCATTGACGGAAAAACCCTAGAGGGAGGTGGGAGGCGCGAAGGTTTGCCTTCCATCCCTCCCATGGCAGATTTAGAGCCCCAACGACAGAACCCCTGGAGGGATGCAAAGGGGAGGCAGGGTAACAGCCCCCGTCGCTCATCAAGTCATGATAGGCAGAGGCAAAGGATCGACCCTCAAGTTTTGGGGGATCGGGTAAAGGAGCAGGACGAGTTAATCAAGAAGATAGCGGCGGACATAGAATTGATGAAGCGCTAGATAAAAGTGAAGGGGGTGGCGACAGGAGAAGGGCGCAAAAGCAATACACCTCCTCGCCACTCGGAAGATAGTAGTAGGCATACCACACCGTCACAAGCAGTGAGTAAGAGCCTCAGGATAGACGACACTCAATCAAGGACTGCTAGGACTCGTTACTCCAGGTCTGAAAGAACGAGGACTGAGAGGTCATATACTGAGGGAAGCACCTATCGGCCCTCACGCACGCACCAGACGTCGTCTAAGCAGATAGAGCTGCCTAGGTTGTCCGATTTGCGAACTGTGCTCGAAGAAAGGGCACGATAGAAGGAGGATGCCAGTGCACGCGACCCGCGCAGAGTTTCAACCCTTCAACGGTTGGCTCCTCGGACGCATGGGAGCGTCGAGGTAGAAATGCCAATACCGCACCTTGCCTACGAACCAACAGATAAAGCATTGGCAAGGCTACATAGCTCGCCGTTCGTTTCAGCGATTGAGAACGCACCATTACCTTCAGGCTTCATCCAGCCTAAATTTACAACTTACGAGGGGAAGACAAACCCCTACATGCACCTAAGCCACTTTTCCCAAGTCATGGCAGTATACCAGCGAAACGAGACTTTGATGTGCATCCTATTTCCATCCAGCCTTGGCGACCTAGGTTTAACTTGGTTCGAAAGGCTGCCAGAAGGCAGCATAGCCTCCTGGGCTCAATTAGCGGAGGCATTCGTGACTAGGTTCCAAACGAACACCAAAACGCCAGTGGAGATCAATCAGCTACTCTCCATTGACATGGGCGACAAGGAGACACTGAGATCCTACAACAGTCACTACTGGGAAACCTTCAACCAAATAGGAGACTGCCCCACCAATCTTGCCATCGCGCAGTACAAAAGAGGGCTACCAATCGGAAACAAGTTGAGGGACTCAATCACAATGACGCCCCCTTCACGATGGAGGCCTTGATGGAAAGATTACATCAACATATTCGGGTGGAGGAGGACGGCACCCGTGCTAAAGTAAAATCTGGCACAACAGCAATGCCAGATAAAAAGACTACAGCAAAAGTCAACACGGTAGAACGCCCAAGCAGGAATGGGCGAGGCAGGCGGACCAACAGAGAGGACTCAGACAAAAGGTGGCTAAGAGTCTGCACTGCCATCACCACGGTGTTCAAAAAACCAATCTACCGAATTCTCAGTGAAATACGCGATGAACCTTTCGTCAAATGGCCAGCTAAGTTGGGAGAAGCACAAAAAGACTATGACGAGAGGTCCTGGTGCACCTTCCATGATGAAAAGGGGCACCGTACTGAAAATTACACGCCATTGAGGCAGCATTTGGAGGAGCTAGTGGCGGCTGGACATCTGGACCAATACATAGAAGGAGGGACACAACTAGCCCCCCAGAACCACAACATCCCACACAACGCTCCACCTCAAGGCGTGATTAACGTAATACATAGAGTATTTGAACCTGAGCAAATATGCGAGCTCAGAGGAACGATCAAAAAGGCTGAGCACTTAAGGAAGGTATTAAGTGCACAACCTGTCATCAAGAAGGAGAGAACAGAGGCCACAAATGTCATATCCTTTTCAGACAAAGACTTGGTAAGGATATATAGCCCTCACAATGACGCTCTAGTCGTCACTCTACGCGTCAAGGATTTCGACGTCAAACAGATTTTGATTGACCAAGGGAGCTCATGTGAAATTATATATTACGAAGCTTTTAAACAATTAAAACTGAAGGATAAAGACTTGGCACCTGCTGTATCTCGCCTGATCGGATTCAACTCAATGCCAGAATGGCCAGTTGGCAAGATAATCCTCCCAGTCAGAGCAAGAAACATGACGAAACAAGTGGAATTCTGGGTATTGAAAGTCCCTTCCACTTACAACATAATCTTGGGAAGGACATGGCTGCATGCCATGCGATCGGTAGCGTCAACCTACCATCAAGTAATGCGGTTCCCCAACGAAGCCGGAGTAATTGAAGAGGTCTTTGGAGACCAGATCATGTCCAAACAATGCTTCGTCACAGTAAATGGCAGCCGCGCTGCCAAAGGGTATGTACAGATGGTGAAAGAACCTGAGAGCAATGAACCGTTTGCGGATGTTAGCAAGACCGCTAAATAGAAGGCAGTGGAAGACTTGGTACATGTAAGGATAGATGAAAAAGACTCAAAAAAGTTCTTTATGCTCGGCTCGTCTTTGTCCAGCACTGAGAGAATAGAGGTGGTGGAATTCCTAACCTTTAACATCGAAGTGTTCGTCTGGACGCCATATGACATGCCTAGCATTGACCCAAACTTCATCTGTCACCAATTAAACGTCCACCCAAATGCTAGACCAGTTATACAGCGCACTCGCAGATCGGCACTCCACAATGCCGAGATAGTGGCGGAGGAAGTGGGAAACTTGCTAGAGGCAGGGGCTATCAGAGAGGTGCACTACCCCAGATGGATCTCAAATACCATAGTAGTGCCTAAAAAGAATGAAAAATGGCGCGTTTGCGTGGACTACAAAGCAGTCAACAAGACATGCCCAAAAGATAGCTTTTCCTTACCTAGGATAGACCAACTGGTAGATCTTACAGCAGGACACAACCGGCTTAGCTTTCTTGATGCGTATAGAGGTTACCATCAGATCGCTATGTATGAGCTAGACCAGGAGGTCACATCTTTTACAACTCCTAGAGGGCTGTATTGTTACAAGGTCATGCCCTTTGGCCTAAAGAACGCAGGGGCAACATTCCAACGGATGGTCACCAAGATGTTTGAACCATTGTTAGGCAGAACAATGGAGGCTTACATCGATGACATAGTGGTTAACAGAAAGGATGAGAAGGACCATCTCAGGGACCTAGATGAGATGTTCCAGATCTTAAAGAAGAACAAGTTGCGCCTTAATGCATCCAAGTGTGCGTTCGGTGTAGGATCTGACAAATTCCTAGGCTTCTTGGTGACCAACCGAGATATAGAAGCAGACCCCTCTCAGATTAAAGCAATTCAGGATCTAGAGAGGCCCAACTCAGTAAAAGAAGTGCAGCATCTCACTGGCATGGCAGCTGCGCTCAACCGATTCATAAGTCAGTCGTTAGACAGATGTCGACCATTCTTCAAAGCACTACAGGCCAAGTTTGAGTGGGATGAAGAATGCGACCGCGCCCTAGAGAGTTTGAAAGAATACATGTCTTCTCCACCATTGCTAGTAACCCCAATATCTGGAGAAAAACTCTTTTTGTACCTAGCAGTTTCACAGTATGCAGTTAGTGCAGTATTGGTCAGAGCAGAAGGAATCCAACACCTGCCCATCTTTTATGTCAGCAAGACATTGCTGGGCGCAGAAACCAGGTACTTACCATTAGAAAAACTGGCCTTAGCCTTGATGATGGCATCAAGAAAGTTGTCACATTACTTTCACGCCTACACCATCATCGTCCTCACAGCTTTCCCATTAAAAGCTTTGTTTGAGAAGACGAACTTTTCTGAGCGAATCTTGAAGTAGGCGGTGGAACTGGGACAGTACGATATCAAGTTTCAACCCAGAATCGCAATAAAAGCCCAAGCATTGGCATACTTTGTGGCAGAATTCACCCCAAGAAGCCATCACATCTGCCCAGTTGACTTAACTGGTACAACCGAAATGAGGATGGAAAGCGCTGCAAGAAGTGCGCAACCCCTGAATCAGGATGCCCAGCCACACCCCAAAACAGATCAGAGTAATGACAAGCTAGAAGAGGTGAACCATGCTACACTAGGCAAAGACTCATAAGTAAACAAAAACTTGGCACAATCAGATAGTGAAGGGCAAACAATAGGCGTGGACTTGGAAGAAAATACCAGCACCACTCATGACCCAAAGACATTATCCGATCCCTCTATTTGTTGGAAGCTGTTCGTTGGAGAGATGTGGAAACTCTTCGTGGATGGAGCGTCCAATAGGCACGGTACAGGACTCGGCATAGTCCTCATCTCACCAGATGGCCTAGTAGTGGGACAGTCAGTCAACCTTGGCTTCCCAGCATCAAACAACGAAGCGGAGTATGAAGCGCTTCTGACAGGAATAAAATCAGCACTCTACATAAAGGCTACCGAGCTAATGGCATACAGTGACTCACAGCTGGTGGTAAACCAAATTTGAGGCGACTACGAGGCAAAGAATGAAAGGATGGCTAAGTACCAAGAGTTAGTCAGAAAAGAGATCATGAAGTTCAAAGTAGTGCGGATAGAGCAGATTGGCAGAGAAGAAAACAACAAAGTAGACGAATTAGCAGGCTTTGCTTTGATGGCAAACACATCCACCCCACATCCATTGCTGATTAACTTCCTACCAAGACCAAGCATTGAAGAACCCGAAGTATATTGTGCCGAACTAGGCCCTTTATGGATGGATCCCATTATAGTGTTCTTAAAGGACGGTATTTTACTCGAAGAGAAGAAAGAGGCCAACAAAATAAGAGCAAAGTCACAGCGATTTTGGCTCTCTCCATCAATGGCCTTGTACAATAAATCCTTCATAGGACCCTACCTGAAATGCGTCCATCCCAACAAGGTTGAGGCATTCTTGTTCGAGATACACAAAGGCGTATGTGGAAGCCACCAAGGAGGAAGATCATTGGCCTACAGAGCAATTTCACAAGGATATTGGTGGCCTTACATGCAAACAGATTCAGAGAAGTATGTCAAGAAATGCAAGAAATGTCAGAAGTTCGCACACCAAATACATCAACCAGCCAGAGAGCTTCTACCTTTAACTAGCCCATGGCCTTTCGCAATGTGGGGCTTAGACATAGTAGGGCCACTTCCAACGACACCCAGCAACAAAAAGTTCTTTCTTGTAGCAACAGACTACTTCACAAAGTGGGTGGAGGCAGAAGCACTCGCATCGATAAAGGAGAAAGATGTGAAGAAGTTCGTCTGGAAGAATATCATCACTCGATTCGACATACCCAAGGCTCTAATATCCAACAATGGCACTTAGTTCGATGGCAAAATCTTTAGAGGCTTTTGTGAGGAGTAGAAGATAGAATTCTACAACTCTACACCAGCATACCCCCAAGCAAACGGCCAGGCGGAAACATCAAACAAAGTCATCTTGGATGGATTGAAGAAAAGATTAGAGAAAGCAAAAGGAAAGTGGGCTAAAAAGCTTTCTCATGTTTTATGGGCTTACCGCACCACACCTTGGCAATCAACTGGCGAAACGCCATTCTCCTTAGCCTACGGCATGGAAGCTGTAATCTCACTGGAAATTGGCCTTCCCACCATCAGAAGCGAGAATTTTGACCCAGAGTTAAATGGAGAAGCCATAGCATTGGAGCTCGACCTTGCAGAAGAAAGAAGAGAGAAACACTGGTTCACATCGCCTCATACCAGCAAGAGTTATCCAAAAAATACAACAAGGCAGTACATCCAAGGCAATTCAAGATCGGAGATTGGGTGCTGTGCAAAGTAATAGGAAATACTCTAGTACCCGGAAATGGCAAACTAGGGCCCAATTCGGAAGGATCTTACAAAGTGGTTGAATTAGCTAACAAATGGGCATACCACTTGGAAGATGAAGATAACAAAGCCATTCCCAGGCCATGGAACACTACCAATCTCAAACTATTTTTCTTTCAAGTACATGTAATTTTCCTTTTTTCAATAAAACAAGTAGTTTCTTTTTAGCACAATTGTTGTCCGCTGTAAAAGTTGTTTTAGTGAGCTAGGGGCATTGTAAGCAGAGTTGGCTGGAATAACCAACTTTGCGCTCTCTTCAGCTAAGATTAGGATCTGGGCTGAAGAAGTTGGCTAGAAAAACCAACACCTCTCCTAAGCCGAGGATAAGGATCCAGGCTGTAGGACGTTTGGCTGGAAAAACCAAACACTTCCCTCTACGTTGGCCGAAATAACCAACCTAGAGCTCTCTTCAAGCTAAGATAAGGATCTGGGCTGAAGAAGTTGGCTGGAAAAATCAACGCCTCTCCTAAGCCGAGGATAGGGATCCAGGCTGCAGGATGTTTGGCTGGAAAAACCAAACACTTCACTCTAAGTTGGCAGGAATAACCAACTTTGAGCTCTCTTCAGCTAAGATAAGGATCTGGGCTGAAGAGGTTGGCTGAAAAAACCAACACTTGTTGCTCTTCAGCCGAGATAAGGATCAAGGCTAAAGAGTGGTTGGTTGGAAAACCAACACTTATGGCTCTTCAGTCGAAATAAGGATCTAAGCTAAAGAGTGGTTGGCTGGAAAAACCAACTCTTAGTACTCTTCAGCCGAGATAAGGATCTAGGCTGAAAGAGTAGTTGGCTGCAAAAACCAACTCTTAGTACTCTTCAGTCGAGATAAGGATCTAGGCTAAAAAGTGGTTGGCTGGAAAAATTAACTCTTAGTACTCTTCAGTCGAGATAAGGATCTAGGCTGAAGAGTGGTTGGCTGGAATAACTTTTTGTGATCTTCAGCCGAGATAAAGATCTAGGCTGAAGAGTGGTTGGCTGGAAAAACCAACACTTAGTACTCTTTAGCCGAGATAAGGATGAAGGTTGAAGAGTGGTTGGCTGGAATAACTTTTTGTGATCTTCAGCCAAGGTAAAAACCTAGGCTAAAGAGGTTGGCAGGTATGACCAGAGATTTCAAGGTTAAGACCGAGATAGGTATCTTGGCTGGAAAATGATATACTTCATTCAGATTATAGTTGGAAACTAAAGGCAAGCATGGAAGTAAATCGGAACAAAAGAAGATTTCATTGAAAATTCAAATCAAGTACAAAATGTGGGACCTCAACCCGGTTACAATTTCTTTCCAAAAGTAAAAAGAAGAAAATACAAGATTAGGCAAAGAGGTTATCAAGATCTGTATCTAGTTCAACTTGGAGCCTGGTCTTAGCTGGTAGCTCAGTCGTCAAGTCTTCTACCGGTGGCTCCACTCGAGCTGACAGAACAGCAGGATCATTGACAACCAGGGCATTGATAGGCTCAGTTTCTTCTTCATCATCCTCAGCTTGAAGAAATTTTTATTAAATGGCATGAGCGTACCTCGCCATGTAGCTCGGTATGAAGTGCGAAGGAGGGTTCAGGAAGACCTCGGTTTCAGGACTGTGACCGAGCTGTGCCACGACCGCTTTCCACCCACACTTGAAGAATATATCCTTAGCAGCTTCACACTGCAGGATGTAGGTGGCTTCACCTTCTTTGTAGTCGCGGTCTTCTGCATCTTCCACCTTCTTTTCCAGCTCTTTTATCTCGGCATTTTTCTTGTCCTCAAGCTTGACCAGCTCATGCAGATATTTATCTTTATCACGGCCGCAGCCTTCTGCTTGTCTGCCTCAGCCGAACTGACAAGACCGGTCAAGCGAGACACCTCGGTTTATAGCTCGGTCATTTTATTCTTGGCCTCCTTTAGCTCGGCTGTTTTAGCATTGGCCTCTGCCATGACCTTCCTAGTGGTCTTTCGAAGTTCCAGCACGCGCTTGTGTGTGACGTGGTTCTTCTGTAAGGCCTGCAAGAAGGGAGAAACAATTTTGATATAAACCAAGTGAAAATATGTTGAAATTTGGAGAAGGAAAAAGGTGAACTTACCAACACCATTGATTTTGAAGCCGAGCGAATGGCCTTCAGCTCGGTAAGATGATCGTGGTAATCCATATCGGCTGGAAGGCATACGCTCTTGGCCAGATTAAAGGCCAACATATGGTCCTTCTCCGTGACCACCGAGTCGAAGTCAGTGATAGCGCGGTTCTTGTAGGTAACCTTAGGCACCCACTTGGAAGAACTAGCTCATTCAGAGCGCTCCGGTTATGGACTGGGCGGTGTGGATTGAGGAAGCACGGTGTCTTCTTCATCAAGGAGGCACGACTCGGTCGTGAAAGTCCGGGCGCGCTTGTTTGGCTGAGATGAAGAAGGCTGTGCGGTTGATAGGGCTACCACAACCTCTTGTAATTGACCGGTGGGCGGTGCTTCGACTTGATTTGTCTCGGTGATTAGGGTCCTAACGGTTCTCTTCTTCGCCATCTCTTGCTCTGTTGTTAATTGAATAAGGTTGATTTGTGGAAGGGAAGGATCAGGCTCAGGTGAGGGCTCCAACAAAAAGTCTGTCACCCTAGTCTTGCGCCTGCTGCTATAACTATACGTTGGCTCAAAGTTGAGTAGCTCGGCCCAACTCCGGTTGGGATATCTTAGCGCGGCGCGGAGGGTGGCAAGGTTTGGGTAGCTGTACTGGGACTTGAGATAATTCAAATCTGCATGAAGTAAAAAGGACAACAGTTAGTACAGTTCAAGATATGAAAATCGAGGTAAAAAAAAAAACAAAAAATTGAGCCGAGGTAATTATACCGGCGACTCCTTTATTCCAGTTTATTCGGTCGCCCGGAAACTGGGTTTCTTGGTCTTCGAAGTTCCCAGAAACCCAAAAGAAATCATCGTCGTTTACATCCTTGTCTGTAGTATTCTTTATTATCTTTTCACGCCGGCGCCTTATTCTTAAATAGTATACCCAACCATCTTCATTTGATCTCATGGAGTATTGGTGGAAGAGCTCGGCTAAACCGAGATTAAGGCCAGCCCGGCGGTTTAGCTCGGCGATGCCATTTATTATGCGGTATGAATTTGTGGACAGCTGGGTAAAGCAGAGGTTGGTTTGTCTAAGGAACTCGCAAAGAAGAGGCTATACAGGGAATCTAAGTCCAGTTTCTACAATGGAAAGAAGGGTAAAGGGAACAAAGCCAGGGTTTCCCTAAGGTGTGGTATCTAGTTCGGCTAAGGTAAGATGGACATCATCAGGGATATGGTAGTCCCTTCGGAACTCGGCCATGGCACCTGGTGAGTTTACTAAAAACCTATATTTACCCATGTGGATTTAAGTTAAGTATAAATTAGCAGAGTACTAGCTCGGTGCTGAGAAGACGTTGGTTATCTCGGTTGGACGTTCAAAGGAGTGCCTGGGCAACCTAGTCAGAGTCTGTAAAGTGAAAAAGAAAGGTGTTAAGCACAGATTGTGACACCCCGCTCCCGGGTCGTTAAATACACTAAAATAGCCTAAAAAAAATACAAGTTTTGCTCCCAAAAATAATAATTACAAATCGTCTCCAAATGGTACAATATCCTCCAAATATTTTAATTACCTCCAAAATAAACAATATTACAACTATCTCCAAATTTAATAATTACAATGGTGGTTCCCAAATCTCGATATTAATAAATCTTTTTAATCTCAATTTTGAGATCCACTAAAATCTGCTCCGCACCTGAAAAATAAATTAATTCGAGAAGTATACAATACGACAGGAATACAAGGCTCGGATAAAGAATAAATTAACAAGAATCCAACAATTTATGACATTAAATCAACGATACGATAATCAAGCAATTTATCAAATTGCACAACAAATTGACTATAATTTATATGGACCAAATACCCAGTCCTACTCAGTACATGACTAGTAAATAGATTCATTTATTCACCCACCTCACCCAAGATCCACACTTATCTGGGCATATTGGTGTAAACAATTAATAAGATTCACTCGATCCATGTACGGAGTATTTCCATGTCATTCAGTCAAATAAATCACCATTTTAACAGAGAAATATTTGTAGGAAACTTTACCAAATGATCAGAATATCAACAATTCGACTATGAGATGATTTTACAAAATCTATTAATAACCACAATAATCAAGTGGATTACAAATTGAGGATAATTAAAAATAGAGAACTCTTTGCAAAGAGATTTAAATAGAGCATATTGTATACAATCCGAATTTACCTCAAAATAATTGACTTTGTCACCATAAATCTAAAATTGCTCAATGGATCTCCAAAAATAACTCTGATTAAACTTCTAAGGCATAAATGTTTAGAGTGAAAATGAATATTTTATAAAATAAATAAATAAATTGAGAGTTGTAGATTTTATTAAATTATACATACTTTATGCCTTAGATTTTATTATTTCTACTCTACACAATTTATGAGAGGGGGAGAACCGAATGAAGAAATGATTGTGAGGAGCTCCCCTTACTCTGCTGATTTATAGAGGAAATGAAGGAATGAAAGAAGATTAAAAAAATTAAAAGAAATGAAAAGGTGAAATGAAGGAATGGTGGTTTTTGGGGTACTGTGGGTGTTGCCCACTGTTTGATTGTTTGTATTTTTATTTTTTTTTTCTTCTCACGTGATGGGGAATGATAAATTGATTTATTAAATAACAATATGACAGATATAAAAGAGATGAGATAAATATAAATAAATAATTTAAAATTAAATTCTTATCTAAAAATCTCACCACTAAATTATTATAATAACCCACGAATACCACACACTAAATATTAATACCTCAAAATATGGGGTGTTACACAGATCGTTGGACCGTGCTAAAAGAAACAATGAGAGATAAATTAAGTCCTAGCTCGGCTACGTGGGATACTGTCCATTCTTAACCCGGTTTGAGCAAGGGTCTTGAGCCCGATTGAGCATTTGGGGCAGCATTCTTAGTTCGGTTTTGGCTAAGGGAGTTGGTTTAGCCCCAAGTTGTGGCTCGGTCGGTGGTTAGGGCTTTTTAGCGCGGTATTGCGCAAACTTAAGGTAGTTCGCTAGCTCGGCTAAGTAAAGCAAAAGGTACTTGGACCTATTGAAATTACAGATTCGGCATGAAGTTTTAGTTCGGTCAGATTGAAGAGTTATCTAGTTTGGCTAGGTGCACACCTAGAAGGTTCCCTAGTTCGGTTAAATCTAAACCTTGAGATTGCCCAAACAGGTTTCTAGCTCGGTCACACCACGATTCCAGATTCAAGCATTGTGATTTTTGAATCCAGAGGGTGTGCTCTTAAAAACATGAACCTATGGTTTGGGGGTCTTGCTTTTTCTGTTCTTACCCATAACGTGTTTATATAGAGTATGCTTTGTGATATATATATGTGTACGTATATATCTATATTATATGCATTTGCAAAATGAATGGAAAGCAAGAGAAGATTGAGTCACTTGCAAGTATGGAGGCAAGTTAATGAAGATCGAAGTCGCAAGGAAGAACACGAGCTCTGCAAAAAACAGTGATTGCAGAAATGGAGGCTCAAACAAGAGAGAGAGAGAAGGTGAATAGTGCAAATGAATAATTCAAAAAGTAGGGTTTTTGCTTTGTGTAAGCCTTTTTGGGCGGGACTGTTCAAATATTGCGAAGTACGAAGACGGCTGGACAACTGCATTGGGCCAATCAGAGTTTGTCACGTGTCCTTGGAATGAGAAGTGATTCTGTTACAGAGACTAAAGAGACGTTTTGATTGGATAGATTGGTATCCCGGTCTGAATTTAGCTCGGTTGGTGACGTGTAATCCCTATCATGCTGCGCAGATAGAATTAAGGGGCAATTGAGATGCTAATTTATATGTAAATTGAGCCAAGCTGGGTGATGGGCCGTTCTGTGGGCCACAAGTAAAAAGGGCTGAGTAAAAGAGATTTGTAGTTAGTCCGGTCTAGAAAAAAGCTTTGTAGTTAGCTCGGTCACTACGATCTATGTAGTAACAATTAGCTCGGTCATACCACTAAGGACCAGGGTATTTTGGGCTTTTACTCAGAACCTTGCTATTGAATAGCTCGGTCCAAGCATGCTGTGGATAGCGCGGTCTCAAAAAGTGAAACCGAGGTACAAGTTGTAAAAGGAAGAGCCGAGCTAGTCAGAACTCGATCAATTCTACCAGTCTAGCATGACTGTTTTAGCTCGGTCGTTTTGTCATACGACCGAGGTATAACCATCTCATTTGGTTTAAGCAGTGTGGGGGGTGTTGAAGAATAAGCATTATCTTTCAGGAGTGTGATCCCTAGGAGGACTCTACGTGGAGGAATAAGAGTCCTACTAGGATTGTGCCACACGAAACCTATAAAAGCTCACAACATCACCTATGGAGAGGTAACACAACTTTGATTCCTGAATTCACAGATCTTTTGTGACTATTGTCTATTGTGCTAACTTAGGTATCGGAGGGGTTTTCAGCACACACCCGCCGGTTAGCTCACGTTTGTATTTTCAGGTGGCAAAGTAACGGCATAAGGAGAAGCGCAAGCTTGATCAACATGATTATACAAGAAGAATTATTTCGTGCTCGTACAGCTACCATAACCATTACCTTACCACCACTACTACCACCTTCATAAACATCACACCACCACCATCACCTTCGCGAGAACCATAACTCTACTAACATTGGTCGCTGCCACAACCACCATTATTGCAACCATAACACCACCTTACCACCACCACGCCATAACAACCTACCACCACCACTACCACTACCACTATCCTACTATACTACTATCACCACCATCGATGCCGCCACCGCATCACTACTACTACCACCACCACCATTTCTACGACTCACACCATCACTTTCACAACTATCAACACTATCATGATCTATATAATTTTTTAATTTATTTGTTATTAGCTTGTTAAAAAAATAATAATAATAAATTATTTCATTCCATGAGTTTAATAGGCATAACTAAATATGAGAATGAGAATTATCATTCTATTCTAATGTCATTCCACGTTGGGAACCAAAAAATGGAATGAGAATGAGAATGGACATTCCATTCCATTCAACCTTATATTTCATTCTCATTCTCATTCTCATTCTCATTCTCATCCTATTCCCACTTCATTTCATTCCATCGATAAATATGAATAAAGCTATACGTACTAATTAGTATACCAATTAATGTATTAACAGATAATGTAACATAATTTTAGAGATTTTGAATATTGTAGTTTGTATAATGGGTGTGATCCATTGTTTTGAAGTAATAATGTTATACTATATGTTGGTACATTAATTGATATACCAATTAGTACGTATAACACCATTGTATAATAACAGTGTGAATCATATTGTAGAAGATAAATTAGATCAGATATTGTAACAACTCCTACTATCAAGCTGCAAATTAAATTGGGATTAATTACCAAATTTGAACAATAAAAAAAGAATTTTTTGATACTCTTGAAATCTACCGAACTAAATAAAATTGTAAATTATAAATAGGACCAAATAGAATACAAGTTCGAGTTATAAGATTTATGGGGTAAAAACTTCTAAATATGAAATAATAAGTCAACATAAATTACTATTAATAGTGGTTTATATATATATATTGAACGGAACTAATAGTGGTTTATATGGTAAATTTATATTAAAAAAATTATTTTTATAAAATTTAATATTCAATATTAGTCTTGAATAAATTTTATTAAAAATAAATTTATATAATAAAAGGAGAAATATCAATTCAGTGCATGCTTGAAAAAAATAATGGGTAAACAACCAATAGGTCCTAATAGTTGGACTTAATTCCCATTAAGTTCTATTGAAAATAAGTCTTAATAAAATTGTCGTTAAAAATAATTTTTTTGTAACAATTTTTTATATATGTCACTAAAAATTGACAATTAGTGACCTTTTTTGTCATGATTTTTATAAATTGTTGCTAGAACTTATAATTAGTGACTTTTTTATGACAAATTTTTCTTATAAGACTTATTAGACAATAAATTCACTTATTAGGACCTATACGTAAGTATCCAAAAATAAACATTACAAGTATTAAAATATTAAATCATAAACTTTTTCATAATTATGCAAATATTTTTTTGAAAAACACACTAATGTGTAATTTTTCCTAAAAATTATATTTTTTACTAATATTTTTTTTTAACGAAAAAAGGAAGTTCCAAAGAGACATCATAGCTTTTGCACCTCTTGACAGAAATTTAGGTCAAGTTTGGCTAAACTAAAAAGTTGCACTTATTTCATCTTTTTATCTTTTTTGGGTCACATCAATCAACATCTCCTCTCTACTTTTTCTACACATAATACAAGAAAAGTCAAAAAATACACTTATTTAGTCTTTCTAAACTTGACCTTAATTAATCCAAAGGAACGTCCCTATCAAAATAACAGTGGGTTTCAGAGTGTTAAATTTTGCGATAAAAATACAATGCATTATCTAAAAATTTATACCTCCACCTGAGGGTTGAACCCATACAATTTGGATTTTTTTTTTTTTTTTTTTTTTTAACACCCGTACAACTTGGGTGGAAAGGGCGAACAGCCACCCCGCTAATGTTTTAGGACCTGATAATTCTTTCCTTTTTAGTTTTTAATTTATATTTATAAAAATTTAAAAAATTATTATAAAACTTGTTTAATATTTTTTTTTAGTTTATAAATTTTTGTCTCAGTTTATAAATTTGAGAAAAAAATGTAAACTTAAAAAATGAGTTTTCGTTTGTTTTTAAA
Organism: Camellia sinensis; assembly: GCF_055761805.1. Lineage (NCBI taxonomy): Eukaryota > Viridiplantae > Streptophyta > Magnoliopsida > Ericales > Theaceae > Camellia > Camellia sinensis. Next base: position 26,989,517 of record NC_138966.1, on the reverse strand, counting down.
TAAAAATTTAAAAATGTGAAACAATTTTTTTAATTAATTTTTTTAGTTAATTTTTTAATTAAATTCTTTTTTTCAATTATAATGTGTATGATCCCATTGTCATAAATAATAAAAAAACAAATATAAATATTTTAGGTCTGAATAAACATATTTTTTAGTTTATGTTTTTAAATTTTTTTAAATATTTTATTCAAACTAAACGTATTTATAATTTATATTTTTTAAAAATAAATAAAAATTAATTTATAAATTTTTTATAAATATAAACGTTATCAACCGTCACCCTATTAATTTGAAACACAAAATTTAGAAGTACATGCCACGTTAGCTGTTAGAAGTACGTGCACTTCAACTATAGCGTGCAATTCCTTTCTTAAAAAAAAAAACCCTAACCCTCCGTTTGGCAAGTAAGTTGGTTTTTTTGACTATTTTAGTATGGGTTAAAAAAAATTGATTTGGGAAGTATTTTTTGATTTTTTTGATTTTTTTTGTGAGAGAAGATGTAATTATTATGAGTTTGTTGTGATTAAAATAGTCTATTTTTTCTTTTGTGACTATTTTAGTTACAAACCAACTTGCCAAACACCATACAGTTTAGTTCAGAAGTTTTGAATTGTATTTTGAATTTTAAAAAGAGAAATTTGATTATAAGTTCTGAAAAATATTTTGAATTGCATTGTGAGTTTTTGAATTTTAAGTTAAATTTTGAAATTTTTTAGGTTTATTTTTTAAAATATTAAAAAAATTATTAATTTTATTTTTTTAGGGTAAATATTTTTTATTGTAATTTTTTTTAATGTGTATTGTATTTATCACATTTGTGCATTATATTTTTTTGAATATTTTAAATATATCTTTATAAATATTTAAAAATTATATTTTTAATTTTTATTTTTAATTTTAAATATTTTAAATTTTAAATTTTAAATTTTATTTTTAAATATTTTAATTTTTTTTAAAAAAAATCAATACTTTTTTCTTTATTTTTTATATATTTACTTTTTTAATTTTTAAAAAATTCTGCATCACCCATATATATATATATATATATATATAAATCATAACAAATTATTTGGTCAATACTTAAAAAAATAAAAATAAAAATAATTTTTTTGAAAAAATAAAAAATATATATTTTATTCATAAAAATAAAAAAAAAATCAAAAATAATTTTAAATAACAAAATAAAAAAAAAATTGAAATATTTTTTTGTTTTAAAAATAGAGTTTTGAATTAAGTGTTTAATTATGAATTTTAAAAATAGTTTAAATTTTTTTGATTAAGCCAAACACTGTCCATTTAAAATTTTTGAGGGGAAAAGGAGAGCTAAGAGGATTATTAGGTCAAACTCTCTTAGAGAAAGTTTGCCTCAGACTTATCCAATTAAAAGTTTTTTAGTGGGTAATTGTGTGGTGAAAATTAATTTGTGTAGTATAGAGTTTATGTGGGGTCCATGTGGTGTGTGGTAAAAATTAATTTTGAGTAATTTTTAGATTGATGAGAATGAGTTTCTAGTATTATTTAATATCTTAGGAATTACCTAATCTCAAACAACTCTGTGGTGTTTTAGGAAGTTGGTAAAAAAAATTGATTTTTTTGTTTTTCTAATCTATTTTGTCTTTTTGTGAGTAAAAAATGTGAAAGGCAATGTGACCAAAAATGGATAAAAAACTAAGTTTGTTTTTTTTTTGTTTCCCAAAAGACCCCTCTATAAAATAGGATTTTTCTTAAATGCCTAAAAAAAAGAGAGTTTATTTTACATATTTTTTTTTATTCAATTTTGTCTAATAAATAAATAATAGGGGTAGTGACTGATAACTATGGGCAAATTACACATATATCTCTTGAGATTTACTTAACATATAGATTGCTCTTGTGATTTAGAATACTACAAATACTCTCCTCTGTCAGTATTTTTTATTTAACATAATTAATTAAAAAAACAAAATTCTTGACTGCTCTCCTATACAATAACAAAATTATTTGAATTATTAAGTAAAATAAATTTCCAACTTCATTAAAAATTATTAATTGACTTGATGATTTATTAATAAAATGAGTCATTTGTTATGAAATTAAAAGTTTCAGTGGTGTGATGTAATTTTTAAAATCACGAAAGACAATTAGTATTTTAAGCAAATTTCAAGAGTTTATTTGTAATTTACCCAATAAATCTTATATTTCAACTTATAGCTCACGTACATTTGGAAACATAGGTAAAAAGTTAAAAAGTCATTATCATATTCTCTTTATTTTTTAACACGTCTTTTCATAAAAAATCAAAAAATCAACCAAAATAATTAGGCCTCGTTTGGCAACAGGCTGATTTAGCCAAAAAAGTCAAAAAGTTACTAAAAAAGTCAAAAAACCAATAACTCATACAAAAAAGTCAAAGATTCTTTTTTCTCTCTACTTTTTGCACATCTTTTTGTAAAAAGTCAAAAAGTCATCCCAAACATACTAGTTTTTTTTAGCTCATATTTTAGTCAAATAACAAAAAAGTTACTAAATTAGTCTATTTCCAAACGAGGATATTTTTGTAATCCAGAAAGTCTTATCTCACATTAAAATCTCCTAAATGAAGAATGCCCAGATTTGAAAAGGTTAAATGTATTAAATATGATAGTTCAAATTGAAAAATCATAATTATATATTAAGTCACATTGTCACATTTTAAAAATGACACATTTAACAAAAAGATTAATAAAACAATAGTACACATTTTAAGAATGACACATTAATTTAAAAAGACAATAATTCACATTTTGGAATGATGTCCAATTGTTATATTTTAAGACAATAGTGCACACATTAGAGTAATATATTATCACATTTTAAGAATGACACATTTGATAAAAAAAAAAAATTAATAAGATAATAATGTACAGAATCTGATGATGTGGACAGTCTCACATTAAATTCTCTCAAATCAATCGTACCCACATTTAGAAACCAAATGTTGTATCACCAAGAATCTCTGAAAATATAATGAAATGATACTTTTTCAAATTTTTGTCTACAAAAAAAAATTAATGGGATTTTTCGGTACATATTTTTCTGGGACAGGATTTTTGGGTAAATTGCCCTAAATATAATTATGAAAAATAACAAAAAATAAATAATTTAAAATTTTGACTAGTAGAAGTTTGACATTTTTTTTTATATCAATTTTGTTGTGTTTATTTTATCCTTAGTGAATATTTTTAAATATAGTGCCATATTTTTTGAACTTTGAGATCCTAACAAAAAAGTTCGTAAATTTTTTAAAAATATATAAAAATTTGAAAAAAGCTATCAAGGACAAATTTCTTTGTCTTTAATAATTTTTTTTTTTTGGAGAAAATAACAAATCAGTGGTACTTTTGAAAAATAATTAAAGATTTTTGGTAAACTTTACAAACTTTAATAATTAAAGTCATAAAATGATTTATAATTTTATTTTTTTCTTTTCAAATCTTATCTATTTTTTAAATTTTAGAATCTTCTAATCTAAAAAGGTTTAAAAAAAATTTCGAGGAAAAAATGTAATTAAAAAAAAAACTCTTAAAATACAATTCAAAACATATTTGACTTATGCGATAAGTGTTTCCATAGGACCTATGATTAAACAAGTTCCCCCCAAAAAAACTTTTTATTAACTTTCCCCTAAGAAATTTGATAATAACAAATTTTACTTATAGATTTTAGATTCTTGTATGGAATAATTTACTTTAGGTTTTTTTTTTTAATTTTTTATTCAGCTCCGTATAAAATATTTTGTATTAGTTTAAGAACAACTAGCATATGTTCATTAACTTCTTTTCTTGGACAAAACTATCCTTAGTCAAGTTTTATTATTCTATCACCTCCAATCAATATTGCCACTACCACTGTCACTTTCGTCCGCCACCTCTAGTTGCTGGTGATCCCCTCAAACTGCCAGCTATAACTTTTCAGTGACCACCGCTAATCCATTTTTCGACAACTCTTTGGCGAAGTGAAATTTTCACTGACTTTGTACAATAAATTCTCCGACGACTCTCCAACAAAGTAAAATTTCTCATAGTAAAATTAGATTCAGAAAATTTCACTCACGATGAAATTTCATTATGCAATAGTGAAATCGAATTGATTTAAACAAAAGGAGAAAAAAAAAATAGAAAGAGAGAGGAAGAATAGAAATAAAATTATGCAACAAAGTTCACTATTTGTAAATGTTTGTAGAAATGGATCTGGAAGCAGCGATGGCGAATTTAAAAGAGGCAACAATAGATTTGTAATTGTGAATGACGACTCAATTCAAATATGAATTATGGCTGCGAATGACAACAATTCATTTTAGGTATGAACGGTGGTTTTGAATGGCAGCAACAGTAGCCATGGGTCTATAAGAGATGGCAATACGAAGATGCAGTTGAGGCACCAACAATGAACGTATACGGTTAATGTAATGTAGATGGAGGAGTTTAAAGAATACAATATGAAATTGCTGTAAAGTTTTTAGGGTTTGATAGTATTTTTGATCATTTATCTCAAAATATTTTTTTATCCTGGTAAACTTTGAATCTTACAGACCTTAACTTGCATGCAATCTTTTAATGTCCTCAAACTCTTATAGAATTATGTAGAGTTAATTCAACATTTAAATTTTTATCAAATTAACTTATAAAATTTGAATTCAACTTATCATATGTATGGGTGTTACGTTCCAAAATTTGGACAATTAAATATTAAATTAGGACTAAACCCCAATTAATATTCCATCATCCAAATCTCAAGGATGAAACAAAATCTAAGGGTGCGTTTGTTTGGACGGATTGGATAAGGGGGGATTGCAATTCATCGGACTATTAGTCCTGAGATACATTGTCCCAAGACTATTTGGTTGGACTAAATTTGTATCCAATGTTTGTTTAGTCATGGGATTAGATGTATGAATTGGACTATTTTTAGTTATCCAATGTTTGTTTGGGATATTATGAAGAAGGATAAATACTCAAATGACTATTTTATCCTTTTCAACTATTTACTAAGTAATAGCAATATTAAACATAGCTTTAATATTTTAATTATTTTTAGCTAGATTAAATAAAAATTTGTTTTATTTTATTTTTTGCACAATATTTTAATTATTTTAATTTATTATTTTCAATTAAATTAAATTTATAATTTATATATTTTATTTTTTATTTAATATATAATTTTAAATTAATGACAATAAAAAATAATTTTATTTAATATATAAATTAAATTTTCAACAACACTAAAAAAATTTAATTTATAAGGCCATAATTTATAATTTATTATTTTTAAATAAATTTAATTTATAATTTAAATTTTTTATTTAATATATAATTTTAATTAACAACACTAAAAAAATAATTTAATTTAATATGTAAATTTAATTTTTTAACAACACTAAAAAAATTTAATTTATAAGGCCATAATATATAATTTATTATTTTTAATTAAATTTAATTTATAATTTATAATTTATAATTAAATTTTTTATTTAATATATAATTTTAAATTAACAACACTAAAAAAATAATTTATAAATGTTCAAAAGACTATTTTATCATTTTCTAATTGTTTGCTAAGTAATAGCATGGAGGGTAAAATAGACATTTCACAAAATAATCCCATGGGATACCAATCCCATGGTTTCTATCCCACCTCCCCCATGGGATAGAATAGTCCCATATTTGTGGGACTAACAGTTCGGACTATTAGGCCGGAGCAAAAAAATTGAAACAAACAATGGACTATTAGTCCGGTGGGACTAATAGTCCAATCCCACCCCCTAATCCTTCAAAACAAACACACCCTAAACGTTCACGTCTCTATAAGGTTTAAGTAAACATTAATGCTCAAAAGATTACAAGAGAAAAAAAAAAAAACTAACAAATGCCCACCAAACTATCCATCATAAATTTATAACTATCCAATACTTCAACATTAAGGTAGCAACGACTAGTCAAAACAACTTAAACAATGTAAAGTTACAAACCATGCCAAATTATCAAAATACTAAGGTAAAAAAAATAAAATAAATAAATACATAAACTAATATCAACCCTAAGCTCAAGAAAATAAAAAAAGTCCACACGACATGTTCAACAATTATAGTTATTTCACGTCATCACCGTAGCCCCAACTAATCTTGCAAAGGAAGCTCGGCTGCGCTTAAACAGAACACACCCGAGTTGCCAAGAGACAAAACGAGTCAGTATACAGGTATACTGGTATGAGTATAAGATTTAACACCCACTTGTCCACCAGACACAAGCAAAAATACATTTAATTCTTGTTACGGGACAAGACAAGTAGTTCCATCCGCACCGAGATGAATAGGTAGTTTCTCAAGAGACGATGGTATTTAGTTTCTTACCCGTACACAACGAAATATAAATTAAGTATGAAATAAACAAAATAGAAATAAAAATATGATAGGTCAATCCTGCATAAAAAGTTAGTAAGACCCACTATCATACAAAAAAATAAATTTAGGATGCTTAATCATAAGTAACTTGCTAAATAATCAAAATACACTGTTTCATACTTAAATAATTCGAATTGACCAAAAATTAAAGAACAAACGATGTACAGAATCATATTTTCTAAAAGGTTGTGTAAACAAATTTAGTAGAAACTGAACATGTTGAGAGAAAAAAATTAATATAAAATCGTAGATGAAATTTAATCGAAAAATCTAGAACTTAAAACGGAAAGAAACTACCCAAAGATGAATTTTTTCAGAAAAGTTAAAAACACGAAAAGTGTTCCGAATAATGTTTTACTTCAATTTACATGAAATCAATAAAAATGAGCTCGTTTCATGGATTAAAACAGCCTCTAAAATCTGCATTGCTAAAATGAATCAAAATTACAATAACCAAGATCATCCGATTATGAGTTCTAATCGATCTTTTTAATAAAAAGTTAAAACACAAAAGTTGTCTAGAATCACGTATACATGCCTCTGCTCTAATTGCATAATTTATAGAAGTCGTTTATTATTTTTCAAGATGTACAAATCAATACAATTCGAACTATACATATAAGTTCATATTTAATTCTTTGTACCTTAACTTCACCACTTCTACACATATATCCCATGTGCCTCCCATATACCTAACACCGCTCCGAAGCCAAACTTGTACGGGGATATCATCTTGAGTTCGACTCACACTCCCCGGATGGTTAACACATACGTACGCGCGTAAATCAAAGCATTCATCTACTCATGAAAACGAGGCAACAATATATATATATATATATATACAAAACATCTCACCCATGAGAACAAACATAACAATGTCAAGCCTAAGGCATTCAAATAAATCTCATAATCCTCATTTTTTTTTGTACACTCTTTCTCACCAACACTCAAATAAAACAATAATAAAATAACAATCCATGGAGTCATGGTGGAGTATAAAGAATTTATCTATGGGTTCTTAATTTATTTTAATTTCATATATCCATGAATGTGATTAAAACCATAAAGTAAATACATACAAAAATCTTAAACCTTATATACACATCTAATCAAATCATGAAATCAATTTATCATCTACATACAAATACAAAATCAAACCAATATCAAATCAATAAAAATAACGAATTAAACATAAATCAAAAGAAGTAGAGTTGTACTTAGAATATTTTTTTTTTAAAAATCAAAGAATAACTTGAAAAATTAATAGAGCCACCCAAATAAAATCCTAATATTTTCTTCTTCATTTTTTTTTTGTTCCCCTCTCTACCTCACCACTCTTTTCGCTCTCTTTCTCTGATACACTCACACAATCCCTCTCTGCGGCTGCACTATCTCTCTCTCTCTCACAGCTGCTCTGTTTCTCTTTTTAATAGTTATTATATTATATAATAACCAAATAGTTATTATATTATATAATATAAACACAACATAATTAAAACATAAATAAATATGATATATATTTTATAAATATATAAAATACTTTTTTTTATATATAAAATATATAAATATTTGAATTACTTATATATAATTGACTATCACATTAAATTAATTAAATACCACATTAAATTCTCATAGATCCACACAATTAAGAAAGCCAAACATAAAATAAAATAATAATAAATAAATAATGACCTACGAAAAATTAGAATTGCTACAATGAGACAATAAAATTAAGGGTAAATTACAAATACATCCCATAAAGTTTGCTTAAAATACGATTTGTCGTTTTAAAATTTATATCCTACTCTTTGAAATTTTTAATTTCATAATAAATGACCCATTTTGTTAATAAATTAGTGAGTCAATTAAAATTTTAATAATGTCAAAAATTTATTTCAATTAATAAATAAGATAATTTTATCATTATATAGAAAAACGTTAGAAATTTTATTATTTTAGTTAATTTAGTTGAATAAAAAATTATAATAAGTGTGTACTTATAATTTTTTAAAGTATAAGATGCAATTCATATTTAAAATAATAATAATAATAAAAACAGGTACCCATCACCCCAACATATGACCATTTTATCTGCAAAATACTATCAGTTCACTGTTATCCATCTACAATTTAATGTGTTTGTATGATAAAAATTAAATTGATGAAATTTAAAATTTATGAGTTAATTGAATTTGAACCATTGATTATTTTTTTTGAATAAATTTTGATTTATAAATCTAAATTTATAGGATAAATTACAAATATACATTCTAAGGTTTAATTAAAATACGAATCACTCTTTGTGGTTTTAAAAAATTACATTTCACCCCTGAGATTTCTAATTTCATAACAAATCGCATCTTTTATTAATAAATCAACAAGTCAATTAACAGTTTTTAATGATGTTAGAAATATATTTCAATTAATAATTTAAGTAATTTTATTATTGTATAAAAAATCAATTATGAATTTTATTTTTTTAATTAAGTCTGTAAATAAAAAATTTTAATAAAAAAATATTTATAATTTTTTAAATCACAAAAAATCAATCTATAATTTAAGCAAATCTTAAATAGTATATTTATAATTTATCCAAATTTTTATAGTATTGTACCTGGAAAATATCGTAACACTGTCGTCTGCATTTAGAGGGTACAAGCAATAAAATCTCCAAACGGACCTACTGTAAAATTTTTTTCAAGAGAAAGACATAAACACCCTCATAACATCCCATAAATTACTTTGATAGTATTGTACCTGGAAAATATCGTAACACTGTCTTCTGCATTTAGAGGGTACAAACAATAAAATCTCCAAACGGACCTACTATAAATTTTTTTTCAAGAGAAAGACATAAACACCCCCATAACATCCCATTAATTACTTTGGAGGAGGATTCCTTCAATTTAGAGGATAATTTTTTTAGCAGAAAGACATAAACACCCCCATAACATCCCATAAATTACTTTGGACGAGGATTCCTTCAATTTAGAGGACAATTTTTTTCAGCAAAAAGACCTGGGTTGGTTTGGGAAGTGAGTTATTTTTTAGTTTTTTTGACTTTTAGGTCTGGTTTGGGAAGAGTTTTTTTGGCTTTTTTGATTTATTTTTGTGAGAGAAGAGTGTAATGATTATGTGTTGAATGTAGGGCTGTTCAAAAATCCGCTCGATCCGGTAATCCGGACCGAACCAGACCGAATCATACGGTTTGGTTCGGTTCTATTAAGAATTGGTTCGGTTTCGGATTAAGAAATATGAGAACCGTAAAAACGGTTCGGTTAATGGATTTTATGAAAAAACCGCGGTTCAAACCGAACCGAACCGAATTTTAAAACATATATATATATATATATATAATATCAAGTTTTATTTTTATTAATTGGTTTTTTATAATTTTAATGATATTAGGATGATATAGATATGTAATATTAAGTAATGCCTTAATATTATTAATTTTTATCATGAGTTAAATGTAATTAGTTTGAGTAATTATTTTGCTAATATTAATAATTTATTTTTGTAAATAGAAATTTTTGGAACCGTAAACCAAACCGAAACCGAACCGTTTTTTCGGTTTGGTTCTGGTCCGGTTTTACAAGTGTAACGGTCTGGTCTGGTTCTCAAAATCACAGAACCGTTAGGATCAGATCGGTTCGGTTCTTGGATTTTCTCAGAACCGAACCAATCCGGACCGTGTACACTCCTAGTTGAATGTGATATTTTATTTTTTATGGTTAAAATAACTTATTTTATCTTTTGTGGTTAAAATAACTAAATTAGCATTTCCCAAACGGACAACACTCCATCACATCCCATAAATTACTTTGTAAGAGGATTCCTTTAATTTAGAGGATAATTTTTTTCAACAAAAGACATAAACACCCCATCACATCCCATAAATTACTTTGGACGAGGATTCCTTCATTTTAGAGGGTGTTATTTGAGTTCATAAGGCTTAGGTCTTTTCTCGGAACAAAAATAAAAAATTATTTTTTATTTTTAATATATTTTAGATGGTATTGTCTTTTTATTTTTTTACATATATTTTAAAAAAAATAAAAAAAAATAGAATTCAAATTTTAACCAATTTCCTAAAACAACCTTTATTATAAGTTCTGTTTTGATTATTCGAATGGTTTATTTTCTCACACATTTTATTTATTTCATCTACAAGAAAAATTAAGCTTTAACTTATCACATTTATTACAAAAGATAAACAATAATTATATTTTTAAAAATAAATAATTTATTTATTTTATAATATTATGATACATAGAATATATTGTAATTATAGAAAGGACCTAATTTTTTGTATGATAAAAAATATAAAACAACAATTCAGATCATCAAAATGACGCAGTGTGGGAGGCGTGATGGCCATGGTCCCAAGTCGTGGACTAGAGGGAGGAGAATTTTTTTATTTTTTATTTTTTATTTTTAATAGGAGAGAGGAGTGTTTGTTGCTCCAATCCACACCCTCAAAATAGCAAAGGGGCATCTCTGTCCCACAACTACATAATTTATGCCCTAGTTCGCCGTTGCCCAGTCTTGAGATAGATTACTTCTACTTCCGAACTCAGACACAAAACCGCAGCACGATATCTCTTTATTCGCATATTCCCCTCCCGTTGGGCTCTCCAACTCTATATATCTTTCCGACTCTCTCTCTCTCTCTCTCTCTCTCTTCTAGGGTTTGTTTGTTTGGATTGGTGAGAGATCTGATTGAAGAGGACCTTGGTGATCTGCAATGGGAGTTCCAGCGTTTTACCGATGGTTGGCGGAGAAGTATCCGATGGTGGTTGTGGATGTTATTGAGGAAGAACCTGTTGAAATCGAAGGAGTTAAGATTCCTGTCGATACAAGTAAATCTAATCCTAACAACATCGAATTTGATAATCTTTATCTCGACATGAATGGAATTATTCACCCCTGTTTTCATCCCGAGGACCGGGTAACCATTTCAATCTCCCTGTTCTTCATTTGCTTTCATTTCTGATTGATTTTAGTTACTTCTTGTTTGTTAAATGGATTTGGCGGTGTTAATTTTGTGGTCATTCAATTCAATTTGAAAAGAAAAGAGTCAACATGGTCTCTTCTTATTTTCATTCTTCGAAGGAGGAAGAAATTATTGCGTGCATGCATGAACACATTAGGATTGTTCGTCAACAGAGATTTTCAAGTATTTAGAACGGTGGTGTTATTTTGTAATCTTTGTTTGTCGATACCGTTTTTTTTTAATCAGCATTTGCAGAGATAACCCTAAGTTTGTCATTTAATGGATTGGTATATTGTTGCTAATTTGAAGATGTGATTGAAGATTTGAAATCTAACGTTTCTGATTTTCAGTTTGCATGTTTGATTCTCCTTGAGATTGAATGCCTGAGGTATTGATATGATAATGGTGTGGATCAAGGGTTTAAGTAACAGTGGTGATGACCGTAGTAGTAATTGTGACACTGACGGGGTTGTGGGATGTAGCGGTCATAGTGTAATGGAGGCAGCAATAGGACGTACAATTTTTTTTTTACTTCTTCACACAAGTTTGGGAAAGCTTACCAATACACATTTTTTTATATTTTAGAATCACATTTATGGGGTTCAAAATGATTTTTGGTAGGTTTTGTTTAGTTTTTAAACATGACCCTAAATATGTATTAATTTTATAGTAGTCGTAAGTTGCTATGGAGAGATTTTCTTTTTTAGGTGTATTTAATTTTCTTTACCTTATTAATTGTGCTTATGTATTACTTTCTCTTGTTATGAAAAAAAATCATGAAGGTTGTTTAATATTAGAAATGATAGTCTCATGAAGATAAGTTCATAATATAAAATGGCGACATAACATAGTATACTAATGTAATAGTACATAACATGATATTTAAACTTTGTTTAACAATTTTAACTTGAATCCCTGTAGATATAAGTTAATAATCAATGAATCAATTTTTTACAGTAAACATCGAACAAATGATCTCTTAGAACTTTAAGATTGGGCACTCACAGCATGTAGATCTAAGATTTTTACGTAAGCCCTATGTGAATTTTCCGTGATTTTAACAGCTTGAAAAAAAATGACAAAAAGTGGTCTTATATACAAAATTTGTTGAAAACAGGTGCATAATGGTTGTAACAGTCACAGTAGTGGTACTATAATGGAGCTATAATGACAGTTACAATCTTTACATTGGTGGCCTTTATTATTGTGAATTTCAGTCACACCACTATATCATCTATAATGGGTGGCAGTAACCACAAAATTGTTACCTAATGGTGTTAGGTAACAGTTGTGGCTCATTTTAAAAATCTTATATCGGACCCTTTTTTCGGCTTTCCTAAGATGAAATTAACTAAGGTGATCCATTATTACTTTCTGGTAGATTAATTGAGGTAACATAATTGACATCATTTTCCTGCATATCATGGATAGTCAATAAGGTAGTATGTTTGCTGGCTTCAGAGGTTTTCATTTTCTTTTTCTTCATTTTCATATTGACTTCTCATGTTGATTTGAAAAAGTAAAGTACGAGTAGGCTTCAGAGATATCTCATTTTCTATGTCCATCCTCCCCGTAAAGGGGGAAGAAAAAGAAAAAGAAAAGGAAGAAGAAGATAACAGAACCAAATTTCTTTTTTGTATGGGATGGGACTTATAATGTTGTGTAGTCATTGGGGCTGCTACACATTAATTATCTCATTTGGATATTGGTTTTTTAGTATCTTTTAGCCTTTAAGTTGTATCTTCTTTTTTGTTTCGTTTGGATAAGTCTTTTTCATAGTTTTGTTATGAGTTCAATTACATTCAATTTTTGTACCTTTTTTATTTTATTTTTTTATTTCTGTTAAACTGTGGACTTTTTTATTTTTATTTTTTAATTAAAACAAATACTAAAAGTCATTTAAAAAACTAATTAAATAGTTTGTGAAATAGCTAAAAGCTAAATAAAAAGGCCAGTACAAAAGCTGAAACAAGACAAAAATAAGCTACAAGCTAGTAAAAATTGCTGCATCCTAACGTGGACCATGCTTTTAAGGATTGATGACACGCATATATACACATATATTTTAATTGTCTGCTTTGTACCATGTAGCCTTCTCCTACCACTTTTGATGAGGTGTTCCAGTGCATGTTTGACTATATAGATAGATTGTTCGTGATGGTGCGACCACGGAAGTTACTATTCATGGCTATTGGTGGGTGATAAGGTTGAAATATCTTTTTAACTGTAAATTGAAAGTCGATAAAATTTAATCACCATTGCATGATACTGATTATTTGGAAACTCCTGGTAGATGGTGTTGCTCCAAGGGCAAAAATGAATCAGCAGCGGTCTAGGCGGTTTAGAGCAGCGAAAGATGCAGCAGATGCAGTATGTTTCTCTTGCATGTAAATCTCATGCTACTATCTGAAACCTCACTTGTGATGATTTGAACTGTGAACTGTTCTTTCATAGGCAGCTGAAGAAGGAAGATTGCGTGAGGAGTTTGAGAGGGAAGGCAGAAAGCTCCCTCCGAAGCAGGAATCACAAACCTGTGATTCTAATGTTATCACTCCGGGAACTGAATTTATGGCTGTTCTGTCAATAGCTTTGCAGTACTACATCCATCTAAGACTTAACAATGACCCTGGATGGAAATCTGTTAAGGTAGTGTTCATGTCAAGGTTCCATACAGTTTTCACTAATCATATTTGGTTTCTCTTGCCAATAATTGATGTCATTGCGCTTTAGTGTGTCATGAAGGACGAGTGCTCTATTTTTTGCTCATCATTCTATTCTTTTGAAGGTTATTCTTTCTGATGCCAATGTTCCTGGTGAAGGGGAACATAAAATTATGTCTTATATTCGTCTTCAAAGAAACCTTCCTGGTTATGATCCCAACACACGCCATTGCTTGTATGGTTTGGTACGTCTTCTCCATCCTATCTGTGAATCTATTATAAATTTCTTTCTGTTTTGCTGTTCGTTAGTGTTATTGCAATGTTCTTATTGGAATTTTAACATGTTGCCACATAACAGGATGCTGATTTAATCATGTTGGCTTTGGCTACCCATGAAGTCCATTTTTCAATACTCAGGGAGGTTAGTGTATTACGATTTAATAATTCATTTTTTCTGAAGACTCTTGACTAACATTTTTGGTTCAAATTTGCATGATTGTTTAAGTTGGGAAAATGGTTATAATTTTGTATTTAAAGTTTATAGGTAGGAAAATGAGAAATAAATGCCATGTTTGGTTTGATTTTCGGAGTCTGTTTTCAGAATTTAAAAAAAAACTGAAAATATCAAAAGCATTTATCATTTTTATATAATTTTATCTTTTTGAAGGGCAGAAATAATTTTTAATGTTTATTTTTTTCAAACTAGTTTCTATTTTTTTCAAAAAAATTTCAGAAAATAGTTTCAGAAAATCAAACCACAATGAAAGGGTACCCGTGTTAACAAAAAATGAAAGGTGCTGTAGGCTGCAATATGTTACTGTGCTTTTCAATTTCAATGAGCGACATTTATGTACCCCAAATTTACTTGTCAGGTTGTATTTACCCCTGGACAACAAGATAAATGTTTCCTATGTGGTCAAGCGGGTCATTTAGCAGCAGACTGTGTAGGTAAGGCAAAGAGAAAGGCTGGGGATTTTGATGAGAAAGGCGATGCTGATGTCGTGCCCAAAAAGCCTTATCAGGTCTGTTTTAATTCCCATTGAAATGTGATAGGTAGGGTACGTATTTCTTTTCGTTGGGCTGTTTTGGTTATTGTTTCCTTAAGTTGTTTTCATTTTGCAGTTTCTCAACATTTGGACTCTTAGAGAGTATTTGGAATATGAAATGAGGATTCCTAATCTGCCTTTCGAGTTTGATTTTGAGTGCATTGTTGATGACTTCATCTTCATGTGTTTCTTTGTGGGCAATGATTTTTTACCCCACATGCCCACACTGGAGATTCGCGAGGTGTGTGTGGCAATTTTCCTCTCTTCACTTACTTATTGTATGAGATATATTGGATTTGCCGTGAAATTTAACCATAGAGCCATGCACTATGTGCATGTTTATTAATGAAATGCAGCAAACTCTATGTAGCTTAGTTTACTACATCCTGGTTAACACCATAAATATCCTTATGATTGACATGAAAATTAATGTGAATATTGAGCAAGTTGATGCTTGCTGTGGTTTATAAAGCCAAGAAAGAATTTGCTATAGACATTCAATATAAGAAGTCTCCACCTAGAAGTTCAAGGGTACATTAATATTTGGATACTTTTTATTTTATTTTAATTTTTTTAAGATATGAAAATGTGGACTTCTATACTAATCCATAAGGCTTAAAAACTTAGGGAAATGGCTATTGATGCCTATATTCATTGTTTAGCCTGAAAACAATATCAAAGATAAAGTGTGGATGGTTATTTGCAAAAATTAAAGAAGACAACAATCAGACATTGGTTTGGGGAAAACATCCATATGGAAGATAATGAACATGCCAAACCATAGAAGAAAAAAATTGTGAATGAAATCAATATATATGTGTATTCTTTATGCAAGGAATCAATGTAGGTTTGGTAACAATCTGCACTCAGCATCTTGCATTGATAAAATCAATTATTGTTTCTCTTAAACATGGAATTGATCAATAGCTGATGATATGCCATTATTATTTAGAAAGGGCTTAATTTTGTGGAGGATATCTATGATACCTTGATTATAAGTCTCTATGGTGATGGACACTTTAGCAGTCTAAAAATTACTTGAAGTCAGGTTTCATTAGGCCCATATGACATTGCATATGTAGAGCGATATGTCAGCAAGCCTATAGGCATTTTAAACACCTATTTGTGATCCTTTTTATTGTCTGCCAAGTTTGAATAGCGCAATATTTTTTCTTGTACTTTCTGAGACACACTTTTAAAATAATAATAATAATAATAATAATAATAATAATAATAATAATTTTATGTTTTTGTTCTCCCGAAACTTCATTCTGGGTTGTTTTCAGGGTGCAATTAATTTGCTGCTTGCTGTATATAAGAAGGAATTGAGGGCAATGGGCGGGTATTTGACTGATGGTAGCAAGGTATTTATGTGGCCATATGAGGGCAAGTTACCTAATTCATGCTTGGTTTTGCTTTGGATGCATTTGAAGGATTGTTGTTAATCCTTGTCATTATTTCTCAGCCAAATCTGAGCAGGGTGGAGCACTTCATTCAGGCTGTGGGATTGTATGAGGATAAAATATTCCAGAAAAGAGCTCGGTTGCATCAGGTTTGTGTTGTCTTTCCATTGACGTGATTATCTTCCTCTAGTAGATTCTCATTGTATTTCTTGTGCCCCTATAAAGCCATAATCAGTTAATACATAAATATATATATATATATATTGATGTTTACTTAATGCATGCTTCAGAAGTATGTAGCAACCATAGCATTAACTATTAATTCATGGATTCATTTTTCTACTGGGAGGGTGATATCAGAGTTTTACTGCTTACTTCTGTATTTTTTTACCCGACTGTGCCTAAGAAACTACTGCTAATGTATGTGGAAGCATCAAACAGCTGTGGCAATGGCCATAGTTCTTTTATTGATCATGTTCAAAATTACCATGCTGGTATATTCTTATTGCTATGCTTGTGCCCGTCTCTTTCTAGCGGCATTTCTGCTAATAGAATCAGACAAACACTATCTTCCATTTCCTTGGACATTGGATGTACGGTACCAGAATATACGGAAGGGAGCACATCTTCACTTAAAATATTTTTCAATGGGTATAATATGTTTATGCTTCACTCATTAAACTCTCATTCAAGTATTATGACTCAAGATTCCCATTTTCTGACAAATTTTGTGTGAATGCTATGTGAAATATTTCTATCGTTGAATGCATACAACTACACGGTGATGCTAGGGAAATCGTGTAAATCCCCAGATACTGAGACTGGGTTCCTTGTAATCAGGAACATGATATAGGAAAGTGGGTCTTGGAAAGATAAATGAAAAAGGAAATACAAACGTTTGGTTTTCCCACATGTTTGGTTTACAAAATGTTAATAGAAAGATAAATTTCTACTTCCCGATGATGCACAATCCTTCATAAAATACAGGACAAGATTTGAGAGGAAGTATTTTCTTCAAGAAACTGGTCATGGTAGGATTCTCACTTTCTCGTGACAACCAAAATGCATGCATTATAAAGGAAAATGGTTTTCACTTTCTTTTCTTGTTAATCACATGGAGCCTATATTGTTTTCCCCCGTCCTCCTCTTGCTATCAACATAGTCTTTATATGTTGCTTTTATTGTTCAGAGGCAAGCTGAAAGAATCAAGCGTGGAAAGGCGCAAGCAAAAAGAGGAGATGATGTGGAGCCTCAAGTTAAACCTGAGTCTCTTGTACCTGTTGCTCATTTCCGTGGTTCTCGTCTTGCTTCGGGTCCTTCCCCCTCACCATATCAGCAGACTGGTTCCAATTACAGTTCACCGAACTCAATGTCTGTTAGAAATGGATGTCAAAAGCAGTTTGGATCATATGACAATAAACAAACTCATGTCAGGGCTCAAAAAGCTGCACGTACGACTTCTGGGGCCACTGTTGGTGCTGCTATTGTTGAAGCAGAGAATAGTCTTGAGACGGATGTATGTTTTCCTGCTTTAGGAGATGCATCTCAATGTAACTCTTATATTGCCATTCTTTAGGATTAATTTTCTATTGGCTAACTTTTGACTGGATATAAATTGTGCTATCTGGGATTGAAGGGTGTATTTGTCATATAATCTTTCATTGTTTACTTGTGAAAAAATAACAGAATTTTGTCACTTCTGTCATCATCATCAATCATTGTCAGTTCATCATATCAGTTACTGAATTTCAAGTTAAATTGCTGCTTAATGGGTTATGTTTTCTCTCTATTGGTTATCAGGTACATGAAAACAAAGAAGAATTGAAGATAAAGCTGAAGGAATTACTTCGTGAAAAGTCTGATGTTTTCAACTCTGAAAACCCTGAGCAAGACAAGGTTTGAACTCTGAGATGCATTTTGATTGGTTCTTTATACTTGGTTTTCACATGTGTTTGCTGTGGGGTTCACCATTGGTATGCTGTTCTTACATTAGAGATTTGTTTAGTATTGGAAACCTGTGGCAAATTATGTCTGAATGAATGAATATTAAAATCAAAGGTCAGTCTAACCTGTTCTTTTAAACTTTATATGTGATTCAGATCAATAGATAAGACTGCAAAATTCATGGAGATATGGATTGAAACCTGTTTAAGCTGATACTCCAATTGCAGATGTGTGTATATAACACTGTTGTCATTAATTGCAAGCACTGTGTTATGACAAAAGATAAATAAATCAGCTTTGCCATTTCATTAATAACTCTTTGAATCATTAAAAAACTTTTGATTTTGTAAGTTATAGAATTTCTAACCTATGTTACTTGGAACGTGGATTGTTCTGGTACTTGGAACGGGAACGTGGTACGCCACATGCTCTAAAATATGGTACGATATGGATATATTTGTATATATTACACTTAAGAATTTAAGGTGTACTTCTAGAGTAATTTATTCTTAACTATTAGCCATCCAATAAAATGTAGTGTGTGCTTGTTTTTCTTTTTTTTTTTTTATTTTTATTTTTTTTTCATGTAGCAAAATATTGCTATGAGAATTATGACCCATTTTTTATATTTTATCTTGTCAAAACTTAACTCATCTTAGATTTTAGTTCAGTATATTTGATTTTTTTTCCTCCTAAGAAAACATTTAAGGAAATATATTAGAAAAAACTTTTGGTATCGCTTTGGATCACTAGATTTACTGTTTTGAAACGGAAATGTACCATGTTTCGGAGCGTTGGTACCAATACGTAATTCGCTAGGGTATTATTATTATTTGGTAACATAGTTTCTAACACTAAATGAAGTCTAGTTTTTGTTTTTTTTTTCTGCTGCTTATGATTCATCTCAGGTATTTGTTATCCTGGTTTTCTGTTATTAGGTCAAATTGGGAGAACCAGGTTGGAAAGAGAGATATTATGAAGAAAAGTTTTCTGCAAAAACTCCAGAGGAAGTTGAAATGATTCGGAAAGATGTTGTAAGTTATTTGAACTTAACTGCCAGTGATGTTCATTGTTTAATGAATTTAATACCTTATGGATGGATTTAATACATAGCCGTTGATCCCTAAAAAATTGTCATTATGTTCAATATTTTTGAACTCTGTTCGCAAAATATTAGGGAATTGTATTATCATTGGTCAGCTGATATCTTCTTTTTGATTTGGATTGCTTGAATGAATTTGTGACAACTGAATTTCTAATGCAGCAACTCAGAATTTACATCCTTACTCAAATTTAAGTTTTTATTACTTGTTGGTCAAATTTAAGTTGATCATTTTTTTTTTTTTTGGAAAAAGAAACATTAACTTTTAAAGCTGAGCTGGTCTTTTGGGAGCTTCATTGGTAGATTGTGTGCATAGCAGCTTGAAGTAATGTCCATAGTTTTAATAAAAACAGTTTTTTGATCACTTCAGCCACGCTAAGGAAAGTGTTACTTGTTACACTTTACCACATGCTAGAAATTAATGGTAGCCTATGAAGCACAAATACGTTGATACTACAAAACCTAAAAAAATAGGACACATGTACGACTAGGATAAGTTCGTAAAAAAAAGGTAAAATTATTTTTATTGATGATACATAAGTGCGGAAGCATTTGGTAGGAATTAGGTATTAGTTTAAGATCCAGTGATCAATGTACTATTTTTCGGGGTTCTTATAAAGATTTCATTTCAATTTCAAGTTTAATTTGGTCATATTGCCCTTTCATTTTTCCCTTTCTCACTTAAAAGCATTATAGGCAAAAGTACTGTATGCAAAGTTTACTTGTTTAATTATTGAAATCTGATTTTAATTTGATTCTCTTTTCTTATTAATCATTGTTTTCTATAAAGTATTAATATGGATTGGGACACGTCTATGACACATTAAGGATACATTACGTGTCATTAAGGATATGTCAATTTGATAAATTCTGAGTAGGGTTACTACTTCAATCTCACGATTTTTTTCTTCTCTTCAAAGTAAGCAAAGTATTGAAAAATTGATCTTGTATTTATCTTAACGATTATTATGAAAAAACTATTACAATCTCAATTTCATAATAGTTCAAATATGTGTCCTAGAGTATCCAAAAAGTATTCGATACTTCTCAAAATTAAAGAAAATTATTTTCAAGTATCCGATACATCTAGAATGGATTAGATAAGTGCACAAATATATTAACTTGACAAAAGAAGTGCACAAATATATTAACTTAACAAAACCAATACAAGGAGGCGCACACAAAAGAGGAGAGGAAAGCATTCACGAGTCTGAGGATTATTGGTATATGATACGAGTACGATATGGATACAGTTCCCTTTCAAAAGTATCTGGGCTGCATATATGGTAGCTAAGGTGGTTGACTAGAGGCTTCTTTTGGTGGTCACCTTACAGTTTACTACCTTTGGATATGTGGTCAATTTTGTTACGCCTTAGGATATGTGGTCAATTTTGTTATGACACACCTTGACTGTCTTGAGCTCTGCCTAATGGATTATGGTCAATATTGCATTTTTTGCAAGTTAAAATAAGTTAGGAAGTGCAGTATGGCGCATTCTTGGAGAATGAGTTGTCTAATTTTTATTCTGTAACTCTGTTAAGGAGGATTGCTTCTAGATACGAGACAATGAATTGCAGATCTCATTCTATCGTCTATCCTAGTTGAGTGAAATTTGAAGATCTCATACCTAACTCAAGTGCGTATATACCTGAATTGCTATCACCACTTTTCGGGTGCCACTGTCACTTCCACAGCCTTCTTTACTTCCACTTCATTGCCATCACCATTGATGCCTCCACATTCTGATGTCTGAGCAATTGTCTTCCTTGTTGATGTGATTGCTACCTTATCTGTATTCTAGATCTATTTGTTGAAGTCTCTAACACTAATTGCAGATAAGTCCTGCCTGTATTTTCCAATGGCAAAAGATATTAGCATTTTTATCTATTTATGCCTAGCTGAACAATACTTCTGGCCAAAGACAACTTATTTGTAGGTGATGCTGCTCAGAGGAGTTGTTTCCTAAGGTCTGTTTGATGTGTTAGGATGTAATTGCATATAACAACCAGAGAAATATGAATTATGATCTTCGATTCATGAATTTTGGGAATTAAATTTTGGAGAGTAGCATGGTTTCTTTATTAAATATTCATGCCCCTTGAGAAGGGAACATTTGTCTAGTTCCCTTCATGGTTCATTTCTTTCAACTGAAGGGATCTCTCCAATTGCTGGAATTAGCTGAATCATGAATAATATTTCATACATGAACTAATTTTTGAGCATGGAAATTGTATCATGTATGGATATCCACCAATATAAGCATGTTCTCCCCTAGTAAATATAGTCATCTTCCCCCACAAAACTCGACTTTGACAGTGGCAGAGGCTAGTGATATCATCTGTACGAGGGATTTTGATTTGTGATGCAGATTTTCTTTTGTATGATTGTGCAGCTTGTTTTCTAAATCTTATATTTGAAGCATGCCAAAGTTACATTTGAAGTAATAGTGGGCTAATAAAAGCTTAAATTTCTACCCGCATAGGTTTTGAAGTACACAGAAGGCCTGTGTTGGGTTATGCACTATTACTATGAAGGAGTTTGTTCCTGGCAGTGGTAATTTTTTCTTCTTTACTTTGGGCAATATTCATATTCTTGAATGCATTTCTCTGTGGGTGTTTATATCTATCAGTGTATCTGTCTATCCCTGTGGATTCATGACGAGAATACTAGTATATTTAGCCTTGTCCATGTAGTACATCTATATAATATATATATTCATAAGTTATATTAAACATTTCTAATTAAGGCATGTATGGTGGCACTTGTTTAAAGGATGTGTTATGTGTAGACACATCTAATTGAGAATGTGTGTCATGCACTGAGCTCAAATTATTGCACATGGCTCTCAATTGTTAATTTAAAATGAACTTTGCATGTAAATAACATGTCTTACCTTGCATACTAGTGCACTTATTATGTATGTGTGCGGAGGAGTATGGGCCATTTTTAAAAGTTTTCCTGTGGTGGAATGGGTAGCCACTTTCTTGAAGTTTCTAGCAAATATCAATCATTTTATATGACATTGTTGGATGTTTTCTTCTTCCCCTTCCCCTTCCCCTTCCCCTTCCATTTTTCTTATAGTCCCTGTAAAGTGTCTTTATCTTTTTCTTATTTTTTCTTCTTTGAATGACCGTATATCTTTTAATAACACATTTACTTTATATTAACTAATTTTAACTCTAGGATGTGGTTGTACCTCTCTCTCTCTCTCTCACACACACACAAACACACACATGCAGGTTTTATCCTTATCATTATGCACCATTTGCTTCTGATATCAAGGATCTGGACCAGTTGAATATAAGCTTTGAACTAGGTTCTCCGTTCAAGCCGTTCAATCAGCTGTTGGGGGTCTTTCCAGCTGCAAGGTTCCACTGGCCACCTTTTCTTCTGTCGATTTTATTTTTTTTTTCTTTCTTTCTTTCTTTTGTGGGGTTCTAACCGGCTTACTTGCAGTTCTCATGCACTTCCTGAGCATTATAGGAAATTGATGACCGATCCAAACTCACCTCTCATTGATTTTTATCCGTCTGGTACAATATAATTCTTGCCAGATGGAGCATATTATTTGTCATTGAGTTGAAACATTATATATAACTTTCTATTACTTTTATCATGTTTATCAGATTTCGAAGTGGACATGAATGGCAAGCGGTATGCTTGGCAGGTACAGGTTATTCATATGGCATTTTGGTTGTCTTATGAACAATGTGACCTGTGGGGAATTACTTTCTGAATTGTGGTATCTTTTAACATTTTCCTTGCCTGTTTATTATTTTGAAGGGTATTGCCAAATTGCCTTTCATTGATGAAGCCCGCCTTCTTGCAGAGGTCGAAAAAATTGAACATACGTTGGTGGTATGGTACAATGAAGTTAGCTTTTGAGATGTACTTAGCTACTGGGTTCTTTCTCCAAGATGGTTTTGCTTATTTAAGTACCATGTTCTCTGCAGGAGGAAGAAGTGCGAAGAAATAGTGTTATGTCTGACATGCTTTTTGTGGCACTATCTCACCCCCTGTCTCCATACATATTTTCTTTTGACGATCGTTGTAAACAGTTGACAGATAAAGAGCGGGCTGGAATCAAGGAACAACTTGATCCAAGGGCCAGGTTTGTGGTGTGCTCATTTCGTGTCGTAAATTACTTTTGATATAAGGTTGGTCTGTCGTTTAAGGGTGCCGACCAGTTTCTAATGTTAACAAGATTTTCTTTCCTGGTATGCATAAGTTCTCAAACTATTCCCTAGTCTTTAAAATTTATCATCAAACAAAGCTGGACTTGAATTTATTGAGTGTACTCTGATAATTCAATAGTTATTCCCAATGTCCCAAAATTCTGAAGTATGTAATATTTAAATTTTGAAGTTCACACTTTTGTAATAAGCTTCGGATGCTTTCTCCTGTGAGAGGTTGGAAGTGAGTAGGCTGGCTGTGGAGCTCTCTTGGAAGTATAGCGGTCTCTGAGCTAACTCTGGATCACAATCACTAGAGAAGGCTAGGTGTGAGCAGTTGTGGTCTTAGAGCAGGGGAGAGAGATGGAGAGAGGCATGGATATGGAGGACTAGGGCTTCCAAATAGGGAGAGTTAATTCTTCTTGAAGATGGAGACATTTTGTGTATAGAAGGGGAACATCTCTCCTGGTCACTTGTTATGATGATGATGACGATCGGTGGTCTTTCTAGCTTGATAATCCTGAAGGTGGCGGCTGTTGCTAATGATGGACCTGGAGTAAGTGAGAGCCTTGTGTTGCTCTAGTGTGAGAGCCTTGTGGTCACTCATACCTTGTCACGAGCCATTACCAGAGATAGCATTGAGGAGTAGGTTACTTAGTTGTGAATTACTCAACTGAGCCACTACCAGGTGTATCATCGTAAGTGGAGGTGACTGTGTTTGAGAGATTCCCTTGGCTGAGCTGATGGGTGTTTCAAGCTTGTTTACGCTAGCAGACTGGGAGATGCCTCATAGAATTTCCCTAGTCACCTAGGCTTGAGACTTAAAAATGTGTACATTAGCTTCAACCATGACTCAATGTAGAAGGGAAGTATATAGAGACATGTGATTGGTCCATGTATCACGAATGACACTTGATAATGATGAGTGCTGATGTGGCCTGTCTCGTGTGTCTGCACAACGAGCACTGCTTTCCTTGTGCAATAAATTGTTTGTTGTTGGGTTAGGTTTTTATTTGTGCTATAATTTTCTTAATAATTCCATGTATTCAGTTTAGGGTGGTTTCCAGAATGGTCAGGATTGCACATTTTTTTAATAAAGATTCGTATTAGTTTACTGCTTCCATCGCATTCCTCCGCATCCAACCCTGACCTGTTTGATGGGTTAGAGAAACCAACAAACCCAGCTAATAGGTTATGGTCTAACATTATGTTCAAGTAATAATGGAGATTGGTTCCTCATCCAATAACATTACTGCTAAATCGTGGCCTTTATAGACTTATATCCTGTTTGCTAGCCACCTGAATCTTCTTGTGTTTAACCTTTTCCATGCTAAAAATAGATTTAAAATCTGTTTGAACTATTTTCTGATTTTATTTAGGGCTACATGCAGTGGTGGGATGAATGGTTATATATCCCTTTGTGCTGGAGATCCTTGCCCCCCAATTTTCCGGTCACCGGTTTCTGGAATGGAAGATATTATGGACAATCAAGTCATGTAAGCTTACTTGCAATCAATATAATTTTCTATTGCATTAATTGAATTAACTATTTATCTTATGCTGTTGTGTTTACTTTTTCCGCCTTCACCATCCAGATGCGCTATATACAGACTTCCAGATGCTCACAAACATATCACTCGACCACCAGCTGGGGTTATATTCCCGAAGAAGGTTTTATCTGTCATGTTTCTCTGCTTGTCATTAACATTCCTAGTGTTAGCAGTTTATTTATTATTTTTATTTTTGCATTCTACTTCAATATATATGGCATCTACTTGTATAGATGTGCATCTTTGCTTTTGTGATAAACCCTTTTGCGTGTCTACTTATTTCATGGTCAAGCAAGGTAATGGATATAAAAAAGATAATTACAAATAATAAAGGATATTCTACGAGGAGTTTTAAACAGCTCTAGGCACTCCAAGGCTATAAGGTCTCATATAGCCTAAGCGGCGAGGCGCAGGTGAGGCTCAAGTCGTAGTAGATAAGCAAAATTTTAAAATAGGCAAAGTTTTCAGCATAAACAAATATATATAGAATTCCAAAAATCATAAAGCAAGTTTCACCATTTCAAATAATCTTTAAACATAACATTCAATCTTTCAAAAACTAGAAATATAATATCTAACAAAAAATTGGAAGTATCACATTCACATCTAACAAAAACCTCAAATTTTATGATCATTCACATAAAGTTCAAAACAACTAAGAAGTGAACACAGGGAAAGAGAAAAAAAGAGGACCCATCAAAGAAGAAGAGAAGAAGAAAGGATGAAAAGAAGAGAACCCAGCGAAGAAGAGAAAAGAAGCAAGGAAGAACCTGAAGAAGTTGATGTCTTTCCACTTTCTGATCAATTTTTTTAATCGTTCTCCACCCAAGTTTTTTTTATTACTTTCGGATCTCTTCTCAACACATTTGGTCATCTTATATTGAATGGTTTTAATTCCCTGTGGGTAAAGGGATTTGGATTTCATTTCATCCTTTTAGTAGTCAAAAGAATTGGATTGGAAGTGCTTCCATTATGGTGTTGTGTGTTGATGGATTTGAAATAAAGGGATTTGGATTTCATTTCAAGTAGTCGAAAGAATTGGTATTGAAGTGTTTCCATTTGGAGTGTTGAGGTAAAGGTATGAGATTCATCGTATTAGAATAGTTGTGCCGCTAGAATCCTGGAGGTTTAGGCCAAAATTCAGGTTTTTTCTTCTTCAAAATCATTCATAAAGTTCTTATAAATCCATTCGTGGAAAATTTTATCCAAGCTATATTCTTTGAAGTTCTTTTTGTTGGATGGTGGAAAAATAGGAGGAATAGAAGAAGGTAGGGGGGAACGGATCTCAAACTTCACCTTTTTTTTTTCTTTCAAAATTACTGGTACAAGGTTCTCAAATTCATTCGTGGAGTTTGTTTGAAGGGTCAGAAAAATGCTGACTTGTGGGGCTACCACTTTATTTGTTATCACATTATATACATTTCTTTTCAATGGTCATGGACAAAAGTTTCAAGGATTTAGAGGGTGGCTTGACAAATTGACGACACGTGGACCCCTTTTTGTACCTTTGTGTCATATAGTAATACATAGGTTAGGATCCACAACCCTAAGTCTTGCATTGTGGACATAATATTCAAATAGACTTAATATGGCATAGGAGTTTTGTTCATGTAAATAAACTTTTATTTATACCCTTATTTTATGTTTTGTTGATTTGTTTGTTTCCTTTGCTATTCATGCTCAGTGACATGTTTATTCTTCTCTAAAATCTTATAGGAGCCAATGTGATTTGGGTTCTTGTAAACAAGCTTAGAATTAACTTATTGGAGATATACTTTCAAAATAAACCAAATATATTGTCTTGGTTGGTTTTGTAAACCAAACCAAACTAAGCATTGTGTAAGTGAATCATTTTTTGTCATTTTGTTTTGTCAAGGGCTATATTCTCAGTTAAATTAAATAAATTTGTATTTTTTTTAAACATTTATTACAACATCCAATGTCAAGGCTTCTTGTGCTCCTAACATTTTCATTTATCATGATCATATCACTCTTTTTTCGTTGTACATGACCAAACCATTTTAGCTTATTTTCTATTAATATATCTTCAGTTGGTGCCACTCCTGCCACTTCAATATCTGTCCGACTCTTGCCACATTCATCATCTAAGCATTCTCATTTTAGCTATACTTATTTTATGAACGTATTATTTTTTAGTTGCCCAATAGTTTGTCTAGTAAAAGCATCGCTGGCCTTATAGCTATTCTATAAATTTCCGTTCAGTTTTGTTGGTCTTTGTCGATCACTTAATATGTCAGATGCATTCCTCCACTTGAGTCAACTTACCTGATTCTGTGAGTCATATCATCTTCGACCTCACAATCCTTATAAATAATCGAACCTAGGTAACACAAATATTCACTGTTCTTTAGCTTTTGATTTTCAATATTCACTCATTTATTTCTACTACTTCTACTGTCACTTAGGCTCCTTTTGGATTTAAGGATTTCAAATCAAGTGGATTTGAATTCTAAGCTTGAAATTGTTGTGCCCCATTTGGATGACCACACAGCGCATATGAATTTCAAATCCAGTCAAATCACCCCATGGGTTTGATGACCAAAATATGGAGATTTGAAATAACACCTAATTAGGCGTTGTTCGAAATTCATTTCTGTTCCGTTTCACGCAACACAATAATGAAGGAATGGCCACCCCTCTCTTCCAATGTTAGGAAACTTGAACAGCCAGTGTTTTTTAAATGTAATTTATGTCTTGTTTTGCTTAATTCCGTAAATTTTAAATACATAGATTTGAACAGCCAGTGTTTTTTTTCTAAATAAGCTGAAATTAGCAACTGCAATATGGAAACCATTGAAACCTGTTAGCTACGCTGCTTTTGCATGTGCAACTCTATTAACCAATGATGTTCATGGGCGTTTTGGTTGCTTAGTTTCTACATTTCTAATGTACATTAGAAGCAACTGTGGTGTAAAGCTGTCATATAGGCACTGAAATGTTCCACACTGTGAGCCGTGCATGGGTTATGATTTGAGGTTATCAAATCTAGGTTAATATTTGTATTCTATATTATTTGTTTGGAAGCTATTATTTGTTCTCTATTGGAATGGGCATGTGGCACGGCTAGCTCTGGACATTGTTACCTTTATGGCATTACCTAAAGCTGTATAAATAACTCACTTATTTTTTTTTAATTGTCTTCTTTCAGTCCGTTGAGATAGGGGATCTAAAACCTGAGCCCGCTTTGTGGCACGAGGATAACGGAAGGAAGCCATGGGAAAATCGAAGGTATACTAAATTGTCTTTTCATTCAAGTGCCAATTTTTAGTTGTTTGATTCCTACTCTTGATGGATACTTGACACTGTTGTCTTAATATTCTAAAAGTATTGTTGTTTTGGGCTTCTCTCCTTTCAGGCAAGATCCCCCTGGAAGCATTTCTGGCCGGCAGCTAGGTGATGCTGCACATCGACTTGTAGCTAATAGCTTACAGTTGAGGGCAAATCCGAATGGTTACAGCGATCAGATGCACGGCCCACCCCCCTACGTTGCTGCATATGGCCAACCTTATTCCTCTTACCAAAACAATAGATTCCATGATCAGGAGCGCAATAGGATGGATCCATCTAGGACAGGCTATCCTGCGGAAACTTCCCAGGGTCACCACCACCAGGCATCAAATATCGCTGCAGTACGAAATCACTATGATCGTAGTTATGGTCAACCCATTCCATCAGCCACACATGATCCCTACAGTAGGCCCCATCATCAGTATGAAAGGGATTCCTACAGTAATAGGTCCTATCCTCAGCATGAAAGGAACAACCGATCTACTGCCCAACATAGAGAACACCACCCCACACAGGGATACTACCGTCCGGGATTCCAACAAAATGGTGGAAACATGCATCAGTATCCTCATCACGTAGTTCAAACTCCAATCCCAGCAGGTGCCCATTTTCATCAACAGAGTGGAGGATACAGCAATACCTATGGGAGCTACCAATCTTATGGAGCTGCAGGCTATCATCATTCGAGTGGTAGCTGGGCTCCTCAGGTAGACCAGAGTGTTGGGAGAGGTTATGGCCGTCCGCAACAATCAGGCAACCAATTTTCAGCATTAAATAGGGGAGCAAGGAGTAAGCCGCCACCGCCCTCGTCTGGTTATGGCCGCTAGTTTCCTGATTGCTTGGGTGATTGTAGTTTTAACAATATGTTTTCAAGTGTTGAATTGGTTTTTTTAACAAAATGTTCCTTTATTTTTATTTTTATTTTTATTTTTACCTTGTTTCTTTTTTAGAGCCGATAGTTTAGATCTGGGTTTTCAATTTTATTTGGTTAATAGTTGTATTATTCACCACCTTCCAGGGTGAGCAGAGAAGAAAATGTTGTATTTCTCTTCACACTGTACGCTGCTTGGTGGGAAACTTGGATAATAAGATCCCAGTGTATGTTATTGTGATGTTATAGTCATGTTTGAGACATTTGGGGATTATTGAGCTCTCTTGTCACTTTTTGTTTTTCCTTTTATTTTTCTTTCATAAAAGCCAAGCAGATGAAGAAGGTGAACAAGCAAGCGGAAAACTGAAATGTTGGGTAATTACTTCTCCCAAGTGGACTTTTTGATGGATTTCCGAGTATTTTAAAGCTGGAACCAGGTACAAGTTACTACATGTACTATCTGAGCTTCACTTGGGTTTTATGTGAATGTGACAAATTTATTACGTTAAGTTGAAGCTTGAAAAATTTACCATTGTGCTTGACTCGGTTCATTTACTATCATAGCTGAGAAGAACCATTTGCAATTTACAGGTGTTTGTGTTCACATATGTTTATTTATATCGATGTGTGATTTGTAGTTAAAAAATTTCCAAAATAACTTCTCTTAGTGTTGTAGTTAAATTCAGTCAATCATAAACAGCTAAGATTTTTTTTTGAACAGCATAAACAATAGGGTTGAGTATAAAAATTACTAAAACACAAAAATAGGCTTGGAAATCAAGATTAAGAAGCTTAAAATTTACAATTCATCCAAGACTACTTCAGTCTATTAAGTACAAATAAGAGCATTTACACAGAAAATCTAGATATATATATATATATATATATATATATATATATGGCTCTCATAAATGCCTTCTACTCTTATTCAGGGCTTCGCATAAATTTCCATAAATCGGAATTTTTTCTTAGCCCAAACTTTTCACACTCCGCCGGGGATTGGCTTGTCTCTTTATTTGGTGTTAAGGTGGTTTCTAAACCTGGGATCTATTTGGGCGCTTATTTGGGGTTCTCGGGGCATTCAAAATCTGAGATTTTTAATTCTATTTTGAGCAGAATCCAATCAAAACTACAAGGATGGAAATGTGATTTTTTGAACTTCGCTGGCCGGGGAATTTTAGTGAAACATGTTCTGCAATCCATCCCAGTGAATCTCCTGTTTGTTTTTCGTATGCCTGACAACTTTCAACATAAAATTACAGCTCTAATTCGTCAATTTCTTTGGGCTTCATCCAAGGGTTCAGGGTTAGCATGGAAAAAATGGACAG
Organism: Camellia sinensis; assembly: GCF_055761805.1. Lineage (NCBI taxonomy): Eukaryota > Viridiplantae > Streptophyta > Magnoliopsida > Ericales > Theaceae > Camellia > Camellia sinensis. The sequence continues at coordinate 26,958,715 of NC_138966.1, read as the reverse complement.
CTCTATGTCTTCCCAAAGGTTGGGGTGGGCTAGGCTTTAGGGACCTTACCTGCTTCAATCAAGCCTTACTAGCAAAACAAGCATGGCGGATTCTGTCCTCACCTAACTTACTGCTCTCGAGAGTTTTGCTAGGTAAATATTGTCAACAAAATTCATTCCTGGAGGCTAAACACTCATCATTATCATCTTGGGGATGGCGAAGTATTTTATGGGGACGCTCGTTATTGCTTTCTGGTCTTCAGTGGGTTGTGGGCAATGGTCGGAGTATCAATCTGTTTGAAGCTCAATGGATTCCGATTGTTTCCAATCCTTGTAAAGGACGCGGCTTGAGTGATCTTTGTCCTGCAATGAGGGTAGAGCATTTCATTCACTCCTCGTCTCGATCTTGGAGGTTGGATTTATTAACTTTGTTTTTTCCAGCCCATGTTATTCCTCATATTTTATCCTTTCACATCCCCCACGAGGATCTTGAGGATAAAATTGTTTGGGGTCCAACTAAAAGTGGTCAATACTCGGTGAAATCAGGCTACAAGCAGGCCTTAATTCGTCAATTCCCGGATTTTTGTAGGCCTGATCCGGACTGGACCGTCTGGAAGCGACTTTGGCATTTTAAAATTCCTCCCAAATGGACTTTGTTTTTGTGGAAATGTCTACACAATATTCTCCCCGTTAAGCATGAACTCAAGAAGCGAGGTCTCACCATAGATGTCCTCTGTTCGCGATGCTCAGCGAATGACGAAACTATTGAACATCTCTTTTTTGATTGTCCTCTCTCTCAAAGGGTTTGGCGTGGGTCTATTTTGGGCTTAGATTTTGGTAGTGGAACACCCTTATCATTCTTCTCCTGGTTCAAGCGTTGGGTGGAGCAGATCACTGATATTGAGATTTTATTTCACTCCATTGCTTTATTATGGGCCATCTGGTTACAACGTAACTCAGCGGAATTTCGTGGTGCAATATTGCCCACTGATCATATCTTGCAAACAGCTCGTGAAGTGCTTTCCACCTTACTGTCACCTTCTACTTCTGTTGCTCATGACATTTCCTATTCGGATAGTATTGTCCACCATTCGGTTGCTAACTAAGTTATCTTGCAGAATGCTGCCACATCCCTTGCAGACTATCTGCAACAACGGATCGTCGTCGACAGGTCTTGGACCTCGGTCATGGCCAGGACGGGTTTGGCTTGGGTATGGCTGGATGACGCGGACAATGTGGTTAAGCAGGAAGCCATTTTGGGGCCACACATGTTATCTTCTCAGCAAACGGAAGCTGCTGCGGTTCTTCAGGCCTTACGGTGGGCATCACAGTAAGGGATCAAGAGCCTCCTTTTGCAAACAGATTGCCTGGTTTTGGTACAGCTCATGCAGCACTTTCATCAAGATGAAGACTGGCAGCTCCACTCTATCCTACATGACATTTTGTTATGCACTAAGCATTTTGTTTATGTTGTCTTAGAGAAAGTAGATAGAGCAGTGGTCCAACCTGCTCACTTTCTTGCACATTCTGTAACACTCTCTTTTGAAACTTAATGAAATATCTATGCTGTTTTCGTTCTCAAAAAAAAAAAAATATATGGCTCTCTGGTGGTGATTAATGTCATTGGCCTCTAAAAAAAGTTTCTTCTTGGAAAGCTTTTTGATCAGTATAATTTCACTTGTTTAACCTTATTAATCACATAGAGAGGAAGTGCCCAATTATCTCCTGTCTTAAAATGTTGTCCTCTTATATCAAAATACTCATATCACTCAATTTTTTGAGAATCTCAAGCATATGAAACTCAAGGTATAATTTAACAATTGTGAGTATTTTGGGTCAGGACATACAGATTTGTGGATAGAAATTTAGCAATTGTGAGTATTTTAGGTCAAGAGAACATACATACTTGAAGATAGAATACCTCGTATCATTGAAAAAACAGCCGATAAGTGTTTAACAAATTTAAATGACTCCTTCAATGAGAGTATTTGGAATGATTCTGTAATGTTACATTTACAGAAAAATTAACGTGGTTCATATTCATTTTTGATTTATTTTTTGGTAATATGCACTATCAATTCACTGAATTGTTGGTATCATTAATAGTACAAGTTTTAAAAGTAAAGCATTCATGCATGAGGTTCATTAATTTGGTGGTGAAATGATGCTGTAATGTTATATTTGCAGAAAAATTAACGTGATTAATATTCATTTTTCAATAATGCTGGGTATCATGAAAATAATGTCATGAAAAGTTTTTATAAAGATTCTATCTTCAAATTAGATTATAGTGTTTGTAGTGTTTTATTGTATGTTATGCATTCACCCTTAGATTAGTTTCATGAAATTTTTTGTGATATTTATTTTTTGATTTATTTATTGGTAATGTGTACTATCCATTCACTGAATTGTTGGTATCATTTATAGTAGGTACAAGTTTTAAAAGTAAAGCATTAATGTCTGAGGTTCATTAATTTAGTGGTGAGCTAGGACTTCGTTGTAAGTAGGGTAAGCTAAAAAATGGAATGTGGAAGACAGGAATTTAAGTGGACCAATCAACAAGTGTGAGGACACCCAAGTCACAGCTTATGGTGGTCTGATGTTAGTGGAAATTTGGGGGTCCCTTTCAGAAATTATTTTAACTTTGGAAATATGTTTTATCATAAAAATATATAATTTTATCATAAAATTTTATAACATTAATTATAAAATACGTAATCTCACATCACTACAAATTGGTGTAACTAAAATATATCGTAATTAAGTTAGCATCAATTAAAAAAATTTGGACATTTTTGTTACGCCAATCTATGATAATGTTACGTATTTTATAATTGATATTACGAAATTTTGTGATAAAATTATACATTTTTGTATTAGAGTGCATATGGTAGCATTTCTTTTTGTTTTTTTTCCCCCCTTAGTTCTTGATGGTGATACATAATTCTCACTTCACAACCAAATAAAAAATTCTTAGTAATAAAATATTTAGTTTATTGGGTAAATTACACTTACTTCCCTTGAGGTTTTACATAATTACAACGGCGCTCTTGTGATTTTTTTAATTGCACTGGCTTCCCTTACTTTTTTTTTTTTGACATTATCAAATCTTTTTTTCCATCATTTATTCCTTAGATGTAAGGTTTTTAGATAAAATGACAAAATATCTTCACTATAGTTCTACCATTATCAACTTTCCAATTTAAGTTTTTTTATTACTAATTATTTCTCAATATAAGAATTTTTCATTGAAAAAATTAAAAATAACTACATCAAAATACCTACATGTATTTTTAGGATAAATATCTTATTAGAAAGAAATAGGTATTTTCAAATTTTTATAAAAACTCTCGTGTCTCAAAATAGGTATATTTATTAAAAAAAAAATTCAAATAGCTATATATGTATCACTAATATATATATTTCAAATTTTTATTCAAACTCCAATGTCTCAAAATAGGTATTTTGAACATAAATTTTTTAACACTAATTATTTCTATGCATAAAATATAAATTAGTATTATTTCTTCTTGGAATTTGACATATTTTATATTTTGTTTTATAATTTTGAATAAAAGGCTGCATTTAATTTAGCATAATGTTTAATAGTCATGTGCGGCTCTTAATGTGTGCGTTTTAGCATATATAGAGATCATTATATGGGTTGTTGAGATCAAGATTGGGTCCCTCCAGTCTAGTTCATGGGTTCATTTTGGGCTCTGTTTCGATAATTTAAACTGTCAATGTGTAAAATTTGTTGAATGGTATATCTCTATAAAAAAATTACATTGATCGAATATCGATAGTTATTTGATTAGATTAGAATTCTGTCAGCCGTTTATTTTTTTTTAATACAAATCTAATCCAATCAAATAGCTTTTGATATCCGATCAACGCGGTTTTTTACAAAGATATAGTACTCGACGAGCTCTACACATTGAATGGTTTAAATTATCGAAACAGGATCTAAAAATGAACTCATAAGTCAGACTAGATGAGTCCAATCTTGATCTTAATATGAGACAAGCCGGACCTTTGGTTTTATATAATGAAATGGGCAATTGGATTTCTATTTGTTATTTGAGAAAATGACATTGGAGCTAACTGGTTTAATAAAACACATTGGAACAATTCAAATATTGTTTCACAGATTCCAATGAATTCATTTTATTTAAAAATAAGTAAATAAAAGAAGTTCATTTGTTTTTAATTTAAAAAAAAAAAACAGAAATTAAAATAATAAATACATTAACTAAAATGATAAAATTTACATTATTTATGTAGTATGATGAATCAATCATATAATTGAATTGTTATGTTCAAGTTTTTTTGTAATTAATGTGAATGAGTGATTTCTTGCAACTCTAAGGTCAAGTTTGGCAAGTTGTCAAAAAGTCAAAAAGTTAAAAAGTTACTCAAAAAGTTAAAAAGTTATCACTATTCACCAAAAGTAAAAAATTACGGCTGCACAACTCCCAATTCTAATTTTTCTCTACACACTAATTTATACAATTTTTTAATATAAATTTTTCCATAAAAAGTCAAAAAGTTAACCTAAACATCCATATTTTTTTTTCTCAATGTTTTAATCTAAAAAGATAAAAAGTACACTTATTTAGGACATCTCAAATAACCCCTAAATTAAATATTTAGAATTTTTTATTATATATATATTTTTCAAAGTGAAAGAGAAAGTCCCAATAGACGCATGATAAATTCAAACTATTAATCTCATAATAAGATACATTAATTCTGTCCAATCAAACTAGTCCGGTTGATTGTCTCATGCACTCTATTAATGCATATATATATATATATATATATATTTCTATATAAATAATGTGCCAATGAGAATACGTGTGAGTAATATGTTCTTCTTAATGTAAATAACATTATTATATTAAGATTATATATTTAGGGTCATTTGGGAACAAGTTAAAAAAAGTCAAAAATTAACTTTTAATCTATTTTGAATTATTTTATCCCTTACATAAAAAAGTTAAAAAAATTAAAAAGTCAGCTCTTAATCAACTTCCTAAATTTCCCAATAATTGATTGTAGAAATTTCAGTAATAATATGTGAGAACAAGAGCAGCCGATTTTGTAACATGTAATTTCACATGATCGTTAAAAAATTAAATTATTTTTTTTTCAACAAATCAAAATAATTAATAATTAAAGAGGTTGGTCTCCTGTTCTAATTGTTGATGTATAATAATCTTCCTTGAATCTTGGAGGTGGTGGAGCCAGATCAGATCAACCCTGTTGAAGTTGGGTTAGGTTCACACACACACGGACACTTTCCTCCCAGATCAAAGAGAGTCGGTAATAGGCACACGTGTGGCTATAATATTTAAATAATATATAAAAAAATGTACATTGCCTAAAGTTTTATTAAATTTTCTATCAAATATCTCACATTAATGTACCATGCGCATCTCACCCTGGTACAAGATATTTGAATCTTATATAAGATATTTAGTAAATAATTTGATAAAATTTTTGAGTCTCGAGCATTTGTATTACATGTATACTGATAATAATAACTAATTAGGTAGCTAGTCCACATTTCTCCAGCTATGCTTTCCAACTGATTTTGTTTTTTTGTTTTTGTCTTTATTTCTAACTATATATTCATTACTTTTACCGTCTGAAAAATAAAAAATGTTAGACTTTTGACCCCATTTTTTTTAATTTGATTTATAATGATATGACATGATATGTGTCAATTTTTGATTTGTTACCTACTAAAACATATGATGGACAAACATCGAGTTGGACTAGGTTTGGACCGGACTGACATTATACAATAAAAATATGTATGTTATTCCAAGTTCTACCCGGCCTGACATCTGGTCTAGCCTAGCCATCCTAAGTTTGACTTTGAAAGAATGTATAAATTTCCAAACCTGCCTACTTAACCCAATAGATATTAACTATTATTTATTTATTCTTTGTCTCGAAGGGCTACTAAATTACTTAAACCTTTTTAATAATTATTTTAATTTAAAATATTAATAAAATTTAATTATAAAATAAATATAATTTTCGAAGAAGTGTTTTAGTTTAAGTTATAGAAAGAAATATATAAATATATATGCATTTTACTTTATCTTTTATTAATTTTTTAATTTATTTTGTAACTAAATAATATAAAATTTTAAATTAATATTTCTAAATAGGAGGGCTGGATAGAGTTAGGCTAAAACTCTTTATTCCAAATCCAACTCAAAATTAAATGGGTTAAGAAATTTTGTCTAGTTCGACCCCATGGGTTAAATATTTTTCCCAAACCCTAAAAATATTGGATTAGGTTGGGCAAGTTGGGTTTGCCAATTGAGTCGATGGCCACCCCTCACATGGATGAATTTACGAATATGAAGTCGTGAATCTCTAATATTTCTCTCCTAAATGTAAAAAAAATTATATTTTTTAGATACTTTCTGTATGAAATTATTTTTGGGAAACTGGTGAGAAAATAAAGGAGTAGATTATGATTTTTCAACTATGTGAGGATTGTTTTTTTTTTTTTTTTTTTTAACTACTTTATTTTGAAAGCATTAATGCTAGAGATGTCAAATTTTTTACCAAAAATCTACTCACATAGGTGTGGATCTCATACTCATGTGAGTGATTTGGTAGATTTTTTGATAATTTTATTGATATCCTTACTATTTTTCTTTTGAAAAATTATAAAATTTTAAAATGGTATACAAGTCTCTTTATATTTCCTTACTTTTATTGAGATGAATCATTTAGATATTATAAAAATTTTACAGATTTTGCCTGATAGATTAGGAGGCCAATATTTACTTTCGAGAGATAGTTTTTTCTCTTGTCATGTTATAATACTAGCGTATGCTCGTACCTGAAGGCACGGTGTAAATAATATTAGTATTAGAATATAATTGTAATCCCAACACTATTTAAATTTATTTTTTAATTTGATAAAATCACAAATTTATTATAAAATTTTGAAGTTCTCACAAAACTGCTCACGAAAACTCACTTTTGCTTATATAATAGCTAAATAGATAGATGTGCTTAGTATACATACAATTTTCACGGGTATACATACAATATTGCTTTTGCTTATATAATTATATGAAAATTATATATATGCCCATAATGTCTTAGTGTATTACGGGATATACATACATTGTATGAAAATATGTATAAAATATATTGAACAAAAAGGAGAAAATAAAAAAATAAACAAATAGAGAGAAAAATAAAAATGGGAGAAAATAAAAAGAAAAGAGAGAGGAATGTAGGATCATGGGATCATGGAATGATGGGTGAGAAAAGGAAAAAGTAAGAGAGAGAAGCGGGAAAATAGACAATGTACATGTAAGATATTTTTTGAAAAATATATCTCAGCCGTTGTTTTATAATTTGAATAGATCTGAATTGTCCAAATGTCCTAGTAGGGCAAATGTGTGTAGAACAAATTCAAAAACCATCTTGCTTTATTATATAGATGTTGAAGTTTCATATAAGGTCTAAATTTATGAAGTCTATCAGGTATTCAATAAAGTTAAAAATAATAATTAATTGTTCAAATTCATTTAATTTGTGGATTATAAAATTCATTAATTTAATCTCCACTACACACAGTAAAATCTGGCTCCTAATTCTGGGATCGCAGACTTTTCCATATAATATGAATAAAAATAAGTGAATAAAAAGGAGAAAATAAAAAAAATAAACAAATAGAGAGAAAAATAAAAATGGGAGAAAATAAAAAAAAAAATAGAGAGGAAGGTGGGATAATGGAATTATGGAAGGATGTGTGAGAAAAGGAAAAGGTAAGAGAGAGAAGCGGGAAAATAGAAAATGTACATATAGGATATTTTTTGAAAAATATATCTCAGCCGTTGTTTTATAATTTGAATAGATCTGAACCGTCCAAATGTCCTAGTAGGACAAATGTGTGTAGGACAAATTTAAAAACCATCATGCTTTATTATATAGATATATATATTCTCGTCATTTCTTTCCCTTTAATCATTCAAACAAGTGAATACCAACGGGTTACTTAGGGGTTGTTTGGGAAGAAAAAAAGTAGCCTAGTTTAGGCTATTATAGCCCCTTGTCTAAATAAGCCAAAAAGTCTCTGCCTTCATTTTAAAAAAAAAAATAAAAAAAAATAAAAAATATATATAGGCCGGCAGAGCTATCACTGTGACAGGTAGGGAAATTACATTTTTGCCCCTTTGTCTTTATTTTGAAAAATGTGAGATTAGGGCTAAATTAGTCATTTTAACTTCAAATATCATTTCAACACATTTTTCAATACACCAACTCAAATAAAAATCTATCTCATCTTTCCAAATACAAAAACTAAAATAACCTACTAAAATAGTCAAAAAATCAAAAAACTTCTAAAATAGCCACTTCCCAAACGAGACCTTAGAATAATATGTGAATTTGAGTTATCGAGTGCAATTTTTCAACCTTCCTTTATTCTCCTGCTATTGACTGTGAAATATTATTAAAATGTTTTTTTTTTTCCTTATTAAACTCCAACTAAGGTATTTAGCCTAATAATTGTGTAACACACTTTCTAACGTGAATTTTCGAATTCAATTCTTAAGAGGAAGAGTTTGATACCTTTTATGCGAGTTAATTATAGTTATTTTCCCTCCATTATAAATGTCTTACATAGTGATTGTTGGACTTAGCCTCTGTTTGGGAAGTGGGTTGGCTTTTTGACTTTTTAGCTTTTTTAGCTATTTTAGCCTAGGTTAAAAAGTTTGGTTCGGGAAAGACTTTTTGGCTTTTTTGACTTTTTTTGTGAGAGAAGAATGTAATGATTATGGGTTGGATGTGATATTTTATTTTTTGTAGCTAAAATAGCCTATTTTACCTTTTGTAGCTAAAATAGTCAAAAAACCCTATTTAACTCTCGCCAAACGGAACCTTAATTTGATTGGTGAGTTGATCAGAATTATTAAATTGTTGGGCTAGGTTTGGATAATGTAAATATTTTTTATAATCCTTACTGAACTCCAAATTTGAAGAAAAAAAATCCTTACTAAACTCCAAATTTGAACCTGCCGTCAATGACCAAAATGATATGATCTAAATGCACTTCTATCTCTAGAAATAGAAAATGGTTTTGACATTTTGACACCCTTTTTATCTCAAAATTATAAATCTTATTTGTTTTGAATCAACAAAAAATTATATTTTATTTACAAATTTCAAGACTGGAGCTAGGGTGATTATTATGCTTGTACATAACAATTACTGTTGTGTGATCTATAAAACCAAATTTAGGGTCTATTTTGATGATTTAAATTATTAAATTTTTAGGGTATACTAAATATAATATACTTATAAAAAATTAAATTGATCAGATATTAATAGTCTTTTCATCGAATTGTATTTGTATCTTAAAACAATACTAAGAAATAAAATTTAAAGTATAAAATTAAATACAAACTATTTTATCAAATTACATTTGTATTTTAAAACAATAATGAGAAATACAATTTAAAGTATAAAACTGAATACAAATACAATTCGATGAAAATACTATTAATATCTGATCAATTTAATTTTTTACAAATATATTCTATTTAAAATATACTTTAAAAAATAAATATTTTAAATTATCAAAATAAACCTTATAACTAGGGGTGGAGCCAAAGAAGGCCGAGGGGGTCACGTGCCCCCTTCAATTATGAACTTTTTTTGTTTTTGTTTTGTGATCATATTCAAAATATATTCTTTTTTTTCTTAACATGTTCTTTGGCTAAGAATTTATTATATTGTTCACAATAAGTAATTATTTGATACTTTGGGAACACTATGTGATATTGTTTATGTAGTAGTCTAAACCAATAGTGTAGTGGAAAATCGTATGTATTAAATATAATTAACTCATTATGTTCAGGTAATTAATAATCGTGTGATTTGTGATTTCTTATGTTTTGAGCACCACATAGGTAACGCCATATGGTACTCTAAGGCTATTTAATAATTTTCATTCAAAATACATCATTTATAAGCAATATCATCTCTTTAATATTTTTTTTCAAATAAAAATTAAATAGATTTTATAATAATTTGTGCTATAAATGATGTATTTTTATTTTCTAAAGTTAAGAATTTTGATCCATAATTTTTTGGGCTAAAATTATAAACTTACATCACCATTCCGTACCAAGCTATTACACATTATTATAAAATTTTGATTTGTTCTTATTAATAATGAATTTTAATTTCTTATTGTTAAATTTAGCTCATAAAATTATTATTATCTTAATGTTGATCATAATTTTTTTTTAAATAAAAAATTATAATTAATAAATGTCTCCTCTTACTTAATTTCTTAATTCCCCCGCTACTTATAACTGTGCAGATGTGAATGCTCTCCCCCACATGAAGTGTGTAAATAATATCGGATGTAGAAGAGCAATAATTTGAATGAAATTAAGGTTGAAATTACACCAACTTTAACATTTGGTTTATCAAGTCATCCGTGACGCATATCTATAAAAATACAATTCAAATTAAATTAATTGCAAACTTGTATGTATCCACTCACTCCACTCCACAAAAGTAGCCCCAGACAAACATGCCATAACGAGAAAGAAAGCAACTTTTCGATGGCTACTTTATTATACTAATCATATCCCTATAATTACAAATGATTAGTTTCTAGTCACTTCTCACGACAAGAATGGCTGTGGAAATCAACACCCCACATTTTCCGTTTGGGAAAAATGTTACGAACTAGGTTTCAACATAATTTGGATTGGGTAGATTTAGAATAAAATCAATCTATTTAAATTATGAAATTAATTTGAGTCAAACTATTTAAATAGTTTAATCCGATTTAAAATTACAACTTCACATTTTCACATAAAAATCATATAACATTCACTAAATAAATTAGTATTAAACAAATATTATTAATATTAATCTATTCATGATTTTTTTAAAACATAAATATATTGTTCTATCATTAATTTAAACAAGCATAATATCTAATAAATAAATATATTATTCAACATATAATAAATATAAAACTCCCATCAAATAAACATCATTGTGGCAACAACAATTATAAAACTAAAATGATACTAAATAATTAATAAATCAGTTATAGCAAATAAAAAGCAGAAGAGAAAACTAAAATGAATTGAATTTTGGTTTTATTTTATGTATAAGAGGGTAGAATTGCATGCATCAGGATGGTAGGTATATGACTTAAGTTATATACGGTCTGGTTCGGTTCTAATTTAGAACTGTAGACTTAAATCCAGAATTGATCCACGGAGATCGATTCCACGAATTTTCAAATCAGAATCGAATTAAGAATTGGAAAAACCAAATAAAACCTACCAAATTGGATTGAACTGATTCAGTGTAAGCTTCTCACATGAGGCCTAAAATCGATACTTGAATGGTTTAACCCTTGAGTTGGCCCTTTATATTGGGGATGAGTTACTAGGAAGCATGAGTGCGGGTGTGCGTGCACCGACTAAAAAACTTCTTGAAAAGGATACATTTGGGTATGTCTAGGAATTTTTTACTTTGTTTTTTAATATAATTGAAGTCAAATGCAACAAAATAAATGAAGTCACCAACAAATTAGAATCTAGCTAAGAATTCAATTTACAAATCATAATCCAATTGCTGAGTTATAACAAGGTGAGGTGGGTTTCAAGGTGTGTAATAGGTAATTACTCAATAGTTATAGAATATTGTTCATGTTATACCCTAAACAAATAATTTTATGTGTAAGACAATATTGACTTATCATTATTAGATAGTTGAAAATTAAAAGATGATTCATATGTGTTTCGTGATTTCTCATCTGTTAGTATTGCACCATAAATAATATCACGTGATACTTTAAGATTATTGAACAATTTTATGCGAGTGCGAAAAGGAGAACATGGAAAAGAAAGAAAGAAAGAATAGTGAAGAGACGGAGGGTAGAGAAGGACACAATAGAGGAAGGGCAAAAAATAAAGATGCAACAGATTGAGTGCACTCAAATGTGAGTTAACTAAGAGACGGGTGTATTGTAAAAACTACCTTAATCATATAGTGGTTAGTTGGCATATTATCCTTTTTATGTGCGGATATAATAAATAACCAAAAAATAGTTTTTAAATTAAAATAATAATATAAAATGTATTTAAAATATGTAGTAAAAATAATTTATAATTAGAGTAAATTACAAATACACTCTCTGAGATTTGTTTAAAATACAGATTACCTTCTATGGGTTGAAAAATTACAAATACCCCTTATTAAAATTTTTTATTTAATAGAATTAACTAAAAAAATAAAATTCATAGTTGCTCTCCTATACAATAATAAAATTACCTAAATTATTAATTGAAACATATTTTTAACATCTTTAAAATTTGTTAATCGACTTGATGATTTATTAATAAAAGGGGCAATTTGTCATGAAATTAGAAACCTCATGAGGTGAAATGTAATTTTCAAAATCACAGGAGACGATTCGTATTTTAATCAAACCTCAGGGGGTGTATTTGTAATTTACCCTTATAATATTAATTAGTTTTATTCATTTTTATTAGAGTTATACATTACATATAAGAGAATGTTTTTGTTCTGATGTCATTAATTGTTTGTTATAAGTTCTTAATAAAAAATTACATGCTATTATTTAATTGGTAAAAATTAAAAAAGATCACAAAAATTATATTTACGATAAAATATAAATACATTTCGTTTTGTAAATTTCATAATTTTAATTTAGCATATGATAGTAGTAAATTATACTTGGCAATATACTAATTTTTTCTTATTTTGTAAAATCTAAAAATTTGACTACTCAAATTTGTAAATTGTCTTATGTCATAACTTTTTCATAAAAATAAATTACGATTAACTTGTGGTATTCGATTAAACATTAGAAGTAACTTAAAAGTTATTCTGACTCAATATTTATGCCTATGTAACATTCATCTATCATTAAAAATTGTCTTTATCGATTTATAACCGGTATGAGTTAGTTTAGGGTTTCAATATTGGATTAAAAATTAAAAATGAGTTTAGAAAATCTAGTTCAAGTCATTTTTTTTAATAACAATTCTTGGTTTAAGTGTATAATACATCATATTTTAATAACTCAATATCATAGGAAAAAAAAATCTTAATGTTTACGGTGCTTTTTATCAATCAATAAAAAATATTTATAAATATTAAGATAATTACATTTGAACAAATTCTAGCATCAAAATTTTACTTTAAAACTTTGAAGACCTACACACACACATATATATGTATGTATATATTTACTCTATCACTAATATTTGAGATAGCAACTAAAACAAATTTCAATCATCAATACGTGGAGAGATGTGTGACAAGAGTTTGTAGTACATAACTTTAAAAGGTAATATTAATTCAAAACTCTCAGAAAAAAAAATAGATAAAAGAAATTTGAAAAAGTAACATACCAAACTTTATGTTATGTTTGATTCATGGATTTAGATAGAAATTTGAAAAGATTAAAAAAGAAGAAGATAGTTTCATTTTTCCTTTCAAAATTCCTACCCAAAACTATGAACCAAACACATCATCGATATTTGAAAGGAGTTTTGAATTCTTTATTGTATTGATATACACTATCTAAAAAAAAAAAAAAGAGTATAAAATCCTACCTTAAACTATGAAAGTATTAAGAAAAATGAACAAAATTATAGGATAAACTACCAATACGTTCTAATGAATGGACTTAATTTCCATCAAGTTCTATTGAAAATAAGTTCTAGTAAAACCGTAGCTAAAAATAATTTTTTGTGTCGATTTTTTGCATGTCGTTAAAAATTGAAAATTAGTGACTTTTTTTTGTTACAATTTTTATGAATTGTTGTTAAAACTTACAATTAGTTATGTTTTTTTGTGACGAATTTTTCAAACTAATATTAAAAATTGAAAATTAGTGACTTTTTTGTGACGATTTTTTTAAATTATCGCTAAAACTTATAATTAGTACTATTTTTTGTGATAATTTTTAAAACATCGCTGAAAATTAATAATTAGTAATATTTTTTAAATACTATCTGATGAAAAATGCCATTTATATATAGATTTAATATATATGTATAGATGTGTGGTGTACCCGATCATTTTATGTTTAATTTTCTAACACAAGTTATGATTCGGTTAAATTGGGATAAAGTAAAAAAATTCCTAAATAAAATTGATGCAACGAAAATTACATAGAAAAATTCACATGAGGTCAAAATATAGAGACTGGCGATGTAATTTGCCCAACTTTAACTTAGACCTACCATGTATATAATAGACATGAAAAATTAATTATTCAGTGCGCATAGGGCACCACTTGACTATGTTGGAAAAAATGATTTTTTAGTAACTTTAATGCGAAATTAAAGTAGGTCTCAATTATTGGTTGAGGTGGGATTAAATGAGTTTAGATCTTTGTAACATAGTCTTTACACCACAAAAAGATGACTCAAAACCATTAAGAATTGAATGAGAAATTGTTTCATAAAGTTGGCCTCATAAATGAGGTATTGGGAATTATCTATAGCTACCAATCCCACATTGATTGTAGAGGAAAACTTTGATGAGTATTTAAATCTCAAGATTATGAGAAGGGCATGAACTCTTTGGGGCATCTAAATTTTCCGAAGGAAAAGAGTTATGAATGCTTTAAGGATGAGCTTGAGTCAAGATTATGGTCCAAGTTGGTTATGACAAATTTGCCATACGCGCCGCCCACCCGGGTCCGTGGTCTGTGGATCTTAGGCTTGAGGCTTGCTGGAATGACTTAGGTTTGAGCTGATTGGTGGTCCACCAACCTAATCTTTTTGGGCCAAGTCAGCGGCAGATATACATACTTGTGTATACAGAAAATATATTGCAAATATTTTTTTCCCCATAAGTTTTGGAACATTACTCCAACAGTTTTATAGGAGTAATGGCCATTAGTTACTAGCCTTCATGGCCATTAATTGCTAGCCTTCATGGCTGAAGGCTCCTCATCTCTTCCTATGATGTATAAAAGAAGACCCATCTCCCTTGATTTTAGTATAAATTTTAGCCCTCCAATCATATAGTCAGTTTGCTTGCTCTTATAATATTCTTCCTGTGAGAGAGTGCAGCCATTATCGGTTCGCCAAAACTAACAGAATGTGTTTCTGAATTAGCCGGTCTAAACTATCTTTTCACGGGAGACAAAAGTTGACGTTCTCCAGCATCCACAGTGAGACGACTAATCTGTTTTGAGGATATTGTAGTATCACACAAAATTTGGTTTGATTCCTGATTTTTAATATTTCAATTTAATATGTATTTCTGTTAATCATGCTTTATGTTTCCTGCTCTACAATGTAAATTTATCAAATATAAATTTATTTGATATTTTATTATTTAATTTAATAAATCAAGAATCTATTTATTTGATTTAATTACACAATTTTAATAACAGACTAGGTACACACCAATCATTCATCCTGTGTGGGTAAAAATCTGACCACACTACCCGTTTAGTGATCAGCAGCTAAGCACCAGCAGAATAGATGGCTCCAGCAACCTGTAACAGAAAAGAAAAGCTCCGGCGGTGGTTCTTCCACCCGGGGGCACTCCGACGATCAAGTCAGTATGATTCTCAAGGATAATCAAGTATTAAACTGAATACTCAAAGTATGAATTACATACCTTAGACCCACGGGGGTGCCTTTCTTTTTATAATGTACTCAATCCAAGTCCAACTAGAAGTATGACTTCTATGAACTCCAATCTTAGTGCTTACTCTGGACTCTTTAAGAGATAGAGATAAACTCCCTAAGAGCTTTATCCTTATCTTAACTAAGTCCCCTCTTTGCCTTAGGACTCTTGTCCCTTATCTTCGGACTCCGACATCTTCGGAGATGACCTCGGCTTCTCCGAGATTACCTCGGCTTCTCCGAGATTACCTCGGCTTAACTACCAGGGCACGTGGCACTTCGGCTGACACGTCGGCGTCACCATACCACGTGTTGGTATTCAAAAAATATGTCCCCACAACTGCCCCCTAGGTTCTATTACCTCGGCATTCTGAGGTGATGGAACCTATTCCGAATTTTTTGTCACTTCCTTTCTGAATAATGGCTCAAGAAGACTGCTGTGCCAAGATTATCTTCTTTCAGCCGACGTGTTCTCTTCGGAGAACGAGGCTTCGGTCGTACTCCCCTATGCACATGAGCTGTCATTCATGTCTAACTGTTTCTCCCACGTGTTTCGTCTTTGTTTGAGCGTGTCAGTGACGCGCCTGGAAGCTGTCTGTTCGTTCGTCTGCGCCGTCTGACGCGTGCGTTACCCTAGGCGCAATAATTGCCCTATTTTTGCCGCCGTTTCAAATTTTTGACAAAACTTCTTTTGCCTCTATCTTTTCTTCACTTTTTCTTTTCATCTTCTTTACTCTTTCTCTTCCGAAAGCTCGTTCTTCCTCTTCAAATCTGCCATTGCTTCAATTTCTTCTCTGGAACTGTTCTTAGTCCCGTATTTCTTGCAAAGCCTCTTTTGCTGTCGCAACTGGTTTCTGGGTTCGACGAGTATTGCCTTGGCTTCACTTCTCCTGGTAAGTCCCCTTCCTTTAATTTCTTTCATTCTCTTTATGCGCTATTGTCAGTCTGTTGCCATTACTGATCTTACTCGAGGTCTGGGATTTATTTGTATTTTGAATTTTGTGGCTATATTTTGAACCTCTATGCTTTTCCATCATTCTTTTCGCCGCTGTTCTTGATTTTTTCCTGTACCTCTATTGTTTCTGAAAATTATACCTCTGTTCTTGAATCTGAAACCTCGTTTTTGTTTTCTCTTTTTTGTATCTGCCACAGATCTGTGCCCCCGATCTTTATCTTAATAGTTCGTAGATTTGGGATTTGTCTGTAGAACCCTTAATCTTTAGGGAAACCTTAAAAACGCCCGTCTTCTGAAACATATTCCTCTTAATTTAGGCCGACACAATGGGTATGTGGAGGCACAGGGTAAATACCCCAACAAGTCTTGAATACTTTAGGCAAGAATTCTCTATCCCAGCCGACGTTCATCTTAAGCTGGCTGGGGATAATGACACTATCGTGCCTACAGACCATACAATGCCTTTTCCAGTAGTTGCTTTTATCGAATGTGGACTTCGGCTTCCACTTGATCCCCTTTTTCGTCAAGTTCTCTATTTCTATAAGCTAAACCCCATGCAACTTACTATCAATTCCTATAGGATAATTAATGGTATTATAGCCTTAGCTAGGCAAGAAAACCTCAGAATCACCCTCGCCGACCTTCAATATTGTTATACCATGTGCCCTCTTGATCTGAAGGATAGGGGTTTTGTATATTACCTTAAGCCGAGATCCACTCAGTACAAGATTATAGCCGACCTTCCAGACTCCAACAAGGGGGCTGGAGATGACTATCTTATTGCCTCTGGAAATTGGGAATTTGGCCCAGATGAAGATATCCACCTTTACCCTCTTCCTCGAACACTTACAGAGGGCAAGAGTAAGAGCCCTGAGTCAACACTTAGTTGTTTTCATTCAACACTTAAATACTTTTGTTGTTTCTGACGTCTGATTCTTTGCAGATCTTCATCAACCACCGAAAAATTTTCGTCAATCCTTCTTCCCAGGACCAGATCTGAGAACACTTCTTGGTCTTCCAATCCTTAAACGAAAAGCCCCAGTATTATTAAACTTTGTCCCCACACACAAATCCATTTTACCCGACGTCCCTCGAAAAAGGAAGAAGAGTCTCTCTCCACCAACAGCCACAACCTTAACTGCTTCTACATCTCGGACAGATCAAGAGTCCACATCTGACCCAGCCGATCTTCCATCAACTTCGGCCCCCTTCTTAATACCAATTCCTGAACGTAAACGCCGACGAAGGCTAGTAAAGACTGCCGAGATGGTTCGTCCGAGGCTTGTCGTCCAAGACCTTCTCGCCGATATTCCAACTGATGCCGAAGCCGCACCGGCGCAATCAACGCTTCCTCCCAAACAAAAGAGAGTAAAAAAGGCTCAGCCTAAGGCCAAGGCTACAGACGCCGAGGCTGAGGATGCTCTGCCGATTTCGAAGCTAGCTGAAAGCAAAAAATCGGCCTCTACTTCAACCAAAAGGTCTGCTGAGGGCCAACCCTCAGGATCTACACAAACAAAGAGGCCAAGGTCATCGTCTGCGACGACCTCGGCTTCAAAGAAGCCCGACGTCCCATGGGCCCCTGATCTATCTCTAGAGGACAGGCCTATCATGGCTAGTGAAAGTACTGATGATATCAACGTTGCTGTCGCCCTTAGTACCGCTCTTCTTCTACCGAATGATTTGGAGCGAAATGCCAAGTTCAGTGAGTATGAAAATTACGCTCTGATGCTCCAACACTCTGCCCAAGTAAGTATTTCTATTTGTTTTTGTGTTTTTTCCTTATGTTTCTTTCTGAGAACACTTTCTGATACTCTTGTTTTCATTCAGGCTATCCAACATGCCCATTCATTTTCAATGCAATCCTTTGAGAATCGTCAAAGATTGGTTGATATGAAGAGGGAAGCAACTTCAATGAAGAGAGAATTAAGGGCCCTTGAAGTAAAAATGAAAAAACTAGAGGATCAAGCCGAGGCTGCAACGAAGAACCAAACCTTAGCTCTTGAAAAGGCCGAAGCTGCTGAGGCCGTTAAAAAAGTAGCTGAAGCCGAGAAAAGGGAGGCCGAGGCTCAGAAGGTCCAAGCACAAAAAGAACTTCAACAAGCTTTGGCCACCAAGGAGGCCGAAGTCAAAGAGGCCGATGAAAAGGCCTATGCTCAAGGCATGGCCGACGTTGCAGAAGAATACAAACTTCAAGTCAGGCAGGCATGCAACAGGGGATTTTCCCTTGGTTGGATGTCTCTGATAAAGAAGCTTGATCTCCCTGCTGACTCGCCATTGCGCCAGGTTGATGCTAATCTTCTACCATTTCTTCCTCCAAGTCAAGTTGAGGATGAATCAGAGACCGAGGTAGAAGCTGAGGGTGAAGACGAAGAGAAAGATGAAGGTGAAGCCTTGGTGAGAAAACCCAAGGGCGCTACTGAGGCCAAGTCCTTTCCAGCTGAGCAAATTTTAGACTTAACTCAAGATGAAGTGGGTGATGAGGCTGAGGAAGTGCCCAGGGAACCTGTTCAGGGGTGTCCATCATCTGACCTTCTTCTGACTGACAGAAGTCTTGACACAACTTTAGCAGAGATAGATGCCGAGATACGAGCGGAGAAGGTGGCCGAGGATATTCCAGCTGAATCATCCGAGGTTCCAGTTTCTGCTGCTGCTGATGTTCAAGAGTCTTGATTTTCCCTTCTTTCTTTTCTGGATTTTGGACTTTGTTTTTTCTTTTAATTCCTGAACAATGTACGTTCCTTCTTATGGCCGATGTGCCTTTTTCAGTATGTAATTGCAACTGTTCTTGCAATGGATATTTTTGATCTTGTGATGTTCTGTTGCTTGCTTCTGCATAGTTCTATACTTAGAAATTTTTGCATGCTTTCTTTGTGCAATCTTCTCGGGGCTACATACCCTGGGTATAACTGCAAGGCTTTTACTTTGGCAAGATACTGTCCTGCAAACTTTGTATAAATTCTGTGAAGAACTAAACATATACTACTCAATGTATACTTTTGCCATTTTTTTAAGTTTTCAATAAGTATTTAAACAATGATTTCGTTCTAACCTACTTGTAAATTGCTACAAATTTCAACAAGTGTTTAAATAATATACTTAACCTTTGTATCGACCCGTTAATTTTCTGTATACCTCAGCGGGTGATCATACGTCGGCTTAACATAACCTTGTAAATGGCTACAACTTTCAACAAGTGTTAAGCATCTTCTCTAGGGTTCAGACAACCCACATATTGCTATGAGAACTTACGCAATAACCTCGGCCTATCTTCGACTTGTAAATTGCTACAAATTTCAACAAGTGAAGGTAGGGAATCAGCTTGATTCCAACTTGTGAATTGCTACAAATTTCAACAAGTGGATCAAGGAATAACATCGGCTTAACTTCAACTTGTAAATTGCTACAAATTTCAACAAGTGAAGATAAGGAATCATCTTGATTCCAACTTGTAAATTGCTACAAATTTCAACAAGTGGATCAAGGAATTATATCGGCTTAACTTCAACTTGTAAATTGCTACAAATTTCAACAAGTGAAGATAAGGAATCAGCTTGATTCCAACTTGTAAATTGCTACAAATTTCAACAAGTGGATCAAGGAATAATATCGGCTTAACTTCAACTTGTAAATTGCTACAAATTTCAACAAGTGAAGATAAGGAATCAGCTTGATTCCAACTTGTAAATTGCTACAAATTTCAACAAGTGAATCAAGGAATAATATCGGCTTAACTTCAACTTGTAAATTGCTACAAATTTCAACAAGTGAAGATAAGGAATCAGCTTGATTCCAACTTGTAAATTGCTACAAATTTCAACAAGTGGATCAAGGAATTATATCGGCTTAACTTCAACTTGTAAATTGCTATAAATTTCAACAAGTGAAGATAAGGAATCAGCTTGATTCCAACTTGTAAATTGCTACAAATTTCAACAAGTGAATCAAGGAATAATATCGGCTTAACTTCAACTTGTAAATTGCTACAAATTTCAACAAGTGAAGATAAGGAATCAGCTTGATTCCAACTTGTAAATTGCTACAAATTTCAACAAGTGGATCAAGGAATTATATCGGCTTAACTTCAACTTGTAAATTGCTATAAATTTCAACAAGTGAAGATAAGGAATCAGCTTGATTCCAACTTGTAAATTGCTACAAATTTCAACAAGTGGATCAAGGAATAATATCGGCTTAACTTCAACTTGTAAATTGCTACAAATTTCAACAAGTGAAGATAAGGAATCAGCTTGATTCCAACTTGTAAATTGCTACAAATTTCAACAAGTGGATCAAGGAATAATATCGGCTTAACTTCAACTTGTAAATTGCTACAAATTTCAACAAGTGAAGATAAGGAATCAGCTTGATTCCAACTTGTAAATTGCTACAAATTTCAACAAGTGGATCAAGGAATAACATCGGCTTAGTTTGCCTGAGTTTGATATGTCTTCAATAACCATTAATCATACGTGTTGAGAGAATTCTGAAAAGACTTTATTGATAATATCGGCCAAACAATGATGTTTATCTAATGATAGAAGAATTTCAAGTTACAAGTATTCCAAGGTCTGGGTAGTGCTTTGCCCTCATTGTCTTCAAGCCGATATGCTCCATTGCCCAATACTGAAGTAACTCTGTAGGGTCCTTCCCAGTTCGGGCCAAGCTTGCCTTCCCTGGGATCCTTCTTGTTTCCGACGACTTTTCTTAGGACTAAGTCGCCAACTTGAAAATCCCTTGGATTAACCTTCTTGTTGTAAGCTCTGGCAAGCTGTTGCTGGTATACTGCAAGCTGAATTGCAGCCTTCTCTCTTCGTTCTTCCAGTAGATCCAGGTCTCGGGCTAAGAGTATGTCATTGGTGCCATTCTCTACTCCCTGGGTTCTGATCCCTGGGATGCCGATCTCCAATGGGATGACTGCTTCTGTGCCATAGGCCATGGCAAAAGGGGATTCTCCCGTTGATCTTCTCGGCGTGGTCCGATATGCCCAAAGTACGTTGGGCAGCTCGTCCACCCACTTTCCCTTTGCTGCTTGGAGCCTCTTCTTTATCCCATCCAAGATTACTTTGTTGGACGCCTCTGCTTGCCCATTACTTTGAGGAAAACTTGGAGTTGAGAAATAGTTTTTGATCTTGAATTTCGCACAGAAGTTTTTGATAAGTTTGCTGTCGAACTGTGTTCTGTTGTCGGCAACTATTGCTCTTGGAATCCCAAATCTGGTGATTATGTTTCGCCAAATAAAATTCTTGACATCCACATCTCGGATTTTGGCAAGAGGTTCTGCCTCTATCCATTTTGTGAAGTAGTCCGTTGCTACCAGTAAATATTTTCTTTGCCCAGTTGCCTGGGGAAGTTGTCCCACCAGATCCATGCCCCATTGGGCAAACGGCCAGGGGCTGGATACTGGGTTTAGGTCGGCAGCTGGCTGATGTATCAAAGGTGCAAACCTTTGACATTGCTCACATCTCTTTACATAGGCTTCGGCATCCTTTTGCATGTAGGGCCACCAATACCCCTGGGTAATGGCCCTATGGGCTAACGATCTGCCCCCGGCATGGCTTCCACAAATTCCTTCATGGATCTCATAAAGAAAATCTTCAACCTGCAAAGGGTGTACGCACCTTAAAAGTGGTCCAGTGAAGGACCTCCTGTAAAGATGGCCTTCCGCTGTTAGGCTGAATCTGGCGGATTTCAGCCTAATTTTATGTGCTTCTTTGTGGTCTTCTGGCAGCTTCCCCTCTTTTAGGAACGCAATGATTGCATCCATCCAGCTTGGTCCAAGGCCCACGCACATTGTTTCTTGTTCGGTGCTCTGTTTATCTATACTCGGGGCCGACATGTAGTCGATCATAATTGTCCTTGTTTTTCCAGTTTGAATTGAACTGGCCAGGTTGGCTAATGCGTCGGCATGGGTGTTGTCATCTCGGCTGACTTGGAGTAATCTGCAGTTCTGAAATAGGGCCGCCAGTCGGATGACTTCCTTTGCATATGCCGACATTCTTTCGTCTCTGGCTGCAAATTCTCCTGTTGACTGGTTAACAATTAATTGCGAATCACAAAAAACAATTACCTCGTCTGCCTCTGCTGCTGCTGCTAGCTTTAGTCCTGCAATTAATGCCTCGTATTCTGCTTCGTTATTGGAGGCTTTGAACCCCAGTCGGATGGATTGTTCTACAATCTCTCCATCTGGAGATATCAGCAGTACTCCTGCTCCTGCTCCCTGGCGGTTTGAACTTCCATCGACATATAGTCTGAACGAATCGCCGATGTAGATGCTGCATGGTCTGAGCCTTTCTTTCTCTTGCTGTTTTGTCTTTGACTGGGTTTCTTTTTGTTTGTCGGGGTGATGCTCATCTCGGCTCGACGGAGCCTGAGGTGCGATGGCTTCAGGTGTGAGTTCTGCGACGAAGTCGGCCAAAACTTGGCCCTTTATTGCTGTTCTTGGCCTGAATTCTAGGTCAAACTGTCCCAGTGTTACTGCCCATTTTGCTATCCTTCCTGTTAAGTCTCCTTGATGTAATAAGGACTTCAATGGGTGCTCTGTTAGAACCACAATCTTGTGTGCCTGGAAGTAATGGCTTAGTTTCTTTGAGGCCATTACCAAGGCTAGCATTAATTTTTCCAGTGGTAGGTACCTTGTTTCCGCGTTAGCCAAAGTCTTGCTTACATAATAGACAGCTTTCTGTTCCCCTTTTTCCTCGCGGATTAGCACTGCACTGACTGCGTGTTCAGAGACTGCTAAGTACAAAAATAATTCTTCTCCTGGAACAGGGTTAGAAAGGACCGGGGTTGTGGTCAGGTACTTTTTCAGATCGGCTAAGGCTGCTTCACATTCTTCGGTCCACAGGAAGTCTGTGGCTTTTTTTACCAGGTTAAAGAAGGGTCTGCACTTGTCCGAGCTTCTGCTGATGAATCGGTTCAGGGCTGCGGCCCTTCCAGTGAGCATTTGGACTTGCTTTGCCGATGTTGGGCTCTGTAGCTCCAGGATGGCTTTGATTTGGTCTGGGCTGGCCTCTATGCCCTTTCTTGTTACCAGATAGCCTAGGAATTTACCTGACCCAACTCCGAAGGCACACTTTGCGGCGTTGAGTCGGAGCCGATATCTTTTGAGTATGTCAAAGACCTCTTTTAGGTCGGCAAGATGACCTTTTGACTCCTTGGTCTTTACGACCATGTCATCAATGTAAACTTCTACTGTTTTGCCGATCAGATGTTTAAACATCTTTGTTACTAACCTCTGATAGGTTGCTCCTGCGTTTTTCAGCCCAAAAGGCATTACCTTATAACAGTACAGGCCTTTCGGGGTGATGAACGCGGTCTTCTCCTCATCTGGAGGGTACATAGCAATCTGGTGGTACCCTCTGTATGCGTCTAAAAAACTCATCCTTTCGTGTCCCGAAGTGGCGTCAACCAGTTGGTCGATTTTGGGCAGAGGGAAACTGTCCTTGGGGCAAGCTTTGTTGAGGCTGGTAAAATCCACACAAACCCTCCACTTGCCATTTTTCTTTTTTACTACTACTGTGTTGGACAGCCACGTTGGGTACTGGACTTCTCGGATTGCCCTGGCTTCAAGGAGTTTGTCTACCTCTTCCTCCACTGCTTCGACGTGTAATAACGTCGGCCTTCTGGCTCGTTGAATCACTGGTTTTGCCGATCTGTCGACATTCAAACTGTGGCAAGTGACCTCGGGGTCAATGCCAGGCATTTCATAGGGTGTCCAGGCAAATGTCTCTATGTTTGCCCTTAAAAAATCTTCTAGTTCTTTTTCTTCTTCTTTGGCTAGGCCGGAGCCGAGAAGAAAAAATCGTTCTTCGTCGCCCTCCTGGACGAAGATTTTTTTTAGTGCTTCTTCGCTTTTCTCGGTCGGTTCTTTCCCGACGTCTTCCAGGACTTCCATGTCTCCATCTTCAACTTCTGCTTTCTTTGGCTCCTGTATACTACAGGTGGACTTTATTGCTGCCATGGAGCAATTTTTGGCTTGTAGTTGATCCCCTCTGACTTCTTCAATCCCATGCTCCGTTGGGAACCGGAGTAGTTGATGCAACGTCGAGGGAACTGCCCCCATTGCATGCAACCACGGTCTTCCAAGGATGATGTTGTATGGTGAGGGTGTGTCAATGACCAGGAATTCTGTCCTGATCTTCTTAGTGCCGGCTTGTACTTCTAAGCTTGTTGCACCCAGTGGCCATGTTGGTGTTCCATTAAAGCCGACCATCGGGCCGCTGGATTGCTCTAGGTCATCGGGGTGAAGGCCTAGCTCTCTGTAACATCTGACGTACATGATGTCACAGGAGCTGCCTTGGTCTATTAGGATGCGTTTTACTTGGCATTCCCCAACCTGGAGGGATACTACCAAGGCATCATTATGCGGATGTTGGACCAGTTCTAGGTCGGCTTCGGTAAAGGCTATCGTTGGCCCTTGGCATTCTTCTGGCCGATGTCTCTTGTCCCCAACTTGGTGGATATGCTGTAAATGTCTTACCCTCTGGGTTTCTCCTCTGACCTCGTTTTCGTTGACCCTTGAGTGGATCACATTGACCACCCTTGGTTCTCCTGCCTGTGGTCGCTGTGCTGGGGGAGGGGGTGCTGCTGGTGCTTGAGGCAACCTTGCCTGTTCTTCCCTTGTTCTGGCCTCATCGACCAGGTCCCTCAGAAGGCCTTGCCTTACTAGGTCCTCTAAGTGTGCTTTTAAGGCCCTGCAACCTTGAGTTGGATGCCCTCCTTCATTGTGGTAGGCACAACGTCTGCCGACGTTTTTTCCCATGAATTCCCCTGGTGCTCTTTCTGGAGCCCTGAAATATGGTTGATTCCGAATCCGATCCAAGATTTTATGGATGGGGATCCGGAATACCGTGGTTACCGCCTGTTTATTTCTTAATTCTATTTCTTGCCTGGTGAGTCCGTTGTTGACTCGGCCTCGCTTCGGTGAGCCGTTTCCCTTTTCTTGCTTCACTTCTTTGTTTCCCGACGTATCTTCCTCGGCCCTGGCGTATTTCTCAATTCTTGCCATGAGTTCCTCCATGCTCTTTGGCAATGTTTTTGCCAAAGACTTCCGTAGTGGGCAGTCATCGTTCAGGCCGTTCTTGAAAGACACGACTGCTACTTCCTGGTTGCATTCAGGTATTCGGTTGAACACCTCGTAGTATCTCTTCGCATAGGCCCTAAGGCCTTCTTCCTTGGTGATTCTTAGAGCCATCAAAGCATCAACCCTCAGGGGTTGCAGCTTGTTGGTCACGAACCTGGCCACAAACATCTCGGCCAGGCCTTCCCATGTCTTTATACTTCCTTTCGGTAACTTGTGGAACCAATCAGATGCAATTTCCCCAAAGGATGAGGGGAATACCTTGCAGAGCAATGGTTCGTTCCCGCTATATAGTGCCATTGAATTTAGGTATAGCCCAACATGAAAGTTTGGATCTGACTTACCATCATAGATTTGGAACCTCGGCATACTGAACCTCTTGGGTGGTTCGAATTTGTCCAGTTCTACCGAGAAGGCTGTCTTCGGTTTTACTGGGGAGTTTACCTCGGCCTCTGCATTTTGCTGCCTCCTCTTGAGGTAGTCCCTTAAGTCTTCTTTGCTCCTCCCTGGAGCTCGGCTGTCTTTTGATTTTAGTCTTTTTGGTATACTGCTCTCGGCCTCGAGGTGGGTCCGTTTGGGTCTTTCTTCATGGGTTGTGTCAAAGTGGAGTACTTGCCCCTGAACATGTCGATGTTCTTTGGGGTCTGGATTCTTCATGTGTTGCGTCCTTCGGGACTCCTCTTGCCTTGGCCTTTCTCGTCCGACTTCCCTGGAAGACCGGTGAGAATGCCTGCCGCTCCTGGTATGTTGAGGGACCTCGGGGATTGTTTTTCCTCCACCTTTCTGGGTGTTGGTTGCTGGCATCGGCGTATCTTGCAGCGGGTATGGTGGTTGCATAACATTGTTCTGCATCATGAAGTTGACGACCGACTGGAGGTCCGCCAACTTGTTTGCTAATTCCTTTACTTCCTCGTCTCTACGTAGGCACCTGTCCCTCCATACCTGGAGGTTGTCTTCATTGTAGTATTTTCCTTGGTTTGATCTTTTTGTTGTGTCACCTTCCTGGATATCGTCGTTCTCCTTGTGACCCTGGTCACGGGTTTCTGTATTGCGATTGTCTCCTTCGGTGTCAAGGTTAATCGGTCTGCTGCTTCCAGAAGGAGCATCGTCCCCAGCGTTTCCTTGTTGTCCGTTACTGGCCATCTATTCTTCCTTCGTTCCCACAGACGGCGCCAAATTGTGTGGGTAAAAATCTGACCACACTACCCGTTTAGTGATCAGCAGCTAAGCACCAGCAGAATAGATGGCTCCAGCAACCTGTAACAGAAAAGAAAAGCTCCGGCGGTGGTTCTTCCACCCGGGGGCACTCCGACGATCAAGTCAGTATGATTCTCAAGGATAATCAAGTATTAAACTGAATACTCAAAGTATGAATTACATACCTTAGACCCACGGGGGTGCCTTTCTTTTTATAATGTACTCAATCCAAGTCCAACTAGAAGTATGACTTCTATGAACTCCAATCTTAGTGCTTACTCTGGACTCTTTAAGAGATAGAGATAAACTCCCTAAGAGCTTTATCCTTATCTTAACTAAGTCCCCTCTTTGCCTTAGGACTCTTGTCCCTTATCTTCGGACTCCGACATCTTCGGAGATGACCTCGGCTTCTCCGAGATTACCTCGGCTTCTCCGAGATTACCTCGGCTTAACTACCAGGGCACGTGGCACTTCGGCTGACACGTCGGCGTCACCATACCACGTGTTGGTATTCAAAAAATATGTCCCCACACATCCCACTACCAATCATTCAATTTGTGACACTATATGTATATTTATATATTATTTTGGCACTGTGTAGTCAGTTATAGAAGTTTCGTTCCCATGATTTTTGATAAGAAAGTGCTTTCGCATGCTGAAAGAGATTGACATAATAATAAAATAAACGAAAATGAATTGGACCGAGTGGAGGTGCTGGGGTCTCCTTCCATTGGTCAAAAATTGTTTTTTTTTTTTTTTTTTTTTCATTGCCAGCCCCCCACGTGGAGATGGGGTGCTGAGGTGCTCCGTACTGGGAGTCCGAATCACGGCTCTAAAATAAAATAAGTTGATTAATTAAACAAATCTCTCAGTCTAGACATCTTATCTTTATTATGGAACATGAATGCATGTACACCATTTTCGGCCCATCTCATCTCGTCGTCACCGCTGCGCTGGCTCACGTGCAAAACATATTATTCCAAGAGTTACAAATTGCAATGCACTCATTATGGCAAGTAGCAAGCAATTTCTAGGTGAATATACATAAACCTATCTGTATTTTTCATGAAGTCTTAAAATGAAATTAAGTGAATAATCATTGTCTCCCACTAACCGAACAATGTTGTTGACATGAGTAAATCAATAAAGGCTATAGCCTACTATGAACAACCCAAGCTCACCAGTCAAGGCCCAATACATAATTCAACTAATGAAACCCAGCGTTGTTGGAGCTTAACATGGCATCAAGAACCAATGACACTTAGACATGTGGCAGTTGAAGGACAGGCCATATAAGCAGATAAAGATTCTGCAAAGTTATTGCACTGCACATCAGTTATTAATGAAGCCTCTTACAGCATTTGTTGCGACAACCCCTCCTCGTTGAGATAGAACGGCCTCACCATGAACAAGGCAAGCTAGAGCATAGACTTTTGGCCAAAATGGCAGGTCAGAAGGGACAACGAAATGATTACCAAAGGATATAAGCAGACGTCGAAGACAAGAAGAAGGTTAAGCTTTCTATCTCTAATCTATCTTCACATTCCACTTCTCATTCTAACTTGCTCGTCGGTGGGTTCGCTGGGGGACTCCTTGTTCCCCGTTGAACTCTTGTGCAGGTCTTCTGGTGGGCTTGGTCATTCGGACACTGGTTTGAGAAGTGTGGATCAGTCCAACCCGTTCCACCTAGAACAAACTGCATCATCAGTTAGCGCCGTCTGTGGGAAATCTCTTACTCCGCACGCCAGTTGTGCTCATTGTCGCCGGAGGCCCTTTCCGAATAACCCCTTCCTACCACCTGCGAAGGTGGATGGTCACAACTAAATCCATGGCTTCCCACCCCAATGTTCCCGACCACCAAGCCGACCCTCCCAATCCAAACAACCCACCATAGTATTTTACTGAGCTCACCAACAACATTAACCACCTAGCCGAGCAAAATCAAGCATTGATTAATGCTCTACTCCAAAGAAACCTTCCCATGCCTCATCCACCATCTCCAGATATTCCTCCCAACCAAGAATGAGCCCCGAGCCATACTATCCAACAGCCCTATCCACCTAACTTGTAAAGCTTGCTAGCCCCTCTCCCGGATATAAACCAGCCACCCCGAGCCCCGCATCCATCGGTCCTGGCAGCAACCCCTGAAGGAGAGGCCAGTAGCGTCCAGCCCCCGCTGCCTTCCAGTGGTGACAACATTCCTCTTTGGGATGTAGAACTCCGAGCTATGAAGCTCCAGCTCCAAGGAGTCATGCAAAACATACAACATAAACCATCTACCACAGCCAACTCCCCATTTGTTGCCTCCATCAGGGACAAACCTCTACCCTCCAAGTTTAAAATCCCCACGATCTACTCTTTCGACGGTACATCAGATCTAGTCGATCACTTGGAGACCTACAGAACCCTCATGATCCTCCGTGCATTCCCCGATGAAATCATGTGTCGGGCTTTTCCCGTAACACTCAAGGGGTCGGCCCGACTCTGGTTTAGTCAACTGTCAGCAGAATCTGTTTCCACTTTCCAGCACCTCAGTGACTCATTTCTCAGCCATTTCATTGGAGCCCAGCACTAGCGGCGTTCGGCAACCCAGCTCCTCAACATCCGTCAAACTGAGGGGGAGTCGCTGCGCAGCTTTGTCACCCGCTTTAACACCGAAGCCCTATAGGTGGCGAAAAACGATGACAAGGTCATCCTCACGGCGTTTATGACCGGTCTATGATCATCTGATTTCCTTTTCTCCCTCTCCAAAAATCCCTGACCTTCATGGCAACCCTACTTTCCAAAGCCCAAAAATACATGAACGTCGAAGATTCCCTAGCCGCTCGCCAAGATCCTACAGCCAAAAACCCGACCCCCAGAGAGAAGAGAAAGGACTCAGAAACCAGAAATACCCAGTATAATAACCAAACACCTCAGTATACCGACCGACCCCCCCGAACCGACCGGTCGACACCAACCCGATCTCCCGGCCGGTTCGAACGGTACACACCCCTCAATTCCCCCATAGAACAAGTTCTTAACCAGATCCAACGAAATTATCCCCTAAAATGGCCCCAACCATCACGGTCTCCTTCCAATCGACGAAACCAGTCCAAGTATTGCTGTTTTCACCAGAACCACGACCATAATACCGAGGAGTGTGTTAACCTCAAAGATCAGGTCGAGGGCATAATATGTCAGGGACATCTCAGTCGATTCCCAAAAACTCGCCCTCAGCAGAGGCAAAGGACTGAACCCATCAGAAACAATCGCCGGCACACCCCTCCCCGGCAACCAGCCCAACTTAACCAAGGTCATGATCACCCTCCATGGCAACCTCGGGCACAAGGTAACCCCGCCCCACCTGTCGGAGAAATCAGAGTTATTTTCGACAGGCTTGCTTATGGAGGACCATCCCGCTTGGTTCAGCGGGCAGAACTCAGAAAAATAAGGCAGGACTCAGACAAAGAAGTTGTCACATTGGACCGACCCTCCAAACAGCCCAAGCAGTGGACAGAGCCTATCACCTTTACGGATGCCGACTGCACAGGCATCCGTTACCCCCATGACGACCCTCTCGTCATTTCTACCCTCCTCTCCAATTACAAGGTCAGACGGGTTCTCGTCAACAACGACAGTTCTTCAGATATCATCTTCCTAAATTGCTTCTGCCAGCTCAAGATCGGAGAAGAAAGTCTATCCCCTCTCCAAACCCCATTAGTCAGTTTCACTGGAGATCGAGTGACCTCCATTGGCTCCATCGATCTTCCCATCACAATCGGGAAGTACCCACGGCAGACCACAAAGTTACTCACCTTCCTTGTCGTCGACTGCCCCTCTGCCTACAATATTATCCTCGACCGCACCGCCTTAAATGCTTTCCAAGCTATCACATCCACTTTCCATCTTGCCGTTAAGTTCCCCATTGACTTGGGAGTCGGCACAGTAAGAGGAGAGCAGACCGTGGCCAGGGAATGTTACGTCGCCTCGCTTAAAGAGGTCAAGCTAAAGGAGGCTATGATCATTGAAGGGCTCGACGTTAGAGACGAGGACGAGCTGGTTAGAGGGGAACCAGTGGAAGAGCTCGTTGAGGTCCCCATCGACCCCACCAACCTGACAAAAACTGCAAAAATCGACAGCCAACTATCTTCCCAAGCAAAGGCCGACCTTATTGCTCTCCTGATTGAGCACAACGACGTATTTGCCTGGACCCACTCTGATATGCCGGGTATTGACCCCTCCTTCATAACCCATCGTCTCAGCATTAAGCCCCATTTCCGACCCTTTCGCCAGAAGCAGCGTATCTTTCACCGGGAGCGCAATACTCTCATCGCCTTCGAAGTAGATAAGCTCCTTGAGGCATTGTTTATCAAAAATGTGGACTACCCCAGATGGCTGTCAAATGTGGTATTGGTTCGTAAAAACAATGGTAAATGGTGACTCTGTGTCGACTACTCGTACCTTAACCGAGCTTGCCCCAAAGACAGTTATCCCTTTCCTCGCATAGATCTGCTCGTTTGATGCCACGGCCGGCCACCAAATGCTCAGCTTCATGGATGCCTTCTTTGGGTACAACCAAATTCTGATGCACCTGTCTGACCGGGAGCACACCTCCTTCATCACCGACCAGGGAACCTACCATTATTGTGTCATGCCGTTTGGGTTGAAAAATGCTGGGGGCACTTACCAACGGTTGGTCAACACCGTTTTTCATCACCAGATAGGCCAGAACATGGAAGTATACGTCGACGACATACTAGTCAAGAGAAAGCTCTCCACCGATCATCTGGCCGATCTGCGAGAGACCTTCGACACCCTACGAAAGTATCAAATGAAACTCAATCCGGAGAAATGCGTCTTCGGCGTAGGATCTGGAAAATTCTTGGGTTTTATGGTCAGTCGGCGAGGCATCGAAGCTAACCCCGAAATTATCCAGGCCTTGATAGAAATGCAGTCGCCCAGGACGGTTAAGGAGGTTTAGAGGCTTACTGGCAGAGTCGTCGCCCTCAACCGCTTCATTTCCCGCGCAACGGACAAGTGCCTCCCTTTCTTCAAAGTTCTTCGGCAAACTTTTGAGTAGACGGCAGAATCCGAAGAGGCCCTTCAGCATTTGAAACAGTGCATGGCCAACCCCCCATACTTTCTTAGGTAATCACGGGTGAACCCCTTTTCCTCTACTTAGCCATGTCAAACACTGCAGTCAGTGCAGCACTTATCAGGGAAGACAACTCTGTCCAACGACCGGTTTACTACATCAGTCGGGCTCTCAGGGGAGCATAATAGAACTACCCATTGCTTGAAAAAATGGCCTTAGCCTTGGTCATAGCCTCAAGACGACTCCGACCTTACTTCCAGGCCCACCCCATTGTCGTCCTCACTGACCAACCGTTGAAGAAAATAATACAACAACCAGAGTTGTTCAGCCGACTTATGCAATGGTCAGTCAAGCTCAGCTAGTTTGACATCTCCTACAGACCTCGAACGACGATCAAAGGCCAGGCTGTCGCCGATTTTATCCTAGAATTCACTAATCCCACTCCGACCACGGACCCACCACCTCCGCGACCCCAGACTAAGGCAAAAGACCCCCACTCTTGGACCCTCAACATCGATAGATCATTCCGCAAAGAAAGTAGTGGAGCTGGTCTTTTCCTCACCGCCCCCGAGGGTGGTTACTTCAAATGTGCTCTCAGTTTCTTGTTTGACGCAAGTAATAATGAGGCCGAATATAAGGCATTGATAGCAGGTCTCCGCCTAGACAGAGACATTGGTGTTAGACATATCCAAGTATTCAGCGATTCCCAGCTCATTGTCGGACAAATCATGAGGGAATTCGATGCCAAGGAAGACACAATGTGGGCTTACAGGGATATTGCACTCCCCTTTGCTCCCTTCTTCAACACTTTCCACATCAAGCATATCCCGCGGACAAAAAACTCTAAGGCAGATGAGATGGCCCAATTAGCTTTTGCCGACCAGTCAGACCTCAGCCATGGTGTCCGCCTTGAGTACCTGGCCCACCCCGCCATTTTCCCAAACCAGCAGCAAGTCCACTTCCTCCAAAATGAACCTATTCTATGGACGGCCGACATCTTTCTTTTTCTGATAACGGGGGAACTGCCAGACGACAAACAGCAGGCCGCCAAAGTCAGGGCTTGATCGTCTAACTACATTCTTATCAGGGGCCTTTTGTACAAATGTTGTTTTTCACGTCCATATCTAAGGTGCCTCAATCCTACTCAAGCGACCTACGTGATGAGAGAAGTCCATGAGGGTGTATGTGGCAATCATTCGAGTGCCAGGTCACTAGCCTACAAAATACTCCGCATTGGTTACTTCTGGCTTACTCTCAACCAAGATGCCGCTAAATTCGTTCTTAAATGTGATAAGTGCCAACGCTTTGCCAACATCCCTCATACCCCTCCTACAAAGTTGATCACACTTTGCAGCCCTTACCCGTTCACCAAATGGGGGGTCGAGCTAGTTGGCCCATTGCCCATTGGCCGAGGCCAAACCAAACCAAATTCTCAATTGTCGCCATTGATTATGTCACTAAATGGGTGGAGGCGGAACCCCTTGCCATAATTACCGAGCAGAACACCACCAGATTCATCTTACAATCGATCGTGTGCCGATTTGACATCCCTCAAGCCATCTTCTCTGACAACGGCAAACAATTTGACAATGCCAAGTTCAGGAAATTCTGTGCCGACCTTCAAATCCAACCATGTTTCTCTTCCTCAGGTCATCCCCAAGCTAATTGCCAAGTTGAGGTTACCAACCGTTCTCTTCTGAAGATCATTAAATCTAAGCTGGAAGCTGCTAAGGGACTCTGGGCTGAGGAATTACCAAATATACTCTGGGCGTACCGTACTACAGCCCGAACCCCCACTAGGGAGACCTCCTTTCGCTTAACATACGGCGCTGAGGCGATCATCCCAGTGGAGATCGGTCTGCCTACCCCGAGGGTTCTGCACCCAAATCCAGAACTCACTGAAGAACTGCGTTGAGCCGACCTAGACCTGATTGAAGAAATCCGAGAGACCACTGCTGTCAAACAGGCCTTATATCAACAGAAAATGAGAACTCACTACAACCGCAAAGTCTGACCGAGGGAGTTCGCCGTGGGAGACCTTGTTTTACACGAAGCAACTCTTGCCACCACAAATCTGGCTGAGGGCAAGTTGACAGCCAAGTGAGAGGGACCTTACGTCGTTAAAGCCAGACCTCATCCGGGCACTTACCGACCTCAGGACATGGAAGATCGAGATCTTCCCCATCTGTCGAACGCCGAGCACTTAAAGCGTTATTTTCAATGAAGCCCTATTTTTGTATTGATCAGTTGCTGTATTTTCTTTTTGACGATCTACACACTTGAATGTTCTTATTCTCTTCTCATATGGTGTAAATTTATGATCAAATGGGCTACACTTTACATGACAACAATTTTATATCTCAGTTATCTGTGTGGTATTTCAATAACGTCCTGATTGCAGCATTCAGCCAGACTGAGCATGAAAAGCCTCAGCCAGACTGAACATGAAGAGCTCAGCTAGACTGAGTTACTCAAAGCCTCAGCCAGACTGAGCATGAAAAGCCTCAGCCAGAATGAGCATGAAAGACCTCAGCCAGACTGAGCATGAAAAGCCTCAGCTAGACTGAGGATGAAAGACCTCAGCCAGACTGAGCATGAAGAGCTTGGCTAGACTGAGTTGCTTGAAGACTCAGCCAGACCGCGTTAATCATGGCTCAACCCAAACTGAGCACGAATGAAGCGCTCGGCCAAGGCCACTATTGCAACTTCATGATTGTGGCATAGTTGCCATACTTAGTCAAATTCCAGGTCCACGTTTTTACGCCTCTTCATACTCTTTACATTTTTTAACTTACATTTACCAACCCAACCTATTATTTATTAACACTCTTACAACATGATTTAAAACTTTACATTTTAGGACCTTTGCAGTTCAATGTTTTCCAAGTCAGACTGGCTCCCTGTTGGGTCGTGATTCGCAACTTCACGTTTTTAACATTCTCACATTTTAAACTTCCCTTTGCGTTGTGGTGTTCTTAAATTTTAAACTTCACTATGGTTTATTCACCTTTGCAGATCCACAAACAAAAAAGACAATAGCATAAAAACAAAAACCCAACTCATCATTTATTTGTTCACAAACTTATGCATAAGTTTACTACAGAAGTTTCACGCCCAACAAAAAACAACAAACACAACAACAAGAAAAATTTCATTTACAAACAAAGTGCAATTATTTTACATTCATCAATCTTCTTCACTAAAGGCAGGATCCTCTTCGTCCACACCCTCGTCTAAGGGGGTCTGGGCCACGTCGTCTTCGTTTATCCTTACATTGTTCAATTCCAAGTCTGGGAACAGCTCTTCTGCTTTACACTTGAAAGTCTTCCAGCTGCTGTCCCGGAACTCAGCTATCTCATGTTTGTAGAAGTCCGACCGCTGGAAGCTCTGGATCACTTCTTCTTTACTCCTACTCTGTAACAACCCCGACCTCTGAATAATGTTAATCCGTACTTAATTATGCCTAACAGTAATTTAGGAGGGATGTTAATTAATTTGCATGTGTATTGCATTATGCTTTTGTGTCTCTATCTATTCGGTGTAGAAAGATTTGTTCATATTTTAGTTTCGATCTGCGAATTGAAAGCCTTATCGGCGTCCGAATCAGAAATTGACTTGATTTATGTGCTAATTAGGATTTACAGAATTTTATGGTAGGTTTAATTAAAATTCGGCTCGGGGCAATTAAATTTGATTAAAATAATGCCATTTGATTACTTTTGATCAATTGTTACTTGATAGGCCATTTTGAGCCCACTCACCACTTTTATTCATTTGATCACACTTGAGCCTTTAGAGAAAGAAAATGTGAGAATGAGGGAGAATTGAGGGATTTGGGTCCTAGGTTCAAGAATTGAATTCAAGGAGAGAATTGCCAGAAGGAAATTTGAAGCTTGCTCATCTTGTTCAAGATTCTAGTACCTAAAGCCCAATTAAACATCTAAGGTAGGAAATTCATTCTTGTAATTGTGGATTTAAGTTGTTCATGCATGAATTCAAGTAAATTGAGCTATAAGATGTGTGAATCAAGCTTAAGGAGTAGGGAAGTAGATCAATCCATGCATGCATGCATGTTTCATAGCATTTTGAAGATTGATTTTCAAGAATTCCTTTATGCATGTGTTGAGTTCACTCTAATTTTGGAAACACAATGAGTTTCATGTTATTTAGTAGCATTTGATCATGTTTTGGAAAGCCTTAGCTCAAAAATGTACATGCATGTTATGTTCATGAATTAATTTTAAGTTTCAAGTTGAATGTTGCTCAATTGGCATACTTCTGGGCTTTGATTTTGTAAAATGATCTTCAAAATATGTTGTTTTATGAGTCTTCATGTATTTCCTCAAGTTTTGGGCCCAAAAAATTGAGTTTGTTGCATTTGGGGTTGAATTTGAGCTTGGTGATCAAATCTGGAAATTCCAGAAATTTGATCCACGCTCGAGCGTGGAACTTTACGCTCGAGCGTGCACTCTGAGTACATGTGCTCCGCTCGAGCGACGATGTTTACGCTCGAGCGTGAAATGCATATACCCAGAAGCTCTTGTGTTTTACAGTCCGCTCGAGCAAGGGAATCCACGCTCGAGCGAGATTTTGAGTCTCACGCTCGAGCGTAGGTCGAGCACCCATCGAGCGTGAAAATCATGCATTCAGTACTTTTTCAAAAGTTTACAGTCCGCTCGAGCGTGGAAAGTCACGCTCGAGCGGAGCTTCGTTGTTTGCATCCGCTCGAGCGTGGAAAGTCACGCTCGAGCGGAGCTTCATTGTTTGCATGTCGCTCGAGCAGGGAAATCCACGCTCGAGCGTGGACCTTATTTTCAGCAAGTTTCGAGAAATGTTTTCCAATGTATTCTTACATCCTCATTCCATCATAGGCATTCCTAGGCCATGTCTAAGGCCCCATAATGAGGATTAAAGGTAAGAGA
Source organism: Camellia sinensis (assembly GCF_055761805.1). Lineage (NCBI taxonomy): Eukaryota > Viridiplantae > Streptophyta > Magnoliopsida > Ericales > Theaceae > Camellia > Camellia sinensis. The sequence goes on along the minus strand of NC_138966.1, from coordinate 26,921,814 downwards.
CACACATAGAGCAAACTACATGAGTTATATACAATTCGAACGTGTGTTTCAAGTATGTATCTGTTATGTGTCGTGTAGGTCACGTGCCGCGTACCGTTTGACCAATCTACACCATCTGTCTGTTTCGAGGCCAACTGTGAGTAATAACGTAGTAAAGTTATGTTCAACTGTATTTATTTTCTGTGTGATAAAATAAGATCTGTTTTCTAAAGTGCTATGTTCTGTACAATGAATGATTGTCCAATTTCTGATATGTATTCGTGACATCCTTAGCATCATGTGATATCTGTTGGCTGTTACCTGGTATCGGAGATTCCATCATGGAACTTAATCTATCTGCACTTTGTTACCCGTACCGGAGTCTCCATAATAGGGCTCAGCGTATTTATTCTCAGTTACCCAGATCCGGAGGTTCCTTTATGGAACTGGTTATTCGTAACCCTTACGTGTCTGCATCTGTTCTGTTAATGCTAATGGATGTATCATGTATACTTAAGCATACCTCATGATTTCTGTATATGATCTGGACAAATTATGAATTTGATACGAAACTAAATTATGATTTCTAAATCTGTGCAGACTCATTTATTGAAACCTTTTTACTCTGTTATTGTTCACTGAGCTTTCGCTCACAGTTTATATTATGTATGTAAGTGAGCCGGCGTGTGATCAGGGCCAGAGTTAATGGCCTTCATTTCCGTTTTTGTCAACCAACCATTGTGCCTCCCAAGGAGGTTCCGATCGAAGTCTAGACACATGGCTGTTTTTGTACATATGCTAGTCTCTGTCTGTTTTGTAAAGTCGGATCCTGGGAATTACACTTTTGTAAATGTTTTGTAAATACTGATGTCCTTCTATCGACACGCTTATGTATATATATAAGTTTTGAAATATTCTGTCCCATGTATGTTATCACAGCTCATTGGACTATTTATGTTTTTGTACATCTGCTTCCGTAGCCCTTTATTATATGCTTATCTGTCAAGAGGCCTTTGGTAATCCACGGGTTACTGGCCGGTTACGATGCTAAACCTACAGGGGCGGGTTTGGGTCGTGACATGCTCCCAGCGGTCGCTCCCGATGGGCCAGCCCCCTTATCTCCCTTTGTCGCCAAGCTGCTGGCAATGGCGGCGTCAATGGCCATCTGGAAATCGACGAACCCATTGAATTGCTCAATAGCTACAACATATAGATTGGGGTACGCCGCCCTCTCAGATTCCAACTTTGCCCTTTCTTCCTCCAAGGCCTTTTCCAGCCCCGCCTTCTCCTCCATTGACTTGGCCCGCTCATCTGCCAACGTCCTCTCCAGCCCAGCGATCTTCACATCCGCTTTTTCTTTTTCTTTGATTGACTGAGCATGAAGATCTTTATTGCAGGTCATGGCCTCATCCCACCGTTCGTTGGCGACGGTGCAGGCTTTTTGGGCCTCTTCCAGCTTCTTCTGCTCGCCAACCAGCTAGAACTCGAGCGACACCACCTTACGACATTTCGTCTCTATCTCCAACTTGGTCGCAAGTAGCTCAGCATGGGCACGGTCGGCAATATTCCTCTGCACCATCGCCAACACCTCCATTTTCTTTGCCTTCTGGGCCTCTTCAAACCCCCTGGCATAGGCACTCCACGCGACCTTTCTCCAGCCTACGCTCTCCCTCTTCAAATTTTCAAGTTGGGCCTCCGCCTCCGCCTCCCCCAACTTTGCCTGCAGTGGCCTCAATTCGCCTCTTGCAGCTGCCGCCTTGTTTAGTAGGGCACCTGCTAAGGCGGTCGCCTCCATTTGGGCAGAGTACAACCCCCTTAGCAGCTCAGCCTCAGTAAAACTGGCCATCGAGCGCACGGCTGTGTCTTCCACTACTCCCAACAGGCGATCTGCAGCTGTCCTGGCTGGGCCTCCTTCTTCCTCCAGTTGCCCAGACACTGCCGGAGCATGGTAGATGGCAGTCTTCAACTTGACCCCTTCTCCCTCTCCCTGGGACGCAGGACCCCCCTTGGGCTGCCGCTCTGCCCCCTCCTCAGGGCCAGCCGACCCACTTTCCACTTGCATCTTGGGGCCCATGGCACTCATGTGTTTTTTCTCCATTTGGGCCCCTTGACCTTCGTCCCCTTGTGCATCTAGGACAACCATCCCTTCTAGAGTCGCCCCCACCTCCCTCTCCTCTGCCTGCTCCACCATGGGGGTGTCTTCTCCATCAACCCTCATCTTCTTCAAGGCGGGTGCATCTTTTGCCCCCTCAGTGGTGACTCTTTTCTTCTTCAACTTCCTTAGCCCTACCTCCACCTCTCATCTGCTTCTCTCCTTCAGTGGGTCTACGGGTTATGGCAAGGGGGAAAACTCAGTCAGATCCTTGTCCCCCAAAGGTTTAGGACGAGGCCGAATCCTCTTCCTCGGCACCAACTTCGGAGCAGGCCCCAGTTGGGTCTCCTTATATTTGTTCGCTCGGGCGAACAATCTCATTTCCTCCACCTTCTCCGCTTTCCGTTGCCTCTCCAACTCCTCCCTTGCCGGATCCTCCCCCAACGGTTGTGAACCCAAGTTCAGGGCAAACAACGTTGACGGAAGGACCAGCTCGTCCCACCTTACTCCCTTCTCCTCCCTCCATTCCCTTACCCTCTTCACTTGGTCTTCGGCCATCCCGTCCAACTTGGGCTCGACCGATTTCGTGGGGATCTTCCACGTCGTGCGAATTCTGACCCTACCGTTCGCCATCACAAAGAACCATCTCAGCCTCCATCCCTTCACTGAAGATGGAAGACCCACCACCAGCCCTCGCCTCGTCACCGCTTGCAGAGTGACCCAAGTCTCCTGCTGACCGGAGGCCTTGTAGCAGGAGAAGAACTCCTTCACTGTCATTGCCGCCCTTCCGATTGCCTGCAGCCAGGCACTTGCGTAGGCCATCACTATCTTCCAGGCGTTCGGCATCAGCTGCCCTGGTGCCGCCTCTAACTTGTTCAACACATCTACCACCACTTGTGGGAGAAGTAGCCTCAAATCCCCTCGCAACGCCTCATTGTACAAGCTGAACTCGCCCGGTCGCACATCCAACGCCCTTTCCTTGGATGTCGGCAATCTTAACCTTATCTCCGAGGGAATCTGGTACTTCCTTCTTATTCCCTCAAACTCCTCCTCCGTAAGCGTAGATCTGTCCGGCTTGGTGTGCCAGTGGTCCGGTTCCACTTGGCTAATAGGTTTCGGGGCTACAATCATCGTCCTTGGACGAGCCCGCACCGCTTCACCGACTACCCCTTCTTCCCTACGCTCCGCACGATACTGCTTCACCAAATCCACCGCATCGTCGTCACCTAGTGGATCAACCCTTGCAGTTGTTGCTTCCTCTTGGGCCATCTCTCTTGTGTGTCTTCGAATGGCTTCGGATGGGGGCACAAGAAAGTTCACAAAGTGTTGCAGGGGTGTATCACTGGCAACGAACGAGTTCACTTCTGGGATGTTTTGGTTTTTTGCAAAGAGATAGGTAAAACGGATAATACCAAACGCCCAAGACTTACCTATATTTCAAGGGTCACAATTAAATTTCGCCAGTTTGAAAATTTTTAAAAATCCGCCAAAACTGTCTTTTCAACACCCTATATTGACCTATCGTTTCATTTCTTGCACAACGCCTAACCTTCCCCATTACGGGATTCTGCCACGTGTACAACCACGATCCACTGCCCCTTCTCCCTTCCCTGTCTATTCCACTTCACTTCACCACGTGCCCCAGCCACTCCTCGAGCCCCGCGCACCGCCACTTCTCTCTCCACTCGGTCACCTTTCACGGTCGGCCCTTCTTATGGTCGGTCCCTCCACTCGGTCACCCTTTGCGGTCGGCCCTCCTCATGGTCGGTCCTTCCACTCGGTTACCTTTCGCGGTCGGCCCTCCTTATGGTCGGTCCCTCCACTCGGTCACTCTTCGTGGTCGGGCCTCCTCATGGTCGGTCACCCTTCGCGGTCGGCCCTCCTCATGGTCGGTCCCTCCACTCGGTCACTTTTCGCGGTCGCCTTCGCGTTCGGCCCCCCCTGGTTGGCCCCTCCGTTCGACCGCCCTTCTCCCCGCCGTCTCTAACAACCATCGTTTTCTTCTTTATTCCCTTCGTTGGACTAAAGCTGCACTCGGGAATGAGGGACTACTGACATGGGTAAGCCCATAAAAGCTATAGCCCACTATGAACAACCCAAGCCCACTAGTTAGGGCCCAATACATAATTTAACTAATGAAGCCCGGCGTTGCTAGAGCTCAACATGGCATCAAGAACCAATGACACTTAGACACGTGGCAGGTGAAGGACAGGCCACATAAGCAGACAAAGATCCTGCAAAGTTATTGCACTGCACATTAGTCATTAATGAAGCCCCTTACAGCATTTGTTGCGATAACCTCTCCCCGTCGAGACAGAACGGCTTACCATGAACAAGGCAAGCTAGAGCATAGACTTTCGGCCAAGATGGCAGGTCGGAAGGGACAACGAAATGATTACCAAAGGATATAAGCAGACATCGAAGACAAGAAGAAGGTTAAGCTTTCTATCTCTAATCTATCTCCACATTCCACTTCTCTTTCTAACTTGCTCGTCGGAGGGTTCGCTGGGGGACTCCCCTTTCCCGTTGAACTCTTGTGCAGGTCTTCTGGTGGGCTTGGTCATTTGGATACTGGTTTGAGAAGCGTAGATCAATCCGACCCGTTCCACCTGGAATGAACTGCATCATCAGTTGTAATCCGTACTGTAAATCAAGATTACTCATTGAATAATACTGTTGTATCATGGTATCACTATTTACATCCAATATTTACTTGTATGCAGTGCCGGCCTTGACTCAAGGCGAGTAAGGCGGCCACCTTAATCTCTCAAATTTCGCCAAATTTTAGAGGCCCACCAAATAATTTTAACTCTTACGGTGTTTGTAGGTTTAAAAATAAAGGTGAAAACCAATTAATTGTACTTCACAGTACAAATTAAAATATCTTAGAACATCTTCAACATTTACTACTTTTTTTATTTTTTATTTTTTTTATCTAATAATTTGAGTAGAAAACTTAATTTTTCATCAAATTTTCATTAAACTATTTAAAATTTTTTTATATCTTATCCCAAATTTTCCTCTTTCATCAAATTTGATTTAAAAAAAAAAATAAATTCTCCAATGCTTTATCTCTTTAAATTTCATCAAATTCAAATTTGATGAATTCCTAATTTGATGAAAAATAATGTTTCTTTTTTAATTTGATAAACGTTTGGAGATATTTTTTAGCACATTTTCAAAAGGTTACGGATTGGAGATGTTACAAGGGAGCAACTTGCCTCTAGTCCGAGATTGGATTGGATGGTGCTGCTCAGCTCTTGGAGGCCCACCATGGGTCCCGCTTTGATAATCTGAACCGTTGAATGTGTAGAACTCGTCGAGTACTATATATTAAAAAAAAAAATCACGTTGATCGAATATCGATAGCTATGTGATCAAATCAGTTTTGTATAAAAAAAAGATGGCGAACAAATTAACAGTTGACAAAAAACTGATCCGATGGGATAGCTATCGATATCTGATCAATGTAATATTTTACAGGTATATAGTACTCGACGACTTTTATATATTAAACGGTTCAGATTATCAAAATAGGACATGTGGTGGGTTTGCACGAGCCGAACAATACCGTCCAATCCGATCTCGGACTGGAGGCAAGTTACTTCCTTCTTACAAATTACATGTAAACTTAAATTTTTTACTCCTAAAAATGCTAAAAAAAAGTAATATTAAATTTGATATTCTGCTGTAATTACTTAATTTTCATTTCATAATACAATTTTGGATTTTGTCCGATATTTTCCCTCTTCTTCTTCATAGATTGGATAGTGTTTTTTCTTAATGTAATTTGAATTTATTAAATTATAAAGAAACAAAACCGATTTTTTTATATATTTTTGAGTTATAATCAGTGTTTGGTTTCAGTTTTCTGAATTCAGTTATCTGAAAACTGAATTTTTTATTTTTTGTATTTTTTTTATCTTTTGTGAATATTTTAAAAATTTTAAGCAAGTTTTTTACTTTTTTAGATGCACTTTACTTAGATGTATCTAAATAGTAAAATATTTGTGAAAAAATATTTAAAAAAATTAACAAATATACAAAAATGAGAAAAATGTACTGAATTTTCATATTTATTTTATATTTTTTTGGTATTTAATGTATTTTTTAAATATTTTTTTTTACAAATATTATACTTTTTAAGTGTGTTTATGTTAGGTGTGTCTAAAAATTAAAAAAAATTTGCTTAACCTATCAAAAAAATTCATTGAAAACATTAAAATACGAAAAATAAAAAAGTAATTTTTTTTGAAAATTATTTTCTGAAAATCAAAACCAAACAAATTGATTGATTTTCTTCATGTCTTAATCTGTGTAAGTAGATTTTAATATATAATTTTAGTGATTATATTTGCAAACATTTTTTGTGTGGGTACTAGTAAAAAACAATATAAGTACCTACCATTTTACTCATAAATATTTTTATTTTTATTTTTTATGATTATGTATACAATAATTCTATAAAATCTTAAAAATTAACTCAAAAAAAATATATTTATAGATTACATTCATTCTACGCATGACTTACCTTACACTAATTTTGAATTTACATTATACACAATTTTGGATTAATGATTTTTTTTATATATAAAAAAAATAATGAATGACCCAAATTTTAAGATTTCACCTTAGGCCCTGAAGATTTCAGGGTCGGCCTTACTAGTATGGCTAACCCTCTATTTGTTATGAGCAATACTAATGTGGGAATTGTATGGAATGAATAGAAAAAAAGGGGCTAGGGGGATAAATCTAATTTTGAATTTTCTTTGCTCAAACGTCCAAGTGCTAAAATAGTATGTCCATAAAGACATTATTCTGCAAAATGACCAAACTACCCTCAAAATTTGCACGCTTATTTGTTTGGACCACTTTCTTATCTGTTCAATTTATATTTTTCAAAACTTATTTTGTAACACCCCAAATAATACCTGTTATGAAAATTATACGATAATCTAGTTTTGAAACACCTTAAGCTAAATTAGTTATCATATAATATTAAATGTTAAATTGATACTCAAAAACTATTTAATTTTATGGTTATATTTGCTAAAATGCAATATAATTTTAAAATAGGGATTTTTGTGCTATTAAGGGTTTGTATAGCCGTGTGGCTCACCATGCGTTTTGTATATATGCATGTGTTTTTTTTTTAGGAATTTGAAGAGCCATGTGGTAAGCCACATCGATAGTGGGGTTGTGTAGTGAGCGAAAATCACCTATTTAAACAAAATAGAAAACAACAAGAGAAATGACAGAGTTAAAGTTAGGGATGGGTTTTGAGGTGAGTTTTATTATATTTTGAACTATTATAAATTGTTTTATGTAAAATTTATTTTGCAAATTATATTAATTTTTAAGTATGTAATTTGTTAAATCAATCCTATTTGTTTTAAAAGAAAACCCATAGATATAATTGTTTATTAAATTCATTTTTGATAATTATTTTATAAGTATCACTATAGAGGTCTTATACCTTAGGGGACTTAAATAACCATTGGCCCTTTGACGGTCTTATGCCTTGGGGGGCTTTAATGTCCATTAGTCCGATGAATCGTCACTTTATGTGACCCTCTGTTCTGTTCTGTTGTCACTTTAAGTGACCCTCTGTTGTCATGGATCCACTGACTTTCTGATTTCTGGTGTAGAGTCAAGTGTTGTACGGACCTAAGTGCTACACTATTGTGGGAGCCAACTCTAGAGTTCGTATGAGCCACCTCTTGAGTCCATACATCTGTTCTATTCTGTTTTGTACCGTAGTTATGATTATTTGTTTATATGATTTCCGCATTATGCTTCTGTTATTTAAAATTATTTATGTATTTTTGTTACCAAACTAATCTTTGTTTAGACCAAATAATTATCCATGGTGACTTTTATACCCTTATATTCTCAGTATAATATTTCTCACTCTGCTATGTGCTTATAGCTGTTAACCATTTTCCGGTAACGTGTCAGGACCAGTGCGTGGGGTAGGCACCAGACACATTGTAGTCTTAGTCCAACTCTGGCAATGTAAATGAATAGAAACTCCAACGTATATATTTTAATTAAATTAAAGTTTTAGGTATCTTTTCATTTTACTCCACTGCACTATTAATTTGTTATGACTTCAGTTGTTTTGATGCCGAATCCCTAGATACCGGGTTTGGGTCGTGACATATTCTCTCTCTCTCCATCGTAAGTTTAGGGTTTCTAATGTCGGTGATTTTCCTTTGTCGATCTCCTCTTCCTCATTCTCTGATCTCTCTCTGTCAATCTCATCTTTAACGTTTCTAGATCTCTATCTCTCTTATTTTTCGTTGATCTGACTCACCTCTTGTCTTTTTCTTATTGTTCTGGGTCCGGATTTGGATATGAGAGAGAGAGAACTCAATTGAGACCGTAGGATTTGAACTCTAATTCATCTAGATCTTTGTTAAGGTCTGGATCTTCTTCTTATTTTTCTTCTTTGTCTAGAACTCTGTTGAAGTTTTCTTCGTCTTCTTCTTTAGTTGAGGTCTGGATCTCTATTGCCACCTCCCTTAGACTTGTCAAATATGATGGAGGTTGAAAGAGTACTTTTCAGCCAGCGAATCACTGGAGTAATTGGAGTAGGAGAAGATGGAACCAGACGAGAGCGAATGGAGTACTTCTGGTTATGTCCTGATTGTCGTTCTGTCATGGCTCACAGTTACCAGTGAATGCAAGACTTCGACACCTCGACAATACCAATCGCTAGGGTTTTGAGTTGAGACCTGCTAGGGTTTAGAGGAGAGATATCAAATCTGAATGGAGTTTTTTCTTCTTTTTTTTTTCGTTTTTTTTAAAAATCGTTGTTGTTATTGATGATGAAACAGATCTTGAATAGCATTGAATAGATCTGTAATGGCTCAGATCTGTACGATTTATTGTTGAATAGGTTTGTAATTTGCACAAATAATAAAATGATAGATTGTATAGATAGTGATCTGATTACACAGATAACAAATGCATTGAGGGCTCTAATTTGCACAGATAACAAACACATATTAGATTACTACTTGAAAAATAATTTGAATAGATAAATTTCAATAGAGAGGGAAAATAGGACATGAATTTCAATATATGGCATTTCACACATATAGATTTTGAACAGCTAGAATCAAAATTTCAACAAATATAATTTAGAAACAAAAACTGAACAGATAAGAGAGATCAAATTTGTTTAAAAAAATTAAACAGATAGATTTTTAGCAGATGGGTTATATATAAAAAAATTTTAATAGATAGTATTAATTTGAACAGATAAAAAATTTAATTTGTACAAAACTATATTTAAACAAATAAGAGAAAAAATTGAACAAGATAATAAACTTTGGATAGATATTTGTACAAATAAGTGGAAAAAATTGAATAGATAGTTAAAATTTTTGAATAGATAGTCAAAAAAATTTGAGCATATCGATATAAATTGAATAAATAGTCAAAAAAAAAAGTCAACAAAAAAATTAAAGGGTAAAATTGAAAACAAAATGTCCTCCCAAAATAATAAAAGGACTTTTCACCAAATTATTTCATAAAGAGTGGATTTCTCACTAAAAAAAAATATCCACCGGACCTAATACCTTATACTCTCCTTCGATTGGATTTATCACCAATTTTCTCTACAAAAAATAAATGAGAAGATTAACATAAATTAGAGAAATTTTTCCTCAATTTTGTTAGTCCAACAATAACTGCATAGTTTGAAAGGGTTACAACTCAATTTATAATAAACAATTATTGGTGATCAAGTTACAATTCACGTCTTAAATCAAGCAAAAATTACATAAAGTCAAAGCTACAAAAAAAAAAAAAAAATAGCAAACTTGAATTAAGCTTAAATTTAAAATCTAGAATATAAAAGAAATTTTCTAGAAAAAACTTGACTCAATACAAATTTGAGAACACTTTGGAATTAAACATTTAAAATCTTTTCAAATATAGTACACTTGCCCATTAATTCCTAATGGAATTCGCCCAAATTTCAGTGTATGTCATTGCATAACTATACAAACTAATAAATCTTACACATTTTTTAAGGGTAAATCACAATGACATCCCTAAAGATTTGAAAAAAAAAATTATAGTAAATCCCATAATTTTGACATAATTACATTGATCTCCATTTTAATAAGGTTAAATGGATCGAAATTAATCTAGATTGTGAAAAAATATAAAAATAAACAATGTAAAGTATATATTTTCATATAAAAGAGATAATAATATTATTTTTCATTCATATAATTATTAAATTATTGATGAAAAGATGTTAAATGTTATATGAATTAAAATTTCAAAAAAACTCAATAAAATTATGTGGAAACTATAAGGTTTACTGTATATTCTCTAAACCTCAAGGGAGGTGAGTGTAATTTACCTTTTTAAAAAAAAATAAATTAATTGATTACTAATCGGCCATGATAAAAACCCTTAATAAAAAGTAAAAGAAAGTAAAACCAAGGTTAGAAATACACAAAACCCTAAAACTCTACTACTTTAAGGACGAGTTGCTTTGCATTACTCTTTATTGTTTTGGTTCTTCATTAGTTGAGTCTGCTAACTCAAACATCGAAGAGTCTTTGTCGATACTAGACAATTGCTCACTTGAAACTCACAATTTCTCTTGTAAGTTCATCAAATCGAATTTGATCATACAAATCTGGATATCATCATCATGAATTAAATAAGTTTGAAATCTAAAATGTGCAGCTAAATGCCTTCACATCTTTCCTTAGAACCCCATGGCCAAAATTGCTTCTCTCTTCATTTGTTTGGACCCATGCCATAATTCGAAATATACCCTTTGAACCCCATCCCTACAACTTTCACATGCAACTCCCTCATTCTCTCCTTCGACAGTCCCCCTTTAGCGACTTTTCCTCGACTTTCCTCTTTCGTTGACGACCTCTTACTCTTCCTTTCGATATCCACCCCCGTACTTCTGCGACCTTCCTCACATTTCGACAAGAACTTTAACCATTTCTTTTGCTTTTGCGACCATTCGCGTCGTCGTTCAAAAAACCAATTCAAAACAAAAGACTAATGTTTAGTAGTATGTAGTCAAATAAAAGACATATGTTCGATTGTGAATCACCGAACATATTCAACAAGTCCGACTTTGTATAACCGAACGAAAATAAAGATGAAAGAATCACGTGTAGCGGCAACCAAACTGTGAGGTATAAAGAGTGTGAGAGAGAGAGAGAGAGAGAGAGAGAGAGAGAGAGAGAGAGGCGCAAGAGAGCGAGAAAGGGGAGTAGGTTCAACTAGAGTTTGTGGTAGGTAGGGATGGGCATTGGCTTGTTGGCCCGCCCAGCCAGCCCGCCGGTACCAAGCTTATTTTTTTAGGGTTTGAGAAGGGTTGTTTTAGCCCATAAGGTTTGGCGGGGTTAACATTTTCAACCTGAGTATATTAGTCGGCTGGGATTGGAGTTTATACTTTCAATACAACCAAACCCGCTATTAAATTAATTAATTAATTATAATTAGGGTTGCAAAAGAACTGATTTGTTCATGAACAGCTTGGGCTCGACTCGTTAACAGCTCGTTTGAGCTTGGTTCGATTAGCTAATAAACGAGCTCAAGCTACATTTTCAGGTTCGTTTGTTAAACGAGCCGAGCTCAAGTTGACTAAGGCTCGGCTCGTTAAGGCTCGCAAGCCATGGTATATAAGTAAAACAAAATTAGGGTTTCTCTGTGTATCAAATTCATACACTGCTCCTGCTTGCTACTATTTGTAACCTACACATTTTTATCTTATTACTGCTGCAAAACACTCAACAATCCAGATCTGGCCAACACTTGAATCAATCGCACAAACTCATCAACTCTCAGACATTCAAACATCGACGGTAGTATAGTTTCATTGCTTTTGTGAAGATTTGAGACTGGGAGATTATTCTTCTCTCTTGAATCCATTGTGGTAAGTTAATTCTCTTCTCTCTTACTCTCTCTCTCTCAACCATGGTGTCTCACATGTTCATATGCATACTGTACACTTATTTCACCATTGACCCTTTCTCTCTTCTCTTCTTTTAGTCTCAAATTTGCAGAATTAGGTATTTCTCACTACCTCTTCTAATACACACAATGTTATACACATTTTGTTTGTCTTCTTTGCTAGAGTGAAACTTTAATCATGTATATATTTGTTCCCCCCCCCCCCCCTTTTTTTTTGATTGGTTTTTGGTCCCTGTTTTGAACAAATAAATTAGGGAAAATTACAATCTCTTTCTCTCTCTCTCTCTTTCTCTCTCACACACACACACACTCTCTCTCTCTCTTTATGATTGTATTTCATAGTTTTGATATTTGTTTAGTCTATGAAGATGATCTTTGCGTTGCATAATGAGTGCATGCGTATATATATATATATGTGTGTGTGTGTGTGTGTGTGTGTGTGTGTGCATGTGTGTTTATATATCCATATTCAAATCTGGTGTTGGTTACATTTGTCAATAAAGATGATTTACTAATTTTATGCTTTAACAGTTCAATTCTTGGATGCTTTGTTTTGGATAATTTTCTCTCTCATTTCACTTATTTGATTCAATGGTGGTTCAATTAGCAGTACATATATTGTCCCCTATTTTTTTTAGTTGCATAATGAGTGCTCACATTTTGACACACAAAATTATAATTTATTTTGCAAAATTGAATGGCAATGAGCATCCTTGAACCAAACTCCAAAACCAGAATTTGCTCTCCAATTTTGAACATGAATTTGCATTTCAGTTTTGTATGTGATTTTAGTACTTCAATAATATTGTAGTTTATTGTGCTATTATTAGTTGAAATATATATGTATATATATATATATATATAGATATCCATATTCAAATATGGGTCTTGGTTACATTTGTCAATAAAGATGATTTACTAATTTTGTGCTTTAACAATTATTTTTGATGCTTTGTTTGGGTAATTTCCTCTCTTGGTTTTACTTATTTAATATAATGGTTGGTCCAATTTTCAGTTTCTTAATGTATTTAATATTAGTATTATAGTTCAATTTTATATTGATTGTTAATTTATTAGTCTATTAATTTATTTCTTGCATTATTGTTATTTTTCTTAGATATGTCAGATAGACAAATTAATCTCACTTCTCCAGAGCAAGATTCTTGTGCACCGTTTTCGTCGTTTGAGGAGTCATCCACTAATCCACTGATGGATATAGTTAATGAAGATGCAAATGATGTGGATAATTTAATTGAACTGGAGGAAAATGCAAGAGAAAACGAAGTTTTCGAAGACAGCAATCCATTCCAAAAGAAGACTAGGAAACGAACATCAAAAGTTTGGAATGAAATTAAAGAAATGGTTCTTCCAGATGGTACCAAGAAGGCTGAATGCATGCATTGCAAAACAAGATTTGCCATTCCTCCAACGGGTGCTACAACTCAACTTCTTAGGCACTTGAACAATTGTGCTAGACGACAACTTGCTGACAAAAAGCAAAGGGTTCTATCACTTGAGATAACAGGGTCTGACAGTGACCAATGTGGCAGCCTTCAAGTATGACCAAGCAAGATAAGGGAAGCTGCTTCTCATATGATACTTTATCATGAGTATTCTTTTATGCAAATGAAGCATTTTTTTATTTAACAAGTTCATGAAAACTGCTACTCCACATTGGCAAAAGATAACTCGTACCACCGCAAAAAATGATTGTGTGTTGGCTTATGATATAGAAAATAAGAAGTTGAAAACATTATTGAAAAGTGTTAATAGGATTAGCATTACAACCGACCTATGGAAGTCATGGCAAAAAATTCAATACATGGTTGTCATGGATCATTTTATATATAGATAATGATCGGAAGTTTCACAAGCGTGTTCTTACCTTTTGCAATGTACTACCTCCACACACTGGGGTTATCATTGCAGATGCTCTTCACATATGTCTACTTGAATGGGGCATTGAAAATAAGGTGTGTACTATAACAGTGGATAATGCTTCATACAATGATGTTTGCTTGAGAATTTTGAAAGAAACCTTTGCAATGAAAAAGAAGTTGCTTTTGGGTGGAAAAATTTTTCATGAACATTGTTGTGGCCACACAGTGAATATCATGGTGCATGATGGGTTTGGCCAAATATGAGATATTGTTGATAGTGTTCGAAATAGTGTCAAGTACTTGAGTGCATCAGAAGCACGTCTTAATCAATTTAGTGAGATTTCTAAGCAATTGCAATTGCCTTCAAAAAAATTGATTTTAGATTGTCCAGCCCGGTGGAATGCAGCTTATATAATGTTGTTTGCTGCTTTGGAGTTTAAAGATGTCTTCCCTAGATATCAAGAAAGGGATCCAAGTTTTGTTTACATGCCTAGCCATGAAGATCGGGTGAAAGTTAAGATTGTATGTCAATTTTTGGCAATTTTCAATGAAGTCACAAATATCATCTCCGGGAGTGAATATCCAACTTCTAATTTGTTCCTTGCAGAGGTTTGCAGGATAAAAGAAATATTGAATGAGAAGTCAGTGGATGACAATGATTACATTAAGGCAATAGCTTTGAAGATGAAATTTTTTTTTTGACAAGTATTGGGGTGAATGTAATTTGTTGATGGCTATAGCTGCAGTGTTGGATCCAAGATTCAAATTGATGCTTGTTCAGTTTTGTTTTCTAGAGATTTACCCAGAGACAGAAGCTACTAGAAACATTTCCGTGGTGCCTGAGGCCCTGTATGAGCTTGACAATGAATATGCTGTTATTCATACTTCAAGTAACAATGAGCAAAGTTTGCAGCAAAGAACTCAAGAAGCTAATGATTCTAGTAATGCTACTTCTGGTCTTGGAAAAGCTCTCGGGGCGGGAAGATCTAAATTTGAATCTTTTGTTAGAAAAGCTGAAATAATTCAGCCTACAAAATCTGACTTGGACATTTATTTAGAAGAAAGTGTTTACATATGCAATGAAGGTTCGAATTCCCATTTTGATGCATTGGAGTGGTGGAAAGTGAACAACCTCAAGTATTGGATATTGTCCAAGATGGCAGCTGATATATTGTCAATTCCAATCAGTACAGTGGCGTCGGAGTCAACATTTAGAGCTGGTGGTAAAGTTATTGATCCCTATCGAGCATCATTATCAACGGAAGCAGTCCAAATCTTACTCTGTGGATCTAATTAGGTCGTGCACTACATGGACTCAAAAAGGGATCAGATGTAAGTATTTTATTTAATTATTAATTTTGATCCATACAAATACAATGACAAATTCCTTTATTATCAATTTATGTGAAACATAATACTGAAATAATATATTATTGATTCTTTTGATAGACTATGGAGTCATCTTTCAAAGAGATTTTGCTTCCTTAGTTTGACATCTTTGGGTATGTTTCATCTTTAATAAACTAAATTTCTTAAGTACTATCATAAGATTAATTCATATATAATAATTCTACTGTCACAGGTTGAAGGCTCTTGCGAAGTTCCAAAGAAATGAAGACTTTTTTGGTATGTTTTCAAGTGAAATAAGTCAAGAAATTAGTGGTTTAGTTTTTGGTTATTATGTTTTGTTTAAGGATGCATTGTATAATGTCCTATGTAATGTGTTTTATTGAAGGATGCACTGTGTTTTTGGCAATTATGTTTTGTTCAAGGATGCACTATTTAATGCATTGTGTAATGCACAAATTTTTTTATTTTATTACTAGTTGTATATAATTTTTTTTTTTTGGGGTTTGATTTTTTGTGAAAAAAAAACTATGATTGAAAAGTTTATTAAATTAGTAATAGAACATTGTACATCGCTCTCCATATATGAATTGGAATTTCCTTTTTTGAGTTATAGATGGAAATTAGAATTTCGAGCTTGTTTGAGCTCGAGCTCGAGCTCATTTACATTGTCGAGCCTAGACGAGCCGAGCTTGAGCTTTTAAACTATCCAACGAGCCAAGCTCGAACATAATTTATGAAGCTCGACTCGAGCTTGAGCTTCTCCTACTTTGACCGAGCCGAGCCGAGCCGAGCCGAGCCTAAACATCTGAAAGCTCGACTCGGCTCGTTTGCAGCCCTAATTATAATATATTAAATATATATATTTTTGTTAGGATGTAAACTTTATCTTTGTTGATATTATTAAAATTCACATTTGTGGTGATGTGTTATTGAATTTATTTAAGAAAATTTTCAATTTATACACAAAACCGTTCAATTTATAATGATGTCAGTATTTTATTTAAGAAATATAATGTGTAATTGAATTTAATTTTGGAATGTTTTAAATTTTTTTAACATATAGTTCGGTGTGTGGATCTGAGATTATTATTTTTTTAGATTGGGCTTGCACAGATGTAGAGGCTCGATGTTAGGGCCAAGTCAGGTTTGAACAGACACAAAGTCTCTTATTATGTAGTCCCGGTCCAGCACGACTCGACGAATGTCCACCCCTAGTGGTAGGAGGTGGCTAAGATGGAGAAGATGTGGCCTAAATGGGAATTTGTCGCCGTTTTTGGGCCATGAAAGCGTGACGAAGGTGGAGGTAGGTCGCTAGTGTTGTGATTGGTGGAAAAAAGCGTATCAAAGTTGGTGGTGAGTGGTTTAGGATGGTGGGGGTAAAGGTAGGGTTAGGGTTTGGATATGGGGTTTGAAGGTTAGAGATATTAGAGATAAAATTGAAATTTTGTGTTGGGTTAAAATTATAATAAAAAATAAAAGATATTGGGGGCTCAAAAGAAAAAATTGGAGTGCTAATAACAGTACTCAAATTCTAAAATACAAATCACTTTAACCCCAGTTTAATCTAATCACTTCCCCTTCTGACAATCCTCTTCCAACTCCCATTCTTCGCCGACGACCTCCTACATCTCCTTTCGATCATCATCCTTGCACTTTTGCGACCTCTCCTACATTTCAGCAGGTGTCCCAACCCTTTCTTTTGCCTATGCAACCACTCTCATCATTGTTCGAAAAATCAGTTCCAAACAAAAGCCTAATGTTCAGTAGTATGTAGCCGAATAAAAGAAATATATTTGGTTGTGCATCACTGAACATATTCAACAAGTTTGGCTCTATATGTAACTGAGCTAAGATAAAGATGAGAGAATCATGCGTAGTGGTTATTGAACTGTAAGGTATAAAAGAAAAATTGACGGGAAGGGAGGGAGAGAGAGAAAGAGAGAGAGAGAGAGAGAGAGAGAGAGAGAGTCATGTACGAAAGTGGTTCAACTGGAGTTGGTGGTAGGTGGTTGCTAAGACGAAGAAGAGGTGACTGGAGTAAGAAGTTGCCGCTGTTATTGGGCCATGAAAGCGAGACGAAGGTGGAGGTGGGTCGTTGATGCTGTGAATGACGAGGAAAGTGTATTGGAGTTGGTGGTGAGTGGTTTGGGATGGTGTGGGTGAGGGTAGGGTTAGGGTTTGTGACGCAGCAGAATACACGGGGACTAGATATCGTTCTAGTAGACGAAAGGGGGCTCTCGAATCCACGAGAAAAATAGAATCTTGAATCCACAAAGAAAAGAAAATATCTTAATATTATTGATTGAATGAATAAAAGTTGTATAAAGTTGTCTTTGCCATGAGGCTTACATAGTTATTTATAATAAACTAAACCTAATACTTGTAGGAAAAGTAATTCTAAAATAAACTTGGAAACTTAAATCAACACAAATTAGGAAACCTACGAGAATAGGAAACTAAAATTCTAAACTATTTAAAATCCTAGACAAAGTCTAATTCCAAAATAATAAAATTAAGAAACCTAATAATTTTAAAATATTTATACTAAATTAGAAAAATCCTAATAAAATAATATATCAAAAATATTAAAACTAAAAAGATAAAAATTCTTAAAATTTTGTCCTACATCAGACTCCTCTTCTTTGAAAGAACTCGTCCTCGAGTTCATATTAGAGATCTGCCATCTTCCATGCCAAATAAAAAGATACTTGGAATACTTCAGTTGTTTGTCCCTCTTTCGAACATTATATGCAGAGAAGTTTACTTTCTGAAAGTTGTTCTCTATATGCTTCAATTGGTTGACAAGATCAATTGGACAAGCATTGAAAATCAAATTAAATTGCTCCACACCAAGAAAATCAACGAAGTGTATTTTATGTTGATGTTGGATACTCTTTGGACTCTACTCTGTCTTATGTTGGATACTCTCTGGACCCTGCTCTGTCTTAGATTCAATTGGACATTCAATTATCAATCTTGGAATGTCAATTGCAACATCCTCAATCAACTTCTTTGGTGCACATGTCAACTTTATTACCTTATCTTTTATTTCTTCTTTTTCATTGAGTTCAACTAGATCTCCTTCTTTTGCGGTCTCATAACCATCATAATAATCAAGAGATGATAGTTCCGTCATTAGAAGCTCTTGGCTACCTTGAACGTTTTTCTCTTGCTTCACCTCTTCATTGTCTTCTTCAAACATCTTGATCAAAGTAATTTCAGTGACCTCTCGTTCATCAATTTCAACGTTCTCACCATTATTGAAATCAACTTGATTTTCTACTTCAATTGAATGTCTGTTTGGGTTTTCAAAATTTTGAAACATTGAGGTACTCAAAATCTTTTCTTCTTCAATCTGTGGTTGAGTGTGACAAATTTGTTGACCTACAAGACTTGAGTGACCCAAACTTGGCAGAACCATACTCATGTTTCTCGAATAAGCTGTATCCACAATTGCATAATAATTATTGAGTTGCGAAGAATATTGTGAATCAGAATTACCTTGGAACAATTGTTTGGATTCAAGCTTTCTTTGATATTGTTGATACAATATTTGCCCATGATTTGATTGAAGGAATCTAGAACTCATCAACTTCTTCATCTTATGCCACGTCCTAATGGGTTGTTTGTATTGTCGCATTCGATCATACTGCAATTGTTTCCACCATGTAGAAACATAACCTTGTAACTTATGTGCGACATATTTGGCTTGCTTTTCTTCAGAGATTTCCATACACTGAAGGAATTTGTCAACTTTGCGAAACCAATAAATAAAATCCTCGGCATGACAAGAAGTATTAAAATAGGAAATTTCTAGTGGTACTTGATAATTTGAAAAGTCATAATTGATACAATTATTGCTATTGAACACATCACTAAATCTTCGTTGTCGCCTTACCGACTGATACTCACCACCATAATCTTCGGATAACTCATCTTCAGATTAAGGTACTCAAAATCCTTTCTTCTTCAATCTGTGGTTGAGCGTGACAAATTTGTTGACATACAAGACTTGAGTGACCCAAACTTGGCAGAACCATACTCATGTTTCTCGAATAATCTGTATCCACATTTGCATAATAATTATTGAGTTGTGAAGAATATTGTGAATCAGAATTACCTTGGAACAATTGTTTGGATTCAAGCTTTCTTTGATATTGTTGATACAATATTTGCCCATGATTTGATTGAAGGAATCTAGAACTCATCAAATTCTTCATCTTATGCCACGTCCTAATGGGTTGTTTGTATTGTCGCCTTTGATCATACTGCAATTGTTTCCATCATGTAGAAACATAACCTTATAACTTACGTGCGACATATTTGGCTTACTTTTCTTCAGAGATTTCCATACACTCCAGGAATTTGTCAACTTTGCGAAACCAATAAATAAAATCCTCGGCATGACAAGAAGCATTAAAATAGGGAATTTCTAGTGGTACTTGATAATTTGAAAAGTCATAATTGATACAATTATTGCTATTGAACACATCACTAAATCTTCGTTGTCGCCTTACCGACTGATACTCACCACCATAATCTTTGAATAACTCATCTTCAGATTCGTCCTCACTATCATATTGATAACGAGAAGATCGTCTTAAGACGTTGTGATTAATAGGCTGGCCTTGGGCAAATCTCATAGCGCGGTTCCTATTAATGTTGTGACTAATAGGTTGGCCTTGGGCAAGTCCCTTGACTCGAATCCTATTAGATCTTTCTCTACGATCATCGTCAATAGAGCTTGTGCTTCATCTTTCGATGAATGATATCGAGCCAGGAGAAACCTAGCTCTGATACCACTTGACGCAGCGGAATACACGTAGACTAGATATCATTCTAGTAGACGAAAGGGGGCTCTTGAATCTACGAGAAAAATAGAACCTTGAATCCACAAGGAAAAGAAAATATCTTAATATTATTGATTGAATGAATAAAAGTTGTATAAAGTTGTCTTTGCCATGAGGCTTACATAACTATTTATAATAAACTAAACCTAATACTTGTAGGAAAAGTAATTCTAAAATAAATTAGGAAACTTAAATCAACACAAATTAGGAAACCTAAGAGAATAGGAAACTAAAATTCTAAACTATTTAAAATCTTAGTCAAAGTCTAATTCCAAAATAATAAAATTAAGAAACCTAATAATTTTAAAATATTTATACTAAATTAGAAAAATTTTAATAAAATAATATATTAAAAATATTAAAACTAAAAAGATAAAAATTCTTAAAATCTTGTTCTACATCAGATTGGATATGGGTTTGGAAGGTTAAAAATAATAGGGATAAAATTGAAATTTTGTGTTAAATTAAAATTATAATTAAAAAATATAATATGGTCAAAAGGAAAAAAAAAAAAAAGATGTAATAGCAGCAGTCAAATCTAAAGCACGAATCACTTTAATAATGTAATAAATACCATATCAATATCAATAAATAAATAGGAGAAGTTTCTAAATTTTATTAACGTGTATTGTGCCCTAATTTTTGAATAGAGGTTAACCCTACTTTTTGCATGTTGTCTGTTTACTCAAGTCATAGAATTCGGCGATGGACAAAATATTGTATTTTTGTATGCATTTAAAAATATCTAGCTTTTCACAATGATCTGACTAATCAACCATAAAAGGAAAAGCCATGCATCATGTTTGAACTTCAAAAGCTCATAAATCTTCCAAAAAAATGTCATTGACGTCCCCTAACCTCACCACCAGTCACCACCACCACCTCTGTCTCACTAGAATCCAAATGAATAATTAATCTTTCTTTTTTGGGGAGTGGTTAGGTTTTTCTTTCACTTTCCAACACAAGCAGCCCTTTCAGAGATGTGTTGTTTTCCTTTTTTTTTTTTTTCTTTTTTTTTTTTTTCGGTAAATGTTAATTATTAGTTGTTATGAAAAAAAATCTCTGCATCCTTGACAGAACACGTAAGTACTTACACTCCCATTCAATCCCACAAAGGGATATTGAATCTATAATTTGTTTGGAATTAAGCCCTAAGAAAGGTATGTTAGCCAACTAGATTAGATCTAGTTGGTTGAGATATGTTGTTTTCTAAACCACATTATCAAACTTAATGACAATATCTTCATGATTAATTTAAGGTTTATTTTGCAATAAAAAAATCATTAGTCAAAAGACTGAAAACCCTCTTTCAGTCATTCATTGATTGAGAACTAATACATAATGTATAGAGATAGATAGATGTTTATAGGTTCATGGCTATGTGCATGACTTTAAGCTACAGAAGGAGGTGTTGGGATTATTACATTCCACCAACGGAAGCTTACTCATGCACACATGGTTTTAGATAATGGTTTTGAAATTTATATTGATATTTATATCATCATATATTAATTATCAACTTGAATATTAGTATATTTGAAAGATGCAAATGTAGATACATATTGATCGGTGAGACGCAGCAATTTAAACTTTAACACTCTCAGAGATGCTTGGTTCTGAGTTTTTTGAAACCTTTAAATGAGCCCTTTATGCATAATCACAACATTTTTTTTATAGATAAAATAATTAAGTATTTATAATTTAGTTTTATCCACCAGTACCCAAACAAAATTAGCTTATATATATAATTAATAAAATTGTATTATAAAATTTATTACGAAGACTCGAAATGAAAATATGGTTTTATTAGTAAAATTCAATTTATAATATATATATATATATATATATATATAAAATAACGTAGGACTATTTTTGAAAATATGTCAAAATATCTAAGAGATATATTTTGTATCAATGACTGAGATTAATTCACAAATTTATCATAGGGTCAAGATTTCTTTAATTTACGCTCACTCATCTTCTCCCTTGTTCTCTATCTCTCTCTTTAATAGTATAATAAGTAAAATTACCCTAAATTTTGTCAAGATTTGAGGTTCGAGGCGGTTGCCTCTCTTGCCTACCATCAAGGCCGGCATTGCACTCAAGAGAATGATATTTTCATGTATCCATTGCATCCTTACAAGCCCATTATATTTGTAGGCGATTTCGGACTTCTCACTTTAATCTAAATACATGGAAAAAATTAATAATTATTTGTTTTCCACATAACACAAGACACAAGCAAATCGTGTTGAGAGGTAAGCAAATGAAGAAAAAAAAAGAGCTGATAAAAAAAAATGGAAAAACAAGAAAAAAAAAATCTAAAATCATATAAATTAATCAAAATTGAATTATATGAGATGATTGATTAATTTTTGTGCAAATAGAAGAGCTAAAGAAAAAAAAAATTATCTAAGAGGGGATTGATTGGAGAAGTAAACAGCTAATGCATGGACCTTATTGGAATTAATTTAATAAAATTTTACGCTGTGTTTAGTTGAGAAATTTAGAAAGATAAAAAAATATATATATGTAAAATAAAATAAAATATAAATATATTATATTTATATTATATTTATTTTTTTCATTTATCTTTTCAAGTCTTCCTTCAAATTTTTTAACCAAACAAAGTATTAGTGTAGAAGACCTGCAACGAAACACGAGGCAACAGCCAACTCTATTGGATAAGTTTTTGGTAAAGCTTTTGATTGGATAAGAACAGTTGAATTAAAGTCGAAGAAGTTTCAGTTTCAATACTAATATAATAGATAGGTTGTTTTGAAAAATCAATTAAAAGTTATTTTTTATTTTATTTTTTTCAAATATATGTTTAAAATAAATTAAAAATTAAAAAGTAATTTTTAACCCGCTACCCAACAGAAGCCATAATAAGAAAGGAAACACTTCTTTTGGCACATAGGTACCAACATGTGCAGCTGTCCTATTCTATCTTTAACTTGTATAGCCCCTGACCAGCCTCCCCTGCCTCTCTCTCCCCAGCTCCGACCGCCACCTCCACTCCTTCCATAGCCTCTTTTAGCCCATTCTCAGTCTTGGCCGTCCCTCCCCAAACCCTCTATTGTCCTACACATACCCACCCCCTTCCTCATGCTCCCTCGTGATTCCCACACCTGTAGGAAGGAGGAGGGGCTCGGGGTAACAAGAAAGGGAGGAGCTACGAGTGGCGGTTGGAGGTGGTGGCTGACTGGAGGGTAGGGTTAGAGTTAGGGTTATTTTACCATGAGATTAAAATATTTTTACACATTTGGGATCAAATAACACAAATCGCATACTTGGGAACAAAAAGATAATTCACCACAAAAAAATTAAAATTTTATAGATTAAAATTTAAGGATAAAATTATTTTTTAAAAACTAAATAGTTTTATTGGTAAAAGTGTTGTTATTATATTTTTAGTAACAAAAATTGAACATTAGTTTTCTTTTAGGGACCAAATTTTTTGTTCTTAAAAATTTATTTATTAATGATATTTTCAAAATTTTGTCGCTAAATGCCTTGTATTTGACTTTTCGATACCACTTTTTAGTGATTATTCTCATAACGATGGAAATTGATTCCTAAATGTCTTTTATAACAAAATTTTCACTTTTAGAAACCAAAACATTTGGGCTCTAAAACTCTTATATATATTGTAGTGATTTATTGAAGGGCAAATTACATTAATGGTCCTTATAATTTGGAATATGTGTCATTTTGATTCTTGACTTTTCAATTGTGATATATTTGACAATGAATTTTGAATCTTGTTTCAAATAAGGACAATTGAAGATATCATTACTTAATTTTAAGGGCAAAATTATGAATTTGATAAAATATAAACTAATTTGACAAAAATAAATATCAAAAAAATATTTTTGAATTTTAAAAATTTATTTCTACCCACTAAAGATAAAATTATATAAAATTGATAAATCTTTTAGACATCTTTTTTTTACCAAATTAATTTTTATTATGTGTTTGGATGATGATCATATAATGGGTGGTTGTTTTTATTTTCATTAAATTAGTTTCTATTTTTCTAAAATTCAAATATGACGATAACTTTGATATCATTATTAAACCAATCTATTAAATCAAAAAATCCAAAACAAAAAATATTTCATATATTAAATATATGGATTTCACATTCAAATCCTAACAACCACCTATTACATATTATCATCATCCAAACACATAATAAAAATTAATTTGGTAAAAATAAATAAATGTCTAAAAGATTTATTAATTTTACATAATTTTATCTTTGGTGGATAGAAATAATTTTTAAAAATTTAAAAATATTTTTTTGACATTTATTTTTAGGGTAAATTACACCGACACCCCCTGAGGTTTATGTTTATTACAGTTCTCCTCTCACATTTTGAAAATTACATCTCCCCCTGAGGTTTAAAGTTTCATTACAGATTCCCCCTCAGACATTTAATTTTTTTAAATACCAATTTTGTCCTCATTAGGTAAATTACATTGACACCCCTCACATTTTAGAAATTACAATCCCTTTCCTAAGGTTCAAAGTAGCATTACCAATTGCCCCCTCGGTTAGTATTAGTTGAAAAAAAAAAATTATTTGGAAAAACAATTATTTGAAAAAAAAATTTGTTAGTAAAATTTTTAAATTTCTGTTTAAAAACCAACATAAACTCATTTTTTGAATTTACGTTTTTTTCCTCAAATTTACAAACTGAGACAATAATTTATAAACAAAAAAAATTATCAAACAATTTTTTATGACAATTTTTTAAATTTTTGTAAATATAAATTGAAAACTAAAAATGAAATAGTTACCAAACAGGCCTCAAATGGTAAAAATGTCGTAAAATTAACAAATAGTTAAATAAGTTACCAACCTAATAAATGACTTATCAAAAGATTCTTAAGATATGTATGGTTTGATTTTTAGAATTTTTTTTTAAAAATTAAAAATTGATTTGGTTAAGAAATAAAAAAATAATTATCATTTAAGGGTAAAAAATAATTATCATTATAACTTTTGGATAGATTATATACATACGTATGGCTGTTTCAATTTAATTTGTAAAAAATTATTTCTAACCACTCGAAAGGTAAAAATTATATAAAAAATGATAATTATTTTTTATTTTTTATTTCTTAACCAAATTAATTTTAATTTTTAAATTTTTTTTTCTAAAAATCAAATCATACATGGCCTAAGAATCTTTTAATAAGTCATTTCTTACGTTGGTAACTTATTTAATTATTCTTGAATTTTACTACATTTTTACCATTTGAAACCTGTTTGGTAACCATTTCGTTTTCAGTTTTCAATTTATATTTACAAAAATTTAAAAAACTGTCATAAAAACTTGTTTGATAATTTTTTTGGTTTATAAATGGTTGTCTCAGTTTGTAAATTTGAAAAAAAACGTAAATTCAAAAAATGAGTTTAGATTGGTTTTTAAAAAGAAATTTAAAAATTTTACTAACAAATTTTTTTTTCAATTAATTTTTTTTTTCAAATTATTTTTTTTCCAATTATTTTTTTTTTCAACGAATTTTTTTCCAACTAATACTAACCGAGGGAGAAATTGGTAATGCTACTTTAAACCTTAGAGAGGGGATTATAATTTTTAAAATGTGAGGGGTGTCAATGTAATTTATCTAGTGATGACAAAATTGATATTTAAAAAAATTAAATTGCTGAGGGGGGAATCTGTAATGAAACTTTAAACCTCAGGGGGAAGATGTAATTTCCAAAAAGTAAGGGGGAACTGTAATAAATATAAATCTCAGGGGATGTCAGTGTAATTTACCTTTATTTTTATCAAATTAACAATTTTGCTCTTGAAATTAAATAATGTTATCCTCAATTGTCTTTATTTAGAATAAGATTTAAAATTCAAAGTTAAATATGTCACAATTAAAAAATCAAGAATCTAAGTGACATGAATCCTAAACTATAGATACTATTCGTGTAATTCGTCTTTTATAATGAGTTTCCACGTATGGCCCTAACTTTGATGGCATGTGCATAGGAGTTTAAACTGGACGACCAGATCCAAATACTTTTTATATGTTATAAGAAAAAAAAAAATTGACACAATTCAAATATTAATGTCTAAAATGATATAAATCACATATTTTTGAGACTAAAAAGGTAATTAATCCAAATATATATGTCGGAAAAATAAAACAAAAAGGTGATAATACTAACAATGATGGGAGTTGCATATTCTGTTTCCAACACAAATGTTAGAAAATTTTAACAATAATTGTTACAATGGCCTAATTAGAAAATTTTATTTAAATCATGGAAGTTGCATATTCTGTTTCCAACACAAATGTACAAGTCTTTTTCTTTTTCAGTTGTCGAAGAATTCAACAGAACAGGTTTTTCTGTGATGGAGTTTTCATTTATGACAAGATTGTCAAATATTTACGTTGTATTTGCATTATAAATTTGGATAAAAATTTAAAAAGAAAAGAGAAATGAAAAAAAAAAAAAAAAACTTATATTTCATTCACATTTGTTTCACCACTTTTGTTTTTCTTTTCAAATTCATATCTAAATCCATTATTCAAATACAATTCAAAACTTATTATAGTTTATGGAATATTATTGTTTGGTTTTAAAATTCAAAACTTATTTTTAAGTTTAGACATTGTTTGGTTGAGTTTTCAATTTTTTTTTGAAAAACTAGAAACTAGTTGGACAAAAATATACGCAAAAAATAAAATTTTAAATTTTTCAAAGAACATTTCTACCCTAAAAAGGGAAAATTATACTAAAATAATAAGTTTTATTTTTTATTTTTTATTTTTTTCCCAAAATAGTTTTTGAAAATTTTAAGAAACAGTTTGTCAATGTTTTTTAGACACACTTAATTTAGATGCACTGAAAAAAAAATATTTAAAAAATCTAAAATCAATTAAAGACGAAAAAGAGCACTTGTGTGTGTGTGTTGTGCTTTTGGTGTTTCTTTTTTTAAATTTTAATTTCTTCACAAATTTTTAGGTGCATCTAAATCATGTACATTTAAAATGTAAAACAAAATAATAAAAATATAAAAAAAATTATTAAAGAAAAAATATAAAAAAGAAAAAGAAAATTGATAAGTAAGCTCACTCTATAAATCTATTGACGCCAAAAAAAAGAAAAAAAACAAGAAGTTGATAATTAAAGAAAAATATAACAGAGAGAGAGAATTGTGTTAACTATTCTAAGGCATCGTTTGGATGTGTCTGTTTTAGTCTAAAACTAAAAAGTTACTAAAAAAATTAAAAGGTCTATAACCTATACCAAAAAGTCAAATATTCATTTTTCTCTCTACTTTTTACATATTTTTTCATAAAAAACTAAAAAATCATTCTAAACATACTAATTTTTTTATCTCATATTTTAGTCAAAAAAACTAAAAAGTTACTAAAATAACATGTTCTCAAACGAGACCTAATAGACTACCACATTATTGAGTTTAAAAAGTATATCTAATATTTATATTATAATAATATTACTCAAAAAAAATTTAAAACAATTTTAAAAAATTAAAATCAAACAAAGTGGTCTTAATCCACGTAATTTTGTTGCCGTATGACGGCAGGAAGGAAGACATATTCATGGTGGTTGACGGTACATTTTGGTTTGAATTTGTAAAGAAAATTGCAAATGCAAATGGAGTTTGGTGTAAAGTCGGCACCTTTTTCTTTTATCACTCCAAAATGAAAGTCTCAATCAATTAATTATTAGATAAAGTAAAAGGTAAATTACACTTTGTTTGGCATGTAATATTTTTAACTTAAAAGTTAAAAATTTTTAAAAATCAATAATTTATAAAAAAAAAAGTCAAAATTTTCATTTACTCTCTATTTTTTACATATTTTTTCGTAAAAAATCAAAAAAACATTTCAAACATATTAGTTTTTTTTTACCTTATATTTTAGCCAAAAAATTAAAAACTTACTAAAATAGCATGTTCACATACAAGTCCTTAGCCTTCGTTTGGCAAAAGCTAAAATGGGATTTTTTCGCTAAAATAGTCACAAAAAGACAAAATTGGTTTTTTTAGCCTAATAAGATAAAATGTCACAGTTAAACCATAATCATTTCATTTTTTCTCTCATAACAATCAAAAAAGTCAAAAAATCTATCTCAAACGAGGCTTTATAACTCCAAGTTAAAATAGCCAAAAGCTAATCTACATCTCAAACGAACCCTTAGTACTTTTTATGTTTAACCACTCTTTTATTTTGAATCTTAAAGTTTGTTTTCACTTTGACCCTTCATATTTCAAGATTTTCTTAATTTACTTTTAAAATTAATTTTGTATTCAAAATTAGATAGAAAATATCACGATAACTATCACATAATACAAAAAATATAGTATTAATATATTAGGATTTGAGTTTGCGTCAAAGGTGTAAATTATATATAATAAAATATTTTTATGTTACACGACTACCAATGTGTCATTTTCTGTATAATTTTTAACAGAAGTTAATTTGAGGAGTAAATTAAAAAAACTAAAAAAATAAAGTGCCAAAATCAGAAAAAAAAAAAAAATTTAAAGACCAAAATAAAAAAGTAATCACGCATAATGAAGACAAAATGTAATTTACCCATCAAATAAACTTTTACCTCACAATTTTTTCAACTTTAGTCCAAATTGTAATGGTCGCTATACCTTTTTAACAAGAAATGCCCTTTCTCACTTTAGTTCTTACAATTTTTTTTTCCCCCATTTTGGTCCTTTGCAAGGCGTTTTTGCCTTATACTATAAAGAGATAAGTTGCATTATTTTGGGTTTGCAAAAGAATAAATTGTTAGTGTCACCTAACCAGTAATTGCCGATCAGAGGGCATTCCAAAGAACAAATTAGATGGGGAGTAAAAATATAAATAAAACTAAATAAGCAAACGTAAGGAATCAGACTTACCTCCTTCAAATTCCTTCAAATGAAGATATTATACCTTTATATAGGTTAACATGCCATTTATGTCATCCAATGAGCATAAGCCACATGTATGGTTACAAGTATGGCGGCAAACTCATTTAGGTATATTTATCTTAGAACAAATTGACAAGTTGCATCACAAATTATTAATCTAATTTTTTAATACTATGTAAATATTGAGTCACTTCACATGAGTTAATTTTTTTTTCTCCAACATCTCCCTAGCACCTTAAAAAAGTTGTTTAACAAGTTCTTTCAAACAAAACATACCACATTATTCACTAAAATGTAATCTCACTACAACTAGACATTCACTCGACCATCAATTTTCTCCATGCATTCTCTCATTCTATCCATACATCGACCACCTCCCTTGTCCCATCCCGTTATTTTTCCCTTTCTTGATTCCATGCCCTCAATCAATGGTACAAACCTACCACCTGATGTCTTCCATTAATCCATAAACGTCAATTCACAAAGTCTATATATTTCTCCAACAATGCATACCAATTGTAATTTTTCATTTCATCTGATAAAAAGTTAATTTTTGAGATTGGGTAGGCTTGTGGATGGTTTTGGAGTGGTGATGATTTTGAGATTATGTTTGTTTTGCGTTTGAGCTTCGATGGGAAAAAATATTTTAGAACTAAAGTGAAAACTGACCCTTGATCGCGACTAAAATTAATAACCAAAGTGAGAAATAATAAGTAGTCTATAGACTAAAGTGAGAGAATCATTTTTTCAAGGATAAAAGTATGATTTCCCCTTATTATTTTGACTGAACAAACTTACCCTAAACAAATTCCATTGTCAATCATTTTATAATCCAAGTAGTTAAAGAGGCAATAATACGTGGTACACATGCATAGATGAATAATGATTTACGTAGTGGGTTGTAGATGAGATCTTATATATAATATTCTTGTTGAGCAAAAATAAACCTCCAAAATAATATTTTATATGAATACAACAAAGTCACTTGACATGTTGAATAAACTTCAGAATTAGTTTTAAAAAATTACTAAATAATGGATTGAGATCTAATCAAAATAAAAGGATCATGAATCACCAAAAGCAAAAGATCTAAAAAAAAACTAAACAAGAATTAAAATATGTAACAATATGAAGCAAGTATTGCTGCCCTATATGAATATCCAGTGTCATGGTCACATTAAATCAATAATATAGAATTTTTATTTTATATGAAAGAAGCATCAAGCTACCCATCTCTTCCATAGTTCTATTTAATTACATACAAATTGACATAGGTGGGTCTATAGGGGCTTTTGGCCCGCCGCTTAGAGCTCAATACATAATCCAAACACTAAAGCCTAACATTGCTGGAGTCCAACGTTGCACCAAGGACCAATGACATCTAAACACGTGTCAAGAGAAGAACCAGCCACATAAGCAGACAAAGATCCTGCAGAGTTATTATACTACACATCAGCCATTAATGAGTTTTCCTGCAGCATTTAATGCGATAACCCCTTCACGTCGGAACAGAACAACCTCACAATGAACAAAGCAAGATAGAACATAGACTTTCGGCCAACATGACAGGTCGAAGTGGACAAGGAAATGATGAACAAAGGATATAAGCAGGTTTCTAAGACAAAGAGAAGGTTAAGTTCTTTATCTCCATCCTATCTCTATATTCTGTTAATCTCTTTCCTCTAACTTGCTCGTCAGAGGGTTCGCCGAGGGACTCCTGTTCTCGTTGGACTTTTGTGCAGGTTTCTCAGTGGGCCTAGCGATTGGACGACGACGTGGGAGGCCTGGATCTGCCCGACCCGTTCCTCTGGGACAAGTGGTTTCGTCAGTTGGCGCCGTTTGTGGGAAGCTTCCACTCCTTGTGACAATTGTGCTCATTGTTTCCAGAGACCCACTCTTGATAATCCCTACCTACCACCTACAAAGGTGGATGGTTACAACTAGATCCATGGCTTCTCAACACAACGTTGCCGACTCCCAAGCCAATCCTCCTAACCCGAACAACCCACCTCAGTACTTCACAGAACTCACTAACAACATCAACTGCCTAACAAAACCAAGCCTTAATCAATGCTTTGCTTCAGCGAGACCTCCCTGTGTCTGCTCCACCAATGCAAGATACCCCACCTAACCGAGAACGAACCCTGAGCCATCCCTTCCAACAAGCCCACCCCTCCAACTTGGAGGGTTCGCGACCCCCTCCCCAAGACATGAACCCGCCACCTTGGGGTCTACATCCATTAGCCAAAGCACCTGCTCCCGAGGGAGAGGCCAATAGTGTTTAGCCTCCATTCCATTCTGGTGGTGATAATGTCCCTATCTAGGATGCGGAACTCCGAGCAATGAAGCTCCAGCTTCAATGAGTCATGCAGAACATGCAGAATAAGCCCTCCACAACATCCAACTCACCGTCTGTCGCCTCCATCAGGGACAAACCCTTACCTTCTAAGTTTTAAATGCCCTCGATCGACTCCTTCGACGGCACAACGGACCCAGTCGACCACTTGGAGACCTACAAGACCCTGATGGTCCTCCATGCATTCCCTGATGAAATCATGTGTCGGGTTTTCCCCGTAACGCTTAAGGGATCGGCCCGACTGTGGTTTAGTAAGCTGTCGACAGACTCCGTCTCTACTTTCCAGCACCTAAGTGACTTCTTTCTTAGCCACTTCATCGGTGCCCAGTGCCAGCGACGTCTGGCGACCCAGCTCCTCAACATCTGTTAGACGGAAGGGGAGTCGCTACGTAGCTTCGTCACCCGTTTCAACACCGAAGCCTTGCAGGTGGTGGAAAACGACGATAAGGTTATTCTCACGGCTTTTATGGTTGGCTTACGATCTTCCGATTTCCTTTTCTCCCTCTCCAAAAACCCTCAAACCTCCATGGCGACCCTCATTTCCAAAGCCCAAAAATACATGAATGTCGAGGATTCTCTGGCCGCGCCCGCCAAGACTGCACAACCAAAAACCCAACCCTCGGAGAGAAGAGAAATGAATTTGATCCCAAAACCACCCAATCTACACAGCAAACACCTCAATATACCGATCGAACCGCTCGAGCCTACCAATCGACACCTACCCGACCGCCCAGTCGGTTCGAACGGTACACACCTCTTAACTCCTCCATGAAACAAGTCTTAAACCATATCCAACGAGATTACAACTTGAAATGGCCACAACCCTCACGGTCTCTTTCTAACCGGAGAGACCAATCCAAATACTGTCGTTTCCATCAGGACCACGGCCACAACACCAAGGAATGTGTTAACCTTAAAGACCAAGTAGAAAGGTTGATACGCCAGGGACGCCTCAGTCGGTTCACGGTAGCCCGTCCCCAGCAACGGCCAAGGACCGAACCTGCTAGGGGCAACCGCCGACACACCCCCCCGACAACTCGCACAGCTTAACCAAGGCAATGATCGGCACCCGCCGCCACCCCGAGCACAAGGCAACCCTGTCCCCCCCCGGTCGAAGAGATTAGAATCATTGCTGGCAGACTTGCGTGTGAAGGACTATCCCGTTCGGCCCAGCGAACCGAGCTTAGAAAAATCAGACAGGACTTCAACAAAGAAGTCGCGACGTTGGATCGCCCCTTCAAGCACCCCAAGCAGTGGATGGAGGCCATCACTTTTACGGAGACCGATTGCACAGGCATCTGATACCCTCATGACAACCCCCTCGTCATCTCTGCTCTCCTGTCCAATTACAAAATTAGACGAGTGCTTGTTGATAACGACAGCTCTTCAGACATCATTTTTCTGAACGCCTATCACCAGCTCAAGGTCGGAGAAGAAAGTTTGTCCCCTCTCTAAACCCCATTGGTCGGCTTCACTGGGGATCGAGTGACCTTCATAGGCTCCATCGATCTTCCCATCACCATTGGAGAGTACCCATAACAGACCACCAAGTTACCTACTTTCCTTGTCGTCGACTGCCCCTCTGTTTATAACATCATCCTCAGCCGCACAGCCCTGAACACTTTTCAAGCTGTCACATCCACGTACCATCTGGCCATGAAATTTCCTACCGACCTCGGGGTCGGCACTGTGAGAGGAGAGTATACAGTGGCCAAAGAATGCTACGTCGCTTCACTCAAAAAAGTCAAGCTGAAGGAGGCCATGATCATCGAAGAGCTCAATGTCAGAGATGAAGACGAGTTAGTCAGAGGGAAACGAGTGGAAGAACTTGTTGAAGTCCTCATCGATCTTTCCAACCCAACAAAAACAGCCAAGATCGGCAGCCAACTATCCTCCCAAGCCAAGGCTAACCTTATAGCCCTCCTAACCGAGCACAACGATGTTTTTGCTTGGACCCATTCCGACATGCCGGGTATCAATCCTTCATTCATCACTCATCGTCTCAACATCGAGCCCCATTTCCGACCCTTCCGCCAAAAGCAACATGTCTTTCACCCGGAATGCAATGCCCTTATTGCTTTTGAGGTAGACAAACTACTGAAGGCACGGTTCGTCAAAAACGTAGACTACCCCAGATGGCTGTCAAATGTGGTCCTGGTTTGTAAAACCAACGGTAAATGGTAACTTTGCGTCGACTACTCCGACCTTAATCGAACTTGCCCCAAAGATAGTTATCCCCTCCCCCTCATAGATCTGCTTGTCGACGCCACCGCTGGACATCAGATGCGCAGTTTCATGGACGCCTTCTTCGGCTACAATCAAATTCTGATACACCCGGCAGACCAGGAACACACCTCCCTCATCACAGGCAGAGGAACTTATCACTATCGTGCTATGCCATTCGGATTGAAAAACGCCAGCACAACTTACCGACGGTTGGTCAATGCCGTCTTTCACCATCAGATAGGTCGGAACATGGAAGTCTACGTCGACGACATACTTGTCAAGAGCAAACTCTCCTTCGATCATCTGATAGACCTGCGAGAGACCTTCGAAACCCTACGCAAGTATCACATGAAGCTGAATCCGAAGAAGTGAACCTTCGGCATAGGATCTGGGAAATCTTGGGTTTTATGGTCAGTCAGTAGGGCATCGAGGCCAACCCCGAAAAGATCAAGGCCCTGATAGAAATGTAGTCTCCCAAGATGGTCAAAGAGGTTCAATGGCTTACCGGCAAAGTTGCTGCCCTCAACCGTTTTATTTCCCGCGTAATTGACAAGTGCCTTCTCTTTTTCAAAGTCCTTCGACAGACTTTTGAGTGGACCACCGAATCTGAAGAGGCCTTTCAATAATTGAAGCAGTGCATGGCCAACCCCCCTACTCTCTCAGGCGCTCTCAGGCGAGACTCTTTTTCTCTACTTAGCCGTATCAAACACCGCAGTCAGTGTAACCCTCATTAGGGAAGACAGCTCAGTTCAGCGTCCCGTTTATTACATTAGTCGAGCTCTCAAGGAGGCAGAACAGAACTGCCCTTTGCTAGAAAAAATGGCCTTTGCTTTGGTCATAGCTTCAAGACGACTCCGACCTTATTTCCAAGCTCACTGCATAGTGGTCCTCACTGATAAACCTTTGAAGAAGGTACTGCAACAACCGGAACTATCCGGCAGACTTATGCAATGGCCTGTCGAGCTCAGCCAATTTGAAATGTCTTACCGACCTTGAACAGCGATCAAAGGACAGGCTGTCGCCGATTTTATCTTGGAATTCACCAACCCCATTCCAACCACGCCCTCTCCGCCAAGGCAATTCAGCACTAAGGCAGAAGATCCCCACTCATGAACCCTCAATGTCGATGGATCATCCTGTAAAGAAGGTAGTGAGGCTAGTCTCATCCTCACCGCTCCCGAGGGCGGTTATTTCAAGTGTGCCCTTGATGGGTCGTTGAACACACCAAAAATAAACCCTAAACTACACCAAATTCTTTTAGAATAATGGCAAGTCCAGGTATCGATCCACAGGGACAATTGTGAAATTAAACTAATTTAATTGTTAAATTCCTAAATTAATTTTGATAAAAAGATTGATTGTTCATAGCTTAAATTAATAACAAATAAATTAGGCTAAGGAATTAAATTATCAATAATAAATGAAATTGGATTTACTGAATTGGGGAAAAAACTAGGGCAAAGAGTCCACCACTAGCCACATAATTAGGGTTTCCAAATGAAATCAACTATGCTATGGTTTGAACGGATTAATGCTTCGCAACTACAAGCTCAAAGCATTTAACAAGAAGATCATCACATTCAATGTACGAGCACGAACCATCTCAAGTAATACGAGTCGTTCACTCTAAACTAAGGTAATGATACGACTCGTTCCTCGTAGCATGGTTCGTCTCATACCTTGAATGTGAAGGAATAGAAAACTCATGTATGGATAATATTCAACAATCACAGAAAGTCAAATATTCGAAGAAATAATGAAAAATATATAAAAAAAACTTCTAAATCACCATACAAATGTTCAAACCTTTACATATTAAAAATCAAAAAGAAAACTAAATAATTACATGGCTAGGGTTTCATCAAAACCCTAGAAAATGAGACTAGCCACTCATGGAGGAGTGGAAGGAGGTAGATGGAGAAGGAATCACCATGGGAGACATCCTTGAAACTTTTAGTTTCTCTTCCCTTCTAAACCCTAGCCTCTTTCTTTAGGTCCAAACAAGTTCAGCACCCTATTCCAGCCTTTTCCTTGCCTTTCTATACTTCCAATCTCGTCCAAACAGGTTTAAAATGTCGGGTTGACTTTCCCAGAAAAAGTCAACGCACGTGTGGAAAAGTCAACACACTCCAAATTTTGTCTTTCTGCCCATTTTATGCGCCGACTATGTACAACCTGATTAACATCCAACACACATAAAGTATACGGTTTGGCCAGCAAGTGAAGTTAAGAGATTTTAATTAACGGCCTCAATGGTGTACAATTCGGCCTTAATCAGCCCTCCGTTTCCTATTCGACGCCAACAATAATGAAGCCGAATATGAGGCCTTAATAGCAGGTCTTCGCCTAGTTAGAGACATTGGTGTAAGCCATATCCAAGTGTTCAGTGATTCCCAATTGATCGTCTGGCAAATTACGGGGGAATTCGATGCGAAGGACGATACGATGCGAGCTTACAGAGATATTGCACTCCCTCTTGTTCGCCTTTTCAATACTTTCCATATCAAACACATCCCTTAGTCAAAAAACTCTAAGGCAGATGAAATGGCCCAATTAGCCTCGGCTAACCAGTCAGACCTCAGCTATGGTGTCCGTCTGGAATACCTGGTCCATCCGGCTACTTCGCCAATCCAGCAGGAGGTCCACTTCCTCCAAAATGAACCTATCCCATGTGTAGCGGACATCCTTATATTTTTGACAAGTGGGGAGTTACCGGACGACAAATAGTAGGCCACCAAAGTCAGAGCCCGGTCGCCCAATTACATCCTCATCAGCGGCCTACTGTACAAACGTGAATTTTCACGCCCATACCTCAGGTGCCTCAGTCTTGCTCAAGCGACCTACATGATGAGGGAATCCACAAGGGCGTATGTGGTAATCATTCGGGTGCCAGGTCGCTGGCTCATAAAATCCTTCGCACCGGCTACTTTTGGCCTACTCTCAACCAAGATGCCACTGAATTCGTGCTTAAGTGTGATAAATGCCAGTGCTTTGCCAACATCCGACATGCTCCACCTACAGAACTGATTACACTCAGCAGCCCCTACCCATTCGCCAAGTGGGGCATCGACTTAGTTCGTCCATTGTCCATCGGTAGGGGCCAAACCAAGTTCGATGTGGTCGTCATTGATTACTTCACTAAATGGGTGGAAGCGGAACCCCTCGCCACAATCACTGAACGGAACACAACCAGATTTATTTGGCAGTCGATCGTGTGCCGATTTGGAATCCCTCAAGCCATCGTCTCAAACAACGGCAAGCAATTTGACAATGCCAAGTTCAGGAAATTATGTGCAGAGCTCCACATTCGGCCATGTTTCTCTTCCCCAGGTCATTCCCAAGCCAATGGGCAAGTCAAGGTCACCAACGGCTCTCTCTTGAAGATCATCAAAACTAAGTTGGAAGCCGCTAAGGGACTTTAGGCTGGGAAATTACCAAACGTACTCTGGGCCTATCGCACTACCGCCCTAACCCCTATTGGGGAGACCCCCTTTCACTTAACATACGGCGCTGAGGCGGTCATCCCAGTGGAAATCGGCCTACCGACCCCGAGGGTTTTACACCCGGATCCAGAACTAACCGAAGAATTGCGTCGGGCTGACTTAGACCTGATTGAAGAGCTCTGAAAGACCACTGCTATCAGACGGGCCTCATATCAATATAAAATGAGAACACACTACAACCGCAAAATTCGACTGAGGGAGTTCGCAGTTGGGAACCTAGTCTTGTGCGAAGCGACTCTTGATACCAAAAATTCCGCTGAGGGCAAGCTAGCAGCCAAATAGGAAGGACCCTACGTCGTTAAAGCCAAACCTCGCCCAGGCACTTACTGACTCCAAGACATGGAAGGCAGAGACCTCCCCCATCCGTGGAACGCCGAGCACTTGATGCGATATTTCCAGTAAAATGGCATCTCCTATTTTTGTATTGATCAATTGTTGTATGTTCTTTTTGACGACCTACACACTTGTTCGTTTTTGTCCTTTCCATACATGGTGTAAACTTGTGATCAATAGGCTACGCCTTAAATGACAATCGCTTTATATCTCCATTATCTGCGTTATGTTTCAATAACGGCTTGTTAACTATTGCTCAGCCAGACTGAGCACAAAGAGCTCAGCCAAACTGAGTTAGTTAAAGCCTCAGCCAGCCTGAGCACGAAGAGCTCAGCCAGACTGAGTTAGGTAAAGCCTCAGCCAGACTGAGCATGCAAAGCTTAGCCAATCTGAGTTAGTTAAAGTCTCAGCCAGACTGAACACGTGGAGCTTAGCCAGACCGAGTTAACTTAACCCTCAGTGCGACAGAGCTCTCCAAGTCTTAGTCAGAACTCGAATGAAAAATTCGGCCGATCCATTTTCACAATTTAATATCACGACATGGTTGCCATACTTAGTTAAAACCCAAGTTCATGACCATCCATTTTCACTAGTCATATAAGTTAGCCTGTCTGCCCATTTTTAACATTTTTCACATCATGGTTTATTTACGAAATTTTATATTACTTAGCTGTTACAAACTTTCATATTACAACATGGTTTTCCCATTTTTAACATGGTTTAACATTTTCACTTTTCACTGATTACCCATTTTGACCATTTTATATCACAATTTACTTACAAGTTTCATAATTTACCATCCCATATTTACAACTCAGAGTAATGACAACAATTATGTACAAGAAAACTCGTTGTTTTATTCATAAACTTACGCTTTCATACAAATCGTTGCACAAAATTACATATAAACAAAAAAAAAACAAAAAATAAAAAACAAAAAACAAAACACACAAACATAAAATTTTTACACAAATCACTTTTCCTCACTAGAAGCAAGATCTTCCTCTTCAATCCCCTCGTCCAAGGGGGTCTGGGCGACGTCGTCTTCGTCTACCTTCACGAGGCTGAAGTCCAAGTCTGGGAACAGCTCTTGCGCCTTAAGTTTGAAAGTCATCCAGCCGTTGTCCCAGAACTCGCTCATTTCGTGCTTTGTAGAAGTTAGATTGCTGGAAGCTCTGGATCATTTCCTCTTCACTCCTACCTCCAGCGGCCACTCCCGACGACCCAGCCCCCCCGTTTCCCTCCTTCGCTAAGCTACTGGCGACAGCGGTATCAATGGCCATCTGGAAGTCAACGGACCCCTTGAATTGCTCTACAGCCACCATACACAAGTCGGGGTACGCCGCCCTCTTATATGCTAATTTGGCCCTCTCTTCCGCCAGGGCCTTCTCCAATTCCACGATCTGACCATCGACC
Source organism: Camellia sinensis (assembly GCF_055761805.1). Classification (NCBI taxonomy): domain Eukaryota; kingdom Viridiplantae; phylum Streptophyta; class Magnoliopsida; order Ericales; family Theaceae; genus Camellia; species Camellia sinensis. Next base: position 26,882,942 of record NC_138966.1, on the reverse strand, counting down.
TCTTCCTTGTTCTTGACCGCCTAGTCACGCAGTTCTTCGTTGTTGGTTATGGCCTCCTCCCACCTCTCGTTGGCAGTGGTGCAGGCTTGCTGGACCTACTCTAGCTTCCTCTTCTCGCGCGCCAACTCGAACTCTAGAGATACCGCCTTATGGCGCTCCACTTCGAGCTCTGACTTGGTTGCGAGGAGCTCGGCACTAGTTTGCCCAGCTGAGTAGCTCTGCACCAACGCCAACACTTCTATGTTCTTCATCTTTTGCGCATACTCTAACCCCTTTGCGCATGAGCTCCGAGCGGCCCTCCTCCAGCCCGCTGTCTCAACCCTTAGGTTCTGCAGCTGGGACTTCGCCTCTTCCAACTGGGCCCTCAGCGGCTCTACCTCCATCTTCGAGCACGCTGCTTTGTTCATCAAGGCAGTCGCTAGGGTCGCGGCCTCCATCTGGGCTGAACAAAACCCTCTCAGGAGGTCGGCCTTTGTCAATCGCGCCATTGACCACACGGCCGCATCCTCCACCACTCCAACAAGGCGGTCAGCTGCGACCTTGGCTTCCTCTCCTTCTGCCGAGCAACCTGCCAGTGCGCGCGTGTAGTACAACACGGTCGCCAGCGCGGCACTCGTCTCTACCTTGCTGATCCCAGTCTTCCCTTCACTAGGATTGGGGGTTGCTTCTGGTACAGGTACCATCGTCGCCACCATATGGGCACTTGGACCCAAGTGTTCTTCCAGTACTTGGGTGCTTGCACCCTTGTCTTCCTTCGCCACTTGGGCGGTCTCCCCTTCTGGAGCTACCTCCACCCTTTCCTCATTTATCTTCCCCACCATAGAGGCATCCTCGCTCCCAACCTTCATATTTTTCGAGACAGCAGCGTCTTTTCCCCCCTCTACAGCCGCCCTCTTCTTCCTTGTCTTCTTCAACACTGCCTTCACCTCCTGCTTTTCCCTCTCCTTTAGCAGGTCTACTGGGGGCTAGGAATGGCAACGGGGCGGGGCGGGGGCGGGGATCACCCTCCCCGCCCCCAATCCCCAATGACAGAACTTCCCCCCGTCCCCGTCCCCGTCCCCGACGGGGAACTCACTACCGCCCCCACCCCCGCCCCCTAACGGGGATCAGGTTTCCCCGGCCCCGAAAGCTCCCCGAGCTTCAACACTAGAACAACAAATCAGATCTAAATGTAAATTTACAGATTTAAATTTAAAAAAACAAATTACAGATCTAAATTTACAGAGAGAACAACGAGAGAGACTAAATTTACAGATCTGAATTTACGAAAAAAATTACAGATCTAAATAATAATCACAGATCTAAATGAACAACGAGAGAACAACGAGAGACAGATATAAATTTACAAAAAAAATTACAGATCTAAATAATAATCACAGATTAGATCACACACAAACACACACATACACACAGATCTAACAGAGAAACAGCGGTGGTGGTGATGTCCCGTCGGTGAGAGAGACCAGCGGTGGTGGTGATGTCGCCGTCGGTGAGAGAGGGGGGGTCGGGGCCAACGGTGGTGGTGATGTTGCCGTCGGTGAGAGAGAAGGGGGTCGGGGCCAGAGAGAACAACGAGAGAGAGAGAGTTGAAACGAGAGAGTGAAAGAGATAGATATATCAGAGTTAGAGATAGAGAGTGAGTGTGAGAGATATATCAGAGTTGAACACATATTTGGTTTATTAAATATACGGTTTGGTTTTGTTTTTATATATATATATATATATAAAGGGTATAAAAGTAATTTCACTTCGGGGAAATTCAGGGATGGGGCCGGGGCCGGGGATCTGGCCGGGCCGGGGCTTAAACATTGATCACCGTCCCCAGCCCGAAACAAATCGGGGATTGATTTTCAGATACCGTCTTCTCTCCGTCGGGGGTATTTTTCGAGGAAAAACCGCTTAAATCGGGGTCGGGATCGGGGATCCCCGTCGGGCCGGTTTCAAATTGCCATCCCTACTGGGGGCGGTAGTGGGGCAAAGTCAGTTAAGACTTTGTCTCCCAGCAGTTTGGAACGCGGTCGAACCCTCTTCCTCATCACCAGTTAGGGGCAGGCCCCAACTGTGTCTCCTTATACTTGTCCGCCTTGGCGAACGCTCTTCTGTCTTTCGCATCCTCTGCCTTCCTCCGTGCCTCCAGCTCCTCCGTCGGCTGCGGTCCTAGTCTCAGGGCAAAAAGGGTTGAAGGAAGGATCAACTCATCCCACTTCACCCCCTTCTTCTCCTTTCACTCCTTCACCTTCTTCACCCTATTTTCGACTTCCACATCTAATTTTGGCTCCACCGATTTTGTGGTTACTTTCCATGTTGTGCGAACTCTTCTCCCACCGTTCGCTAATACATAAAACCATCTCGGCCTCCACCCCTTCACCGAAGATGGCAAGCCTGCCACTAGACCTTGGCCCGCCATTGCCTGCAAGGTCACCCACGTCTCCTGTAGGAGAAAAATTTCTCCAGTGTCATTGCCGCCCCTCCGGTAGCCTGCGGCCAAGCGCTCGCACAGGCCATTAGTATTTTCTAGGCGTTCGACATCAACTGCCTTGGCACCACCTCTAGCTTGTTAAGTACGTCTACCACTATTTGGGGGAGTGGTAGCCTCAGACCCCCCCGCAGTGCTTCCTCGTATAAGGTGAACTCTACCGGCCATACATCCGACGCCCTCTCCTTCAACGTGGGCAGCCTCAACTCTATTTTTGCAGGAATTTGGTACTTTCTCCGTACCTCATCCAACTCCTCCGCCGTAAAAGTAGATCTGTCTGCCTTGGTGTGCCAGTGGTCCGGCTTCACTTGGCTAATTGGCCTAGCGGCCGCGATCATCGTCATCGGACGAGCCCGCGCCCCTTACGCAGCTCCCCTCTCCTCCCTCCGCTCCGCTCGATACTGTTCCACCAACTACACTGCGTCGTCTTCCCCCAAAGAGTCTAGTCTCATGGTTGGCACTTCATCTCGAGCCATTCCTCCTATGTGTCTGTGTATAGCTTCGGATACTGGCATAAGGAAGTTCGCAAAGTGTTGCAGAGGGTATCACACGAAACAAATGAGTTCACTTTTGTGACAAGTTGGTTTTTTACGATAAGGTAGGTAAAGCGAATAACTCCAAATTCCCACGGTTTGCCTATATTCCAAGGGTCAATATTAAATTTTGCCAGTTTGAAATTTTTTGAAAACTTCCGTCTCCGCCTCTTCAATGCCCTATATCAACTTATCCCTTCATTTCTTGCTGACGCATCATTTCCCTTATTACGGAATTGTGCCACGTGTACGACCACGATCCACTACTCTCTCCTCCTCCCCTATCTATTCCACTTCACATCATCACGTATCACGCCGCGCCTCGAGCCCCGCGCGGCGCCATTCCCCTTCTCACTCGGTCACCCTTCGCGGTCAGCCCTCCTTGCAGTCGACCTCCTCACCTAGTCACCTTTCGCGGTCAGCCCTCCTCGCAGTCGACGTCCTCACCCGATCACCCTTCGCGGTCGACCCTCCTCGCAGTCGACCTCCTCACTCGGTCACCATTCGCGGTCGGCCCTCCTCACAGTCGGCCTTCTTCCTCGGTCACCCTTCTCGATCGGCCCTCCTCGCAGTCGTCCTTCTCCCTCGGTCACCTTTCGCGGTCGACCCTCCTCGCAGTCGGCCTTCTCCCTCGATCACCCTTCGCGGTCGCCCCTCCTCACAGTCGGCCTTCTCCCTCGGTCACCCTTCGCAATCGGCCCTCTTCGCAGTCGGCCTTCTTACTCGGTCACCCTTCGTATTCGGCCCATCTCCTAGTCGGTCTTCTCTTCGTCGACCTCCACAACCTCCGTCTTCTTCTTTATTCCCTTCGTTGGACTGAAGCTGCACTTGGGAATGGAGGACTACTGACGTAGGTGGACCTATAGGGGCTTAAAGCCCAATACATAATCCAAACACTAAAGCCTAACATTGTTGGAGCCCAATGTTGCACCAAGGACCAATGACATCTAAATACGTGTTAAGAGAAGAACCAGTCACATACGCAGACAAAGATCCTGCAGAGTTATTATACCACACATCATCCATTAATGAGTTTTCCTGCAGATGCAATAACCCCTTCACGTCGGAACAGAACAGCCTCACCATGAACAAGACAGGCTAGAATATAGACTTTCGGCCAACATGACAGGTCAGAGTGGACAAGGAAAGGATGATCAAAGGATAGAAGCAGGTTTCTAAGACAAAGAGAAGGTTAAGTTCTTTATTTTCATCCTATCTCTATATTCCGTTGATCTCTTTCCTCTAACTTGCACGTCGAAGGGTTCACCGGGAGACTCCTATTCCTCGTTGGAGTTTTTTGCAGGTTTCTCAATGGGCCCAGCGATTGGACGACGACATGGGAGGCCTGGATCTGCCCGACCTATTCCTCTAGGACAAGTGGTTTCATCACAAATAAGATTGTGTATGATATATGTTGAAATTATATAATTGTATCCACTTTAATTAAACCAATGAAAAATTATATTTATACATAATTTTTATATACAAAAAAATCCTTCAAAATAATGTGGCAACAGTTTTATGATTAAAAATTATTTTGTGAATGCTTGTATATTTGAAAAAATGTGGTCAAAGTCAATTATTGAATTGAATCTTTTAGGCAGAAAGTTTCACTAACAAATCCTCCGTCTTAATTTACAAGAGCTAAACATTTAACCAAATTAAGACATTTCTTATGGCATTCACATTGTCTGTCCTCTTTATTTTTATTGTTCTATCATTTATTCTATATTCCATGGGAAAAAAGTCTCGGGAGCAGAGTAAATTTCACAAGGGTAAATTACTAACCCATCTTCATATGTTTATTTAAATTATAAATTATTTTTTGTAATTTTAAAAATTATATTATGCCTCTTAAAGTTTCTAATTTCATAACGAATATGTCCTTTTATTAATAAATCATCAAGTTAATTGACAGTTTTTAATAATGTTAAAATTTTATTTCAATTAATAATTTAAAAAATTTTATTATGTGAACAGTTAGAAATTTCACTTTTTCAATTAATTCTGTTAAATAAAAAAATCTAAAGTTTCAAATTTCATAACAAATATGTCCTTTTATTAATAAATCATCAAGTTAATTGATAGGTTTTAATAATGTTAAAATTTTATTTCAATTAATAATTCAAAAAATTTTATTATGTGAACAGTTAGAAATTTCACTTTTTCAATTAATTCTGTTAAATAAAAAATTCTGACATGGAGGCATTTGTAATTTTGCAAACCACAAGAGACAATTTGTATTTTAAGCAAACATCAAGGGGTGTATTTATAATTTATCCATTTTACAAGTGGAAATTCTTTTTTTAATTTAGGTCTTGTTTGGCATATATTAAAAAAATCAAACAGTCATTATCCTATTTAAGTCACATCATCTTATTTAAGTCGCATCGCCTCTCTACCACATCACTTCAAACCCAACTCATATTTCATAAAAAGTCAAAAAGTACACTTATTTAGAATATCACAAACCACCCCTAACATTGGTTTGCTAATTAATTCCCCTAAAAAAAATAAGATATTCCATGTCAGTAGAATTTTTGAATAATATTATATGTAATTGATATATTAATTAATGTATTAACAGATGATATGACATAATTTAAGAAATTTAGTTTTTATAATTTGTAAAATAAGTGGGATCATACTTTTAAAATGATAATGCCTCCGTTTGGAAAGTAAGTTGGCTTTTTGACTTTTTTGGTTATTTTAACTTGGGCTAAAAGGCTTGGTTTGGGAATGACTTTTTAGTTTTTTTACTTTTTTGATTTTTTTGTGAAAGAAGAGTGTAATGATTATGGGTTGGATGTGATGTTTTGTTTATTGTGGCTAAAATAGCCTATTTTGTCTTTTGTGGCTATTTTAACCCAAAAAAATCCCAAAAAGCCTCTTCCCAATCAGAGGCAATATATCATATGTTAGTACACTAATTAGTTTATCAATTGGGGTGTAGAACACCACCATAAATTTTTTGAAAAGAATTACAAAACCATGAAAAACTTTATGATTTCAGTATTTAATACTTATAAAATTTATCATTAATTTGAAATATTTTTCTAAGGACTTTTTTTAAGTGTGCAACTTACACCTTACACTTATGCCTTTTTGTTTGCTGTCCTGTTTTATGTTTACACATTCCATTTACACTTTTTGTGTTGGTTGCATATGGTGTGCAACCTTAAGGAGTTGCACACCATAATAGGACCTTTTTTCTAAGGCCAAGTTTGGCTAAACTAAAAAGTACACTTATTTCATCTTTTTATCTTTTTTGGGTCACATCAATCAACATTTCCTTTCTACTTTTTCTACACATAATACAAGAAAAGTCAAAAAGTACACTTATTTAGTCTTCTCAAACTTGGCCTAAATCTTGGGATAGGCGAACAGTCAAGCGTGTGGCCCAATTAGGACCTACGGAAGACACGTGCAAGCATGTGGGTAAAGAAAGGATAATTATTCAGCAATTTCAGAATATAGATACGTGAAATTTTATAATATTGTGATTTGTAACTGGTGAGTAGGTGGGATATTATGTTGAGTGATTAAAAAATATGAAGAAACATATTAAATGATGATTAATTAAGAAATACAAACACATAATACTCCGTAAAAATTAAATAATTTCCCGTAAGGAGAGTATCACCGTCAGAGGACCTGATCCATCAACATCCAGGTCGGTCCATATTCCATGGCCCATCAGATTCCTATCTCCTTTGAAAGTGAGATGTCATTAGTCATCTAATCTGATGTCTCAGATTGTTTCTATTTTCTTTTTCTTTTTCTTTTTTAATATTTTTTTAATCACAATTGTTTACAGAGATTTAAAAAAATAAATCAAAGAATTATAATTTTCAAGACCTCTATCACTGGAACAAGTTGTTTGCTTTTCAAAATTAGTTATTTTTTTAATTAGTAGTTTATCAAAAAAAAAAATTCCTGAAAAAAGCGTTGGAACTATTAACAAATCCCAATTAGAACGTGTGAAAGCATTAGTCTTAAAAATAAATTGAAGAAAAAAAAAACAATTGATTTGAAATTTATTAAAATTAACGAGGTAATAAGAAAAAAACAATAATTCTACACACTAGAAAATTTTCACATACAAATATCAGTATGCAATGTTATAACATTATATTTATTTTGGTAGAGTATGAACTTTATTTAGAATAAATCGAGTTTTACAAAAATATTCACTCTTGCAATATAACATATATTGTGCCAAAATTTTTGGGATTTGGGGATGCTGCTGCACGCCCAAAACGACTTCGTTTTGGGCGCCAAGGTGGATTTAAAATTAATTCCGCAGCACCCGAGCTTCGAACCCCTGACCTCTCCAAGAGAGGTGCTCGCGCTTACCACTGCGCCGGTTAGTATCCTTACTATTACTAAGGACATATATATTATTTATTATATTGTTCAAACGATCAATACACCCAAGTGCTGTCATAAAATAAATAAATAAATAAATGTATATAAATCTAGATAATAGTATCCTTAGACAATGAAACTTTTTTACAATTTTTTAGTCATTCACAACCTCCCCCACAGAATTGAAACGTAATATTTTTATTTTATTTTTTACCGTAATTCTTAGATAAGGGTATTTTTTTTTGAGACATATTTTGAATATTTCAAATAGGCTTTATAGAATTTCGTTTGAGCTTTAGAATTTTTTTTAGTGTTGTTTTGGATGAACTTATTGTAGTTTTTGGCATAACTTGATAATTGTTTGTTTAATTATTGATTTGACAAATTATATTGTTTATTCTTTGAAGTAGTCATTTTTTTTGTCAATTTGCTTCTTGTTTAGATGAATAGGTTCAAATATAGATATATATATATATATATATATATAGAATTGTGTGGCATCATTAATTAATAAAAAAATATAAATTAAATTGAATGGACATTATTTATTTTGTCACTATGAAATTAAGAACTATATAGTAAAGTGAGATGATGACATCCATGTAGTTAGATTTATATACATTTATTTATTTATTTATTTATTTTATAATAGCACTTGGGTGTATTGATCGTTTGAACAATATAATAAATAATATATATGTCCTTAATAATAGTAAGGATACTAGCTGGCGTAGTGGTAAGCCCAAGCACCTCTCTTGGAGAGGTTAGTGGTTTGAAACTCGGGTGCTGCAAAGTTAATTTTAAATTTACCTTGGCGACCAAAACGACGTCGTTTTGGGAACGCAACAGCATCCCCAAATCCAAATTTTTGACATATGACATCACAATACTATTTATATTACAATTTTGATCCACTAATGTTAAAAACACTAATTAGTGTTCTAACTAGCACACTAAGTAAGGCATAAAATATATTGTATATATGGGTTTCATCACTTTATATGGATCTCACCTAACATTGTATGTAGTTAGTATTCTAATTGATACACTGATTAGTGTTCCTACTATTTTTTATTTTGAGCAATTGAGTTGTTATCATAATATTATATCTATATCGAAAGAGAGATTTCCACCGGACTGGTGGGTCAGACAAAGTCCATTAAGGCTCAGCGTTTGCGACCTAACAATGTGAGTGCATCTTACTAGAGGTGGGTATCGGCCAGCTGGCCCACCCAGCTTTGTCCTATTTTTTTAGGATTTAGAAATATTATTTTAGCTCGTAGGGCTAGATTAGGTTGATATTTTTAGCCCAATTGATTAATGGGCTGGGTTTGGAAATTATATTTTTGACCCGCCCCGCCCCGCCTCGCCTCGCTACATATTTAATTAATTAATTTATTTATCTATATAATAAATTAAATATATATATATATACCCTTTTATTGTTGGCCATGTGATTTGTAAAATATTCAAGTTGTCAATGCTTCGTTGAAGACATTCGCAAAAAATATATTTAAAGAAATTTGAAATTTAAATTATGATTTTATTTTATTTTGTTTTGTTTTGTTTTGTTTTGTTTTTTTTTTTGAGTTTGATGCATTATTAATAGTTTGGTTTAAAAAAATTTGAACTTTTGGAATTATGGGTGCTTTTGGTTTAAAAAAATTTGCAATGTTTTAATTAATACAGTATTAAATCTTTAATAGTTAATTGCTTTACAGGCCTTTGTTTATTTATGAAAAAATAACAAGTATTATAATGTTTAATTTCTTTTTATTTTTTATTTTTTTTATAGCTTATGTATATGAACCGATGGATGAGCTTGGGAATTATAATTTATTGGGGTACTTACGTGTAGGTCTTAATAAGTGAATTTATTGTCTAATAGGTCTTATGGGAAAAATTTATCATAAAAAAGTCACTAATTGTAAGTTTTAGCGACAATTTATAAAAATCATGACAAGTCACTAATTGTCAATTTTTATCGACGAATGTAAAAAATTGTCACAAAAAAATTATTTTTAGTGACAATTTTATCAAGACTTATTTTCAATAAGACTTGATGATAATTAAGTCTAACTATTAGGACCAATTGATAGTTTATCCTAATTTTTTTTAGGACTGGACTTGGGTTGATTATAAATACCCGATATTCAAACTGGGCAGGTTTGAGTACACACAAAGTCCCTTATTGGTAGTATTGGTCCGGCTTGAACTCGACCCGGTGAATGACCACCCCCTACATCTCACACACTTGGAGCATTGCACAAGTGTTGGGCCGAGCAAGTGCATCCCATATATTTGTGACAAGTGTTGGGCCGATTTGGCTTGGGATTTTACTTGATAAAGCATGACGCGAGGCCTTAGTCTATAACTCGGTAGCCTTTGGACACTTGGAGCATAGCACAAGTGTTGGGCCGAGCAAGTGCATCCCATATACTTGTGACAAGTGTTGGGCCGATTTAGATTGCGATTTAACTTGGATAAAGTATGACGTGAGGCCTTACTCTATAACTCGGTAGCCTTTGGACCGAAATGAGTAAGGAAAAGTATTTGTAGAAATAGAGAACAATTGGGAAAAAAAGATTTGCCCAATTGTCGGCTCAAGATCAAATAAGTTTCACATCTTAAGAATGTGCTTTATCCTTAAATCATAGTGGGTTAGGTTATGAATAGGAATTACAAGTCCACTGGGACACTACTATGCTGGAGACATATAAAACCCTCAGAGTTCATCTGATAAAGGGTAATGTAATTTTAAATACTCAGAACTCGAGTTTGTCTGTATTTGATCCTAATTCGATCTTAGGTATTGTAGGGTTTTATGACACACACTTGCCAATAAGCTTACGTGTTCCTTGATTTAAATTACAAAATTAAAAAATTATTAAATATTTTATTTTAAAAAGTTATTAAATATTTTATTTATTATTTAAATATTATTTTTAACATATTATTGAAAAAAATTATGATGGAAGGATGGTGGTCTATATGCAAATAAATAATAAAAAAAAAAAACCATAGAGTTAGAATTACTTCTTTAACACAATAACTATTGCGCTTGTGATAAATTTATATAAAACGCATTTTTACAATGTTATGGTTTTAAGAAAATATTACATCGTTGGAGAATACTCTTATTTTTTTCATAAAAATAGAAGGAAAAATAATGAGTTATTAATTTCTTCCATAGTTCCACTAATTGTAGCTCTAGACTTTTAGAAGGGCCTTTGGGGAGGCTTTTATTTGTACATTAATTTATTTCAGTTCACATCATACATAAATATATTTTAATTAATTTTTTTTTCTCAATTCAAACCATTTAATCCATATAATATTCTAAAAATCTTGATGTCAAAATATTTTTATGGGAAAATTACACTATATTCTCACAAAATGTCGATATTGATGAAAAAATGAGTTTAATTATTAATGTCTATAAATTTTATCATTGATTTAAAAAAAATTAAAAATACATTGAATTTTAATTTTTTTTAATCTTATTTAGTGGTATTTCCAGAAAATTATTATAGATTTATGAGAAAATTAAATAATTTAATTATTTAATATTTGTAAAATTTATCATTAATTTGTAAATATATATTTTTAAATTACACAAAATTATTGGCTTTGTTTGGTTTGTGTTTTAGAAATTTTTTCAAAAAATGAAAACTAATTTAATAAAATTAAATGAAAGAAATATAATTTTAAAATTTTTAAAATTATTTCTGACTTCACAAAAGATAAAATTATATAAAAATAATAATTATTTTTAATTTTAATTTTTTTATCAAATTAATTTTTAATTTTGTTTTTTTACAAATTTTTAAAATAAATTTGTGAAAACCAAACTAAATATGGCAATAATTTTCTCATATTTTTATCGTGAGAGAGGAGGAGAAGTTTTTGGGTGGGGGAAGGTGTGGAGTTTTCTTTAATAGCCTACTGAAAACGTCTCAACTTTCAATCTGAATGATCAATTAAAGACCTCCCAAATATATATGAACACAGACACTATTTGTTTAGGAAAATGTTTGAGGGTCACAATTTTTGTGGTTACAATGGCTTAAAACTGTCAAAACGACGTCGTTTTGGCATGTTTTGCACCCAAAACAACGTCGTTTTGACAATTTTGAGCCATTATGACCCCAAAAATTGTGACCCTTTAACATTATTGGTTTGTTTAATACATAAAAATAAAAATAGCGCCAGAAGATAATTGGCAGGTGTGATGTGAGGGCAGGGAGGAATTAGCCTTTGTTTGGCTAATTTAGGATTATTTTAGAAAGATTGTTATAATTAATTTTTTGATTAAAAATTAACTATAATCAATTTTTTGTGATAGAGGGAAGTGGGTTATAATCTGAGAAGTGGATTATAACCCACTTTTCAAAAGACTCCTTAGTTAGATCTAAAAAATATAAGTAAAAGATAAAATAAATGAAATAAGATTTGATTTGGCATGATTTACAAAAATTAAAAAATCAAAAAAATATTAAAAAAAGTTAAAAAATTCATGCTATTTGGAAGAAATTTATAGGGAATCCTAGAGTGCAATTTTGCTATTTAAATTCAATTACTCAAAAGTCAAAAAATTAAAAATCAAAAGTTAACTAGGGTAGAATGGTCATTTTGATTTTATTATACATCGTTTTGTAAAAAATCAAAAGTTATTTCAAACATACCTCTTTTTTTTTCTCTATTTTTTAAGTTAAAAAGTACATTTATATAGGACATTCTATACAACTTCAAGTCAATAAAATAAAATATTATATTTAAATCATAATCATTTAAAAAAATCAAATCAAACAAATTTTTTAATCCTAAATTTAAAAAAAATCAACTCAAAAAAATCAACTCCACGAGTTTTGATTGGAGAATTAAGATGTGTATAAAAAGGGTTCCAAATACCACTCTCTTTCCCTCACTTTTTGGCCCCTTCTCTTCTCTTTCCTTCCCTCCCAAACACCACTACACAATTCTGCTGACTCCTCTCTCTCTCTCTCACTACCCACACGCTCACAACAAACCAACCAACCAACCAACCCACCCAAACTCTCTCTCTCTCTCTCTCTCAATCATCAAACTCCCCCAATTGAAGCAAAAACAGCGAGAGCAAAAGGCTTCTCTCTTATGGACCACCACCAGCACCACCAACAGCCGCCGCAGCACCACCGGCAACCACCGCAGGCTGAGATGAAATCAAGATTCAAGAGAGTATGTGTTTTCTGCGGTAGCAGCCCCGGCAACAAGCCCAGCTACCAGCTCGCTGCTATTCAGCTTGGAAACGAACTGGTAACCATTTCCCACTTGTTAAAATTTCATGAAACAATTTGAATTTGAAAACAAGTCTCTTATTTTTCTTCTTATTAATTGATTAACAATTGCCAAGAAACATTCTTATTCTTATTGTGATTCTTTTTACTTCAAAGTGAAATCGAATTTCAGAGACTAAAACACAGAACAAAACGGCTCTGTGTTTTTTTGGAACCATTTGGTTTTTTTTTGAATTGGGTATGGGACGTTCTGGTTGTATCCAACTGTGTGGCAGTGAATTAAAATAGAAAAATGCTTCCTTACCCGAATTTGTGTGGTTTGGATGACTCGAATATGTTAAAACGATATCGTTTTACATTCAAAATGAAATTATTTTGAGATATTCGACTCATGAAAATTCGGACCACCTAGTATTGATATTAAAATATGAGAATGAAATCATGAATGAGTGAGAGAGTGAGAGAGAGAAGGTTCTTGGTTGAATCTGAGTTACGTGTCATAGTGTTTATGTGAATAATATATTAATTAATAAAGTTATAAATAAATAAATAAATGGGCAGGTTGAGAGGAACATCGACTTGGTGTATGGAGGAGGGAGCGTTGGGTTGATGGGTCTAGTCTCCCAAGCTGTCTATGATGGTGGCCGTCACGTCTTAGGGTAATTTCTTCTTCTCTCTCTCCCCCTCCATCTCTCTCTTCTCCACTCATAAACTCCATTATTTATTTTTTTGCAGAGTGATTCCAAAAACTCTTATGCCCAGAGAGGTAATTCACTGCACTTGTTTCCTCCCTCCTAATTTCAATTAAGGCTTCGTTTGGGAACAGGCTAATTTAGTAACTTTTTGGTTATTTGGCTAAAAAAGTAGGTAAAAAAAACTTATATGTTTAGGATGACTTTTTGGCTAATTACGAAAAGATGTGCAAAAAGTAGAGAGAAAAGAAAATCTTTGACTTTTTTGTATGAGTTGTTGGCTTTTTGGCTAAAAAGGTAACTTTTTGACTTTTTGACTAAAAAGGTAAGTTCCCAAACGGGGCCTAAAGGGCTGTAAATAATATTGGTAGATGTATAAAATATCTATAAAATGCAGAAAAATATTTTAAAATGTGTAAAAGTTGCATTATTGAGATTTTAATTTTGTGTGTGTGTGTTTTTTTTGTTTTTGTTGACAATTCATTAAGTTGTGATTAGCATGACTCAATAGTCAAAGTATATTCTCTTTACAGTTTCTTTCAAATGAAAGTGATAGAAAGTGAGGGAAATAGAAACAATATTAACATTTTAAATAACTATTTAATTTCCTGCCTTTTTTTTTTTTTTAGATATATAAGAAGTTATCTTTAACTAAAATTTTGAACTTTTGTATCATTTTTTTATAAAATTTTCATCTTAATCAAATACTTGTAAGAAAATGTTTTCTTGCCTTTCACTTTTTACTAATTTTTATTTCTAACCAAACCGAGAGAAAAAGCTAATTATCAGAAAATGAGATATGTGAATTAGATTTATTTTAATTAACATCACATACTTGCATTTATTTATTTTTGGTAAATTTTTGAACTAGTTTTTACGATATTTTGACCAGTCAAAACGACAGTTCACAAGACATGGAGCTTGAGCCCACTAATCGTGTACTTTTATATTGTTTAAAAAAAAAAAAAAAATACTTGAGACTTCTAAAGTTGGGACTTCATGAGTGCCAAAATGATGTGAACTAATTATATAGTTTTATTTTTTTGTTTTTGTTGTTTTTTCTTTTCTTCTTGGACCAATCACAGATGAGTGGAGATTATGAGGATGGTGTTTTTTGGTGTCTGTAACATTGTTGGGAAAAAAAAAATAGAAATTCATGTAGTTTTATAATTTTTGTGATGATTATTAATGTTGAAATTGATTAATAGATACTTATAAGGTAAGTTGCATGATTTCAGATCACGGGTGAGACAGTGGGAGAAGTAAGACCTGTTTCTGGCATGCACCAAAGAAAGGCCGAAATGGCTCGACAAGCCGATGCTTTCATAGCCTTGCCAGGTAGTCGTTTGAAAATATGCTTTTTTAAGCCTTGTTTGGTTCAAAAATTTTAAAAAATAAAGAGGAAAGGTATATAAAATAAGATAAAATATAAGTATATTTTATTCGGATCATTTTTTTTTCTTGTCCAAATCTCTCTCCAAATCCTTCAATCAAACACAGCTTTTATAAATTTTCAATTTGTTGGTTAAAATATAAAATGAAAAAAAATTAATTTTGTTTGGTTTTTAGTTTTCAAAAACGGTTTTTCTGAGTTTTCAATTTTTATTTTTATATTTTTAATAATGATTTTTTAAAATATTTTAATCAATTTTTTTTTTTTAATTTTTAGATTTACTTAATCTCAAGAGGCTATTTTAGCCAATTAGCCAAAAAGTTACTAAATTAGCCAAAAAGCCAACAACCCATACCAAAAAGTCAAAGATTCTCTTTTCTCTCTACTTTTTGCACATCTTTTCGTAATTAGCCAAAAAGTCATCCCAAACATACAAGTTTTTTTTACCTACCTTTTTAGCCAAATAGCCAAAAAGTTACTAAATTAGCCTGTTCCCAAACGAGGCCTTAATATACTCAAAAGGTAACAAAATGTTACAAAAATCTTTAAAACAATTCATTGAATATAACAAAATACGAAAATGTATTAAAGTTTTGTATTTTTTTATATTTTTTGTATTTGGTGAATTTTTAATTTTTTGTTTTTACAAATATTATATTTTTAAAACGTATTTAGATTAGATGTATTTAAAAAATAAAAAAATGCATAAAATATTTTAAAAATTCATTAAAAATAAAAAAAAATTACTGAAAACAAAAAACTTAATTTTTTGAAAAGTGGATTCAATTTTCTGGAACCAAACATGGTATTTGGAATATTTTTTGATTTTTTATAAATAAAAAAAATTGAAAAAAATAGAGTAAATAAAAATAAATATTTGACCTTTTGATATTTGTTAATTTTTTTAACCTTTTTAGTAATTTTTTGACTTAAAAAAAAAAAAAAAAAAAAGAGTTTCCAAACCACCCGTGAAGTTTATTTCATAGCATCAAACCAATTACATATTTGTGTAATGCAAGTCTATTAAGAATATTTTTTATTTTTTAAAATAGGTTATTTTGTGAGATCATATTTTGAAAATACTATTTCTTTTGGCTTGAAGTAAAACACGCTTTTTAATTCCGAAATCTTATTTGAAAAACATGAATTTATTGAGTTTTACAATAAATTAATCAAGGCTCTATTTTTGAAATACGACTTTTAATCTTGATTTAGAAAGCAATAGAGATTTAAAAAAGAAGTTTGAAACAACTTGATTTTGCGGGAAATGTTATAAAATGACCTGAATTTTATAATAATAATAAAAAAAAATCACTAATGCAAATATGTAGAATATTTAACTTGCAAAGAAATTAAAACAGTCTCAAAAATAATATAAAATTGGAGAATTCGTTTGGAAACATACTAATTTAGTAACTTTTTGGCTATTTGGCTAAAATATGAGCTAAAAAAAACTAGTATGTTTGAGATGATTTTTTGGCTTTTTACGAAAAGATGTGCAAAAAGTAGAGAGAAAAGAGAATCTTTGACTTTTTGGTATGTGTTGTTGGCTTTTTGACTAATTTAATAACTTTTTAGCTTTTTAGCTAAAAAAGATGGTTCCCAAACGAGGCCTTAAGCTCCTAAGTTTGACTGGATAGTCATAAAAGAGCTAGCCTAATAACCTTGAGGTTATGGGTTCAAGTTTCGGGAGCAATTATTTTGTGCATTATGTTAGAAGTTATATGTGTACCAAATCTTTTTCCTCCTAGACATACATTAATATATACTAATTAAGCATTTTTTTTTTTAAGTCGTAGAAGAGTTAACTATATATCTTTTATCATATAATATTTTTTTACTTGAGAAATATGGCTAATTAATTTTTGGATATACAGGTGGATATGGAACCTTGGAGGAACTCTTGGAAGTCATCACTTGGGCTCAACTGGGAATCCATGATAAACCGGTAATATATATAGTTAATTTCATATTATGTGATAAATTTTCTTACTACATATTTGTAGTTAAACATGAGAAATTTGCATAACTGTTGAATACATGGTTGACTTCAGGTTGGATGGTAAATGAGTCAAATAGTTTTAATTGAACTAAATTCGAGTAGTTTGATTTTTAAAAATGCATACAAGTTTATCATATTGAATTCAAAAAATAATAAGCGTTAAATGTGTTCAAGTTTAATTTATTTATATAAACAATCAATCTTGAACGAATTTTTAAATAGTTAAACACAAGAGATGCTCAACTAAATTGATTTAATGTACAAACCCTAAGGTAGGATACAAGATCTTCTTTCCCATATCATAATTCTCTTATTTTAAAAAATTCACAACCATTAAATAATTTTAAAAAGAATTATGTGATAGAGTGGTTGTCAGTATTTTGAAACATGTGAATAAAGAAATTTGGAGACATAAAATTTTTGGTCGGAGTCTAGTAGGGGTGTAATGAATTTGGTAGGATCGGTATTTAGGTAAAAAAATTCACTGAATCGATAATGTCGGTTTTATTATTTTGAATATTAATACAGATCGCTTCTCCTATCAAACCGTACCGAACTGAACTGATTAAAATGGTTCGGTTCAGTGCAGTTTAATTGGCTTAGGACCTTTCAAACTTGAGTCACTTTTAAATATACATATATATATATATATATAATCACTAATCTATATAAAAATATTAAATTAGTTATTTGTCTACCATTTTAAACATATCTAATTTATCATTTTTTTTAATTCCTAGATTAACAAAAATAAAAATAAAATAAAATAAAAAAATACTAAGTTTCAAGAATAATGAGTTAAAATTAAAATTATATATAATAAGAGTTACAAACTTAGGTTATATGATAAGGTTAATTAATTAAGGATAATAATTTATTATAATTATTAATATCATTATATTATTAGATTATATATATATATATATATATATATATATATATATATTAGGGCAAATTACATATACATCCCTCCAGGTTTGACAAAATTACAGATACCCCCCTGAGGTTTGAGAAATTACGAATTCCCCCCTGAATGCTATATTTGCATAAGAAATTAGGGGGTAATTTGTTATGAAATATAAACCTCAGGGGGTAAATTGTTATGAAAATACAAACCTCAGGGGGTGGGATGTAATTTCTGAAACCTCAGGGGGGTATCTGTAATTTAACCAAACCTGGAGGGGTGTATATGTAATTTGCCCTATATATATTATAAATATAATATATGTTGAAACTGTCGTTTCGGTTTAGTTTGGTACACAAGGTACTTGGATCGATACCGAATTGAAAATTGAGAAAAATCAAATTTAAATACCGCAAAGACTAATTTTTATTAAAAAAAACAAACTCAATGTAGCCAATTTAATCCGATTCAATCAATTTAGTCGATTTTTTTGATTTTTTGATTTTTTTTTAATCTCTAGACTCTAGGCTTGCTGCATATTTGGTGCCCGGGTTGGAGGAAAGCTACCCGTGTTATAGGAATATATTAAGTGCAACAATGATACCACTGATCAATAAAAAAAAACTGCAAATGAAAATATGGGACAATTCTTATCTCTTATTAATCTAATTGTGAAATTTTGTATTGATTAAATTTATCACCTGAATTGAAAATGTAGGTGGGTTTGTTGAACGTGGATGGATACTACAACTCACTTCTATCATTCATAGACAAGGCTGTTGACGAAGGTTTCGTCACCCCCTCTGCTCGTCACATTATCATTTCTGCCCAAACTGCCCATGAACTCATCTCCAAGCTTGAGGTACCCACACCACCCTTCCTTCTTTTCTTTTCTTTTCTTTTTTTTTTTAATATCATTTTTAGTTAATATATTTTTTTTTTTAATTTTGTTAAATTTCTTTACTTTTTAAGTCTTTCTAAACTAATTGATCTTAAAAATTTTAAAAACTTCAAAAAAGTTTACTAAAAACTAAGAGCTGACTTAGCCTTCGTTTGGCAATGACTTTTTTAGTTGACTTTTTGACTTTTTTAGCTTGGAACTTTTTTGTTCGTTTGACATTCTTGATTGGCTTTTTAGCTTTAGAATGGTGATTTTTTTTTGTCTTTTTGTGATTTTTTGACTTTTTTTTTTGTCCTTTTATGATTATTTAGCCCAAAAGGAAAACCAAACAACTCCTTATTTTTGTATTTATTGATTTTTTATTTTTAAAACTAGAAGTGGTAGCAAATGTAATGCGTGTGTAGAAGATTATTTACATCCACCGAAATAATGTTGTAAAGTATATGATTAAATTCAAAATTTAAAAATTAAAACAAATTATAACCGTTCTTTACTTGTGCAATTAATGCAAAATTTTAACTTTCATGTTTACTCCCAAATTTAAATTTTGTGAAACCGAATATGTTGTTTGTGGACAGTTTGCACCGACTCCAGTGCCAACTTTGAATAATAAAGTAGATTATCATTATTTTAATTTTTTTTTAAGATTGTCTGGTATGGAGATGGATTTAAAAACTAAACTATTTCGACTTAAAAAATTTAAAAAAAAAAATCACTAAAAATAATAGTGAAACTAAAAGTATATCTCAATTTAAAAGTTACGACTTACATGATCTAATGATTTGAACCGTCCATATTTGTTAATTACTTGATGCATGCATTGTGTAGGATTACGTTCCAAAACACTCTGGTGTGGCATCAAAGCTAAGTTGGGAGATGGAACAACAATTGGGTTACACCACAAAGTCAGACATTTCCCGTTGACCCGATCCAACATCTACTACTCACTTCGAATCATTGACAACCGTAAATTTTTGGCAATCTAATCAACTATACACGCAACAACGTACATGTGAGCTTCACCATATCATTCCCCACCACAGTTATTTTATATTTCACTGTGGACCGTGCATAATCATGTGTGAAAATTGTTTTTCTTCTTGTTTTCGATCTAATTCGTAAAAGTGACTGCAGTCAGTGATTATTGTTTGTGTACATATATTGTATTTTTGTTGTGAAATTAATTGGGTGTGTAAAAATATTTGTACCAGATAATTAATCTATTATGTGAATTTTTGTTTAACTGTAAAACCAGCATTTGTCCAGCAATAATAGTATGGAGTTAGCAATGGTTACCCATATACCAAAAGATTCAACCAACCCACATATCTCTAAGAAAAATTTTAACTCCACAAAATTCGATTACAAAATTAAATACAATTCTATCACGTGAGAGTAGATCTCACAAATGTATAAGTTTCACCCTATATGAGAGAGTTATGTCTGATTCTGTATCTATAGAACTGAAGCATCTTGTCAGTCATATGGACAATAGAATGAATGGTCATAAGAAATTATTTGGATAAACTCCCATATTATTCCTTCTTTCTTTCTTTCTTTTTGTTTTTTTTTTTTAATTTTTATTTTTATAAATATATTGGAATTCATAATTTCAGAAGAGGAGAATTTAAGATAGTGTTTAATTTACTAAAATAATTTTAAACACAAATTAAATAACAATTTCTTGGGCTCCTAGTGAAATGATCAATTTTCTAAATTGTTGAATGGTTATTCCATTTGAAATGTGAATTTCATTCTTTTTATTGAATCAAGAATGAAAATAAATATTCTAAACCATTCAATTATAACATTCATTCTAGTAAATCAAACACTAATGTATTATATAATACCATGTGTTGACTAGAAATATTCATCCATATACGATGTAAAAATGGCTTAGAATTTGTAGTGAGACCTAATTGGTTAGCACAAATGTTATTGAAGAAAATAACATGCAAATAATGTGTAGACATATTTGTGTAGCGTTTGCTTTGTTGCAATAATTTTGAGGAAAAACTAATAACCATTCTTCCACTTTCCAATGAAATGACAGTTTTTTAAAATTAGTGAATGGTAATTTTCTTTTAAATCTCTTATCGAATCACTGAGAGTAAATATTTTCATAAAATATTTATTTTATTTGTATAGGTTGTTTTTAGCGTGGAATTATGGATACGACTTTTTGTGATAAGTATGAAAGACATTGTTTGTAGTCTACAGATTAGTATTGTTTGTACAGATTAGTTTTATGGCATGGTATAGCTTACCTTTTAACGTGGTACAAATTAATTTTTGATGCGGTACTAATTACCTTTTCACATGGTACAAATTACTATTTTGGCATGGTACCAATTATCTTTTGCCGTGGTACAAATTAGTTTTTGGTAGTACAGATTAACTTTTGGATATTAATTTTATTTAATCTTTTGTTATGTATGGAATTATATTTTTGGAGGTTGGATTATACTTTGATTGTATGGAATTTCTATTGTATTTATTATTTGATGTTAAATATGAATTTTTTTGATGGTTGAAAGTGAAATGTGTGCATGTTGTGGGAGTGTTGGTTGCTAATTTCATCAGTATATGGATTATTTTATTTATATAAAAAGTACAGGTTACATTAATAATAGAATAAATGTAGGTGGTTGAGAAATTAATTTTAAAAAAATTATAAAATTTTTAGCAAAATATTTTGGTAGCCAAAAATACAAGCAAAGGTTTTTCATGACTATTTAGTAGTAAAAAAGAAACAAAAGACTTTTGGCGACCAAATAGTTAGTAGCCAAAATAAATCAATATGAGGGAAGAAACTTTTGCCGACCAAATATTTTAGTCATGAAAGAGCATGACATGCTTCGGCGACTAAAATGTTTGGTCGTAAAATATCATGAAATTAATATATATAATCTTTTGGTGACTAAAATGTTTAGTCATAAAAACTAACAACGACTAAACTATTTGGTCAGTAAACGTGTTATTATTAGTGACTAACTTTTTCAGTCGGTAAATGTATTATTATTAACAATTAAAATATTTTAGCGACTAAATATTTTAGTCGTTAAAAGAGAATTTAATTTTGATTTAATTACTTTCGGCGACGAAATATTTCGTCGCCAAAACCTTATGTTTGGCTACTAAATAGTCTTAATAGCCGAAAACGTCAATTTAGTCACCAATGACTATTGCCGACAAGGCTTTGGCGACTAACAGAATGATAAAAAACTTTAGTCGCCATTAACTTTTAGCTACTAGAAAATAACTTTCGCCGATTAAAAATTAAATCACCAAGCAATATCTTATAGACAAGGAATTAACAAAGCAGCTGTATTTCCTACGAAATGTGTCCAATCAAGTCTAGCCATTGTAATTTAGTTAGAAAAAAAAAACAAAAAAACCTAACATTTGAAAAAGTGAATGCGCAAATTACAGGGATAGAAAAAAGCATTGACAACTGTTCAATTCCAGAATTAATCAACCATGACAGACATAGATAAGGTTGAATGTGGGTCTAATAACCTTTTATTAATTTGAATTGTATGAGGACACATGTCATTGACTAGGTCTACAAGGGATATCAGAAAAATTATTGATCGTTTCATGAATCATGTCACAAATTAATAACAAAAAGAATAAATATAAAATAATAGATAATTATAATCATCTTGTGGCACCACTTGGCCTGACGCCGACTAACTTGACACCACTACAAAGATAAGTGATAAATATTAGGGTAAGTTATACTAAGGCTTTGGGAATAAATTTTTTAGTAATTTTTTAATTTTTAATTAAAATATGATGTAAAAAAATAGGACGTTTGGGATGAATTTTTAGTTTTTTTTACAAAAAGATGTGCAAAAACTAAAGAGAAAATGAAATCTTTGATTTTTTGGTATAGATTGTTAACTTTTTAGTTTTTTTAGCGATTTTTTGACTTTTAAACTAAAAAGTGATTTTGCCAAACGAGACCTAAGCTTCCTTAAAATTTTGAAAAAAATATAATAATTCTTACAAATTTAATATAATTATATTAATTCATATAACAATTGGCTTCCTTTTCATAAGAACTTCTTTAGTCATATGAATGAAAAAAATGATATTATCATATCTTTTATATTGAAATATATATTTTATTTTGTGTATCGTTGTGTTTTTGTACAATTTATATTAATTTTGGTCCTTTTAACCTTACGAAAATGAAGATTTATGTTTTGTATCAAAATAGTAAGACTTGATGTATTTTTTCTAAATCTCAAGGAAAATCAATGTAATTTACCATAAACATTTTTTGATTCAAAACTTACCATAAATATACTGTATTTAGGAAAAAAAAATCTCAAAAAAAATCATAATTTAAATATTTGATATCAATTTAAATTTAATATAATGTATATAACACTTCCGATGAATTTCATTTTAAATTATGAATATTTTTTCTAAGTAGCATTGTTCAATAAAAATAGTGATACTAACAGGAACGGAACTCATGGACTAAGGGTGGCCGTGGCCCCCCGCCGTTTGCTGAACTCCTTATAGATATAGGGCAATTTATTAACAAGTGAAACCATTTTTGATACATGACCCCTCTTATTTCTTGCCTTTCTATTTATAATTTCATTCCTCTCTTTATTTTTCTCTTTAGGTTATGATTAGATCTGGAATTTAAGTAAAGATTTGTGAAAATAATGGACAAAATGTAAGAAATGTGACTAAAATAAAAGTTAAATTCTAACTTCATTTTTCTCATATTTTTGTTTCTTATCATTAGTCAAATTTATAATCTAAACACAACCATAGCAATTCTCTTCCACCATTTTTGATTGAACACATGTGAAAGAATATGAGCCTAATTAATATTGTAATAATTATTTTTAATTAAATTATTTAAATGATAAAAAAAATTAAATATGCCTTAATTAAATTTTTGGGTGTAAATAGGATAGATGTCATGTGATTCATTTTTCTTCTCTTATTGGTTGAGTAAGTGGAGGCTTCCTCAATCGGACCACCTCTCATGTACAAATCATCTTAATATCTTCCTACCCGCCCAATTATGAAATATTGATTCCATCTTGAATAATAGTAATATTTTTTTCGAAAATGATCCGTAGCTCGAATATGTAGAGTTCAAATTGCTCGAATGGTACGAAAAATATTATCTTACCGGTAAGAGAATAAAAAAATCTTTAAAACAATATCATTTTAAAATTTTAAACCATTCAAGTCTCTAATATTTCGAGGTAAACCGTATTATTTTACGTGGCATTGCTCAATAAAAATGGTGATCGTAGTGGCGGTGGGTGGGTGGCCCTCTTTGTGGGTGTGGCAGCTGTTGAGTTTGAAGATAAGGTCATATGGGACAGTGTGTACGAACGAGGACGTGGTGCGTGAGAGAGAGAGAGCATGTCATTAATTTGCTTTAGAAGTTGAGAAATGATTGCAACCCAAAAGAGGGTAAACCATTTTATTAATATACATTTGTGCTTGCTTGTTTTTGGTAATGCATTGAGTATACTTTCCATTATGTGTTTCTAGTTTGGGATTAACTTGACATTCATAATTCTCTTGTGGTGCTCATGTTCACACTACATTTGTGTCAATCATTCTCACAGCAATGGATATTTCGAAAAATATATTATATTCATATCAAGTATTTAGAGGTTGTTTGGGATGGTTTAAATAAGTGTATTTTTTGTCTTTTTAGACTAAAAAATTGAGGAAGAAAATATAAATATTTGGATTAACTTTTTGACTTTTTATGAAAAAATGTGTAATAAAAAATTATAAAAAAATGGTTTGTAGAAGAAAATTAGGATTAGGAGTTGTGCAGCCGTAATTGTTGACTTTTGGTGAATAGTGTTAACTTTTTAAGTTTTTGAGTAACTTTTTGACTTTTTAACTTTTCTTGGACATGCCAAACTTGGCCTTAGGAGTTGTTTGGAGTGTCCTAAATAAGTGCACTTTTTGTCTTTTTGGACTAAAAAATTGAGGAAGAAAATATGGATGTTTGGGTTAACTTTTTGACTTTTTATGGAAAAATGTGTAATAAAAAATTGTAAAAATTGATTTGTAGGGAAAAATTAGAATTGGGGGTTGTGCAGCCGTAATTGTTGACTTTTGGTGAATAGTGTTAACTTTTTAACTTTTTGAGTAACTTTTTGACTTTTTGACTTTTTTACAATATGCCAAACGTGGCCTTAGTAATATATGACATTTTATATGATATTTTTATATATATATTGAGTACATGAAATTATACTTAAATTTTTTTTTCTTAATTTTTGACGTACCTAGATGTACCTAATATATATCCAAGTTATACCGTTCCTCAGTTGAAACAATATTTTCTTCTACTACAAAAATAAAACTCCTTTCATTAGATTCCTTTTTTATTTTTTGTTTTATGTTTAGTATAATTTTAAAATTAAACTATGGTTTGTAAATTATTTAATATATTGACATTTAATTTTGATTTATACCTTTACTTTTGACATTAAATATTAATTATAGGTTGTGACATAGGTGGGCCCATAGGGGTTTTTAATCCACCACTTAAGGCCCAACCCATGATTCAAATGCTAAAACCCAACGTTCTTGGAACCCAGCGTTGCACCAAGAACCAATGACATCTAGACACTTGTCAAGAGAAGAATCAACCACATAAGCAGACAAAGATCCTGCAGAGTTATTGCATCACACATCAGCCATTAATGAGTTTCCCTGCAACATTTATTTCGATAACCCCTTCACGACGGAACAGGATAGCCTCACCATGAACAAGGCAAGTTAGAACATAGACTTTCGACCGACATGACAGGTTGAAGTGGACAAGGAAATGATGAGCAAAGGATATAAGCAGGCTTCTAAGACAGGAAGAAGGTTAAGTTCTCTATCACTATCCTATCTCTATACTCCGTTGATTCCCCTTCTCTAACTTGTTCATCGGAGGGTTCGCTGGGGCACTCTCATTCCCCATTGAACTCTTGTGCAGGTCTCTCAGTGGGCCAGCGATCGGACAACCGTGTGGGAGGCCTGGATCAACCCGACCTGTTGCCCAGAAACAAGTAGCATCATCAGTTGGCGCCGTCTGTGGGAATCCTTTCACTCCGTGCGGCAACTGTGCTCATTATCGCCAGAGACCCATTCCCGATAGTCCCTACCAGCCACCCACCAAGGAGGATGGTCACAACCAGATCCATGGCTTCTCAACACAATGCTGTCGACCCCCAAGTTGACCCTCCTAACCCAAACGACCCATCGCAGTATTTCACAGAACTCACCAACAGCATTAACCGCCTAGCCAAGCAAAACCAAGCCCTGATTAATGCTTTGCTTCAACGAGACCTCCATGTGCCTCCTCCACCACCTCAAGATATCCCACCAAACCGAGAACAAACCCCGAGCCATCCCTTCCAAAACTTCCACCTCTCCAACTTGGAGGGTTTGCGACCCCCGCCCCAAGAAATGAACCCGCCACTCTGGGCTCCACATCCACCAGTCCAAGCACTTGCTCCTGAGGGAGAGGCCAATAGTGCCCAGCCTCCATTCCATTCTGGTGTTGACAACGTTCCTATTTGGGATGCGAAACTCCGAGCCATGAAACTCCAACTTCAATGAGTCATGCAGAACATGCAGAATAAACCCTCCACCACCGCCAACTCACAATTCGTCGCCTCCATCAGGGACAAGCCCCTACCTCCTAAGTTCAAAATGCCCTCAATCGACTCTTTCGACGGTACAACGGACCCAGTCGACCACTTGGAGACTTACAGGACCCTGATGGTCCTCCAAGCATTCCCTAATGAGATCATGTGTCGGGCTTTCCCCGTAACACTTAAGGGGTCGGCCCGACTGTGGTTTAGTCAGTTGCCGGCCGACTCTATCTCTACTTTCCAACACTTAAGTGACTCCTTTCTCAGCCACTTCATTGGTGTCCAGTGCCAGCGGCGTCTGGCAACCCAACTCCTCAACATCCGTCAGTCGGAGAGGGAGTTGCTGCGCAGTTTCGTCACCCGCTTCAATACTAAGCCTTGCAGGTGGCAGAAAACGATGACAAGGTCATTCTCACGGCTTTCATGGCTGGTTTACGATCATCCGATTTTCTTTTTTCCCTCTCCAAAAACCCTCTAACCTCCATGGCAACCCTCCTTTCCAAGGCTCAAAAGTACATGAACGCCGAAGATTCACTAGCCGCCTGACAAGATTCCATAACCAAAAACCCAACCCTCAGAGAGAAGAGAAAGGAATCTGAAACCCGAACCATCCAGTACACACAACAAACACCCCAGTATACCAACCGAACCGCTCGCGCCAACCGATCGGCACCTACCTGACTGCCCGATTGGTTCGAACGATACACACCCCTCAACTCCCCCATGGAACAAGTCTTAAACTAAATCCAGCGAGATTATAACTTGAAATGGCCACAACCCTCACAGCCTCTTTCCAACCGGTGAGAGCAATCCAAATACTAACGTTTCCATTAGGACCACGGCCACAACACCGAGGAATGTATTAACCTTAAAGACCAGGTAGAAAGCTTGATGCGACAGGGGCGCCTCAGTCAATTCACGACAGCCCGTCCCCAGCAACGGTCGAGGACCGAACCTGCTAGAGGCAACCGCCGACACACTCCTCCCCGACAACCCGCACACCCTAACCAAGGCAATGATCGGCCCCTGCCGCAACCCCGAGCACAAGGCAACCCTGCCCCCCGGTTGGAGAAATCAGAGTCATTGCTGGCGGACTTGCGTGCGGAGGACCATCCCGTTCGGCCTAGCAAGTCGAACTCAGAAAAATTAGACAGGGCTCCAACAAAGAAGTCGCAACGTTGGAGTGCCCTCTCAAACACCCCAAACAGTGGATGGAGCCCATCACCTTTACAGAGGTCGATTGTATAGGCATCCGTTTCCCTCACGACGACCCCTTCGTCATCTCTGCTCTTCTATCCAATTACAAAGTCAGACGGGTGCTTGTCAACAACAGCAGTTCCTCAGACATTATCTTTTTGAATGTCAATCGCCAGCCCAAGGTCGAGGAAGAAAGTTTGTCGCCTCTCCAAACCCCACTGGTCGGCTTCACTGGGGATCGAGTGACCTCCATGGGTTCCATCGATCTTTCCATCACTATCGGAGAGTATCTGCGGCAGACCACCAAGTTGGTCACTTTCCTCGTCGTTGACTATCTCTCTGCTTATAACATCATCCTCGGTAGCACTGCCCTTAACGCCTTTCAAGCTATCACATCCACATACCATCTGGCCATGAAATTCCCTACCGACCTCAGGGTTGGCACCGTAAGAGGAGAGCAGACTGTGGCCAAAGAATGCTACGTCGCTTCTCTCAAAGAGGTCAAGCTGAAGAAGGCTATGATCATCAAAGGCCTCGACGTCAAAGATGAAAACGAATTAGTTAGAGGGGAACCAGTGGAAGAACTTGTTGAGGTCCCCATCGACCCTTTCAACCCAACAAAAACGGCCAAGATTGACGCCAACTATCCTCCCAAGCCAAAGCCGACCTTACAGCTCTCCTCATCGAACACAACGATGTGTTTGCCTGGACCCATTCCGACATGTCGGGTATTGATCCCTCTTTCATCACTCATCGTCTCAGTATCGAGCCTCATTTTTGACCTTTCTGCCAGAAGCGGCGTATCTTTCACCCAAAACACAATGCTCTTATTACTTCCGAGGTAGACAAACTACTGGAGGCACGGTTTGTCAAGAACGTGAACTACTCCAGATGGCTGTCCAATGTGGTCCTGGTCCGTAAAAATAATGGAAAATGGCGACTTTGTGTCGACTACTCCAACCTTAATCGAGCTTGCCCCAAGGATAGTTACCCTCTCCCCCGCATCGATCTGCTCGTCGATGCCACTGTCGGCCATCAGATGCTCAGTTTCATAGATGCCTTTTCCGGTTATAATCAAATTCTGATGCACCCGGCTGACTAGGAACACACCTCTTGCATCATTAACCGGGGAACTTACCACTATCGTGTTATGCCATTCGGGTTAAAAAATACCAGAGCAACTTACCAACGGTTGGTCAATGTCGTATTTCATCACTAGATTGGTTGGAACATGGAAGTATACGTCGACAACATGCTTGTCAAGAGCAAACTCTCCTCTGATCATCTGACAGACCTGCGGGAGACTTTCGACACCTTACGCAAGTATCGAATTCAGCTGAATTCGGAGAAATGCGTCTTCGGCGTAGGATCTGGGAAATCCTTGGGTTTTATGGTCAGTCAACGGGGTATCGAGGCCAACCCCGAAAAGATCAAGGCCTTGATAGAAATGCAATCACCTCAAACGGTTAAAGAGGTCCAAAGACTTATCGGTAGAGTCGCTGCCCTCAACCGTTTTATTTCTCGCGCAACAGACAAGTACCTCTCCTTTTTCAAAGTCCTTCGACAAGCCTTTTAGTGGACCGCCAAATCCGAAGAGGCCTTTCAACAATTGAAGTAGTGCATGGCCAACCCCCCTTACTCTCTCAAGCGCTCTTTGGCGAGACCCTCTTTCTCTACTTAGCCGTATTGAACACCGCGGTCAGCACGGCCCTCATCAGGGAGGACGGCTCAGTACAGCGTCCGGTTTATTACATTAGCCGAGCTCTCAGGGGGGCCGAACAGAACTACCCTCTGTTGGAAAAAATGGCCTTTGTCTTAGTCATAGCCTCAAGACGACTCCGGCCTTATTTCCAAGCTCACTCCATAGTGGTCCTTACTGACCAACCTTTAAAGAAGGTAATGCAACAGCCAGAGTCGTCCGACAGACTTATGTAATGGCCTGTCGAGCCCAGCCAATTAGAAATCTCTTACCGACCTCGAACGGCGAGCAAAGGGCAGGCTGTCGCCAATTTCATCTTGGAATTCACTAATTCCACTCCAACAACGCCCCCTCAGCCCAAACAACTCAACACTGAGACAGAAGATCTCCACTCCTAGACCCTCAATGTTGATGGATCATCCCAGAAAGAAAGCAGTGGGGCTGGTCTCATTCTCACCACCCCCGAGGGTGGTTATTTCAAGTGTGCTCTTCGCTTCTTATTCGACACGAGTAATAATGAGGCCGAGTATGAGACCTTGATAGCAGGTCTTCGCCTAGCCAAAGACATT
Source organism: Camellia sinensis (assembly GCF_055761805.1). Taxonomy (NCBI): domain Eukaryota; kingdom Viridiplantae; phylum Streptophyta; class Magnoliopsida; order Ericales; family Theaceae; genus Camellia; species Camellia sinensis. The sequence continues at coordinate 26,853,280 of NC_138966.1, read as the reverse complement.
GGTGTGAGCCATATCCTAGTGTTCAATGATTCCCAACTGATCGTCGAACAGATTATGGAGGAATTCGACGCGAAGGAAGACACCATGCGCACCTACAGAATATTGCACTCCCCCTTGTTCGCCTTTTCAACACTTGTCACATCAAACATATCCCTCGGTCAGAAAACTCCAAGGCAGATGAAATGGCCCAATTACCCTCTGCCGACCAGTCAGACCTCAGCCATGGCATCCGTCTTGAATACCTGGACCACCCAACTACTTCACCAACCCAGCAAGAGGTCCACTTCCTCCAAAATGAACCTATCTCATGGGCGACGGACGTCCTTCTGTTTTTGACAAGTGGGGAGTTGCCAGTTGATCAACAGCAGGCCGCCAAAGTCAGAGCCCGGTCGTCCAATTACATCCCTATCAGCGGCCTACTGTACAAACGTAGATTTTCACGTCTATACCTCAGGTGCCTCAGTCCAGCTCAAGCGACCTATGTGATGAGGGAAGTCCATGAGGGTGTATGTGATAATCATTCGGGTGCCAGATCGCTGGCCCATAAAATACTTCACACTAGCTACTTCTGCCCTACTCTAAACCAAGATGCCACCGAATTCATGCTTAAGTGTGTTAAGTGCCAGCGCTGTGCCAACATCCCCCATGCTCCATCTACAGAGTTGATTACACTCAACAGTCCCTACCTATTCGCCAAGTGGGGCATCGACTTAGTTGGTCCATTACCCACCGGTAGGGGCCAGACCAAGTTCGCGGTAGTCGCCATTGATTATTTCACCAAATGGGTGGAAGCGGAACCCCTCGCCACAATTACTGAATGGAACACAACCAGATTTATCTGGTAGTTGACCGTATGTCGATTTGGAATCCCTCAAGCCATCGTTTCAGACAACGGAAAGCAATTCGACAATGCCACATTCAACCATGTTTTTCTTTCCCAGGTCATCCCCAAACTAATGGACAAGTAGAGGTCACCAACCGCTCTCTCTTGAAAATCATCAAAACTAAGTTGGAAGCCGCTAAGGGACTCTAGGCTGAGGAATTACCAAACGTACTCTGGGCCTATCGCACTACCACCCAAACCCCTACTAGGGAGACCCCCTTTCGCTTAACAAACGGCGCTGAAACGGTCATCCCGGTAAAAATCGGCCTGCCAACCCCGAGGGTTTTACATCTGGATCTAGAAATAACCGAAGAATTGCGTCGGGCTGACGTAGACCTAATTGAAGAGCTCCGAGAGACCACTACTGTCAGACGAGCCTCGTATTAACAGAAAATGAAAACACACCATAACCGTAAAATCCGACTAAGGGAGTTCACCGTGGGGGACCTTGTCTTACGCGAAGCGACTCTTGCCACCAAAAATCCCGCTGAGGGAAAGCTAGCAGCCAAATGGGAACGACCCTACGTCGTTAAAGCCAGACCTCGCCCAGGCACTTACCGACTCCAAGACATGGAAGGCAGAGACCTCCTCTATCCATGGAATGCTGAGCACTTGAAGCGTTATTTCCAGTAAAATGGTGTTTCATGTTTTTGTACCATTCCATTGTTGCATTTTCTTTTTTTGTACTACTCCCTTGGTGTAAACTTATGATCCACAGGTTGTGCTTTCAATGACAATGACCTTATTACTTGCATCGTGATTCAATAACAACTTGTTAGTTAAAGGCTCAGCCATATTGAGTTAATTCAAGGCTCAACCAGACTGAGTTAGTTTAAGTCTCAGCCAGACGGAGCACGAAGAGCTCAGCCAGACTGAGTTAGCTTAAGCCTCAGCCAAACTGAGCACGAAAAGCTTAGCTAGACTGAGTTAGTTTAAGCCTCAGCCACACTGAGCACGAAGAGCTCAGCCAGACTAAGTTAATTCAAGGCTCAGCCAGACTGAGTTAGTTTAAGCCTCAGCCAGACTGAGCATGGAAAACTCAGCCATGCTGAGTTAGCTAAAGTCTCGGTCAGACTGAACACGCGGAGCCCAGCCAGACCGACTCAATGCGGCAGAGCCCTCCAAGTCTTAGTCAGAACTCGAACGAAAAATTCGGCCAACCCATTTTCACAACTTAATATCATGACATGGTTGCCATAGTTAAAATCCAAGTTCGTGACCATCCATTTTCACTAATCATACAAGCTAGCCTGTTTGCCCATTTTTAACATTTTTCCAATCGTGGCTTACTTACGAAATTTCATATCAAGCTTTCATGGTTCGCCCATTTTTATAATCAAAGTTTCATATCGATTTTCCCTAGTCAAAGTTTCATTGATTGTTCATTTTTAACATTTTTCCCATCACGGTCACTTCTCACTGATTGCCCATTTTGACCATTGCACATTACAATTCACGCACAAATTTACAAATCAGAAACACAAAAACAACAACAATACATAAGACAACTCTTTGTTTTATTAACCAACTTACACTTTCATAAAATTTGTTGCAGAAGTTACATATATAAAAAACAAACAAACAAACACAACAAAAATAAAATTTTTACACTTAGTCACACAGCTCAATCTTCCTCGCTAGAAGCAAGATCTTCCTCTTCAATGCCCTCGTCCAGGGGGGTCTGGGCAACTTCGTCTTCGCCTACCTTCACAAGGCTGAAGTCAACGTCTGGGAACAGCTCATGCGCCTTGTGCTTGAAAGTCATCCAGCCGCTGTCCCAGAACTCGCTTATTTCATGCTTGTAGAAGTGAGACCACTGGAAGCTCTAGATCACTTCTTTTTCACTCCTACCTCCAGCGGCCGCTCCCGACAGCCCAGCCCCCCACTCCCCTCATTCGCCAGGATGTTGGCGACGGCGGCATCTATGACCATCTGGAAGTCAGTGGACTCCTTGAATTGCTCTACGGCCACCATGCATAGGTCGATGTACGTCGCCCTCTCAGATGCCAATTTCGTCCTCTCCTCCGCCAGGGCCTTCTCCAATGCCGCGATCCGACCATCAGCCCCTTCTTTATCCTTGACCGCCTGGTCCCGCAGATCTTCGTTACTGGTCATGGCCTCCTTCCACCTCTCGTTGGCAGTGGTGCAGGCTTGCTGGGCATCTTCTAGCCTCTTCTTCTCACCCGCCAACTCGAACTCTAGCGATATCGCCTTGTGGCGCTTCGCTTTCAACTCTGATTTGGTAGTGAGGAGCTCGGCACTAGCTTGCTCCGCCGAGTAGCTCTACACCAACGCCAATACCTCAATGTTCTTCGCCCTTTGCGCATACTCCAATCCCTTGACGCATACACTCCAAGCAGCCTTCCTCCACCCCGCCATCTCAACCCTTAGGTTCTGCAGCTATAACTTTGCCTCTTTCAACTGGGCCCTCAGCGGCTCAACCTCCATCTTCGAGCGCGCTGCTTTGTTCATTAGGGCAGTCTCCAGGGTCGCTGCCTCCATCTGGGCTGAACAGAACCCTCTCAAGAGGCCGGCCTCTGTCAACCGCGCCATTGACCGTACAGCCGCATCCTCTACAACTCCAACAAGGCGATCGACTACGACCCTGGCTTCCTCTCCTTCTGCTGAGCGACCTGCCAGCGCAGGCGCGTGGTATAACGCGGTCACCAGTGCTGCACTCGTCTTTTGTTTGCTGATCCCAGTCTTCCCTTCACTGGGACTGGGGCTTTCTTCTGGTGCAAGTACCACCGTTGTCACCATATGGCCACTTGGGCCCAAGTGTTCTTTCGGTACTTAGGCGTTCGGACCCTTGTCCTCCTTCACCACTTGGGCGGTCTCCTTCGCCCCCTCTGGCGCTGCTTCTACCATTTCCTCCTTCATCTCCCCCACCAAAGAAACAGCCTCACCCCCAACCTTCATCTTCTTCAAGACAAGCGCGTCTTTCCCTCTCTCTAAACCCGCCCTCTTCTTCCTTGGCTTCTTCAACACTACCTTCACCTCTTGCTTACCTCTCTCCTTCAGCAGGTCTACTGGGGGTGGTAGTGGGGCAAAGCTAGTTAAGTCTTTGTCGCCTAGCGATTTGGGACGCGGTCGGACCCGCTCCCTCATCACTAGCTTAGGGACAGGCCCCAATTGTGTCTCCTTGTATTTGTCTACCTTGGCGAACAATCTCCTGTCCTCCACCTCCTCCGCCTTCCTCTGCGCCTCCAATTCCTCCCTCGCTGGATTCTTCTCTGTCGGCTGCGGACCCAACCTCAGGGCAAACAAGGTTGAAAGCAGGATCAGCTCATCCCACTTCACCCCCTTCTCCTCCCTCCACTTCTTCACCCTATCTTCAGCCGCCGCATCTAACTTTGGCTCCACCAATTTTGTGGGGACTTTTCATGTTGTGCGAACTCCCCTCCCACCGTTCGCTGATACGAAAAACCATCTTGGTCTCTACCCCTTCACCGAAGATGGCAAACCTGCCACTAGACCCCGGCCCGCCACTGCCTGCAAGGTCACCCACGTCTCCTGTTGGCCCGAGGCTTTGTAGCAGGAGAAGAATTCCTCCACTGTCATTTGCGCCCCCCCCCAGTAGCCTATGGCCAAGCGCTCGCACAGGCCATTAGTATTTTCCAGGTGTTCGGCATCAACTGCCCTGGCGCCACCTCTAGCTTGTTAAGAACGTCCACCACTACTTAGGGGAGCAGTAACCTCAGACCACCCCGCAGTGCCTCCTCGTATAGCGTGAACCCTGTTGGCCACCCATCCGATGCCCTCTCCTTCGATGTGGGCAGCATCATCTCTATCTCTGCGGGGATTTGGTACTTCATTCGTACCTCCTCCAACTCCTCCGCTGTAAATGTGGGCTTGTCGGCCTTGTTATGCCAGTGGTCCGACTCCACTTGGCTAATTGGCTTAGCAGCTACGATCATTGTCGTCGGACGAGCCCGCACCGCTTGGCCAGCTCCTCTCTCTTCCCTTCGCTCCACCTGATATTGTTCCGCCAACTCTACCACGTCGTCATCTCCTAATGAGTCATGCCTTGCGCCTGGAACTTCATTTCGGGTCATTTCTCCTACGTGTCTACGTATTGCTTCGGATGCTGGCACAAGGAAGTTTGCAAAGTATTGCAGAGGTGTGTCACAGGAGACAAATGAATTCACTTCAGGGATGTGTTGGTTTTTTGCGATGAGGTAGGTAAAGCGAATAACTCCAAATGCCCACAGTTTGCCTATGTTCCAAGGGTCAAGATTAAGTTTCGCCAATTTGAGAAATTTTGAAAACTCTCGCCCCTGCCTTTTCACTGCCCTATATCACCCTGTCCCTTCACTTCTTACTAACGTGCCACCTCCCCTATTAAAGGATTATGCCACGTGTATGACCACAATCCACCACTTTCTTCCCCTTCCCTGTCTATTCCACTTCATATCATCACGTGCCCCGCCGCTCCTCGAGCCTCGCGCACTACCTTTTCTTCTTCCACTCGGTCACCCCTCACGGTCGGTCTTTCCACTCGGTCACCCTTTGCGATCGACCCTCCTCGCGATCGGTCCTTCCACTCGGTCACCCTTCACGGTCAACCTTCTTAGCGATCGGTCCTTCCACTAGGTCACCCTTCGCAGTCGGCCCCCCTTACGATCGGTCCTTCCACTCGGTTGGCCCTCCTCGTGATCGGTCCTTCCACTCGGTCACCCTTCGTGGTCGGCCCTCCTCGCGATCGATCCTTCTACTCGGTCACCCCTCGCGGTCTGCCCTCATCGCGATCGGTCCTTCCACTCGGTCACCCCTTGCGATTGGCCCTCCTCGCGGTCAGTCCTTCCACTCGGTCACCCTTCGCAATCGGCCATACTAACCCGGTTTTCTCTCACACAACCACCCTCCCATCCCCGTCTTCTTCGTTATTCCCTTCGTTGGACTGAAGTTACACTTGGGAATGGGGGACTACTGACATACGTGGGCCCATAGGGGTCTTTGACCCACCACTTAAAGCCCAATCCATGATTCAAATACTAAAGCCCAACGTTCTTGGAACCCAGCATTGCACCAAGAATCAATGACATCTAGACACTTGTCAAGAGAAGAATCAACCATATAAGCAAACAAAGATCCTGCAGAGTTATTGCACCACACATCAGCCATTAATGAGTTTCCCTGTAGCATTTATTACGATAACCCCTTCATGACGGAACAGGACAGCCTCACCATGAACAAGGCAAGCTAGAACATAGACTTTCGGCTAATATGACAAGTCGGAGTGGACAAAGAAATGATGAGCAAAGGATATAAGGAGGCTTCTAAGGCAGGAAGAAGATTAAGTTCTCTATCACTATCCTATCTCTATACTCCGTTGATTCCCCTTCTCTAACTTGTTCGTCGGAGGGTTCGCTGGGGGAGTCACATTCCCCATTGAACTCTTGTGCAGGTCTCTCAGTGGGCCAGCGATCGGACAACCGTGTGGGAGGCCTGGATCAACCCGACCCGTTACCCAGAAACAAGTAGCATCATTAGGCTGGATTTTAACAAATTAAACCATTTAATTAATTTTTACATTATTCTAAATTAAAATAAATATTTTTTTACAAACATACAAAATCATACCTATATTTTATTTTTTAAAAATTTTTACCATATCAACATATCCGTATCATATCAATACTCGTATCCATACCCATACTTCATCGGTTGTCACTCTGCCTCCCATTATCATCTTTCTGAAAGTGACCATTTCTTCACTAATTAGGGCAGTCCACCTGGTCTAGTTTTTATTTAGCTTAAAAAAAAAAAACTTACTGTTCTATTCAAGTTTGTTTAGCTGCATGATTATGTGGAACGAGATTACGAGTAAAATAGATTTGAGTGATTCAATTACTAACATTTTTAATGGTTTAAATTTTTTGACTTGTTAAGACGCACAAAAGTCAATTTTTAACTACTCTAATGGAAACTTATTATTTTAGCACAATTATTTGTTAAATTTAACTATTTTGTGTTAAAGTCACGATAATTTGGATGATTTCAACCCAATCCAATCAGATCCAACATCTGGCACCAAATTGATTTTGCCAAACATTGAATCAAATTTGACTTGTGATTTAACTTTGTCATATTTTAGTTAGAGCAATAGCACCCCATTTGAGCACCAATTTTGTAAAGTGGAGCATTTTTAACTTTGATATGATCAATGGAGCAACCGTTGAAAATGCTCTAGTGATAGAGGATGTTTGACAAGTTAGGATTTTAGTAGGATTTTAAAATAAAATAAAAAAATAAAAATAAAAACACTAAGAAAAGGCCTTCATAAAAAGGAAATAATCAATTATTTCCAAAATATTGACTAATTATAAAAATAAATAATTAGGATATTTGACCTAGTAGTTGTGTAACACCTTTGTAGTGTGAGATCTCGGATTCAACTCTTATAAAAAGGAATTTAATACCCTTTGTAGTGGTTGTTTATTTCTCTCCATTATGGCATTATGGAGGTTGTGAAGATGGTTTATTTGAGTGGGCCTGGTATACTGGTTGTGTTAATTTTGTTGACTTTTTAGTTATTGTAGGCTAGTAGTATTTTGATGATGTAAATATTTGTCATACTTATAATTACTCTCTTATCGATTGACATAAAAATAATAAATAAAATAAAATAATAATAATAATCAAAAATGAATATTGATTTCCAAACTTTAAAATCAATGGAAAATATGTTTGAAGATTTTTTTTAAAATAAATATTTTCTTATGTTTGGTTGCAACTTAATACTAAATAGTAGTTATATTGTTGGCGGTGGCGAGGTGATGGAGGTGTAGTTTTGTGATGGAGTGGGCTGGTGGTGGTGGTAAGATTTTCGTCTGGTAAATATTTTTTACATTTCAAAAATAAATCATTTCTTGTCTAAATAAGTTTGTTTTTTATTCTACTAAATACTAAAAAAATATGATTATTTTTTTTTTTTTTTAAATATTCTCTATCAAAACAAACAGTGCAAGACTTAAGTTCAACCAGGACATATAAACACAAAAAATGAATCAGCACTAAAGGAATAGCTAGCCCATTATCTAGGGTATGAATATCTTAGCAGGAAATCCAAGCCTATTAAAGCCATATATTTTAATGAATATATAGAACATTGGTTCTACTGGCCTTGTAATCATTTTGGTAATATAAACTACGGCAGCTAAAATTCATCAATTATTGTACTGTTTGGTGTAACTATTAAAATAGATTATACATTATAACTTAATTAATTATAAATTATGATTTTAATCAAAAGTTATTAATCTGTTTAGTGTAATTGTTAGATTATAGATTTAAGTTGCTGAGTAGTGTTTATTAAATAAGCTGTGAAATAACTTTTCAATTAATTTTTATTTTTTATTATTCACTATTTGCCTACATTTCTTATAAAAAATAACAATAATATTCTATAATCTATTTGGGTCTTTTTCTATTTTTAAAAAAATAAAAAATAAAAATAATCTAAGAGTATAACTATGAATTAACATGTCCACAGCAAAAACTGATAATCAGAAGTAAGGGGTGAGCAGCTTCTCAAATCAACTTTTTTGACTTAAAATAAGTTGTTAAAATCAAAATTTATTTGAAATAAATTTAACCAAACAGTCCAAAATAACTTTTTAAAAACCAGAAATCATAAGTTGGCTCAAAAAAATCCCACCAAACACCCCATATGTATATTCTTATTACCCTTATGTGATTTAATTCAGTGCATGTAATCTTACTCTTATTCGAATAGCTTGGAGTCCTTGACTGGAATACTTTTATATCCAGAAACTCGTGGCTTCTTTTCTACATTGCGACTGACCTGAGCTAGCTTACAATTCCGTAGGCAATGAATTTCACTTTACAAGCATTGAATAAATAGTTTTGTCATGTGCTAGAGTCAATGAAATTTTGCATTCAAAGAAAAGTGATTTGTAAGGGTGTTTAAAAAAATTGATGAAACAGGTAAATTGTTTGACCTGGTTTTATTAGTTTTGGTTTTAGTTTTGAAAATGGTAAAATCATTCAAATCAATTTTGTCAATTCCGAATCGAACGGTGACATATTTATTTATTACTATTTTTTTTTATATTTTTAAATGTAAAATTTAAGATATAATTTTTTTTTTTATAAGATTTGAACATTGATCTTCATTGTGAAATTGATAAACTCTAACTAACTTAACCAAATTAATTAGGAAAATGCTCTAATATGCAATGCACACCGTATTACGCAAGTTTTTACGAATTTACATAAATGATCTCACCAAAATGTGTAAGTCGAACACAAATTCACGTAAATTACACGAATTTGTGTTCAACTTGTACATTTTTATGTTAAGATTGCATATGGTGTGCATTACACACCGGAAATTATTTTTAACTAAATATTGTTAGTTTGTTTACTATAATAAAATATATATCATATTTATTGTTATATAAGATTTATAGAACAATAAAATTGAACTGAATTAAATCAATTTTTCAACAATGCTAAAGGGCCAGAACTGATTATAATGCTAGAGGGCCACAATTTTTGTGGTCACAATGGCTCAAAACTGCCAAAACGATCGTTTTGGCAGTTTTGAGCCATTGTGACCACAAAAATTGTGGCCCTCAAACATTTTCCTTTATATAATTCAGTTCTGGTCCAATTTTACATGTTTAACGGTTTGATCATTGTTTTAATTTTTTTAAAACCATAAGAACCAGTTTGGTTCCTCGTTTACTCTAAAATCAGACCAATCTAATCGGTGTACACCCCTAGTGATTTACACTCTTCTTGTGCCAAGAAAAGTTCACTTGCCATTGTATTGCTAAAAATCTTATTTTACTCATTATTCGATCCTGGTATAACGTCATCAAATAATATGATTTGCACTCTTCTTGTGCCAAGAAAAGTTCACTTGCCATTGCATTGCTAAAAATCTTATTTTACTCATTATTCGATCCTAGTATAACGTCATCAAATAATATGATTTGTATCATATAAAACGTCACATCGGATGATAGTGAGATTTGGTCACCACAGTATTACTATGGACATAATTGTTTTCATTCCAGAATTTAGTTATATTCTCACATCCACCGTTAAAATGGTAATTTTTGTTTCCGAGACGCAAAATTCCTTGAGAGATCATCAACAGGGTCCTGCAACATTTTTTGAGCATCATGGTAATCAACTTATTCAGGTCTCCAACAAGAAATGTGATCGTGGTCATGATTGGCACAAACAAAAAGCTTTTCTAGTAAACATAAATTGGCACGTCACTGCTACAAAAGAATTATATTTGAGGTTCACCTAACAAATAAACCTACAAAACACAATGGTATATAATCGAAAAATTCACTGTGTAATGCACACATACTTAAAAAGGCAAATTAGAATAGAATCGACGGTGCACACAACTACACATATAATACAATCAATCACGTATTCAGGCACTCTTAGGTGAACGATTGAACAATCGATGAGGTGGTGACCAAACCAGAGAGGAGGCCAACTATAAGGGCACCGTTGTAAGAGCTTGGCTCCGTTTGCATTGAATTGTTCCGTGAATCAACAAAGGTCTCATTGAGAAAGGGCCCACCCACGAGTGCTCCAACTGCAACATTGGGATTGGGGTCAGTTGAGTTGAGCCACTTCCAACCATCACTGCAGCCGGTGGTTGCATCAGTTGGAATTGAGGCTCCCCTATGGTGTACATATTGTGGGTATTTATCCCCATACCCCACAAGAAAACTCATCTTCATGGGATTATTGCCCAAGACATAATCAGCCTGGAAGAAGAAAAAAGTGCAAGGTTAGAAGCGATGTTACCAAAAAAATGCTAATACTCCTTAATGATATACGTTTTGGTATGCACGTTCCAAAACATAGTACATTTTCGTTCCAAAAAGGTGAATTTTGTGATCCAAAGCGATTCCAAAATTTATTTCCACTATATTTCCTTAAAGTCTCGTTAGGAGGAAAGAAAACAATATATATATATATATATATATGTAATAAACTACGATATCAGAGTTGAGTTTTGGATAACCAATTGTACAAAAATTGGTTATAATATTCATACGAATGTGTTTTTACATGATTAATTTGAAAAAGTGAACTACATTTTGTTGGATGTCTAATTGTTCTAGAAGTATCTTAAATTCTAACAGCATAATCTAGATAAGTCTATCCCTATTATACCACATTTTAGAATATGTAGCGTACAACATACTCATTCTCATTCCACGTATCACAACAATCCACATTCTAGGTTACATAGGTCAGAAATATATATATTGGTTGTGTTTAACAGTCATCAGTTAATCCTTACCGCATCTTTTGAGTTTATGCATGTGCTTCTAAACCAACAATCAAAAGCGTACCTGTGAAGCAGAAAATTTCCGAAGATCTGACGGTCCATAGGAATCCCCATTGCAAGATAGCGTTGCAGTCCGGGATGTAAGCATATAATCACTGTAAATTACAGCTAAGAATGCAGAAGCCACAGGATGCTGCAAAGCATTCCATTGACTGACCCATATCAGACCACCTACATTAACAGATTATGATGGTGAGTCATAAAGATCCTACGAATAAATTAACTTACATAAATGACACCATAAGATGGGCCTCATAGCCACATAAAGTTTCATACAATGAGCAGAGTCGGTCAATCCATAGGGAGGCTAAGGAATGACTATTCCATTCCACATTCATTCTAGTGAACCAAACACTACCTGAGGAGTATGATTAGAAGATGCCACACACTTGGAGGCATATATAATAAATAGCTTTAACTTTGGTCTAAAGGTACTATAGACAGGATGATTCCATCCCATCCCTGACTTTATTAACTAGTTGATGCATTCCAATTGCTTGACATCTTCCAGCAATGATAGAGAAAGTAAGATTGAAAATGATGGGACAAGGGAGTTTTTGACTTTGAAATGTTCGAGTAAAATCATTTAACGACTTTATCGCACAAGTGAGATATCTTTCTCATACTTACTGTAACTTTCCACTTATTAACGGTATTGTATCTACCAAGGTTTGTGTGTGTGCGTGCACGCGTACTAGTGGAGGTTTATGAGGAGTTAGATATGCAACAGTAATCATTTGAAGAACAAGGAATAAAGAAGAAAATTAAGCATTTGACTAATCAAATTGAGTAGCAATGGAATAGAAGTTTACTTTCTGTTCTGCTCAATGTGGCCGTTGGAGATTTTGGCAGGAGCCCACACATAACAGCCTCGGCCGTTTTCCTGTAATTCTGGAGGTTTCCTGAGTTGGAGACTTTCGAATCAAAAAAACTTAACCTAGACAACAAGACCTGCAGCACAATTTCATAATTTTTTACTGAGTCCAAAATTACGGGTATGCCAATGCAAGATCACAAAACTGGATATCGGATTTATTTCATTCACACACGCAACCAAAAATCATTCTAGATTGGACAAACTGACAAATAAACTTTTCTTTGACTATTGTGATTTTCTATGTTTACAACTTACAGAATCTGCTTAAGGTATCATAATTAGAAGCATGCATCTGAATTCAAGGCCACAAAAATATGATAACTAGTACAAATTATTACTAGAGTAACCTTCAAGGCCATGTTTGTTTGGGGGGACATGGCCTTGGGATGGACTAATAATCCAACAAAATACATAGTCACATGTTTGTCTAAGAAAATTGGGGTCTGGTTTATCCAGACATGTTATTTCACACAGGGGACTAAGAAGAGGTTCGGATTAATTGGCTAAATTACAAAATTGATAGGCTTTCACTACAACATATAAAAGTTTTAGAGACCAAATTTTTTGGTCTTTAAAAGTGAAAATTTTGTTACAAAAGACATTTAAGGACCAATTTATATCGTCGTGAGAATAGCCGTTAAAAGGTCGTCCTGAAAACTAAAAAATAAGGCTTTAGTGACAAATTTTTGAAAATGTCACTAATAAATACACTTTTAGGGACAAAATAATTTGGTCTTAAAATGGTTTATTTTCTGAGGCAAAAATTTTGGTCCCAAAAAGATAATAATTCATCATTAATGTCCAATTTTCGTTGCTAAAATTATAATGACGACACTCTTCGCAACAAAAATATTTGGTCCCAAAAAAATAATTTTGTCTCTAAATTTTGGTCTCTAGAACCTTAATTTTTATTTTTTATTTTTTTTGTAGTGTTTTGTCGATCCCTCCTCATAATTCTAGGCCAATCCAAACATAGGATAGGATACGCAATCCAAAAACAATAATAATCCTAGGACTAGTCCTAGGAATGCTAATTCCACCTAATCCAATCTGCCCAAACAAACATGGCCTAAAATCTAACTCATAGGAAATTGAAATATACCTGAGTTCCTGCAAGCTTGTTATCCCAACTAAACCAGGTTGGATTTCCCCAATTAGCAAAAGCTTTTCCATTTGGTCCAGTCACATAATCAAAATACGATTGATCCCCTGTAGCATGATAGAGCCAGCTAGCTGCCCACAAAAGCTCGTCTCCATAACCTGTTGAATTGTAATAGTTCTGGACTTGGGGAATGCTCTTACTATAAGAACCTCTATATTTGTCGGCAAAACTAAACAACTGTTGTGCATGCCTAAGAAGTGAGCTTGAATATGTGGAGTCGATTGACTTAAAAACCAGGGATGCCGATGCCATAGCTGCTGCAGTTTCAGCAGCAACATCTGTTCCAGGGGAAGAAGTGTTCACCTGTGTGAGAGGCCTTTTCTCAGTCATGACCTCAGGCCTATCCCAACATTTATGGTCTATATCTGGATCACCTACCTATTCCAGAAATAAAACAGTGATTAGAAAGAAAAAAACAAAACAAAAAAATAGCAGACTTACTCTTACAATCAGAGAGGATCAATGTTTGACCATTTAATTCACTTGTGCAAAAAACTTTTCAAACTAGTATTTCATGTCCAACATAACATATTTCAGTTATTACTATTTTGAGACAAGAGAAGCTAAAACACATATCTAGATACTTTCAAGGATTCTTCATATACTTCTAAAGAAAGACATAATGAAAATACTACGTATCCTGTTAGCATTTCAGAAAATTTGACATAGCAAATCCCAAAATAGACAAATAAATTTAACCTTTACTACACCTAATCATGGCCAACATATTGCACTAGATATTTCAAAAATCATGAAAATGCTTCAAAATGTAGCAATTGTGACAGGTAATAAGGAAGAAGGACAAAAGATGACCATAAGCAAGTGCACATGCAGGCTCAAAAATAGATAAGAGGAGTTTATAGGAATCAAAGATTAGAGAGACCTGAATATAAAGCACATTGTCCGAAGCATGAGCATTAATAAGGTAGTCCGTGATCCACTTAAGCGAGGCTTGAGCAGGTTTTAACTCATTAACCGTTTGCATCTGATCCCCATATTCGAGGATTGCCCATGACAACACTGTGGCAGTAAAAGCCATTGGAAATCCAAACTTCATATGATCTCCTGCATCATACATTCCTTTTGAAAGATCCAACTTTGCGTCACTGCCATCATCAACTGCCGAATCCCCTCTCCAAGATATGTTATTATTTACCAACTTACCAGCTGCAAGACCAAAATTACATTTGTACCCACAATCAAAATCTATACAAGACAATTGAAAAAAGAAGTCCAAAATAACATTTGCAACACAATCAAAATCTATAGAAGACAATTTGTCCAGAACCCTCCCTGGTCGGTTAGACCTTTGCTGATTTGGGATTCAGCTCATTGGGGCTCCCCTTGAGGAGTAGTGTCTTAGTTTGTTCTTCTTTCTGGTTTGGCCTTTTGGCCTCCATCTTACCCACAAAAAAAAAACATCATACAAATATCCCATTTAAAATGAAATGGCAACCATCTCCCCAATCTTAAGTTTTTAACAACAACAACAACTACCATCTTCCCATTAACTTAAAGGTCTTAAAGTACTCATTCCAGGTCAGTTAGTGTAGCTCTTGGTAGGTACAGATAAATACTAAGAAAAGCATCAAAAGACACAAAAATGGAGTCATCACCATGAATAATTAATTAATAACCAAAAGACAAGTTATGAACTTTACAAATACGTTGATGTATCTGCAGACATTACAACAACAAAAGCACACAAAGAGAAGCTTAAATCGAAAAAATTTGTAACACTATTCTACCAAAGAGTTCAAAGGCAAAACAATTTGGAACTATTCAACAAAAAAAAAAAAAAAAAAAAACATTTATGCGGTATTGAATATAAGATCCGGAATGGAACAAAACCCATATTGTAGAATGTATGAAACAGAAGAAAGAGCTTACATTTTTGTACATCAAAGAACCGCATTGCAAGGTTGAGAGCATTGCCGTATTGCTTATCAACAGCACCAGGAGGCCCAGGAACAGGACCCAAGTGAGGCGAAGAGTGTTTGCTAGTCTTCTTTTTCACAGTAAGAACAACTGCAACCACAATGCAAGCCACCAAAACTAAGACAAGGAACCACCCGCATAGTCCTTTCGACTTGGAACGCTCCCCCATTTGATTTCACCAACAAAGAATGTGAAAATTCAAGATCTAAGTCAAACCCAGATGAAATTTTCAATAACCAGAGCAAGTTGCAGAAGCAATAATATTTTACTATTTTATTATTGAAATGCAACAGGATTTGGGGCTTAACAAGGCAATATAGTAGAAAAGAGCAGTGATTTGAATCAAGAAAGGATGAGAATGGATTTGAAGAGTTGGATCTGAACAATGGGTTGAAGATCGGAGCTGATCGAACAAGAGGAACAGGAAGAAGAATGAGATCGTGGTTTGCTTTCTACGGAGAGAAACAGAGAGAAAGAGAGAAGTACTCTTTCCTCTTCACCGACGACAGGAGCTCCGTAGACAGGAACTAAAGTTTTTGCGGCTTTTTGTGAAATGACCATAATGCCCTTTATGGTTGGGAGGATTTTTAATTCGTTTAAACGACGTTAGTGATGACGACGAATGAGAGCAGTTCATTGCGACTCATGCGGAGGAGGGAGGACCCGAATCTTTGAGTATTATTCGGATAAATTACTCCCCTCATAAATCCAAAATTTTAAATATATATATATATATATATATCCCTGGCTTGTTAAGTGGGTTTTTTTTAGCTTTTCAGTAAAAAAAAAAAAAAAAAATTTAAAGTTAATAGAATAAAATATTATATTTAAATTATAATTTTTTTTCTCATAAAAATTTTAAAAATCCAAAAAAACCAACCCAAACCAATGTTTTAGTCCCAAGCTAAAGAGTTGTTTTGAAAAGTTAGTTAAAAATTGACTTTTTTATTTTTTTTAGTTTTTTTGAAGAAATTTATAAAAAAATAAAAAATGATACGACTTGAAATAAATTAAAAGTTAAAAAGTAACTTTTTATCTACTTATCAAAAAAAAGTCAAAATAACCGCACACAAAAAAAAAAAAAAAACCTAAAACACGAACTCACTTTTCAAATGAAATTATAGATTTATATAAATTTTTTAATAAGAATGATATGATAATGTTATTATTGTAAATAAATTTATTTTTATTAATATTTTATTTTAGAGTAAAAAAAAATTCACAATTAATCCTATCATTATATATAGAAATAATGTATTTTTTTTTTATATGTATATAACATTATTCTCTGAATAAATTATAAAATAATTGACTAACGTTCATATTTTTAAGTGGTTAATAGACATTTTCAGGAGTCAAATTATAAAATGGTTGACTAACGCTCATATTTAAGTGGTTAACAGACGTGATCAGGAGTCAATAAAGTGACAGTTGTTTGGGAAGAAAAAGTTTTGATTTTTTTTTTTTTTTTCTCACTAAAAGACAAATTGATTATAAAATTAAAAATAAATAAATCCAAACAAAGTATCACAATAAATCTCATAATCATTTCACTTTTTCTCTCACAAATATCACATTCAATCACAAAAAAATCTAACTATCTTTCCAAACACAAAAAAAAAAAAAAAAATTCTAATAATATCTTACAACTAAAAAATTACAAAAAAACTCACTTCCCAAACACCCACTATGTTAAGTGATCAACATTTTCTATTATTCTTGCCGTGGGAAACTTCTCTTTATTTATTTTGAAATTTATATTGTATTTTAATATATTTTATTAAATAAATTATTTTCAAATATTTACTATATTAAAATTTAGAATTTTTAATAAAAAATATTTAATATTTCATCCCGTGACAAAAAAAATAATGATAATAGTTGTAATTTTATGATTTTTTTTCTTTTTTTTTTTTTTTTGGATTCTTTCCCTCTATTTTGGTGCAAGTATTATCTACCAAGATGTACAAGGAGTTGTATTAGGGAATTTTTTTTAAAGATCCCTCGTATTAAGAATTTATAGTATAAAGAATATGAAATATTTTCATAATAGTTAGAATCCTTTAAATTTTTATAGAAAAATTTTGAAATAGAGAAATTTCGATTCAGAGAAATTTCAAATCAGAGAAATTTTAATAAATTTCTCTCATTTGTTCAATTTCTTTAATTTTCTCTATATTTTCAAAATTTACCTGTTTTTTGAAATTTCTCTAATTTGATTACAAATTTCTCTATATTTTGACCAATTTTATCAGGTTTGCTCACAATTTTCTCTGTATTTTGAACAAACCAGAGAAAATTGAGTTACTTAAAAACCAAAAACAAAGAGACCAGAGAAAATTGAGTTACTCACAAACCAATTTTCTTTCTGTGGTTCTTAAAAGGTGATCCAACATAAAGCCTAATGATAGGTCTGTGATGGTAAGTGATGGAGTGGCGATTGCCCAAAACTTATAAAACTAATATAACAATTACAAAACCCCCAGCAGAATTCCATAATCCTTGTGACATATTCAACATCACAGTTCAATATTCAACACAAAACTTAATACATATATATATATATATATATACGAATTATATATAGACTGCGAAAGCTAACAAAAAAACTTTTTTCAGTCCAAAAATCAAAATTAATCCAAAATCTGGAAAACACTCAGTAGAGAAAACCTGTTGTGTGCTACACAATATAGCGGACCTAACACAAATCTTTTCCGTTGAGTGTCCTCCTAACGCCTTCCAACACCAAAAACGTGGTCTTCAGTGACCTCGTCGATCCTCTCGCAACGATCTCATGTTGGGGCAACATCTCCTAATTGTCCCTATTATTCAACTCCACCACATTCCAAATTTTCTTCTGCATGATCGAAACCCTAACCAAAGCTGATTGTTGAAGCTTTCGAGAAGGTACAAATTGAGAGTACTCTCTCTCTCACTCTTGCGGCGAAGGTTTTGGTGTCGCCAAAAACAACCGCGACGATGATGTGGTTGAAGGTTTCTAGTACAAGATAAGACGGTTAGGTTTCCGGTGGTATTCCAACAATGCAACGAGGATGTCGAAATTAGTGTTGGTAGGTTTGAAACCCTACAGCTCTGAAACCTAGAGGAGAGAAAGAGAGAGTGTGTGTGTGTGTGATATATAAGTGTGGGTGAGGATTTTAGATTACAAAAAGAAATATTGTGGATCTCTCTTATTACTAAAAATTAGAAAGGAATATTAGACCAAAATTTCAGAACATAAACCTTACACTTTGGATCATTTACCATGTGTATTATCAAGAGATCAAGACAAAATGACATACCTGAATCCATTGATGAACGGTTAAACGGAAGCGTCTAATTGTCAATAAAACCTTAATATTGACTTTGTTAGAGCCTTCTAATCCTTTCCCTTATGTGCCTTATGTTTCTCCTTGAGAGGATTTAGAAAACAAAACAGTATTCTTGTTTTTTTTCACTCTTGGGAAGGAATAGGGACCATAACCTTTTAAAGGTTGTAATTGGTTTTCATAACTGAAAGGTAATGAAAACCAATAAATTAACCATTATTGGTTTCATAACTGAAAGGTAATAAAAACCAATAAATTAACCATTATTAGTTTCATAACTGAAAGGTAATAAAAACTAATAAATTAACCATTATTATTATTGGTTTTAAAACTGAAAGGTAATGAAAACCAACTTTAACCAATATGTTTTAATTTCTATTTCTGCCCCTCATAGAAATAGAAATTATACAACTAGTATCTACACATTAGGTCCATAACACATATACCCTTAAGCCTATTAACTAAATTGAATCACTTAAATTGTAGGCTTCTTATAAATGATAACACCACATTTAATTATGTGGTCCCATTGAGACATTATCTAACAATCTCCCACTGGACCACATATGTATCCTGAAAAATGTGCTTAACTTTAGTGAGCTCAGAAATTTGTTATCATAACTTGAGGGTATCCAAACAATCTTGTCCATTAACTATATTAATATAGGATCAAAGCGGTCTTCGTTACATCAATCGTAACTCGACCCACCAATGGTCACGTATACTAATACAGCTAAATGACATAGATCAATCATGGATGCGTAGCATGGAAATTACATGTGATGTGATCCATACATGCCTATTTCCAACTGGTCCTACTTAACTTTATTGAGATCAATACTTCACAATACGTAACAGAGCGTAATAAACTGAATACTTCATTTCTGCAGAAATTAATCTAATTACATAGATAAAACTCAAGACTGACATAAAGCAATAATATAAATACAAACTCCCACTAAACCAGAATGTTCTCAAATAGAAAAACACCCATCTGAGCAGTGTGCTCATGAAAGACCTTGGGTGGTAGTCCCTTCGTAAGTAGATCCGCTATCATGGAGTTTGTCCCAATGTGCTCTATGGAAATCTGTCCACTCTACACTCTTTCTTTTACAACTAGGAACTTGATATCAATATGCTTTGATTTTGTCGAGCTCCTGTTGTTATTGGAATATAAAACTGCAGACTTATTGTCACAATATATCTTAAGTGGTCTTTCAGTGCCTTCCAAAATACGCAACCCAGTGACAAAATTCCGCAGCCATATCCCTTGGTTTGATGCCTCATAACATGCTACAAACTCTGCAGCCATGGTGGATGAAGCTATGAGCGTCTGCTTTGCAGACCTCCAAGAAATTGCTCCGCCAGCTAACAGATAAATATAGCCTGATGTGGATTTCCTACTGTCTTGGCATCCAGCAAAATCGGAGTCGGAATATCCAATGACCTCTAACTTATCCGATCTCCTATATGTGAGCATATATTCCTTTGTTCTCTGTAAATATCGCATAACACGCTTGATTGCTTTCCAATGATCTATGCAAGGATTACTTAAATGTCTGCCTAACATGCCAACTATAAACGCAATATCCGGACGTGTACATACTTGAGCATACATTAGACTCCCTACAGCTGAGGCATAAGGAATCTTCTGCATTTCTTGAATTTCAAGACTGTTCTTCGGGCATTGGATGAGACTAAACTTGTCTCCCTTAGCAACCGGGGTTTCACCTGATTTACAATTTTGCATGCCAAATCTAATGAGTATTTTTTCGATATAGCTCCTTTGTGATAATCCCAGAATACCCCGAGAACGATCTCGGAGTATTTCGATTCCTAATACAAAGGAAGCATCACCAAGATCTTTCATTTCAAAATTCTTAGATAGAAATCTCTTGGTGTCATGCAATAAGTTTATATCGTTTGTGGCAAGCAATATGTCGTCAACATATAAAACCAAAAATATGTGTTTACTCCCACTGAACTTGTGATACACACATTCATCAATAACGTTAGTTTCAAAACCATACGAAGTGAGAACTTGATGAAATTTGAAGTACCACTGACGAGAAGCTTGTTTGAGTCCATAGATGGATTTAGTCAATTTGCAAACCATATTCTTTGGGTCTCCTGACACAAAGTTTTCTGGCTGCACCATATAAATTGTTTCTTTAATGTCACCATTAAGAAAAGCTGTTTTGACATCCATCTGATGCAACTCAAGATCAAAATATGCAACAAGCGCCATAATTGTCCTAAAAGAATCTTTCGAAGAAACTGGAGAGAAAGTTTCTTTAAAGTCAATTCCTTCTTTTTGAGTAAAGCCTTTGGCTACAAGACGTGCCTTATACCTCTCCACATTACCATTGAATCCCTTTTGGTTTTAAATATCCATTTACAACCTACGGGCTTCGCACCAACTGGTAATGAGACAAGTTTCCAAACTTTATTGTCTTGCATAGACTTATATTCTTCATTCATGGCTTCTATCCACTTATGAGAGTTGGAACTTTCCATGGCTTGACGAAAGTTGATTGGATCATCTTTCGACATTCTATTTTCTACCTCATGTTCCTGGAGATATACAATATAATCATCTGAAAATGCAAATCTCCTTTCTCTGGTGGATCGCCTTAATGGCACAGATTCTTGAGGTTGAGGTTGTAGAGTTTGTTCCCCAGGAACAATTACCTCATCTTGAATGGGGGTTTGAACTATATTATCTTGAACAACATTGTCAGGTTGAGGATCCGAAATTACTTCACGAGCAATGACAGGTATAGGAACCTGTGATTGGTCAAAAGTAGTAGTAGGAAGTGGGATTACTCCTGCTTCCTCCTCAAAGACAATATCTCTAACTGGATTTCTCCCCCAAACTCAACATCCTCAAAAAATGTTGCAATTCCCGTCTCAAATATTGACCTATTTGTGGGATCATAAAACTTGTAACCCCGTGATCGTTCGGCATAGCCAATAAAGTAGCTGCTAATGGTTTTAGAGTCCAATTTTCGTTCATGAGGGTTATAAGGCCTCGCCTCAGCAGGACACCCCCACACATGCAAATGTTTTAGACTAGGCTTTCGCCCAACCCAAAGCTCATAAGGTGTTTTTGCAGCTGCTTTAGTTGGTACCCGATTTAAGATATAAGTTGCTGTCTTTAGAGCCTCACCCCAGAGGGACTCTGGTAAAGTAGAATGACTGATCATACTTCTTACCATATCCTTAAGAGTTCGGTTTCGTTTCTCAGAGACACCATTCATGCTAGGTGATCCTGGCATGGTGTATTGTGGGACGATTCCACATTCCTCCAGGTATTTTGCAAACGGTCCTGGACGTTGTTCACCTGATCCATCATATCTGCCATAGTATTCACCACCACGGTCAAACCTGACACTTTTAATCCGTTTGTTGAGTTGTAACTCAACTTCGGCCTTAAATTTTTTGAATACATCCAAAGACTGTGATTTCTCATGGATAAGAAATAGATACCCATGTCTGGAATAATCGTCTATGAATGTGATAAAATATTGTTGACCATTCCAAGACGCCATAGGGAATGGGCCACAAATGTCCGTATGAATTAGTTCTAAGACATCTGTAGTCCTATGGGCACCATATTTCTTTATTTTGGTCTGTTTTCCCTTGATACACTCAACACAGACATCAAAATCTGAAAAATCAAGAGAGTCCAAAATTCCATCAGACACAAGGCGCTCAACTCTAGATTTAGAGATGTGACCTAGGCGTTTGTGCCGTAATGAGGCTGAATTTTCCTGAGTTAATTTACGCTTTGTACCTCGTGATTCCACGTGCAAGGTTGCATTATAAGATGCAATAGTTCCGAGCAAATATAGATTATCAAACACATTAAGTAAACCAGTACCAATAACATTGGAATTAATAGACATACTAAACTTCATATTTCCAAAAGAACAATAATATCCTAATTTGTCCAATACAGAAACAGAAATTAAATTCCGTCTAAAGGACGGTACAACAAAAGTGTCTAATAAATCCAAATAATAACCAGTTTTCAGTAATAATCTAAAGTGCGCTATTGCCTGCACTTCTATTGACTTGCCATCACCCACAAAGATGTATCTTTCAGCATCAGTTGGCTTTCGGTAGTTCAGGCAACCCTGCATAGAAACACATATGTGAGTAGTAGCACCAGAATCTACCCACCAAGTGTTTCTTGGTACTGAAGCTAAATTTATTTCAGAACAGACCAAAACATGAAATGGACCTTTCTTTATACGCCAGGCGACGTATTTGGCACAATCCTTCTTTCTGTGTCCGGGCTTGCCACAAAAGAAACAACCATCCTGCGTTTTCTGTTTCTTTGGTTCCGGACCCTGAGGAATAGCAACTTCCTTTCCCTTATGCGTTCTTTTGCCCGTATGCTTGGAGGTGCTTGCTAGATGAGCACTTTCAGTCCTTTCTTGCTTCAATCTCTCTTCCTCTTGCACACAAAATGAAATGAGCTCATTGAGAGTCCATTTCTCCTTCTGGCAGTTATAACTGACCTTAAATTGGTTAAATTGTGCAGGAAGAGAGATGAGAACTAAATGCACGAGCAAATCATCAGATAAGTCGAGCTTTAGTGCCTTAAGTTTTGAAGCCAGATGAGACATTTCCATGATGTACTCGCGAACATTACCCTTGCCTTTATACTTTATTGAAATCAAGCTTGCTAAAAGCGTGCTTGTTTCAGCCTTATCGGTTTTAGCAAAACGCTTTTGAATTTCTGAAAGAAATTCACCGGCAACGGTAACATCCTCTGTTATTGCACCCCGAAAAACTTCAGGAATCCCACGCTTCATGATCATAAGACTTAGCCTGTTAGAACGATCCCACTTTTCAAAGTACACAGTTTCCTCAGGAGTACTTTGTGTAGTGAGAGCATTCGGTTTTGGCATCCTTAATGCCAAGTCTATGTCCATGCAGCCGAGAACAATCAATATGTTCTCTTTCCAGTCCTTAAAGTTTGTTCCATTTAACATTGGAACATTGTTCATGTTGGCAGAGATTGAAGTAGTCGACATTAAAGCTGAATAGACAAGAAAATAAAAGGAATGCTCACATTAAGTTACCAAACAGATAATCTCTAAATAAAAAAATGACAACATCTCAAGATACCTAGCACAACATTAATACCAAACCTTTGGGTAGTGATATTAACTGTAAGTGGTATTCTTGTTGTAATGATCAAACATTGACAATAAGTTATGTCAAATAACAAATTTATCTATTGATGGATTTATTATTCACATTAGGTTTTCTTGACAATTGGCACATGTTTATCACCACAAAATGTGTGTGTAATTCTGCCAAGTTTTAATCATGTCTTTGGACCGATAAATACCCGCATGAGATACACAGACATGAACTTCAAAACATTCCATATAAAACAATCTAGACAAGAGAGATCACTTTTGTGACATCTTGTTTGAATTGACTTATATTGAGAATGTTAGAAAATTAAATTTCTGTAGACGTTGTATGAAATTACATTAAATTTAAAGATTTCTAAATTTGTGACCCCGTATATGTTATATAATCTGAAGCAATTCCAATTATATATATACATATATAAATAGAATTGACGGGTCCAAAAAAAAAAACTGCACACCGAATCATTTTACAATGCCAGAAAATAGATTGCCATTTTCACAGAACAAAACAGGAAAAAACAGAATTTACATCCATAAGAAAATTCAGAATCTGATTCCAGGAAACTAAATAGAATGAATAAAGCATATCAATTCTGATAAGACACATGATATGTTGGCTCTGATACCACTTGTAAACATAAAATTTCAGAACATAAACCTTACACTTTGGATCATTTACCATGTGTATTATCAAGAGATCAAGACAAAATGACATACCTGAATCCATTGATGAACGGTTAAACGGAAGCGTCTGATTGTCAATAAAACCTTAATATTGACTTTGTTAGAGCCTTCTAATCCTTTCCCTTATGTGCCTTATGTTTCTCCTTGAGAGGATTTAGAAAACAAAACAGTATTCTTGTTTTTTTTTCACTCTTGGGAAGGAATAGGGACCATAACCTTTTAAAGGTTGTAATTGGTTTTCATAACTGAAAGGTAATGAAAACCAATAAATTAACCATTATTGGTTTCATAACTGAAAGGTAATAAAAACCAATAAATTAACCATTATTAGTTTCATAACTGAAAGGTAATAAAAACTAATAAATTAACCATTATTATTATTGGTTTTAAAACTGAAAGGTAATGAAAACCAACTTTAACCAATATGTTTTAATTTCTATTTCTGCCCCTCATAGAAATAGAAATTATACAACTAGTATCTACATATTAGGTCCATAACACATATACCCTTAAGCCTATTAACTAAATTGAATCACTTAAATTGTAGGCTTCTTATAAATGATAACACCACATTTAATTATGTGGTCCCATTGAGACATTATCTAACAAAATTTTCTCTTATATTAAAAGTGCAAAATTTTGGCCAATTTTTTATTTTATTTATTTATTTTTTTGAATTCCCCTGAATTCGTCTAGGTTGAGAACCCCTCTCTCAAATTTTTTTACTATCTTTATTTTAATTCACTTATTATTTAATCATATAATGTAATAGTAGGGATCAATAAGGCACTATTTGGGAACTTAGTTGTTTGGTTTTTTTTTTTTAATTAAAAGACAAATTGGTTAGTAAATAAATAAAAAAAAACAAATCCAAACAAAATATCACATCAAACCCCATAATCATTTCACTTTTTCTCTCATAAACATAACATCCAACTACAAAAAAATTCAACTATCATTCTAAACAAAAAAAAAAAAAAAAAAAATTTCCAATAATATTCTACAACTAAAATATTTTACAAAAAAACCCACTTCTTAATAGTGTGTTTGGTAATGTTTACGTTTTCAGTTTATATTTACAAAAATTTTATAAACTAGTTTTTGTTTATTTTTAGAAAAACATAAACTACAAACGTGTTTGGTAATTGACAAAATGTTTAAAAAATTTTAAAAATATAAAAAAGAACGAGAAATGGCAAGTGGCAGCGGAAGACGGTGGTGGAAAGTGGTGACGGTGGGCGGTGGGTAGCTGGTGGTAGTAGGTGGTGGCGGGTGAGTGGTGGTGGTGGGTGGGTGGGTGACGGTGGCGAGTGGTAGCGAGTAGGTGGTGGTGGTGGTGGCGGTGGCGGTGGCGGCGGGTGGTAGTGGCAAGTGGATGGCGGATGGCGGGTGGGTGGGTGACGGTGGCAGGTGGTGGGTGGTGGGTGGTACCGAGTGGGTAGTGGTGGCAAGTGGATGGTGGATGGCGGATGGCCGGTGGTGGTAGGTGGTGGCGAGTGGGTGGTGATAGTGGGTGGGTGGGTGGCTGGTGATGGTGGATGGGTGGGTGACGGTGGCGGGTGGTGTGTGGTAGCGAGTGGGTGGTCGTGGTGGTGGTGGCAGGTGGTGGGTGGTGGTGGCAGGTGGGTGGCAGGTGGGTGGCGGGTGGGTGATGGGTGATGGTGGTGGGTGGTGGTGGCGAGTGGGTGGCAGGTGGCTGGTGGTGATGGGTGGCTGGTGGTGGCAGGTGGTGGATGGTGGCGGTAGGTGATTGGTGAGTGGTGGTGGCAAGTAGGTGGCGGGTGGTGGTGGTGGTGGTGGTGGTGGTGGCGGCCGGTAGATGGTAGTGGCGGGTGGTGGGTGGTAGCGGGTGGATGGCAGGTAGGAGGTGGGTGGTGGGTGATGGTGGTGGTAGTGGCGAGTGGGTGGTGGCTGGTGGCTAATGGTAGCTGGTGGCGGCGGCGGGTGGTGGGTGGTGGGTGATGGTGGTAGGTGGGTGGTGAGTGGTGGTGGTAGGTGGTGGTGGGGGGTGGGTGGTGGTGGCGGAAGACGGTGGTGGAAAATGGTGGCGGGTGGTGGCTAGTGTTGGGTGGTAAAAAAAAAGAAACTGAAAACTCAAAATGGAAACATATTTTTTGTGTTTTCATTTTTTGGCCAAATTTATAAACTGATACCACTGATTTATAAATCAAAAATTTTACCAAACAAGTTTTTATTTGAGTTTTTAAAATTTTTGTAAATATAAATAAAAAATTGAAAACGTAAGTGTTACCAAACGACACCTAAACCATCACAAAGTGAAATATCAAGTTCCACTGTTACTTACGTAACCAATCATAAGGTAGATTCAAAACTGACATAACTGGCTTAAATATTTTTTCATTTTTTAAAATTAATTTTTATATGATATTAAATGAAACCTAATGAATTACAATTATTATGGTAAAAATCAAATATAATACATAAGACGTTGGATTTAATCTAGTGGTACTGTAATCCTACCTTAAAGTGTGGTGAGAGGAAAATTAGGGGTTTGAATTGATGAAACAATTACGAAATTGTACAAATATCGGATAAATCTAACTAATCACTGCTGGAAATCGCACTTTTAGCGGCATGTATCAAAAACGCCCCTAATTCCTTTTGTGGCGTTTAGTACCAAACGTCGAAGCTGCGGCCGTCGCTGTAGCTTTGCGACGTTTTAAAAACGTCGTGATATTAGTACAGGCGGCGTTTTTTAAAACGCCGCCAAATGTCCCACCACACACGCTGACGTCACCAACAATATTTAGCGACGTTTTTGAAACGCCGTCGTATCTGTTTTAAAAATATTACCGTTACTGTTGAGGGATTAGGAGGCGTTTGTAGAAACGCCGTCATATCTTCCTTTTTTTTTTTTTTTTTTTTTGGGGGATATTATGCTAATTTTATTTGATTAAATTAAAAAAAATACCTGTAAAAAATATTGAATTTAGTTTCTCATTCAATTAATAAAAAAATACCTATAATAAAACTAACATACAAAATATTAACTCCCATTCAAATATCTGTAATAAAACTAACATTTAAAATAATAACTCCCATTCAAATAACAACTGAAGCATTAATTCAATTTCACATTAAAAAAAAACTAACATTTAAAATAATAACTCTCATTCAAATAACAAATGAAGCATTAATTCAATTTCTCATTAAAAAAAAAACTAACAAATCGTGTTTAAGTAAGAGACTACAATTTGTAAAATTTTGATTCCAGATCTGCTAAAATGAAAAATCCATCCATCTTGTCATAAAACATAACCCACCAAACTCAAATCTTGTCTCAAAACTGCCACAAAAAGTAAATTAACTCCTCTTGAAACAAAACAATTAGATAAAGATATTATACCAAGACAAAACTCAAAGACAGAAAAATCTCACTGGGAGACTCCCAACCACTTTGAGAAGTTTTCAAACTCGGTGTAATCGCTGTCGGAGATCATAGTCTGGTACTATGCCTTTCCTGCAGACTTGCTTTTGGTAGCCTATTCCTGTTAATGATGAAAAGGTCAAAATTATTCATTTAGAAAAAAGGATCCAAATGAGGCCAATTGTCTACATATCAGTTTCTATGCACTGAATGATTGACAGAACTGAATATTATTACAGCAAAGTGATCAGAAATACACGTACACAAGTATAGTCTCAGTATGCACTTCTAAACTACTGAGCTAAATCATATGGTACTAATTATGGTACTTAACTAGGAACACTTTGTAATACTGCTGGGATTTGATAAGCAGCATTTTGACTGAAGATAAAGAATTTTCTACAGCCATAAACTGCACTGAGCACCATTAACAGAGGATATAACCAACAGGTGTAAACAATTCGGACTAGCCACCAATATCATGTATAATATAACCAATAAGAAACATGACACTAGAAAATTGAAGGGAAATGTAAATAACATGTAAGCTAAATATTATTCACATTTTGTTTCCCTTTTCTTTTTTCCCCCTCCACAAACCCCCCACCAAATTGAAGATCCGCAACAATTTTCATGACACATGGGGCGGCGCAAAGTATATAGTTTAATATATTTATTATGTTATACATATGAATACTTAATAAAAAATAATAAAAATAAAACATAGCACTAATTTTTAAAGTTTAGAGGATAGATTAATAAGTATAAATCTACATTTTTACCTTGTTAGTTCTTTTTCTTCTTATTCTTCTTCTCTTTCTTTGAAAGGTGAACCTATATTTAATAAGAGCAAGTATTGTAATTAATAAGATATGTTATTTGTCAAAAAAGCTTTTGATTAAATGATTGCTCACCTCTTGTCTGCTTTTGTGTGGCTTGACTTGAGCTAGGACCTACAAAACACAGATACATGGCATGCCACAATCAGTAAATGTTTACCATTGCTAGCGAGTTAGAAATCACGCTGCAGCGTGTGTCAAAGAAGCATATTATCAGCACACCTGAGGTGAAGATGAGAAAGTTAAAATAGAACAAACATACAAGCATATAAGTGTATATCCACCAGCAAAGGACTTTCATTATTACAGTGAGCTGGTTCCCTCAACAACCATGATGACCAGAAGCTCTCAAGTAATTTTCATGAACATGTTTTCATGCAAGTGGGGCAAGAAAAAGTAATTTTCAAAACTTAAGAACAGTGCTATGCAAGTGGGGCAAGAAAAAGTCCATCTGCTGGTGGCTCATTTGTTTCTCATAGAGACCTTTTGTGGGTTTAATAGTGCATTGTTTATTTATTTATTTTCGTTTGTTTCTTTCATCTTTTATAATTTTCTAGCGATTTGATATTCAAGTAAGTAAATAGGTGGTTTAAAAGTATTGGAGTTCCGGCTTTTTTAGCTATTTGATATTCAATAATTAGTAATATTATGTCACTAACACATCTAAGCAGTCAACCAGTGTCAATTTTTTAGCTAAACCCTTGCTAAACCATTGTCTTTTCTATCCATCTTTACAGATAGCCAAATGCTGGTGGATCCTCTTGGAAGGCATCTTAAGCCTGACTGGATGATGGGCACACAGTCATTATTGTTGACTGTGTTAGTGGCATAATAATTTTAAGAAAATAATTTTTAAAGATATATTTTAAGAATTATTGTTGTCAAACTAATTAAATTTATTTGAGAAAAAAAATTAAAAAGAGATTCTCAAAATTCTACTAAACCGGGTGAATTACATTTCTATTCTATTCCTAATCATAACCCAACAGAGCACCAAATTGAGACATCTCCACAAAATGCACAAGAGAGGGCTAAAAATTAGAGATGAAGCAAATGCAAAGCCTCTGGACTTACATGGGGTATTATTGAATTTGACAATGTTCACTTCAAGATTTTTATTCATCTGAGCAAAAACAAATTGCATGTGTATAGTGCGGATATTATATATAACTAGAAGTAGGCACATATTGCGATAGTTATCTAAAAGATCATACCAAGGGTACACTAATTCATCATTCATGCAACTATAGTTACCTGCTCAAGTGGAAAATATCAAGCACACAAGACAATGAAACTCTTGGCCTCACAAAAAGCTTCACTTACCTGAACAGTCTGCTCATTGGTCTTGGAATGGGTATCACATCGTTGCAGTGTCAAGCCATCAGTCCACTTCTTCTTGTGCAGGTTCAGTAGCATTTTCTCCTCAAGTTCATTCTTCCTGTAATTAATGGCTATTGAGTAATAATGCCTATTCAGCCCATGGATCAATGCCTGCAAAACAAATTGCCATTAGAGGATAAAACTCAGGGGTGACACCTCAGCTATCAGAAACACAAAGGCACCACTCATTCAGCACTCACTTGAATGGATGGCTTGTTCAAATGTCCAAGGTTGGACGTTGTTTGCCTTGGCTCTTGGCCAAGCATCATGGTTTGTGGGTTAATTAAGCGGAAGGCATCAATGACCACCTTCCCCTTAACACTTTGTATGGGATCCACCACAACTGCCACAGCACGTTGATTCAAAGCTTCAAAACTCTGCATGATATCACAAAATGTCAATAATTAAGGTGGTCTTGACTCTTGACAGAAATAAATGATAACAAAATTACCCCAATTCAAAACACACACACACAGGTAGACAAAGCGAGAGAGGGGGCATGAAAAATTTCTGAGAATTCTTGTCTAATTGAAGCATCAAAACTTCATAAGCATAGAATTTGCATGAATTAATTCATAGAAATTATAAGTTCCCCTTCTAACAAACATCATTCTCCAAGTTGAATTAGTTCCACAAGTAAAACATCAGGAAATCCAAATTCATTAACATCAATGTAATCATAGCCTAAGCAAAGTACATTTGAATCTTGCACCAACCACAATCCCTCCTGTCCAAAATCGCCAATCAAATTGCACAAGAGAAACAAGTGATTAACTGTCAGTTTCAATTTTAGTTTCAAGGGTACTAGGATTGTTGCCTTGCCTATTACATGATTTTCTTGCACACATAGCAGGCCTGTCTAAAAAATATGTTGCTGTTGATAAAAATCAAATGGAAAAAATGATTAATCTCTGATGAATTGCAACTTAAAAAAAGAATGACAACTAATTCAATTGATGAAGAAAGATACAAGCAGCATATTTTCCACCCTATTAAGAATGTATAATATCATGTTGCATGATTATATAAAGAGATTACCATGAAGAACCACACTGCATGAAGTAGTGGCTAAGATTGATTAATAATGGACAAAAAAAATCTTAAAACTGTATTTACTCCATAAGGGGAAAAATTATCCTTTAAACCCTAGGACTTGCGATTACGGCTTTGTTGCTAGGTTGTAAACAGAAAACTTTTTGAAGGGTCTTTATTCTTTTAAGAGTTTTCCCAACTTTGTTATCCTGATTTAGAGCCACAATACATTGAAAACAAAGATAATAAATAAATCAATGTAAAGGCATGGGAATTTACACCTTTCCAGAGAGGAGGGTGCTCAGAAACCATTATTTGGCCATGAGGTAGTTGAATTCCCATTGTTGTAACGGAGTTCTCAGCCTGTAAGAGGAAAAGATAAATCTGCTACATAAACTCACGTAAGACCTTCCAAAATTCGAACATAGCATGTATACAGAATGATCACTGGTTTGACTAATCCAATTATAGAGCAAAACCGGACAGACTAAAATCTTAATATACGGCTTTTAAAATTACCCTTC
Organism: Camellia sinensis; assembly: GCF_055761805.1. NCBI lineage: Eukaryota > Viridiplantae > Streptophyta > Magnoliopsida > Ericales > Theaceae > Camellia > Camellia sinensis. The sequence continues at coordinate 26,821,716 of NC_138966.1, read as the reverse complement.
TGTTCTCATGCATATTGCTCAAGTCACTCTGCAAATGTAAACCACTGCTCAAGTCATTGCTTCCCATTTGGCCATTAGCAAAATAAGGGGTAGAAATACCCAAGTTGAGGTCTAGATTATGGCTGCTTCCTGCATAGAAAAGATTAGAGATGTCATCATCTCATGATTCATAAAGAAGGATAGCTAAATATATGCAACCGTAAATGAAGGGAAGTTTCAAGAATCATAAAACAACACAAAAAATTAAACAAGTGATACCTCGATTCTCAATCTCAGAGCTTAACTCCTCTTCATATGTGCTTGCCTCAAAGTTGGTCACTGCTTCCCTTCCATTGCATTTTATTGCAGCCTTGTCATAAGCCCTGATTAACATAAAGTTAAATTGGATCGGATGGAGAATAGATAATATAATATAACATATAGAGCAAGGAAAAGTAAAATTTTAATCATTATGACCTTGCAGCTTCCACCTCACTGTTGAACAACCCAAGATAGATATACCTGTAGGCAATGTGTTGGATACAAACCAATGAAGACCATTTTCACAGTTCATTAATAATATAAGTTAATAAAATTGATACAGAATTTGGGAGATCACACAGAATTTTGAGTCACATCTGACTAGAAAATGTAAAAAATCAGTTCAGTGTTGTCTCACTTCTTGCCAAGGAACTGCCCCATTCGAGCTTCCCATCGTCCGCATTTGTGCAGTGTAACACCCCTGTATTTTGAAGTACCCCTAGAGAATCTGGCACTCTGGCGACGAAGTACATGCACGAATTCTTCCTTCGTCAAATTCTTCATCTGCATAAAGATCAAAACCAGATAAACACAATTACATTCCTTATAAAAAGAAAACTTTTGTATCAACTAGACATTTACCAACCCCGACCACCTGTTGAAGATCTTCATTATAATCACTGATATTAAAATTGATACCTGCATCAGTTCCACGGAACTTAATTGCAACTCGATCATATGCCCTGAGATCACAAAGATAATTGAAAATAATTTTCCGAACCCATATCACAGAAAAACTTCAGAGGATAAAATTGTTTAAACTTCCAGCCCAATACCATTATTACCTGGCTACGGCATGTGCAGTGTCGAATCCCCCTACGCAATTAATCGTTCATATTTAAAGGAAGAAGCACATTTAGCAACACATTAGTCATAACAATACGAAGTTTCTAACCAGATTGATATGCAAGTCCAATCAAATTCAGAGATCAAAGTTCCTTACCCAGTTACACTTGTTTCCCACAATCCCTGTTCAAATCAAAATAAAACACTCAACATCATACAGAAATGAGAGCCCATCACTTCAAAATGAACAACCACCATGATCAATATCTTCAAATTATACAAGTACAATGCAAGAAACCAAACACCAAATAAAGTCTACAGCTTGATAAGAGCAGAACTCACCAAAGGTCTTATAACATGTAGCTAGAGTATTTAAAGCAGCCTTCTGAATTTCACCATCTCGTTCTGCTGTTAGGCTTGCAACAAGCTGCAAGGATTTCAACTGTCCCACAATCTGTAGGCAAATTATAGAAGACTCAGTACCTTTCAAAGAAGAAAAAAGATCAAATAGCATTCCATATTAGTTTAGAACAGAACACAAAAACGCATCCAGCGAATTCTTTGCAATATGCACTATACATAAAAACAAGCACAATGAGAACTACTATCCCTGTCCATATAGCACCAATCCATATTATTTATTTGATATTATCAGTTAAATCCACTAGGACAGATCAAATGATGGACAAGACATCAAGCCACATGCAATGAGAAACGAAATATTTTATTATTCTACCATATTAGCACCATAAGCCAAACATCTGCATTATTCAAGAAGATGATAGGTAATCCAGAACATATAGCACTCGAGAAAAACTTAAAAAGGAAATTTCAAAACCATGTCGTTGCCCTTGAACAATGCAGTTCAACATTGCCTTTTCGGAAGAAAATTTCATGCATTATGCTGAGTGTTCAATTGAAGAAAAAATTCTTCTGTTATTATCAACTGTGCACATCTAATCCTAGAAGGTATTCCAACTTAGGCAAGTCTTTTTTACTAAACTTCTGAAGTCATATCTACTTTTTTTTATCAATGCATCTAAATCTACTGCAGTGTGACTTAATGTTACATCCCAAACTATGTTGAATTATAGGGTTGCACACTACTTTGTGCTATATTCTTGCAGAAATTTGGTAACTGGCAACTAGGTCATATTTAATTCTGCAAGGAAAAATAAAGGGAAATATATGTTACCATTTACATCTTCATTGCAGTTTTAAAAAAACAAAAAAAAGAAGCCACAATTCAGATGGGTTTTGCTTTAAGCAATAATGTGCAGTCCTGGAAATTTTGGTGTTGTTTTTTGATCCAATTGTTTCCAAGCATTGGTAATTCTGGCTTTAAAAAAATGGCAAGCAGAAGGATATTTGATACATTTCGTACATGGAAAACCATTCTGCTATTAATCATCTAAAATCAATAAATAACTGCCATCTGAAATAATAATTATTGACAACAATAAGTACCTGACTGTAACCAAGGTCAAAGTTGTAAAACGAGTATGTCAGCAGTATGTCTCGTAAAAGATTCACATTTGGATTGTCATCCCCATCATAGAATGAAAGTGATCTATCAGTTCTTACCTTGAAAACAAAAAGTGAACAATTAAAAGTTTGAATGTAAACAACTTTTTCAATTCATCTAAAGAAAATTAATTCAAAAGGAAAAAAATGAGGCATTTTCCAGCATACCACATCTTCATCAATAAGGCCTTTCCTCTCCCTAAATTTTGTAAATCTTTTTGTCTGTTCTGTGGAGATACTCTGAAGAAAAGAATATAAGCATGTTAAGCACGTAAAAAGTTTGTTTGAAAGAAACCACAATGTAAATATACATAAACATCAGATGCACATAGTGTCTGCCTTCAGGTTTGAACACAATCAAACTAGAACCTAGAACCTAGCCAAATATCCCCTGTTAATATCTTACACTGAATTCCTACAAATCTAGTAGTCTGTATACTTTGAAAATATAAAAGCTTGAGCTATGCAAACAGATGAGAAGTTTGCTCCAATTTGGATAGCTAGCAACTCCCTCAATTAAACCTTGGTCAAGTTTGGTTAGGAAGCTGTATTGGCTTACTAAATATACTACATGGACAAGGCTAAATATACTAGTATTCTCTTCATGAATCCACAGGGATAGACAGACACATTGATAGACATAAACACACACATAGAAATGCATTCAAGAACATGAATATTGCCCAAAGTACAGAAGAAAAAATTACCGATTTAAGCTTGAAATGCGAGTAATCGAGGGGTCAGAGTTCAGATCTGGAGCTTCGATGGAGCTTCGAATATCTGAATCTTCGATGGAAATCACTGAATCTTCAACGCAGCTTCGAAATCGGTTCGATCTGGAGCTTCGATGGAGCTTCGAATATCTGAATCTTCACTGGAAATCACTGAATCTTCAACGGAGCTTCGAAATCGGGTCGATCTGAGCTTCGATGGAGCTTCGAATATCTGAATCTTCACTGGAAATCACTGAATCTTCAACGGAGCTTCAAAATCGGTTCGATCTAGAGCTTCGATGGAGCATCGAAATTGCTTCGATGGAGAAACAAGTGTATACCGCAACAGACGAGACAGACGAAATCGGTTCGATCTGGAGAAATTGCTTCCATCGAAATTGCTTTAATGAGAGGGTTGAGAGAAAGAGAGAGAGAGAGGGCTCAGATTCAAAATGATGTATGCGTATGGGTTGAGAGAGGACCAGATACAAAATAAGGAATGAAAAGGCGCGTGTGGTATACCGCATTCGGAGGCGTTTTTCAACGCCTCTTATTATAAAACGGTGCCGTTTTGGTTAAAAGAATATGCGGCGTTTATAAAACGCCGTTAAATGTTAATAACAGTGACGTTTAAAAAAACGTCGTTAAAAAAACGCCACCATAACCCGTTTTCCCTGTAGTGAATGTTGAATAATTTTCCAATCTTGACGGCATCAAAACGGTGAAAAGTAGACCTTATGTTGTTTTTGGTTTGAGAATTTAGAAAGAAATTTGGAAATAAAAAAAATGTATAAAATTAAGTAAAATATAGGTATATTTTATTCATATTTCACATATTTTTCTTTTTTTCTTTTCAAATCCCTCATCAAATCACTCAACCAAACACAGTGTTACTTTTCTTGCAAATTTTATTTTTTTTGAGGTGTTTCAAAAAAATAAGGGGTAATTACCAAAAAAAAAAAAAAAATCTTAGAGTTTGATCCTTATAATAAAATCTTGATTTTTTTAATTTTGTTAATCTAAATCCTAAATTTTTTTATTTTTTTCAATCTAAACAATTTTTCTATTTTCTTTGAGTAAAATCTACACAAAAAAAAAAGTGTGTATTTTTAACTATTAAACTCAATATAAGTGTACATAAAATGTTTAAAATACTATTTTTTCATTGAGTTTAATAATTAAAATATCTTTTTTTCTATTAGTTTACCTAACAAAAATAGGCAAATGATTTAGATTAAAAGCAAATCAAAATATATTAGAATTTAAATTTATCAATTTAAAAATTCAGGATTTATTTTGTTGAGTGAAGCACCAATAAATTTCAACTAGTGATCTTATAAACTGTTTGGTCCTCTCTTTTTTCTTATAGACCCAAAAGTCACATTCTAGTGTGAATTTCATAAAGAGTCAAGTATAAATGCGCGTGTATTATCTGTTAAGGGATAAATGTGAATTTTCTCATAATATTGAAATTACTAAATGTAACATTTTAAAAAAACTCCTTAGTATATTTTTTCTAAACGTAACATTCTAATGTGACACTAAAAAAATGTAACACTTCAATGTAACACACTAAAAATTCCTTAATGTGTTTTTCTCAAACGTAACAATGTAATATTCCAAAAAAACTACTTAGTTTGCTTTTTTCAAACATAATACTCCAATTAATATAACACATTCCTTACTGTAATTTTCTCAAATATAAAAACGTAACATTCCAAAAAAGCTTCTTAGTATAATTTTTCCAAAGCAACACTATAATCAATGTAACATACAAAAAAAATTTAGTGTACTTTTTTCAAACATAAGGCTTCAATGTAATACACTAAAAATTCTTAATATATTTTTCTCAAACGTAACAATGTAGCATTCTAAAAAAATTCGTTATTGTATTTTTTTTTCTCCAAATGTAACATTCTAATTAATGTAACATACAAAAATTACTTAGCGTAACTTTTTCAAACGTAGTATGTTAATGCAACACTAGAAAACCGTCCTAATAGAAATGTAGATTTTTACGCTTGACAACTAACACTTCAGTCACCAATCCCTTAAAAAGAATCTTCCACACCTCACATTTTCATTTCCATTCCAAAAATAATTAAAAAAATAAATCATAAAATGACATTTACTTATTCAAATGACACTAAATCAAATAAATACAACTAAAAAAAAAAAAAAACTAACAAGTTCATAAGAAAATTCATAGGATTAAATGGATCAATATTTCTCCATATGAAATTTATGAATTTTTTTTAAAAAAATTTATTATAAGATTCAACCTTGAATTTTTTTTAAATTATTCCAAAAATGAAAAAATGAATGCACGACTACAATTTTTCAATCTAGACCGCATCAAAACTGTGAAAAGTAAGACCTTGCTTTTCTTTTAATTTATTATTTATTTATTTATTTTTTTCAGGTGTTTAAAAAAAATAGAAAGTGAAAGCGCGACTGCTTAACCATCTACCGACAATTGGTTGAGATAGAGACGATTTACCTAAATACTTTGTTTAATGGTTTTCAAGATTTGCCCATCTGGGCAGTTTGGAAAATAATCCGTTTGGATTCAGAAAATTCAAAAACAAAGGAAAAATTAAACAAACTTATATTTTTTCTTGGATAAATTACACATTATCTCTTTTGAGATTTCTAATAATTATCATAAATCTCAATGTGGTTTTAATAATTACACTAGCTTTCCTCACTTTTGAAATTATCATCAAGAATCTCCTACTATTACCTTCTATTAGGCTGTTTAATAAAATTTGCTAATATTATGCTGATATCATAAGTTATAATGGTCCCATTTGGTAGAGCTGTGGGAAAGTGATTATAGATTATATCTTAACAGATTATAGATTATAACTGTGAACATAAGCTGTTAATCTGTTTGGTGTAGCTATGGGATTATAGATTTAAGCAGCAGAGTAGTGTTTGATAGATAAGCTGTAAAACAGTTTTTTTTATATGATTGTCCTTTTACCCTTATATGATATAAAAATGATAATTTTGTCATTTTTTTTCAATTAACATAATTAGTATTAATAAGTATCAATTTATACATGTTTAGTATGTGTACACCTTCGTTGAGCATGCGCACCAAGTTTGTCTATGTGCACGTTGAAGCATCATAGAGCCAAGTATTGAAACTTAATTTTGGTGCATTTTTTAAGGGAGGCGGCAGAGGAAGCGATGAGGGTTGCCCTAGCTTAAGCCCCATGCCTCCCACTGCCTATATAAAGGCCCCCACCCCCTCCTTTTCAAGGGGTTAAGTTTTTTAAAGCTTTTATGAGGTTTTAGTAAGCCAAACACCCTCTTCTCTCCTTCTCAGACCCTAGACATGAAATGTCTTGACCCCTACAATAGCTCTAAACTTAAGAGCATGAAAGAGCTCGATAGGCCAAAAACCCGAAAGGGCGACCTGGGCAAAATTTAGAGCATGAAAGAGAGAGAGAGAGAGAAAGAGAGAGAGAGAGAAATAAAGCAAAAAGTTCGCAAGATTGAAAACTCAAAAGGGTGATCCCAACAAAAGTTAGAGCGCAAAAGGAAATTGTTAGTACCCAAATGAACCTAATCCTGAACTACAAACGGCCTGATTCCCATCCTAGGGATACATAGGCAAGTTCATCCTGAAGTTCGACCTTATCTCATCTAGATCCTATTTCTTGTTGGCATCAGACATCAATATCTAGTGCCAAGTCTTCATACATTAGGGAGACTTTTAGTTGTACAACTCATGGAATCAGTTCTGGAAATTACAGGATTAGTGAGGCTGCAAAACTATCATTTGGCTTATTTTTAATGAGAAGGGTGAGTGATTCATGTTCCTTTCCACAAACATTTTCAAAACAAAAGGAGTAACCCTCATTGCACTATTTTATTGATAATAATCTCAAAACATGACAAGTAAAAGCAAAACAAACTAAAACTCCATTCAAAGAAAGTCTTGAAATGCCAAAAAGAAAGTGGGAGTAAAATTGTAAACTATGGGCACTACGAGTCAAGTCAGAGTCATTCAGTTTTTGTATCTTATATGCTCTCTTGTTGAATGTCTCGATTTAATTGGGTTCCATGCTCTAACTCTCAAGTGTGTACATCCAATAGCCTGCAACCAAAATCATCGTTTGCAATTTTGGGTAATTCGCTTTACCACACCCCAATGAGTAAACAGGTCAAGCAATACCCAAACGATCTACTTGCTAAATTATTGCAGGGAAGAATAAAATGGGGAGGGCAAATGCCTAGCTATTTCCCTATAAAGTCCAGGAGTTTATCCAACCATGCTAGGCTTCAATAGAATCCATCCTTACCAACTGAGCACAAGTATTGTATGAGATTGTGAGTAACGGGGTAAGAGCTGCCCGCACCTTCAATTTGTTTATCAGCCACATTTGGGGAAAAGAATGAGAGAGAGAGAGAGAGAGGGAGAGAGAGAGAGAGAAGGAGAGAGAGGTAGGTGTGAGATGAGTAGAAAAAGTGAGTTGGGGTGTGCAAAAAAATAGAAAAAAAGAGACAAAAGAATAAAGATGTGAAAGGAGAGAAACCAAGTGAGATGGGTGGTACTTAAATTAATCCCAACAAATTTCGTAGCCCTACCATTATGAATCTCATTAGGCTCATCTCATCTTTGACCTGCCTGGCCACTTCAACCAAGGTAAAGCTATCGACATCATCAATAAGCAGGTAAGACTAGAAGATGATTCAGTTGACCTGCAAACATATCAGGCATGGCCACTCAATTTGTTTGCCTCATGACAAGGCACGCGATGCTTTAAAAGCAATAGGGCCATTCCAATATCATTGCTAAAGTCTATTTTAGGTGGCTAGGATGTTTATAAAGCTTCCTTTTCGAGTTATAATTTTCTTTTTTGAAATCTTATGTAAAGAGTCATTGTCAGATTCAATAAACAAAGTCTGATTAGAAGAAATATGTTTGAACTTCATTGCATAAATTATGGAAAACCCACCCCCAAACATCTTATGCAATGATTCCTAAAAAGGGGGAAGCAGCAAAAACATTCCTGAGTGAGTACAAAATGAACCCTCAAGACATTCAAAGGCATCAAAAAGGATGGCACACCTGAACCAGTCATAATAGAACAAGGGCTCATTCTCATCATCATTATCACCACTTTTTTCCATTATCGAGCAGATCAACTGCATAAGGAATTACTAGGACTCATTCAAAGAAAACTTGCCTAAAAAGGGAAGCCCAAGAATGAATCTAGAGGTAGTACTACCAAATCATGGGATTGGACAGGATTCCAGGCCTGGAGATGTCTTAATATAGTTTGCAAGCTGGAAGAAGAAATCTGAAGCCCTAGTCATCTAGTATCACAGGCCATTTTTTGGAAAATTGATAGAATTTGCATGCAATGAAATCATGGAACCTACCAAACAATGACATTGCTTAGTATGTCAAAACTAGCCTTGGTATAGGTGGTTGATTACTTTGGGAGTGGCAAGTGGATTGGCATAGTAAAATAGGAGCTTCTTTGTTACTTTGGTTCACATGATACAAGAAAGGTCCACATGCCCCATGTGTATGGCTAGCCCATGGCACCCTTTGGATATCCTCAAGGCACAGGAATGTTCTAAACTGTAGCTCAAGCACCAACATGCCTTTTGAGGCACATTTTTTGAAAATTCAATCATCTATCTCATGGTATCACACAACACTGGCACACAAATCACTTGGCACCACATAGAAAATAAACCCTTAACTTCCTGCTAGCCGGGTTGTTAATTGGAAAGAAAAAACTTTTTCAGAATCACATTTAGCACTGGAAAATTGCATGGTTAGAGTTCCCACCACAGTAACTCAAAATTTGGAAAAATCAAAAATTTTGGAAACCACACTTTTGAAAAACTTTGAAAATTGGCACCATTGGAAAAATCTTGGAAAAATTTGGCAAAAACACTTGGCACCTCTTGGAATGGCTCGGGAAATTAATAAACCCCCACCTCGTAAGAAGCGAGGATGGAATGAAATGGAATGTCTTGGGAAATTAATAAATCCCCACCTCATAAGGAGCAAGTATGAATTGAATATAAACCCCCATACCTCGTATGACATGATCATGGAACAGAACGACTCAGGAAAATTAATAAACCCTTACCTCGGAAGGCGCGAGGATGGAATGAAGCGAAATAGCTCCGAAAAATTAACAAACCTCCATCTCGTAAGGAGCAAGAATAAAATTGAATGGGCTAGAATCTGATAAACCCTACCTCGTAAAGAATGGAATGGCACACTTTGGCATCATAATTGGCATCATGCTAACCACACTACAATGTGAATTATTGCTTGGGACTGGTTTTTCTTAAAAAAATTGCAAGACTGGCACATTGGGCAAAACCTGGAATAGAACAGAAGCGAACTTGGCAGAGGCTTTGGCACGGCAAGGTAAGTAAGGCAGGTATCGCTCGCTCTCCTTTCCTTTCGAAAAATTGCATGCTTGGATGAATGTTGAGTGCTTTGTTGCACACACTCACTTATATATGAACTGTTATACACACCATGTAAATGTGCACATAAGGTAGATATGCGCACACACAAGCACACATAAGGCCTAGATGCATGGCTAACCCAGGCACCCTTTGGGCACCCCCAGGGCACAGGGATGGGAATTTCAAAGTCAGGCTAGCTGACAAAGCATCCAGGAAAAAAGATGAAGATGGTAAGTGGATTGCCGTGAGAAATCAGCTTCTTGATTACTTTGTTCATGGTATCCTTTGGGTACACCCAAGGCACAAGTATATTTTCAACTCAAACTTACACATCAGTACACCTTTCGAGGCACAATCATTTCATCATTTTAGGTATTAGCATGCCTTTCAAGGCATATCATTGTTACATCTTTGAGACAATCATTTTCATCATCTATGGTAATTGGCATTGGCACACAAAAACACCCGACAAGACAAAAATATTTTTCAAAACAACATTTGGCTTCATTGGCAAATTTTGGCACCCACTTGGTATACACTTGGCACTTCTTGGTATGTCTTGGCAAACATTTGGCATCATGGCAAACAAATTGGAAAATTTTGGCACCCATTAGCTAAATTCCCACGTCTTGTCGATGCGAGTGTGGAATACGTGTGCCATGGTTTGCCTTCGTACGTGTGCCATGTATGCATGCACAAGTTTGTGGCCCTATGCCCTTGGCTTGCTTGTGGCACAAGTAAGCCCGAATTGCATTCTGATCAATGTTTTTGATAAAATGTCACCAATTTTGGAAAATACAATCAATCAAAGCACAATTGGGCTTTTCGAGGTTTAAGAAACTGGTTTTCGACTAAAAACGGGTCCAGGGGTGAAATGATTATTTGATTTTTGACCAAAACAGGTTTATACAACAACTCCAAACATCTTTAAACATTTCAAAGGCTGAAATAAGTACCATTTCATCATCAGGAGGCTTGCAAGCGGCCGAAGTCTTAGGGTTAGTCAAAATGAGATGTCTACAGTTGCCCATCTTTGATAGAGCTCAAATAATCATGAAGTGATGAGAAGCGAATGTCAAAGACCACAAACTATCCCAGTTGACATGATCCTAAGGGTTAAGGCAGTGCCATTCATTCATGCAAGTGATCGAACCCGCAGGTTGCCTACATATCTTTGATATAAGGAATTTGATCCGTGTAGTTTAGGGGCGGTTGTGCAATAATTTATACGTGAGTGAGTGTGTGCAACAAGCACTCAAGCATTCATCCAATCATGTATCAAAAGAGAGGAGAGCGAGTGATACTCGCCATACTCACCTTGCCATTCTTATGCCAAGTTCCTTTCTGTTCTTTTTCAGGATGTGCCAATCTTGTAAATTTTTCCCAAAGAAAACTATGCCAAATAAGAATGCACATCACAGTGTGGTTAGAGTGATGTGATTTATGATGCTAGTGTATACCATTTTTATGCCAGTATCGATGAGGCACGGGTGTGCCAATGTACGCCATTCCATGCTCGTATCGGCGAGTCATGGGTTTATTAAGAGCAAAGTGATGCTTTTCCATGCCTATATCGACAAGTCCTGAAGATATTATGTGCCGAATGGTGCCGTCTGGTGCTCGTATCGACAAGTCAAAGGTTTTAGTAGAGACCATTCCACGCTCGCATCGGCAAGTCGTGGGGTTCATATGCCAAGTGGGGTCTTTCCATGCTCGCATCAGCAAGACATGGGGGTTCAATGCTATTCCACGCTTACATCGGTAAGACTCGAGAATTTAGATGCCAAGTGGTGCCTTTCCATACTCACATCGATAAGACATGGGGGTTTAAATGCTATTCCATGCTCGCATCGGCAAAACGTGGGAATTTGGGTGCCAAGTGGTGCCTTTCTATACTCGCATTGGCAAGACATAGGGGTTTAAATGCTATTCCATGCTTGCATCAGCAAGACATGCAAATTTGGGTGCCAAGTGGTGCCTTTCCATACTCGCATCGGCAAGACATGGGGGTTTAGATGATATTCCACGCCCTCATCAGTAAGACATGGGAATTTGGGTGCAAAGTGGTGCTTTTTCCATGCTTGCATCGACAAGGCATGAGGGTTTATATGCTATTCCACACTTGTATTGGCAAGACAGGGGAATTTGGGTGCCAAGTGGTGCCTTTTCCAAGCTTGCATTAGCAAGACATGGAGACATGGTGGTTTAAATGCTATTCCACGCTCACATAGGCCAGACGTGGGAATTTGGGTGCTTAGTGGTGCCTTTTCCATACTTGTATCAGCAAGAGATGGGGGTGTAAACGCTATTCCACACTCGCATTGACAAGATGTGGGAATTTGGGTGCTAAGTGGTGCCGTTTTTGTGCTTGTATCAACAAGACATGGAGGGTTTAAATGCTATTCCACGCTCGTATTGGCAATATGTGGGAATTTTGGTGCCAAGCTGAACCAATTGATTCCAAACTTTGCCAAGATGTATTAAGATGTACCAAGTTTTTGCTAGAGTGTATTAAATGATGCCAAGTTTTATCAAGTAGGTGCCAAAATTTACCAAGTGATGCTAAATGTATGCCAAAATGTTTCCAATTATTTGCTAAAATTTGCCAAGTGATAATGCCAAATGTGTTTTCAAGAAATGTTTATACCATGCCAAGTGAGTTGTGTGCCAGTGCCAATTGCCATAGGTGATAAGATGCTGTGTGTTGAAAGATGTGCCTTGAGAGGCATGCCAATTCCTAAGATGATAATGTGCCTCAAAAGGCGTGTCAATGCCTAAGATGACAATGTGCCTTGAAAGGCGTGCCAATTATGTGCCTCAAAAGGCATGCCAATGCTTAAGATGATAAAATGATGTGCCTTGAAGGGCGTGCTAATGTGTAAGCTTGAGGTTAGGACGTACCTGTGCCTTGGGGATGTCCAAAGGGTGTCATAGGTTGGGCCATGCATGAGGGCCCCACATAAAATGTACGTGCGCGTATCATCCTTATGTGCGCGGGCACGAAGTTTGTGCGCATGTACAAATATCGTGCGCAGGCATGCTCAGTCAAGATGCGCGGACCTGACATGACCTAGAGGGTTTAAAATGCTCTGTAGGCTTCATTTCCCACTCCACATTGCTCAAAAATCACTCATCCTCCTCCTCCTTAACTCCTTCATTTTCTACTTCAGTGTTTCCTCATTGCTCGGTAATTTTTTGTCCTTTCGGATTCCTCACTCTGCGGTCTCTGTGTCTGCTGAACGGTTTTGAGTTCCAGTTACTTCTTGCTTATTTTCAGGTATTTTCCCTTCATTTTTACTCTTTCCACTATTTCTTTTGTTGTTGCATGTTTTTACAGCTTTATACGAGCTTTTTGAGTGACTTTTCGATAATTTTCCATGAATGCCAAGATTTTTTCGCTTGTATCCCTTGTGTATGTGAATATTTGTCCATGCAAGCCATCACATTGCCATCATTGCTCCATATAGTTCATAAACACACAAGCACTTGAGTTGTTTGTTCCATTTTTTGCATTCATTGACTGTTTATGCCATCTTTGCATTGTGTCCCACCATTGTTGTCACTTTTGCCCAATTTCTCATTGTGTTACTTGTGATAGATGGCTAGATAGTTTCCTCTCTTTGACCCTGCTACCTATGTTCCTCTCGCCTATGCCCTGTGGGCCGGGATGGACATTTTCTTTGAAGTGGATGACATCAATCCCCACTCTGTGGTTTTCTGTGAGCCCGATCAGCACCTATCTTATATGGGGTTACAAGGTATGGTTTTATCTTTCTACTCTCATGCTTTCTGTTGCTTTTGCCTCACTCATTTTTTTCCCCATTAGTTCAACTCATCTTCTTCTTCTTTTGCAAGAGTGTTCCGGTTCCGTCTGTGGGTTTGGCTCCACATCAGGTGTAGTCGAGTAGTATCTAGCTTTACTAGTGACCATCAAGACTTTGGTAGATGGTTATGGCCTTGGTCCTCTCTGTGCATCCTTGGGCGACACACGAGTGTGTCATGGCCTGCTGGCAGCTCTCATGGAGAGATGGTAGGACACTACCGACACATTTCACTTCCCTAGCTCCGGTGAGATGACTATGACTCTAGAGGACTTCACCATGTTGTCCAGGCTTTCAATTGGCGACCTCCCTGAATTGATTGATGATGATTTGGCTTACCAGAATGATGCACTGAGGCACTTCCTTGGTGTTGTCACTACAAAAAATTAAGGTTTTAGAGACCAAAATTTAGGGACAATTATTTTTTAGAGAGCAAATAATTTTTTTGTGAAAAGTGTCATTATATTTTTAGCAACAAAAATTGGACATTAGTGATTAATTATTATCCATTTGGGGCCAAGTTTTTTGTCTAAAAAAATAAACCATTTTGAGACCAAATTATTTTCTCTCTAAAAGTCTATTTATTAGTGACATTTTCAAAATTTTGTCACTAAAAGCCTTGTTTTTGACTTTTCGGGACGACCTTTTAGCGACTATCCTCATGACGATTAAAATTGGTTCCTAAATGTCTTTTGCAACAAAATTTTCACTTTTAGAGACCAAAACATTTGGTCTCTAAAACTCTTATATGTTGTAGTGTGTACTTCCTCATGAGGGCGGACTGGTTCCATACAAGTGGTTTTTCACTCGCTTCTATCACCACCATCCCATCTCTTATGTCCAAATTGCCCACTATACTAAGGGCTTCCTATTATACCTATTCAGGAGTGTTCTGTTCGTGAATAGGTCTAATAGGGTCCACCTCTGTCTACTGGCCTCCATAATGGACATGGACCAGATCGGGGAGTTTGACTGGGGTGGCATTGCTCTAGCCACCATGTATGGTTATATGAGTGCCATCTCGTGTAACTGGGGTACTGGAACTTGTGGGAGGTACATTATTGTCATTCCCCATTCTTTGTTGCTCATCTGTTCCCTTTCTCTGTTCGTCTATTATCTGTTTATCTGATCTATCCATCCCTTGTGCCTATCTGCAGATGTGGTTCTATGAGTATTTCCCCGAGTGGATCTTGGGGTACGAGGCGTCTCCCTAGATGTCTTTCCCTATGTTATCCGGTAGTAGAGGTCTCACAGGGATCAACATTATCTTCCTATCTTCTCTACTGTTGCCGAGTACCGGTAGATGCTTGATACCATCACCCACGACCACGTGAGTTTTTTATTACCCTGTCCATATCCCACTATTTTGTCTTTTTTCCTTTGATTTACTGGTTATTGTATTGCATTTTTTAGATTATGTGGCGTTTGTGGGCTGGTGTGCCCTCTAACGGCGAGACTTGGTATCCGATCCTACAGATGGCTACTTGACAGTGGCTTTCGCTAGAGGGACCCTTTTGTCGGGTTTGGTACTTGGCTGAGTGGGTCTGCCGCCAGTTTTTCAGTATTTTTTACCCATAGATTCTTACATCTCATTTGTCTATCATGAGAGCAGAGAACTCTTTCATTAAGGAGGAGCTCTTTCTTGTCTATGGTGGCATTGATGCTGAGGGGTTGCTGATGGAGGAGGATTACATGGCACATCTCTAGGTCCACCTAGAAGGACGGCTGGTCGGAGTTGCATTGGGCCTTGCCATCTTTCCGGCTGGTCAAGGTCGAGGCTAGGTTTCTACTCTAGTTCCAGGCACAGTACTAGTTGGAGATGTGGGTGTTGCGGCAGTGGAGGGCTTATTGGTGACACATTCTGCTATCTCGGTGATGATGAGAGAGGGCACAGTAGCATTGTCCATCCAAGAGTCGGCTATAGTTCCTTACTATCTTCCTTCTAGGGTCGAGCAAGTATGCCTTTTGGCCTATTCAATTTCCACTTTCCTTGCCTTTGCCTTTCATTAGTACTGATTTATGTCTCTCTCTCTCTATCACAGGTTCCCCAAGCGTATGTGGAGACTTGCTACAAAACCGCTGTGGGCCTGGTGAAGATGGTCTGGGGATACGAGAGTGGTACTTGTGTTCAGGGTCATGTATCCGCCCTTCTAGTGTTTTTAATTGAAAGTCTGACATATTCCTTTCTGATTCTGAATCTTTTCTATTTCTTAATAGGGTGTTGGTCCCTCCAGGCATGCAAAAGGAAGCGATTCTAATGAGGACTATGTTGACTTCGGCAATGGGGGTGGTGATGATGATGATGATGGTGAGGATGAGGAGGGTCCCTCTTAGGGCGCTTCTGTAACGACCCCAACATACGTACTCTTCCTTGCTCGTGGTGGTACTGATGCTGAGGGGCTGCTGGTGGAGGGGGATTACATGGCATATGTCTAGGTCCACCTAGGAGGACGGCTGGTCAGAGTTGCATTGGGCCCTGTCATTTTTTAGGTTGGTCGAAGTCAAGGACGAGGACGAGGACCTGCTCTAGTTCTAGGCACAGTACCTGCTGGAGATGTGGGTGTTACGGTAGCGGAGGGCTTACTGGTGACGCTTCTACTGTCTCGATGATGATGTGAGAGGGCACAGTAGCATTGCCTATCCCAAAGCTGGCCATAGTTCCTTACCATCTTCTTTCTAGGGTCAAGCAAGTATTATTTTAATAAGCATAATTGCATGATTATATGTTTAATTTGTGTCTATCTGTTCGCTTATGAAATATCTGTTAGAGTACCGACTTAGAATTCAAAATTGAAAGCCTAAACGAATCCACAAATCAAAATTGACTAGTTCAATAGGGTAATTGAAATATTTAAAACCATATGAAAAATTTAATTAAAATTTGATTCGGATCAAAATAATTAAAATAAGTTAATTAGACTTGATTAGAATTAATTAAGCCCAAGTTAGATTAATTGACCTAAGCTAATCCAACTATATGTATATGCAATATGAGCTTAATGAACTCATTTCCTCATCATCATTTAAGCTAAAAACTTGTAGAGAGATTTGAGGGCTCAACTTCTAGAGAGAGAGAGGTAAAGAATTGTAGAGAAATTGAAGAGGAATTGAGAGGATTTAGCTAATACACCTTCAATTCAAGCTCTAGGTAAGATTAACACTCTTAATTCTTTGTAAATAATCCATGTAAGAGTTAAATTCATGAAGCTTGTAGGATCATTTGCATTTAATTGAGAAAAGAATGTCAGAATCATTTGAATTCTTGTAGGATTGAGTTGAATTTGAACATGCATGCATAATTCTTCATCCTTAAGCTTGGTTTTCAACAAATTCATGCATGCATGGGGCTTTTGCACATTAACTTGAGAGATTCTTCATGTTTCTACACTTCTAATTTCATTTAACCATGTTTTGAAAGGAAATGAGTTCAATACATCACATGCATGGCAAAAACATTGAGTTTTGAGTCTTATTTTGGGAAATTGAAAAAGAATTTGAGAGTATGGTTTCATAATTTTCATGAATTCATGCCTTACAAAGAGTTTCTTAAAGTCCTTAAAAGACATGCAAGCTTTTAGAATGAAATTCCTATTTTTGAACTTAGAATTCAATTTTGGAAAATCCAGAATTCGTTCACTTCGCTCGAGCGATGCATCTGTCCCTCGAGCACACTTTGCCTACATCCTGTACTTTTGTAGAACATTACACAATGGCTCGAGCCACCAAAAGTTAGCTTGACACTAGATTTCAGGCATCAAAAGTTTTACAGAGTTTTGCATACTGCTCGAGCGACGAAGGGTTGGTTCAAGCGAACTCAGTTCACTTAGCATAATTGGCTCGAGTGGTCATCGAGCCTACTTTGGCACCATCCCGTACTTTTGCAGTTAGGCCGCACCGCTCGAGCGACCAAAGGTGCGCTCAAGCAAATACTCTGTTTTCAACAATTTTTGGCAAACACTCACATGTTCATATTTGCATCCTCACGCCTTTTTAGGCATTCTTTAGCATTATTTAGGCATCCTTAGTCATGGAATAAGTTAGAAACACATGTAAGAGAGTTGAATTAAGATACGTCATTTGTTATGAATGTGCACTACAATGTGTATCTTTGTTATGTGTTTTGTGTAGGTGGTTGTCCGAGGTCCAACATCTGTGCCAGCCCACTCTGAGTAGTATCTTTGTAACAATATATTGAAATGTATTTTCAAATTACTGCAAGAATATTATTTTGAAGTGCTATTTTGATTAGAATGAATGATTGTCTTATTTGAAAAGTAATTGTGGCATCCTTTAGTGAAGCCCTTGCATGGGGGAAACAATACCATGGCCATTTGCTTGATAAGACCCTTGCTTGGGGGAAATAATACCATAGCCATTTGCTTGATAAGGCCCTTGCTTGGGGGAAACAATACCATGGTGTAGACACCCCATTTTTGACCGTCCTCAAGACTTGGACGTCACCGTTTAAACACTCGGTGATCATTTTTGTTTGTGTTCGTCTTGAGTTCCCGGAGGCCTCGGCTACGCGCCTTGCCTCAGGATCTCTCGACTCGACCGTTTTGTGTCTGGTTTTGCACCAAACACTTGTGTTTTTGCTTTGGAGGGCAGGGAATGGCTTTTGGGACATCCCCACATTCCACCAGCCATGGCTTGAGGCCACCGGCTGGGTTTTGTTGCCATCGGCCAAATGTGATGGCCGGCCGGCCAGTTTGACTGCCGGTCGGCTACTTTTATGGCCGGTTGGCCAAGTGTGGTTTTCAATAGATATTTCTGTAGACAGCTGACAGCTGTCATTCTAGGCCATACCCCAGCCCATACCTGGACGTGGGTGTTCTGAGGAGCTGCAGATTGATACATATCTATATCAATCAAGCTCTCTCATTTAGGAGAAAAGGGAGGATGAGGAGATATACAACTTGGAGCAAAAAAATCTCTCTCTCTCTCTCTACATTTTCTGCCTCTCTCTCTAAGGTTTAGGGCTTGTTTGTGCTTAAAAGTGCATTTTCTTTGCACTTTTGCACACAAACACCTTGTTCTCTACTCCCTTTATTGAGCTGAGGTCCTTGGAGGTGATTCTTGGGGTGATTTGAAGCCCTTTTTGGTCCAAAAGTTACTGATTTGCTGCTGTGCTTCAAGGGTAAGACTTTTGTCCCTTTCTATCCCATTTTTGCAAAGCTTTTTAGCCTATCTTGCATCTGTTTTTGAGCTTAGCATATAACATATAAAAGTTCTATTTTTGAGTGCTCTAAATAGTTTGTTAAGGGTGTTTTAAGCTTTGGGGTTGTTTGACCCCTCTTAAGGCTTGTTTGGCCTTTGTTTTGTGCCATTTTGGTTGAGCTCCAGGACCATTGTGTTTGGGCCTCCTCACCACTGAAATCTTGAGGGATTTTAGAGGTGAGGATGGTGCCTTGAGGTCCTAAGAAGGAGAGGGCCACCCCTTCTCCTTGTTGTCCTTGAAAAATGCCATTTTTGCCTCTTGAGGGAGCATCTTGTTTAAGTGTATGTTGGCCATGCTTTAACTGATTTTTGTGCTTATTATGTCATAATATAGCTCTGTTTTCAATTGGTTTGGACACACCTTGCATGCCTTGCATACATGTCTTGTAATGCCACATTTTTGCCTTAACATGCTTTGGGTGTAGACCCTTGTTCTAGCATGATTTAGGTTTAGCTTTGTGAAGCTTACATGCATATTTTGATGTGCTAAGGGACTGTTTTAGGTCATTTGAGCCATTCATGTCTTGCTTTGTATAGCTACCATGCAATCCCTCTTGAATGCCTTAAGCTTTGGCCTCTCTAGCATGCATTACTTGCATTATTTCAGTGGTTTGGAACCACTTGCCATGTTATTTCAGTCCTTATAACATGCTTGCATACTTGCATTTGATACTCCTTTGTTGCTTTAAAAGGTTGTTGCCTCATGCTCCATGAATGTGCTCCTTTGTATGCTTGCATGTTTAAGCCACTTAGATGCCATCTAGGTATTCACTTAGCATTGTTTAGGACTGCCTTAAACTTGTTTTAAGTCCTCTTGGCCTTGAGAGGCTAGGTTGACTTAGCCATGGTTTAAGTCTCCTTGGCTTGCCTCAAGTACTTGGACCAATTGCATGCCCTGTTTGTCTTGATTAAATTGGTTTGGCACCATCATTAACATGATCTCCAGAGTTTACATTGCATGCTAATTGCCCATGTTTAGGCTCTTTTAAGTGTGCTTAAAGGTTGCTTGTTTGATGCTTAAGTGTTGGCCCATCAACATGTACATGTGTGTGTATTGGTTATCATTTCCATAGCATTGGCCACTGTTTTAGGCTTGTTTAAGGGCTGCCTAATTTAGTTTAAGTCCACCCTTCGGCATGTTGTTGCATGCTTAGCTTATGACATGTTGTTGCATGTTGAAATGGTGTTGCATTTGGCATGCGTTCTCCTCCTTGTTTTGGTTGCTTAACATGCCATATGTTTTGCAGGTTTGTGTGTTGGCATTGTGCCTTGTATGCTCATTTAACTTGCATGCTTGTTATATGCCTTGCATGCTTCCCATATGCTCATGTTGCATGCCTAGTTCACATGCCTAGGTTGCATTACATTAGCATGCATGCCTCACCTCTTGATCAAGCCATGATAGAGGTTGAAAGCCCCCTGGTTTGTTTATGTGCATTGCATTTCATTTGAAATCAAAATGCACGCTTGATTCTTTGGGCCATCATGCATGGAAATGCGCGATCGGTGGTCCGAGAATTGAGAATCATATCCCTTTGAGTCATGAATATGATAAGGGGTGTGATTGGTGCATACATTGCTTGAAATGCATTGCCATGCTATGTTTTGCCCTCTGCTGCTGTCAAAAACAGATTCAGCAGGAAGATTCGGCCGGCCGGCAGTGTTTAGTGCCAACCGGCAAAGAATGTTTGGCCGAGAGCTCAATGGATGGTCGATGACCACTTCAAAATGGCCAGTGATGATCCCACTCAGCCGGTGGTGTTCCACAACACTCAGAGAATCAACCTTGGGAGTTGTGAAATTTTCAGAGAAGCAGAACAGTCAAAGCAGAGGCAAACTTGTGCATGGCGTTGGATTTCCGAGCAAACCCGAACACGCGCGCATTGGATCCTCTTCCCGAGGCCTTTACTGCTTTCTTAGCTTAGTTAATTTGCTTAATTAATTAGGTAGTCTGTAATAATTAATTAGCTTGTAGGTTAATTAATTTGTATTATTCTTTTGGTCCCTCCGAGCGAGGGTGAATTTGTAATAAGTGTGGATGCGTGTGTGCATGTCTTCCAACCCCCACTTCTTTCTCCCTTTTACTTACTTGCTTTGATGGTTAGTATTAGGACATGTTTACTTTAGCATACCTTATGCTATGCATGTGCGCATTATTCATTAGTCTTGCATGCACCAGGCTTGGCGCATCATACTAACTGGATAAGTATTTCAAATCTAACTTGAATACATGCTACTTGTGCATTTTCACATGTCATTCATAGACTAGCCGAGCCTACTCTAGCGACATTCCGTATGCGTTGCATTAGGCATTTAAACATGGACTTGGATCATGCATGATTGCTAGCATGTTCTTGTTTTGGCACGGAGTACTAGGTGAGCTCTTTATGCTTTAGCATCTCACATGAGTGTGAACGTTAACATAACAGCATGCTTACCATGAGACTACTTGCTTATGTGATATAACTGCTTGAATGCCTGTGGGTGAATGTTGGATTGTTTGAGTTGGGATAACTCGTTGAAATCCGTATTTTAGCCTACTTGTGAGTAGCAAATTCCAAAACGTTTTCCAAACAAACGGATATGCAATGTTTTGTTCCAATTTAGGCGATTTGGTCTATACTTGTTTGCTGTGCGCATAACATAGTAAATCTAGGCTAATAACCGGAATAAGAACACATAACATTTTCAAAAACAGATATCACGGTTAGTAGAGGCCGATCTTCGGATCGGGCGAGAGGGGGTGCTCATAGCCACAGCTGTAAAAGGCAAGACAGTGGCTATCAGAATACAGAATGCTGTGTGCAGAGTATAGAATCAGAATACAGAATGTTGAGTGCAGAATGCTGTGTGCAGTATATAGAATGTTGTGTGCAGAGAACAGAATCAGAATACAGAGTGCTGAGTGCAGAATACTGTGTGCAGTATACAGAATGTACAGAGAATACAGAATGCAGAGTATAGAATCAGAATACAGAGTGCTGAGTGCAGAATGCTGTGTGCAGTATACAAAATGTACAGAGAATACAGAATGCAGAGTATAGAATCAGAATACAAAGTGCTAAGTACAGAATGCTGCGTGCAGTATACAGAATGTACAGAGAATACAGAATGGTGAGTGCAGAATCAGAATACAGAATGTGAGTACAGAAAATACAGAATGCTAAGTGCAGAGAGCTGAGTGCAGAATATACAGAAAATGCAGAATGCTGAGTGCAGAATGTAGAATACATAATGTGATGTGTGCCGTGTGCAGTGTACAGATAATGAAAAATAGAACTGTAAATTAAGAGGGCAGAATGTACCTCCCAGGCTCACCAGTAGCCTCCAACTATGGTCCCCCGCTCGCGGGAGGTCGCGCTCATGTAGCAGTAAAGGGTAGCTAGGGCAGCGCCATCCCAATCAAAGCGTCGGACCTGTGATAGGTCCACTAGAGCGCTCAGCAGATAAAGCCCAACTGTGTTCCCCCTGTCAGAGAACAGTGTGGTCCCGAAGAGGAACATCAAAAATCCCCGGGCATACTGATGTATGGCCTCAGTGATCTGAGGCATAGTCCTCCGGTAATGCTCGGCGAACCAGGTGTACCTGACTCTGCCTGACGATCTGTCGATCGGTGGATGGTCTCCGAGCAGATAGGTCCAAGCGGCCTCCCACTCACCCATGTCTGCGTCGTATGGGATCGGTCGGCCTCCCACATCAAGGCCCGTCAACATAGAGAAATCAAATGGGGTCATCGTCATGTCCCCAATGGCCGAAAAATGGAAGGAGTTGGTGGTGTCCCACCATCTCTCTACAAGTGCGCCCAGGAGGGTCCTGCTCGCCGGATGACATGACAATCCCGCACAGAATGGGCCGAACCCTGCCTCATCCACAATATGCCGAACAATGTCTGAGAGCTCCATATACCACTCCCTCGCAAGGCTGAACCCATAACCCCGTGTGAAACGGGAAGATACCTGCATTCAGAATGAACAGATGTATTCAGTTTCAGAAATAAAATCCACGAGCTGCGGTTTCAGATTGAAATGTATGGGTTGCGTGCAAATAAAAATGTATGAGCTACGGTTTCAGATTGAAATGTATGGGCTGCATGCAAATTCAAATGCATGAGCTGCGTATTCAGATTTGAAAAAAAAAAAAAGAAAAAAAAAGTGTGCTGCGTGTTCATAACAAAAACTTTGAGCTGCATGTCCAAATTCAAATGCATGAGCTGGCTGTTCAAATTTGGAAAAAAAAATGTGAGTTACGTGTTCACAACAAAAACTTTAAGCTGCGTGTTCAAATTCAAATGCATAAGCTGCGTGTTCAGATTTGAAAAAAAAAATGTGAGCTGCGTGTTCACAACAAAAACTTTGAGCTGCGTGTTCAAATTCAAATGCATGAGTTGCGTTTTCAGATTTGAAAAAGATATGAGTTGCGTGTTCACCACAAAATTTTTGAGCTGCGTGTTCAAAATTTCAAATTTCAAAATATGTGAGCTGCGTGTTCACCACAAAATTTTTGAGCTGCATGTTCAAAATTTCAAATTTCAAAATATGGAAGTTGCATGTTCACCACAAAATTTTTGAGCTGCGTGTTCAAAATTTCAAATTTCAAAAGATGTGAGCTGCGTGTTCACCACAAAATTTTTGAGCTGCGTGTTCAAAATTTCAAATTTCAAAAGATGTGAGCTGCGTGTTCAAAATTTCAAATTTCAAATTTCAAAATATGTGAGCTGCATGTTCACCACAAAATTTTTGAGCTGCATGTTCAAAATTTCAAATTTCAAAAGATGTGAGTTGCGTGTTCACCACAAAATTTTTAAGCTGCGTGTTCAAAATTTCAAAATTTGTGAGCTCAGTTCACCACAAAAAATTTGAGCTGCGTGTTTAAAATTTCAAAAGATGTGAGCTGCGTGTTCAAAATTTCAAAAGATATGAGCTGCGTGTTCACCAAAAAGTTTGAGCTGCGTGTTCAAATTTCAAATATGTGAGCTGTGTGTTCACCAAAATTTTTGGGCTGCGTGTTCAAAAATTTCAAAATTTGTGAGCTGCGTGTTCACCAAAATTTTTGGGCTGCGTGTTCACCAAAAAGTTTGAGCTGCGTGTTCAAATTTCAAGAATGTGAGCGGCGTGTTCAAAATTTCAAAAATGTGAGCTGCGTGTCCACAATGAAAAGTATGAGTTGCGTGTTCAGAAATTCAAAAGTTCGAGCTTTGTGTTTAAAATGCAGAAGTGTACTGTGTTATGAGCTGTGTGCCAACCAAACAGAATGTTGTATTATGGGCTGTGTGTTCAGATTGAGCAGTGTTATGAGCTGTGTGCCAACCAAACAGAATGCCGTGTTATGGACTGCGTGTTCAGATTGAGCAGTGTTATGTGTTGTGTGCCCAAATATGCTGTGTGCCCAAATGTGCTGTGTGCCCAAATATGTTGTGTGCCAAGTCGGCAGAATGCTATGTACGAACTGTGTGTTCGGAATGACTGAAGTGCTGTGTATGAGAATATGTTCATGACGAGCAGATGAAATACATCGCAGAAAATGTGCAAATGTAGTACGTACCTCATGCGCGTGATGAGATAGATGCGACTCTGGCTTCCGCAGCAGCAGGTCTTCAGGTGCCCACCGCGCGAAGTGATAAAAGGTGCAAGGAGGTAGAACGTGCTCCTACGGGTCATACTCCTCTAGGTCGAATGGCCGTATCCTCGGAGGCAACGGTATGATGACGGGCTCGTCCTCCGCGTATGGAAAGTCTCTGCCATACGGAATATCGTTGGCCATCTGAATAAATTTGCAAAAGATGCAAAAACGAGCGAAATAAGCCAAAATCGCAAAAAAGTCAACAAAAGTCAACTCTCAGGAAGAGAAAAAGTCAACAAAAGTCAACGCCCGAGAAAAGATGCCAAACTTTGAGACAAACTTACCTCAAGTGGTGAAAATGGAGAAAGAGACTCCGAAAACAAATTATAATCGGTTCAAATCGAAGAAAATTGAAAGTTTTCGCGAAACAACTTCGCGTGGGGCATTGGAAAACACATATAAAGTGCAGATCTGAGAGAGAAAAGGGTCTAGGGAGCAAGAAGAATGTATTTCGGCCTTGGAGGTTTGGCACAAACTGATTTGGAGTTGTGCACTTGAAGAACCAAAGCTTAAACACCAAACTGCCCTGAAGTTTTAAAAACTGGTCGGCCAGCCAGTTTTTCTGGTCGGTCGACCACTTTGGTGAGCAACAACTGGTCGGCCAACTTTATAACTGGTCGCCAGCTTCCTGGATGATCTTCAGAGCTCCATTGTTTTCCCTGTGTGTTTTGGTGGTGATTGGAGTCCCCGGTTCTCGAGAAAGTGCAAGAAAAGTACACTTTTCGGCTCGAAAATGTACCCGCGGAACTTCGATTCAAGTCTTCGATGTATGGCTCATCGCCACTTGTCCAAAGAGCGAGGTGTATCCTTTTTAAGTATGTTACGACCCTTTCGAGAGGTAAATCGGAGGTTATTACTGAATTATGCTTGTTAAGACTTACGTTCCCTCTTTCGGCATTTCCTTTCAAACATACATCTGAAGTTGCGCATTTCTTTCGCATTCTCTTGCACTTTTCGCACGCGTTGTCGCGCATGTTTCGCCTGCATTGTTTTGCACCCATACCGCATTGTTGTGCATCACACTTAGGTTGCATTGTCATGCATCCCTCGACTTGCGTTATTACGCACTTTT
Source organism: Camellia sinensis (assembly GCF_055761805.1). Taxonomy (NCBI): domain Eukaryota; kingdom Viridiplantae; phylum Streptophyta; class Magnoliopsida; order Ericales; family Theaceae; genus Camellia; species Camellia sinensis. The sequence continues at coordinate 26,796,211 of NC_138966.1, read as the reverse complement.
CACTTGCATTGCTATGCATGTTTCGAACAATATTGTACCTGTTGAGTTTCTCTCTTTTGCAGGCACGATATTGTATGTTGGTTCATTTGAAGCTGGCACGACCAGACGAACCGGACAGGTATTGTATGTCCTCCGCGTTAGACGTAATGAGAATTGTATAATTCTCTTACATCCTTTCTGCATGTAATGTAGTTTGGTTCATTTTACCTGCTTAAAATTGTTGCATTTATTTTGCATAATTGCTTCGTTACAGCTTTCTTTGCATGATCATAAATTATGTTCAGCTTTGTGCATGTCACTTGCATTTTGCCCCTGCCTGCGAGCACATTTCTTTGTTATCTTGCCTGTTTGTCTAAGTCTTTGGCCTTGTCAAAAATGGGTCGTCTCTGGGCTTTGACATTCACTCCCGTCACTTATGACTTTTGAGTTCAGTCAAAGAGGGGTAACTGTAAACACCCCATTTTTGACCTACCTTAAGACTCAGATGTCATCGATTGAGCGCTCGATGATGGTGCATGTTGTGCTCGTTCTGAGGTTTCAGAGTTTTGGCTGAGAGCCTAGCCTCTGGGCCTTGGAACTCTTTTGTGCTTTGGTTCGGTTTGCGGACCAAGTCTTGTTTTTCCTTCCCAGAGGGAGGGAGTGGTCTTGTAGACCATCTCTCTGTGGTTGTAGACTACTTTTCGTGGTCGTAGGCCACTTTTCCCATTTGGAGACTAGTTTTCGGTTTTTGGAGCCTTTGGCCACGCGCCTTCTCTCGGGACCGCTTAACATTCTCCGTTTGGTGTGGTTTTTGAACCACACCTTGTTGCCTCTACCTAGAGGAACACTGTGGTCCGAGAGACCACTTTTGTGGTTGCATACCACTTTTGGTTCTCGTCAGCTAGTTTTCGGGGCTTTTGGCCGCGTGTTTCGCCTCCCGATTTCTCATCTTGCATCCTCTTTGGTTTGTTTTTGGTACAAACCTTGTTTTCCTTGTTTGGAAGGTGGTACAAGGGTGGGAGACCAGTATTTCTCCTTGGAGACCACTTTTTCTTTCTCCAGCTAGTTTTCTTGTCAGATAACTGGCTTTCTTGGTCTTTGGACCATCTTTTCTGGTCAGCCACCACACCACCACCTTGCATTTAGTGTGTTGACCTCTCCCACCTGTGGCTGACCAGTTTTTGCTCTGGTTGAACACATAAAGTGGTCACCCGACCACTTTTACTAGTAGGCAGACCACTTCAAGTGGTCGGTTGGTTTTTGGCACCTTTTTGGAGATATTTTGGGACAGCTGGCACATCTGGAGAGCATTTGAGCCATCCTCCATAGACGTGTATGGAGGGATGGCATTCATGCTTAGCTTCTCCAAGAAGCTTTGGCTTTCCTCTTCTATAAGAGGGAGGCTCCTCCTCCCTCCTCCAAGGTCAGAAAAACCAGCTGAGAGAGATAGATATAGCTTTGTCTCTATATTGCTTTGTTTCTTCATTTTTGTGCATCAAAAGTGTAGATTTGTCTTACTTTAACACACAAACACACACTCAAACACCTTGCTTGGGTTGTTGAGGCTTCTTGAGGTTGTTTTTGGTGTTCTTGGACTGGTTTACGCTCAAAAAACTTGATGAAGTTGCAGCCTTGAAGTGGTTCTACAAGGGTGAGTTTCTAAGCTTTAAAACCCCCTTTCTTGCTTATGCTTTTAGCCCTTCTTGCATACGTTTTTAAGCTTACCTTATAACTAGAAAAAGTTTGGTTTTTGCATGCTTTTGATCTTTGTTTAAGATCACTTTCGTGTTTGGGGTTGTTTACCCCCTCTTAAGCCTTGTTTGGCCTTGTTTTTTAGCCTTTTTTGTGAGCTTCGGGACCACCTTGTTTTGGCCTTCTCACCACTGAAATCCCATCCCTCTGGATTTCAGTGGCGAGGATGGTGTTTTAAGGTCCTAAGAAGGAGAGGGCCATCCCCTCTCCTTGCATCTTCAATACATGCCTTAATATGCCTCATGTTTGAGCACCTTTGTTAAGTGTTTGTTGACCATGTCTTAGCTTGTATTTGTGGCTATTTTGCTGAGGCATACCACTGTTTTTACTTGCTTTGGCCACTCCATGCATGGTTAATACACTTGTAGTGCAAATCACACAATTTAGTCTTTTATGCCTTATGTTTGAGCATGTCTTTCTAGCTTGTTTTGGAGCCATCTCAGTGGGTTTTTGGTGTTGTTTTAACATGCCTTAGACCTATTTTTGGTTGGTTCGGTTAGCTCTTGCATGCCTAATACACTTCTAGTGTAAATCCCTTAAACTAGCTTTGTATGCTTCATGAAGTAACATGTCATTTTAGCTTGGTTTGAGTCCATTTCAGCATGTCTTTGGTGATATTTTACCATGTCATACCTCTGTTTAGGTTTGGTTTGGTTAGCCTTTGCATGCTCCATGCACTTGTAGTGCATTTCCACGATTTAGCCTAACATGCCTCATGCCTTGACATGTCATTTTAGCATGCTTTTGGCTCAACTTCATGAAGACTTTGTTCATGTTTTAGCATGTTTAAGGTCCGATTTATGTTGTTTTGGTCATCCGTGGCTTGCTTTGTATAGCCTTGGTTCAATCTAGCTTGTTAGCTTTGTGTATTGAATCCACTACCATGCATTATTTGGACTATTTTAATGATTTAGCATCATTTATTATGTGATTTCAGTCCATGTAGTGTGGCCATACACTTGCATCTTTCACTCATTCAATGCGTTGGAGGGTTTCCCCCTTTATGTCTTAACATGGACCATTGCGTATGCCTTCATGCCTTTGCTTGCGAGCCACCATTTCAGTGTTTATTTGGGGATATTATGCCATTATATAACTCTAATTTTTGTTGCTTAAGTCATTCAATGCTTGGTTTTAATAGGTGTAGTGTAACCCACCTTATTTGCCTTGTATGAATCATGCCTTATGCCCTTCATGCTAGCACATTTTGGCTTACTCCCATGCATGATTTAGACTCATTTTAACATGTTCCAGGATTGTTTTGGGTTGCCTTAATCACATGCTTCATGTTTTGTATACTTGTAGTACAAATGCTCTTGCTTGCCTCGAGCTTTGAGCACCATTGCATGCTTCACTTGTGTTGTGTACATGATTTAGCATCATTTAGTACTTCATTTCAGAGCTTACGGCATGCTTATATTCCCACTTCATTCATGCTTTGAATGTCTTTAACTGTTGTGCATTATGGCCTTGTTATGGCCTTAGCTTGTATGCTTGCATGCCTAGGCCCTTGGGCCCTTATCTCAGCATGTTTTGGTCCATGATTGGACCTACTTGAGCTCTGTCCATGCTTAGTTCATGCATTTGTGCCATGTATTGCATGCCTCCTTTGTGTTGCTCTTTGCTAGCTTTCATGCCTTAGGACCCTAGCATGCTTTACTTATGTTGTTTGAATGATTTGGCATCATTTCTTGCTTCATTTCAGTGCACTTAGTGTTGTTACACTTCCACTTTTGTCACTCATTAAGCACTCTTGAGAGTTGTGCTCTTTGGCCTCTTCGATGGCCAATGCATTGTGCATGCATGCCTTGCTCTATGTGCCTTCATTTCATCACTTATGGACACCCTTTTGGTTTAAGTCCATCTACCATTACGTATGCCATGTTGTTCGCATGCTTACATTACATCGCATTTTGCATGCCATGTTCATCACATTGTGTATGCCATATACTTTGCAATGTGTATGCTTAGATCATATTCCATTGAGTATACCATGTATATTGCATTGAGCATGCCATGCTTGGTATATTACATAAGTTGCCCTTGTTGCATTGCATTGTGCATGCATGCATTACATTATGCTTAGAACCTTATGAATGCCTTGCATTGAGTATGCCATCTAGTTCTTAGCATTTAGCATTGTGTATGCCATGTAGTTCATTCGCATTGTGTATGCCATGCTTGTTTGCATTGTGTTTGGAGTAGGTGTTAGTCCAAACACAGGAAACGAGGGACGTTTCATGCTTAAAGTGACGAAACGTGCCTTAATTCCCGGTTGCCAACGCTCTTGATCATCCATGATAGAGTTTTAGGCTTTATGTGTTTACTTATGCATTCATTTTCATATTGAATTGTGCAACTTCGCCTCTCGGCCATCACGCATGAAAATGCGCGATTGGTGGCCCGAGGGTCGAGAACCTACACTCCCTTGAGTTTATGACATGATAGGGAGGGTGGTTGTGCACACATATCTTGCAAATACATTGCCATGCCCTTTCTTGCTCTCTGTCGCAGCAAATTGCAGTCTAGCAGCAACAACTGGTCGGCCAGCCAAAAAAAGTAGCTGGCCGACCACTTTTCTTGGTTTTCAACAACAAAAAGTGGTCGGTAGGGGTTTGGAGAGACCAAAAGTGGTCGGCCACCCTCCCACTGGATTCCCAAGGTGGATCTTCAGCTTTCTGGAGCTTGGTGCAAGTTTCTGAGAATGGATGAAAACAGAGGCAAATCGGGGCATCACATTGTATTTCCGAACGAGGCGACCGAGCATGCATCCAACCTTCTCCCACTGAGAACCTCCTGATTTATTGCTTTCCTTAGCTGCCATGCTTAGATAGCTAGGTTTTGCTTTGGTTTGTTCCTTTTAATAGTTAATGCGTTAGCTATTTCAATTTGTTTTGTAATAATTAGTTAACTAGAATTAGTTAATTAATTTGTTGTGTAATAATTAGTTTAATTAGCTTAGGCTAGCTAGTTAGCTCTTTATTCGGTTTCTCCCTCGAAAGAGCCAAGTGTTGTAATAAGCGTGCATGTGTGTGATGCATGTCTTCCAATCCCTATCTCTTTCTCCCTTTTACTTAACCGCTTACGATGGTTAGTTTTAGGGCACGTTTCATTTAGCATACCTTATGCTTGCATATTTGTATCCATTCATCTGTATTGCATGCACCGGGCTCGGCGCATCATACTAACTGCATTGTATTTCAATTCCAATTTGAATACATGTACCAAGTTGCATTTCACATGACATTCCTAGGATAGCCGAGCCTATCTTAAATGCATTTTCGCATGTGTTGTATTAGCCATTCTAACATGAAGTAGGATCATGCATGATTTCTAACTAGTTCCTTGTTTTGGCTCGGAGTACACTGTGAGTATTTACGCTTTAGCATACTGCATGTGTGTTAATGTTGCCATGAAAGCATGCTTGCCACGAGGCTAACTGCTTATGTGATATAACTGCCTGAATGCCTGTGGGTGAAGGTTGGATTACTTGAATTGGGACAATTCATCGAAATCCGCATTTTAGCCTACTTGCGAGTAACAAATTTCAAACCATTTTCCAAACACACGGATATGTAATGCTTTGTTCCAAATTAGGCGATCTAGTCTATACTTATTTTGCTGTGCACATCACATAGTAATTCTAGCTAATTAACCGGAATAAGAACGTTTGTGTTTTCAAAAACTCGATATCATGCTTAGTACAGGCCGATCTTTGATCGGGCGAGCGGGGGTGCTCATTAAATGACCTTCCCCAATTGTACCCAAGTTCCTGAGCCGAGGCAACTTTGGTGATGACGGACACATGGCCTTTGGCACGAGTTAAGGTTTCCTAAATTCCCCCCAAAAATAAAATATTTAGGTGGCGACTCTGTATCTGGCAAAGCAGTCCATGTTTGGCATTTCTTTCTAAAAATTAGTTTTCCAAAACGATTTGCCGGATTTGGACTCTTTGGTGATTTATCGGTCTCACATCGCACATTGTGAGATTAGATTCAGAATCGTGACATTTGAGTCCGAACTGTAATAGCTAGAGAGCAAACGAATTTCGCGCCTTCGCAGCGCGGAGGTCAGGAGCCCTCGGGAGCGCGTCTACAGCACCCTTCATGGATATCAGGATTGGCCAAACCAAGTCTCTGAATTCGGAGCCCCATCGGCGCATGACGTCCTTGGGCCGATAAAGCCTCCGGATTCGGAGCGCCTTTCGTGGATATCACGATTGGCCCAACCAAGTCTCCGAATTCTGAGCCCCATCGGTGCATGACATCCTTGGGCCGATAAAGCCTCCGGATTCGGAGCGCCCTTCGTGGATATCACGATTAGCCAAACCAAGTCTCTGAATTCGGAGCCCCATCGGTGCATGACGTCCTTGGGCTAATAAAGCCTCTGGATTCGGAGTGCCCTTCGTGAATATCACGATTGGAAACTGTCTTCGAATTTGGAGCCCTATCAGTGCATGACGTCTTTGGGCCGATAAAGCCTCCGGATTCGGAGCGCTCTTCGTGGATATCATGATTGGCCAAACCAAGTCTCCGAATTCGGATCCCCATTGACGCATGACATCTCTTGGCCGATTAAGCCTCCGGATTCGGAGCGCCCTTCGTGGATATCACGATTGGCCAAACCAAGTCTCCGAATTCGGAGCCCCATTGACGCATGATGTCATTGGGCCGATTAAGCCTCCGGATTCGGAGTGCCCTTCGTGGATATCACAATTGGCCAAATTAAGTCTTCGAATTTGGAGCCCCATCAGCGCATGACGTCCTTGGGCCGATAAAGCCTCCTGATTCGGAGCGCCCTTCGTGGATATCACGATTGGATGACTCCGAATTCAGAAACCCATTAGTGCGTGACACCGTATAAACGTGAAATGGTGAAACATGTCGTATAAATGCAGGCTGAAACATGTAAACATTCAAAATAAAATGTGTCCTCAGATCAGTCGATTGACATGAAGTATACTAATACAATCAGAAAGTATGCTAACAATTGAAAACACGTCAAATAGATAATGTACTATTATTCAGTTGGTTAAAAATTACATGAATTTTTTATTACAATGCCCACAATGTCTACTTTTACACGGCTTCTCCCTCATTGTCACTCTTTTTGACTTCAAAGGCGGAGAAGGGAAAATGATCACGTTGGTACCGCGGCAACGCCGAATCAACACCCTCTGCTCGAAGAGCCTCCACGGCTTGGAGTGCCTTAATCCAACAGTGCCTAAAGCCCCGGTTCTCGTATCGGTAGACCTCCTCTGCAAGTTTCTCTTTGATTTTGTCGATCCCAACCTTCCGGCCTGCATGGAAGCCTTGTTCATAACCCATGGTCCTCACATTTTCTACGGCAAACATGCTTACCGTATCTCGGTCGGCAATGGCGTGACTTAACAGCCGTTGGGTCACTCTCTTCTCCACGATCGGGTTAAATTAACCCGCCGCACGCGGCTCGATGGCTTGAGCTTTCCTAAGCTCCCTAAGCTCACGCTCGGCCTTCTCCGCGCGAGCCTCCAAACTGCGGATTTGTTCGTTCTTCTTCTCTATTTCTCGTTGCGCGGCGCGCAGACGCATGCCAACTTCATAAGCGGTGCACAGCACCTTCACCGCCCCATGGATGCCTTCTCGAAATACTTCGAAATCTTGCCGTCCAACCATCGACTGTTAGACCTCCGGTGGAAAGATCTGTCGAGCGAACTTGACTCCTACACCTGGATCATTAACAATGGAATCCGCCTCCGTCATTGGTTTATTCCCCACAAAAACCGCAAAACTCAACGGTCGTGGCGTCGCATCGGGCTCGCTTCTTAGTCATGGTCATAGGGAGCTTCCCTGTTGCTGTTTCTCTTTTCGGTGTGATCTACTTCGACGACTTGGGGGTTGACATTTTTCCCGTCCCTTGGACGTCCTTCCTCCCATGCGTATAGGCTCGCTACTGCGATTCATTGCAGTATCTAGCTCAGCCAATGTTCGTCCTTCCCCTCTGCTGTTGAAGAACAGTCTATTTGACATTCATACTTATCTCAAGCTAGTTTAAATCAAGTCTGAATAAGAATAAGTGGAATCACTGGCTCGAACTCACCCCATTTATTCTCAATGTACGCAGCGCCCCCGAGGCGATGTCATTAATTCTAAACGCCAAAAGCCAAATGCCGATCGGGTCATTCCATGAACTAGTCCTATTCGGCTTCTGAAGCTCATGCACTGGCTGGGGCAATGGTAGATTTATTAATCTGATTGGCCAAGAATCTAAACCCAATGCCGATCGATTTATGCCGCAGCCATTAAACGAACTAGTCCTATTCGGCTTCTGAAGCTCATGCACTAGCTGGGGCAAGGGCAGATTTATTAATCTGATCGGCCAAGTATCTAAACCTAATGTCGCTCGATTTATGCCGCAGCCATTCCACGAACTAGTCCTATTCGGCTTCTGAAGCTCGTGCACTGGCTGGGGTAAGGACAGATTTATTAATCTGATCATCTAAGCATTTAAACTGAATGCCGATCGATTTATGCTGCAGCCATTCCACGAACTAGTTCGATTTGGATTCTGAAGACCATGCGCTAGCTGGGGGCAAGGGCAGATTTATTAATCTGATCGACCAAGTATTTAAACCGAATGCCGATCTATTTATGCCACAGCCATTAAACAAACTAGTCCTGTTCGGCTTCTGAAGCTCATGCACTGGCTAGGGCAAGGGCAGATTTATTAATCTAATCGGCCAAGTATCTAAACCCAATGCCGATCGGTTTATGCTGCAGCCATTCCACGAACTAGTCCTATTCGGCTTTTGAAGCTCGTGCACTGGCTGGGGCAAGGACAGATTTATTAATCTGATCGTCCAAGTATTTAAACCGAATGCCGATTGATTTATGCCGCAGCCAATCCACGAACTAGTCCGATTCGGCTTCTGAAGCCCATGCACTGGCTGGGGGCAAGGGCAGATTTATTAATCTGATCGGCCAAGTATTTAAACCGAATGCCGATCGATTTATGCCGCAGCCACTCCATGAACTAGTCCTAATTCGACTTCTGAAGCTCATGCACTGGCTGGGGTAAGGGCATATTTATTAATCTGATCGGCCAAGTACGTAAACCGAATGCCGATCGATACTTGGTACTGAAAACAAAATGTAGTCGTTTTACAATTGAAAGCAATACCATTCATCAATAACAAAATTTAGCACAAATAATATAAAGGCAAAAAAGGAAATTTTCATTAGTAAATTGGGCACAAATTGTAGCCATTTTACATATGAAAATTACTAAACAAAAAGCTGCAAGTTCGCATGAAAATGCCTAGCAAAAAACTATGACTATAGCAATACATGAAAATTACCAAACAAAAAGCTGTAAAAATACATTCGAAAATTCTTAAAACAAAAACAAGTGTTGCCCAAATTAATCCTCGGAGTCAGACTCCAGCGGCTCAACATCCACTTGCTCGTATGGAATCGACATAGCCAATGTCACATCAGCAGTAGCAAGGGCTTTGAGCCAGCCGTGTTTGAATCCCCGATTTTTAAATTTGGGGACTTCGTCCACATATTCGGCGAAAGCAGCACTTTTCCCTGCCTCGAATGCCTTGGAAGCCTCCGAGCTAGCTGCTTCCTTTGCCTTCTTTACTTCCTCCAACTCAACCTCCAGTTTGGAGACCGCCTCATGGGCCAATTTGAGCGCGTCTTTGCTCGCGTCTGCCCTCTTCTCGATGGCCGATCTCAGTTGATCTGCATTACGTGCCCTCTTCACCTCGGCCTCGGCCCACGCGCCTTCCATCTACGCCCTTAAAGCTTCGAACTCGGCCTTGCTCCTTTGGCCCTCAACTTTCGTTTGTAGACGGCCTAGCTGTTTGACGACGTCATGATGGCGACGGCCCATCTCGGCTATCCGTCCGACGGTCTGCAAAACAGGAAATTAAGACCAAAACAGTATTTGCATAAAGTGAAAAGACAAAGTCAAGATATATACCAAAAGAGCCGATTGTGCGGCCAATTCTATTGCAACCAGATCCGACTCTGTCCGGAAAGCCGCCTTGTCAGCCGACAGTGAAACGAACGTAGCCATGCTGAGTGCGGCCGTTGGATCTTTAATTACCGAAGCATCAGAGGAGATCAGGCGTGTTTTTATCTTTGATTGAATGACAAAAGGCACAATCACATCTGATTCCTCTAAACGAGGTCGTTTGTCGCCGCGGTTTTCTTATGAGCTGGCCTCGACCTTGGCAGCTTCTCTGCCCTTTGCTCAGCCTCTTGATCGGCCTGCACAACCAACTCGGCCTCGGCACTTCGGTTTTTTGCCGTTCGTTCCTCAATAACAAGCAAGGAGGGATGAGATTCGCTAACAGGCAGGGAGGGCTGAGATTCGGCGGCAGGTGGCACTCCAGCTCGAATGGCCTCTGCTCTTCGCCACGTGGCCATCCTTTCTGCGTTCGCCTTCTTGGCAAGTTGTGTGAGGCTTAACCCAGCCATATCTTCGGGATACGCGCCGGGAAGGTCCTCTAGACCGTGAAAAATGTCATCAAGTAGAAGGTCCTCTCGGCCCGAAGTGGACGGAGGGTTGGCTGAATTCAGGTCGGCTTCCTCAAAGGCCAACTTCAAAGTCTCGTCGACTTCGGCTTCAGACTGATCTAACTCGGCGACCTTAGCTACTTCCGGTCGCTTCGAATCGGACCCCTCGAAACCAACTTGCCGCAAGTTTTTGAAATCGGTCAAGATAAGAGCGGTAAGAAACTCCTCACCCTTCGGAATTGGGATGTTTTCTGCCGCCGAGAAGGTCGTATAAGTCGGCTCATAGCGGAGTAGAACGTGGGCCGCCCTCCCCTGTTTCTAAAGACTCGGCCGGCAGAAATATTTGAGTGCGACCTTGATTTCTAAAAAAACGGCGTCGTCGGTTGAAGTTAGGACTTTCTTCAAATCGTTTCCTACACAAGCAAAACCATGAGGTCTCGAAAATGAAGCTTTATAAATATAACAAAAAATAAATAAAAGAAGCTACACAGCCACCTGGTTCGCCCCTCCGTCTAGGAATAGGATCGAGGCGATCCTCGCCTTCGCCGAATTCCTAGTTACCTTGGACAACGACCATAACATCATCGACTCGCTTCCCAGAACTGGAAAGCATAGTCACTAATTGATGGTCGGTGTCCTAGGCCCTAAGGAAATAACACCCGTGCTGACCAGAAGACTTGGCTAAGGCATAACAATGCTGAATAGCAGGAATGCCGAGGTTAATCCTAAGGCAACGGTTTAGTGCGATAATCCCCATTACGATTCTAAAAAAGCCCCAATGGCAAAGCATAGCCCTAAGGAATAGGTGAAGGGGGAAACGGACTCCACCCTCTGCGATTGATAGGAGAAGGAAGACAATCGTGGTTTCATCAGCCCTCTCCATATCGAGGGTGTCGTCTGTTACAAGTGACAGACGGACGTCATTAGGAATGGAGAAATGGCGTCGGAAGCCATAAATTCGATCCGAGGAAAGGAGATCTTTTAAATGTTTTGCCATTTCCTTCAGTCTATAGGAATATGCTAAGCCAAAAACAAAGCAAGAAAAAAGATTCAGGGCAGAGAGGAGAGAACTTATAAGAGACGAAGAGGATAATGAAGAAAAGGAAGTTGCAGAGGTAATTCAGAAGGCAGTCCAACGACGAGTGCCTAAAAGTGTGTATGTATTTGAAAAGACGTCGAAATTTTAAATCACAATAAATAGAAGTGTACGAAGGGGCGAGAAGTTGAAATGATAACCGAGAAGCGTGTGCTCAGACATTTGCGCTGGAATGAGGTCAACCGCCGAATTTCGGCTCTAACTTTTCGAGTTCGAAACCAAACGCTCCAGCCAACTGTCATTAGTGAAGTGCTTGGGGGGCAATTATGGGGGCCGAATATTTGGAGTCGTAGAGAGGCCGAATAGGCGAACTTGGAGTTGAAACATATAGCACTCGACGCCGTCTCGCACGCTCAAATCCTATCCTATTCGGCCAAATAGCCGGTCAAGCAAGGGGCCGAGTGAAAAGCGGTTTGCTACAAAAGAAGCTGAATGGCGAATTAAAAGTGGACCCAATCCCGAGGCCCAAGAAAGAAAAGATATAAATAGAAGAACATCAGCCAGGAAGAGGTATGTGAGAACCATTATGCTTAACTTAAAATACAAGTAACTCAGAGTGTAGAGACTAACTTGCCCGTCGGAGTGCTAATTCCGGCACCCCCGACCGGAGTGTTTGTTCCTTTTCAGGTAATTAGCTGAGGATCACGAGCGTCTCCCGGGATCAGCAGAGTATTTCCAAACCACTTCTCCACAGTTCTTTATGTGCATAATCGTGTGTTTTGGATGTTTTATGAATATTGTTAATTTTAGATTGGGTTTATGGCCATGGATTGATAAAATCCACTTCTTATTGAAAAATCATTATTCTCTTGAAAATATGGCTTTATTCCTTCAAATCTAAAATAAATTATATTCTTTTTTCTTCAAATTACATAATTTAGGTTAGTTAAAGGTTTTAGGTCTAAAATTAATTTGTGTGAACAATTAACCACTAAAATTATAAAATAGAAAATGAGTAGAGGTTAATCTTCGGATTGGGCAGAAGGGGGTGCTTCCATGAAAATGGCCTTCCCTTTTTGTACCTAAGCTCCCGAACTCGAAATTTTCTTGGTGATAATGGACTAGGCCTTAACTTAGTTTCATCGTTAAATGTTTCTTAAATCTCCTTTAAAAATTAAGTGGCAATTCTTTGTTGGTCAAAGCAAGTCGGTGTAAGGCACAGCGCCCACAGTCATGTGATATAAATTTTTTTATTATATTTAACCCACATCTATGACATAAACTTAAACCCCAATATAATAATATATATTTTTATTATGTTATGTGACAATTATTATGACATTTTCTGTCTAATTTTGAACATAAGTTAGTTTTAGGAATAAACTGGGAAAAACTTTGAAATTTTAAATAAATAAAAAAGGGGGGGGGGACTTTATTTTGAAAAAGGATTTTGAAGGGAAAAAAAAATATAAGTTGAAATTTGATCATGCACTTTTGAAAATAAACCGGGACACTTTCGATAAAACAATAAATAATGGAAAGGCAATTGTTTAGGCCGATCACTCTGGTAGGAATTCTTAGAATTCATCAAAATTTCCTTGATTGGGCAGTTATCACCTAGTGGGTGATGATGATGACTTTGGGATCCAATGGTAAGTGTTAAACAGAATTGACTAGGTCTATTCACCTATTCTCAGGTTTGTTGCACCCATCACTCCTAGAAAGGAAGTTTCCCAAGCTAAGTGGATCAGACTTAGTTGACTGTCTCGTACTCAAGATCTGGTTGATGAAAAGCTTGTGTTAGTCTCACTCAAGCTGCTAGAAAAGAAGATCTGCAAGCCCAAGCCAAAACCTGCTCGAACAGTTTGACCCAATTTAGAATTAGTGGATACGGAACAGGCCAGCCTACATTTGTCAGCTCCTTCTACTAACCTAGAGCACTTTAGGTTTTCGATTCCAGAACTAGAAATCTTGATGGCCCAAGCCCAAGAGTTGACATATTTGATCCTTACATTTCAAAGGTCTGTGGACACTCTGTACGTGACTGTGGACACCCAAGCCCAAACTCTAAACTAGTTTCAAGCTCAAGCGACCACACCACCACCACCGCCACTGGAGCCATAGTAAGTTCCAAGGGAGGAAATGTCGATCGTCCTTATTTCACCCCTGAATGAAATGAAGGATGAGCCCAAGATTAAGGTGCTCAACCTCGACATCAACGTTGACAAAATAACTAAATTGTAGAAAGCCATGAATAAGACCAAAGGTCCTAACTGCATCCTTGACCTGGACGCCAGTTTAGGAAAAGTGACTGTCTATCTTCCAGAGAAGTTCAAGATGCAGTAAATAGGTAGGTACAATGGTTTGAGGATCCCATGGTCTGTGTCTGACTTTTTGCTGACAACCTGAGGCCCACAGGACTTACTCGCCAACAAACCCTGTCCTTGTTTGGCCGCACTTTGTCTGGAGTGGCATCTAATTGGTACGCCAAACTTTACAACGAGGTCAAATAGAAATTGGAGGACCTAGCCGAGGCGTTTATCATCCAGTACACCTACGATACTCAGTTGGAGGTGACCACGAAGGAACTTGAGACTACCAAGCAAGAACCCAATGAGAGCTTCAATGATTTTGTCACAAGATAGAGGGCTAAGGCAGCAAGAATGACCAATCATCCTAATGAGAATGATCAAGTGAGGATTATTATGAAGAACTAGCATCAACTGCTGCTCGTTGTTATGTTACCTCTGCCCTTGTTTGGCTTTCGAGAAATGTTCAACATTAAAAATCAAATACAAGATGGGATCAACCAAGGCATCAAGAAGGTAGAGGCTGCCACTCAACCTCAGAAGAAGCCCTTTACCAGAAATACCACTTCCACATCATCCAAAACCAAACCCATTTAAATTCATGCCATAAGAACCCAAGCCATTGCAGATCCCTTTGCTCGAACCACCCAAGTTGCCCAACCCACCCGTGCCTAAAGAGCCTTCTACTCACTTCACATATCCTTGTCTAAAGCTATGAAAATCCTCATAGACAAGGAGCACCTTAAACCCGTCAACCCTAGGATTCTCTTAGATCCCTTACCTGCAAGCCATGATCCCACAAAATATTGCATTTTTTATAAACAAGATGGCCATGAAACTGACTGATGTGTTCGCCTTTGTGATGAGAACCAAGATCTTACTGACAACAAGATCATAGGACCCCCACAAAAGCCAAATGTAACCACAGCCCTTTGCTTGAACATAATAAAATTGTCCCTCCGTCGTCCAATGTCAATGCAATACAAACCACCTTGACAACTTTCAACCCTAGCCAATACATCGCTTCAGCCAACCTACCCAGGCTAATGGCACATATAGCCGAGGAAATAGGGGTGGATATCATCTAAAAGGATGTGCAACTAAATGAGCTTGACCCAATATGGGCTTTCATGATGCAAACATGCCCAATGTGGGATTTCATGATGTGAATGAAAGTGCTAGTCATACCAGAAGAGGAGTTAAACCAGCCAGAGTTGCCAAAGGAAGGAGAAAACTTTACCAAAGATGAGTGGTTAGACTTCGTGTTTGGCAAAGTGGAACTAGCTGAAGAAGTGCCGGCAAAAAAGCAAGAATAATCTGCAGAGGCATATGACCCTGGCAAGTACATTGTGCTTCCTAGTGAGTCGAAGCCGGAAGTGGAGCTCCCCAAATCCTTGGACATAGACTTCTTGGAGATAGATGCCATTAAGGATAATCTTCCAGGCTACCTCAATGATTTTGATGGGCATCAATATGTTAAAAATCAAGGATGGAGGAGCAATTTCGAGAAAGAATAAAGCAACAACGGCAGTGAAAAGCCGAGAGATAGGGATGACATCAAACAAAGGCTGAAATAGAGAAGTACCCAAGGTTAGAAGAATAGGAGGGAAAACAAATTAGGGAGAGGATCGGAAGGGCATGAATTAAGAAGGTGCACAAACTATACGTATGGGATGAGGTTGTTATGCAACAATGGTATGAAGTCAAAGAAGTTGAAATTCACTACACTCTCTTGTTCACAGCTATGGAGTGCTACAAGAAAGCCCAAGAAAAGGAAAATCAAATAGAAATGGACAACGACTAGTTTTGGAAGCCTTGTTCGAAGAGGAAAAGTAAAAAAAAGAAAGAAGGGGCAAGGCAAATCGATATTGGGTGATTTCATAATGGCTTGAGTATTGAGACTAACCACTGTGGCTTGGGAAACTTACATTCTGAGACGATGCCGAATAAAAGAGCATTGGAAGAAGATGTCACCAGGCGTATAGTGGATGCAATGGTATGCCAATTAACAAATCGGCCTATTGAAAATTTGTTTTGCTCATGGATCTGGTAATAATGAAATAAGTCAATGTGAGTGAAGTGAGTTAGAAATCTAGCTTGTCAGATTTTGATGCATCGGTCTTTTCAAAGTAGTTTAGTCGAGCCTTTTCTCATTTTATTTTTGACCTATTTGTTCCCTTTTGAGTCAAAATTGGATGTGGGGAGTTCCTCCCGCCTCCCTCCCCCCCCCCCAAAAAAAAATTCTATCAATAATAAAGCTAGCAATTCTGGAAACTTCACGATGCCAAAAGTTGATTGAGTTAAATCCTAAGATTTCTATAAAAAAAAAATATATAATTTTTCAAAGTTTCAAAAGGATCTAATTGAATGAAAAAATGAAAGATAAGCTAAACTTGAAATGGATGAATAATATTAGTAAACTTGGGTAATGAAGGAAAATCCTTGCCTGGTCTAGATCGAATCCACGCTATCTTTTTGGGACATAAGTGCTTGGTCGCTCTTTTAAAAAATAATTCAAAGAAACATTTTTTTTATGATCCTATAAAGGTATGCCAGGAACTGATTCAAAGATTGCGCAACACAAAGGCTCCTCTAGACCCCGAAACCAAATCCATAGCCAGAGTGTCAAACGTTGATTAAACTAGGGCAATTTTCCATTCCTCAACACAAAGAAAAGAGCATCCTTACACCATAAGAAATGAAGGCATGAAGTTAACATTATTCCAAGAACGTCATCTGAGAATGACATTCAAATCAAGAAAAAGCTAAGCCACCACGATATGAAGGAACTATCGGTACAAATGAGTCTGAATGGAATGAAATTCACACAATATATTGACCTTGTAAGAGCTCGTTAGGTCAAAAACCATAAAAAGGCAACATAAACAAAATTTAGAGCATAAAAAAAAAATAAATAAATAAAATAAAAAATGAAAGAAAGAAAGAAAGAAAGAAGAAGAAAAGAAAAAAAGAAAAAAAAAAGAAGGAAAAAGAAAAGAAAAGAAATAAAAGCTCGTACGATTGAATGGTCAAAATCAACAATCTTGGCAAAAAATAGAGCACAAAAGGAGAGAGCTAATACCAGAGTGAACTACGAATGCCTTGATTTCAGACTTGAGATACATAGGCAACTTCACCCTGAAGTTCAGCCCCATCTCATTCAGATTTCATCGTCTATCTATACCTGTCAGTACTTGAATGTCTAACTTTTAGAAGAAAAGGGTTTAGTTGCGCCGTTCATTGGATTTGACAATAGAATTGTCTGATCAGTGAGTTTGTGAAAATTTTCATTTGGGTTGTTTTCAATGAGAAGATTGAGTGGTTTGTGTTCCTTTCTGATGGATCAAACACACAACATTTTTCAAAACAAAATGAATAAACTTCATTGTGCTACTTTATTGATAATAATTTCGAACATGACAAATGAAAGCAAAACTAAACAATTCTCTTTCAGTAAAAGTCTTTTGAAGCTAAAACAAAAATAAGGCCTTGTTTCGCAAGTGATGATTTTAGTCAAAAAGTCACTAAAAAAGCCAAAAAGCCAACAACCTATACCAAAAAGTCAAAGATTCCCCTTTCTCTCTACTTTTTGCACATCTTTTCATAAAAAATCAAAAGTCATCCCAAATATACTAGTTTTTTTTTTCATCATATTTTAGCCAAAAAGCCAAAAAGTTACTAAAAAAGCATGTTCCCAAATGAGGCCTAAATGGGAGGCACTGTGAGTCAAGTCAAAATCACATGGTCTTTATCATCTTGGATGGTCTCTCCTTATGTATCTCAACTCATTGAATCATGTGCTCGAGCCACTCAATGAATGTTAGCAACAGCTTACAACGAAAGCCTTCCTCGAGAGTCGTGAGAACTCTGTTATGCTAGGCCCTTGTATTTGCCTTCAAGTGGGAAGCCCGTAAAGCAAATGAGGAAGGGTACGAAGGAGAACCCAAGTGAGCCACTTGTTCATGCCTAAACTACCGCAAGATCCAATGAGGTAAATAGTGGACCATGTGAACTGGGCCAACCACCTCTACACTCGGGAATGAGGGCATCTCTCGGGTCATAACTGGAAGCACCAACAAGGGAAAACACCAAGCTATGTCTCTGTAAGTTCAAGAGTTCATCTAGTCATACCTCCCTTCAACAGAGTACGTCTTCACTAGTTGGGCTCGAGTATGGTACGAAATTGCTGAGTAATGGGTAGGAGCTGCCCACACCTTCAATTTGTCCATCAGCAATATCTAGGGAAAAGAGAGAAAAATAAAAGAAATACAAAAGAATAGAGAGGTGTGAGATGAGTGGAAAAAGTGAATAGGGGTGTGCTAAAAACAAAAAAGAGAGATAAAAGAATAGAGAGGTATGAGATGAGAAACCAAGTGGGATGGATGGTACCTAGAGTAATAATGGACTCCCGCCAAATTCCGTGGTCTTTCCAGTGCCGACCTGATCCAAACTTATTAGGATCTCTGCAAAGACCAACCCGACAAAGCTCTTCTCATCTTTAACCTGCTTGGCCACATCAACCAAGATAGGACTGGCTAACCCATTACTCGACACCAGCAAGAATTGCGTAAGTAAGTAGATACACAAGGCGGCCCGTCTATGCTCCTAGAACTTCCAGTCCCCTAGATCCCATCTACCGGTGAACTTATCGATCAAAGCAGTGACTGATAGCTCACCATAACACAAGCTTTGGCTTCGCATGGAAACAACCTGCAAATCTCACCAAGCAGTTTGAGATAGCTCATTAGAGGAATTGGTCACACCAAATCAACCTTTGGGGGACACTTCAGTATAGTCTCGAACTCTTCGAAAATGGGGCAAAGTTCTTAATGTCCAAAATAGAAGACATGGACTTTTGGATACCAAAATCGAACCGCGACATTAAGAAAAAGACAAGTGAATGTCTAGCTTGCTAAGAGAAAATATGGAGTTCAACCCATAACTGCGAAAATTGATACGCTCGGCACCTTCTAGACTATCCATCAATACCAACAAACCATCCTGGGAAGACAAGACTACGTAGCAAAGATGAAAAACAAGGTTTGGGATTAAAGGCTAATGCTCAAAAAGATTGAGTGAAGAACCTCTGTGCAAGATGAAGTATTTATAGGCCAAAATAGAGCAACGGCGGCTTAAGAGACAAAACCCTAAAATTTAGACATCTCGGCCGTTCGTGCGTACGCACGTGTCTAGTGCATGCGTACATCCTATGATGACAGAAGAATTTTGGCATATCTAGGGGCATGGCATACCAGAGATAGTAGGGGCATTCCGTTATTTTTGTTTGAGTCATTTTAGGTTGATTAGGTTGTCTACTCATCATTTTTGAGTTTTAATTTTGCTATTTTTCAGTTTTGTTCAAAAGAGTCCTTACCAAATCCATGAAATAAACACAAAAAGGTCAGACATTTGAAAGAAATATTCAAAATTTTAGGGGTTGGAATTCATTGCATACATTATAAATTTTGAAGCTATACATAAGTTTTTACAAAAAATGTAGGACATCCCTCAATGGCATCCTATACAACGTTTCTAAAAGTGAAAAGAACATACTAGAAGGAAAAAAAAGGCCAAAAAAAGGTGTATGGATCTAGTCAACCTCCTCGAGGGCGTTATGGATCATCCTTGTCCTCGTCATCATCCTCCCCACTGCTAGAGTTAGCATAATCCTCATCGGAATCACTCTCTCTAGTAGCAGTTCCTTCGTGACCAGATGGGCCAGCATCCTGCCAAGAATAAAAAAAGACTCAAAATAAATCATGCTAAAGGCTCAAAAGGACTGGAATCATTGGAAATAAGGACACATGACTCGGGATACGAGTGCCACTTTCGTACCCCTGGACCATCTCCACCAGGCCTGCCACTGTCCTCTAACAAGCCTCCACACATGCCCGTGGAACCTATATTAGAAAGAAGGATAAGGATCAACGCCGATAAAAGCAAAAGACAAAGAAAGTGGAAACAAAAAAAGCAAATGAATATTTGCTCGACTCTAGGAGGAAGATGATAAGGTACTATGGCCCGTTCAAGGATGGGATATGCTACTGCACCCTCTCTCATCATCATTTAAACAGCAGAAGGCATCATTAGTAATCCCTCAACTGCAGCCGTAGCACCCATGCTTCCAGCAGGCATTGCACCTAGGACCTAGACCTGGCCTTGTCTTCTACTTCGACCAATTGGGAAAATGGCAAGGCCCAATGCAACTATTACCAGTCGTCCTCCAAGGTGGGACCAAATGTACTCCATATAGTATCTCTCCACTAGTACTCATTCAGTATCAGTACCACCTCTAAGAAAAACGAGCTCCTCTTCAATGAAAGAATCCCCCGTCCTCATGCTAACTAGGGGTGATGCTGGAATCCGTGGATAAGTCGGGCCTAGGAATTGCGATAGAGCTTAGCCAAGTCCTAGACTCTACAAAATGACCCCTCTAGTAAAAGTTATCATTAGGTACGCACCTGAAGAGTTGGGTACCAAGCCTCACCAGTAGGGGGCGCAGCCGCCCAAGGACACCACATGATCTAAAAAGGGAAATATAATGATCAATATACTAGTAGGAGAAAATCAAGCAGTCAAAATATGTGCAAGACAATAAGACTTACGTGGTCATGGGTGATGGTATCAAGCATCTATCGGTACTCAACGACAGTAGAAAGAAGTGGGGGATATTGTCAATCCCTGTGGGCCCTCTGGTATCGGACAACTAAAGAGAAGATGTTTAGAAAGACGCCTTGTACCCCAGGATCCACCTCGGGGAAGCACTCAAAAAACCATATCTGTAGGCAAGTACAAAGAATAGATAAATCAGACAAGCGGGCAACAGATGAATGGTCCAGAGAGACATATAGACAAAAAAAAAAAAAAGAGTAAGCAATATACCTCCCAAAAGCGCTAGTATCCACCCAATCTAGTACCTTGGTTACGCGAGACAACACTCACATAATTGTACATGGTGGCCAAAGCTATGCCACCTCAATCGTAATCTTCGATCTAGTTCCGTATCCACCATGGAGGCCAATAGGTGAACATGGACCCTATTAGACCTATTCTCGAACAGAACGCTTCCAAATAGGTATAACAAGAATCCCTTGGTATAGTAAACAATCTGAATGTGGGAGATCGGTTAGCGGTATCTAAAACAGGTGCCGAACCACTGATATAAACCCAACCCACTCTCATGAAGCGGGATAGCGCCTAGGAAGTGCCTTAACGAGTCATCCCATTAAGCAAGATCAGGGTCAAGCAATACAGGGAGGCCGTCGACTGGAAGAACCAACAGTATCGTGTAGTCTTCCAGCGTCATAGTCATCTCGCCGGAGCTGGAAAAGTGGAAGCTGTCTGTGGTGTCCCACCATCTCTCCGTGATGGTTGCAAGTATGCTATAATTGACCCAATATCGCCCAAGGATGCGCATAAGAGGTCGAGGTCGTACCCATCTTCCAAAGTCCTAACAATCATAGAGAGAGCTCAGTACCATTCAGCTACACCTGATGTGGAGCCGAAGCCATGTAGGGAACAGGAACGCTCTTGCAAAGAGAAGGTGAAGATAAATAAAACTACCGAAAAGAAAGGAAGAGCGACAAAAGGTATGTAAGCAGAGAGATGGAGTAATACCCCGAAGCCTTTATAAGATAAATGTTGCTCAAGCTCGCGGAGAACCATTGAAAGAGGGCTTTCCCTGTCTATCTCGAGGAACCGATCCATATCGGTCTGCGTGGTGTAGGCGAGAGGCACATAAGTGGCAGGATCGGAAGGAAGGAAATCCCTAGCCGTGAGGTAGTCTGTCACAAGCAACATAATGGCCAAAACAGTGAGAAACCGTGCAAAAGATGGCAACTATAATGAAAAAGTGTAGAAAATGGAACAAAAGCTCGGGTACGTGTGTGTTTATGGGCTATATGAGGCAATGGTGATGATAAAATGACGAGCATGGGAAAATGATCATATACAAAAGGGAAACATGCAAAAAAAACTTTTGGCATTCATGGGAAATAATCAAAAAGTCACCACAAAGCTCGTATAAAGCCATGAAAACATGCAACAAATGAAAGAAAGATGGAAAAGTCAAAGAAATGGTGAAAATACATGGGAATAAGCAAGAAATAGTCGAAACTCAAAAATGTTCTATAAAAAACGGAGGTCACGGAATGAAGAATCTGAAAAGACAAGCGAGAATCCGAATCACCGAGCAATGAGGAAGTAGCAAAGTGGAAAGGGAAGAATCTAGGGAAAAAGGAGAAGGATTTTCAAATGTAGTGGAGTGAGAAATGAGGCCACGAAATGAATTGAAACCCTTCGGGTCAAGCAAATTGTCTTAGGCCATACGGATTGTGTGTGCATATGAGACTTGTTCGTGTGTACAAACCTAGTACACGCGCACATTGACCAGTTATGCATGCGCACACTCTATGCTGGCACACGTGTGGCCCATATGCCCCCGCATGCATGGCCAATCTATGGCACTTTTTTTAACATCTTGTAGGCATAAGTATATCCTAAACTCAAACTCAGGCATAGACATGCCTTTCGAGGCATATTATTTTATCATTTATGGCATTGGCATGCCTTTCAAGGCATATCATAGGCACACAAATCATTTGGCACAAAAAAAGAAAAAAAAAATTTCCCAAAATCAAGTTTGACATCATGGCACACTTGGCAAAACTCAGCACCCATCTGGTAAATTTTAGCAAAAACTTAACATATACTTGGCAAATCTTGGCATATGGAATATTTCGACAAACACTTGGCATCATTTAATACATTTTGGTAAAACATTCCAACCACTTAGTACATCTTGGCAAAATCGAAACCACTTGGCATCTATATAAACCCTGCGTCTTGCCGATGTGAGCATAGGAAAGACATTTATTAAATCTCCATGACTCATTAATACGAGCATGGAATGGCACTACTTGGAACCCAATAAACCCCACGCCTTTTCAAGGCGAGCGTGGGAAAGGCATCTATTAAATCTCCATGACTCATTGATATGAGCGTGGAAAGGCACCACTTGACACCCAATATACCCCACGTTTTTCTAATGCCATAATGGCATCTAATAAACCCCCCATGTTCATCGATACAAGCATGGAATGACATCACTTGGCATTTGATAAACCTCACGTCTTTCCGATGCGAGCGTAAAATGGAACTTATTAAATCTTCATGACTCGTCGATACGAGCATGGAATGGCATCAGTTGACATCTATTAAATCTCCATGACTTGTTGATACAAGCATAGAAAGGCACCACGTCACATCCATTAAACCTCCATGACTTGTTGATACAAGCATAGAATAGCATCACTTGGCATCTGATAAGCCCCATATCTTGCTAATGTGAGCGTAGAATGGCACTTATTAAATCACCATGACTCATCGATACGAGCATGAAATGGCATCACCTGGCATGTATTAAACCTCATGACTTATCAATACAAGCATGGGACAACATCACTCGACATCTGTTAAAACCCATGACTTGTCGATACGAGCATGTGATAGCACCACTTGGTATCTAATCTAATAATTCCATAACTCATTGATATGAGGATGAAATAGCACCACTTGGCTCTTAATAAACCTATGACTCGTTGACACAAGCATGTAATGGAATACATTAGCACATTCTTGCTTCGTCGATATGAGCACAGAATAGCATACACTGGCATCATAATGGAATCACTCTAAACCCCATTGAGGTGTGTATTATTTGGAATAGCTCTCCTTGGAAAATTTTACAGGATTGGCACAACTGGGAAAAGAATAGAAAAAGAACTTGGCATATGAATGATAAAGAGAGTATGATAGGTATTGTCGCTCTCCTTTTCTTAGAATACATGCTTGGATGATTGTTTGAGTGCTTGTTGCACACACTCACTCACGCATGAATTGTTGCACAACCGCCCCCGAACTACACTGATCTGATTCCTTGCATCAAGGATATGTAGGCAACCCGCAAGTTCGATCACTTGCATGAATGTATGGCACTACCTTAAACTTTAGGGTCATGTCAACTGGGATGGTCTCAGATCTTTGACATTCGTTTCTCATCACTCTATGATTACTTAAGCCCTGTCAAAGAGGGGTAACTATAGATACTCTATTTTGACTGACCCTAAGACTTCTGGCGCTTGTAAGCCTCTTGATGATAAAATGTTAAATTATTTTATTTTTAGCATGTTAAAAGATGTTTGGAGTTACTGTGTAAACCTGTTTTAGTCAAAAATCAACTTTTTCCAAAAATGACCATTTTACCCCTGAACCTATTTTAGTAGAAAACTAACTTTTTAATACCAAGAAAGAAAAAGAAGCCCGGTTATGATTTGATCAATCGTATTTTCTAAAATTAGTGGCCAGTTTTATCAAAAAACAATGATTAGAATGCAATTCGAGCTTACTTGTGCAGCAAGCAAGCCAAGGGCATGGGACCCTGCACTTGTGCATGTATGCATGGCATGTGTACTAAGAGAATTGGTGTGTGCACATATTAAAAGTGCGTGTGCACGAGATTAGTGCATGAGCACATCAACTGTGCGTGCACGTGAGACTGGTGCGTACACACATCGAAGCGTCGTAGAGCCAGGTATGAAAACTCAGTCTTGGCACATTGTTGGAGAGAACGGTGGAGGGGGAAGCGATGAAACCCTAGAAGGGTTCCAGATCCTCCCCCCAACTTTATAAATCGAGCCCTTTTACCTATCTTTGGAAGGGGTTAAGAACTTGAGTCATTTTTTAGAGGTTTAAGAGCCAAACACCACACCTCATCTCTCCCCCTCTTCTAAGCTCTGAAACCACCCTACCACACGGAAACTCTAAATCTCTCAGATCATCCTAAGGCTTGAAGAACTCGAACTAAGTCATAAACAAAGCTTGAGGGAGGCTTGCAAGCAAGAAAACAAAGTGTTTTCACTCTTTCTTGTGCTTTCATCAAAACAGCAAGTAACTTCTCACCATTTCATTACTTTAGCACTTCCTTCATCCATATTTTCAGTAGTTAGTCATAGTTAGGTTGTTTGTTTGTCATTTTATCACATAGTTTGCATATTTCATCAAGTTATTATTTTTATTATTTTATATTTTCGCATGTTTTCTCTTTTTAATCAACACAACATATTTTAGTCTTGTTTTAGTGATAAAATAATCATATGTGGCCCAGTTTTTTATCATCATGTAGTTTTTTAGTATTTTGTCTTTTATGTGTTAGTTGTATTTTATGCATGTTCATCATATTAGTAGCCTCAAACCAGGCCTAGGATCATTCTTGAATATATTAGTTGCATATTAGGGTCATATTTAATTTATGTATTACATGTAAGACATTGAAAGTGGGCAACTGGATAAATCCTTTGGTGCATTGTCCTTCAAATAATCCAAGTCTATTTGTTCTTCATGTGCAAAATTGTATGCTTTGGATATTTTATGAATATTGTTAATTTTAAATTGGGTTATGGCCATGAATTGATAAAATTCACTTCCTATTGAAAAGCCATTATTCTCTTGAAAATATGGCTTTATTCCTTCAAATCTAAAATAAATCATATTCATTTTTCTTCAAATCACATAGTTTAAGTTAGTTAAAAGTTTTAGGTCTAAAAATGAATTTATGTGAACAATTAACCACTAAAATCATAAAATAGAAAGTGAGTAGAGTGATACTTCTATGAAAATGGCCTTCCCCTTTTGTATCTAAGCTCTCGAACCCGAAATTTTCTTGATGATGACGGGCTAGGCCTTAACTTAGTTTTCATCCTTAAAGGTTTCTTAATTCCTTTTTAAAAATTAAGTGGCGACTCTTTGTTTGTCAAAGCAAGTTAGTGTGGGATGCATGCCTTAGACTCAAAAAAGGCACGACACCCACAATCAAGTAATATTAAAATATTTTATTATATATAACTCACATCTTTAACATAAACTTAAATCCCAATATAATATTTTATTTTTGTTTATTTTTTTTGATGTTATTTGATAGTTTGTCTAATTTTGAATATAAATTAGTTTTAGGAATAAACTGAGAAATATTTGAAACATAAAAGGCCAAAGTGAAAAAAAAAAATAAACTTTAAGGACCGAAGTGGGAAGTGGTCAAACATAAAAAGGACAAAGTGTAATTTATCCTAAAAAAATTATTTCTAGCTAATTCCTATCATTATGTGAGTAATCAATACAAAGTTGTTTCAAAAAGTCTAAGAAGGGACATTTATCAAAATTTTTAAAATGTCGCTAATAAATGTACTTTTAGTGACAATTTTTGCCAAAATAGTTTACCTTTTGAGACCGAGTTTTGGTCCAAAAAAGATAGTTATTTGTCACTAAATGTCAAATTTTATTGTTAAAAATACAAGAATGACACATTTAGTAAGTAAGATATTTTGTCCCTAAAAATTGATTTTACACCAAAATTTTTTACACTAAAATTTTAATTTATTATAATATCGCTCAATAAGTTTGCTACATGTACCGGGCAATATGAATTAGAGGAAAACATTGTCGTTAATAAAATTTGCACATGAGATTTTATGTTCCTCAATCTCAAAATATTCATATCCATTAAATCGTATTTTAAAATTATCGCAAATTGAATTTTTAATTGATCCAATAATTTTGCATTTTTGTAGACAGAGATATGAAAATTTAAGAACAATGGATCATTGGCCCTCATTTAACTCAAATTGATGAGATTTTCATTCAACAATGTCATTTGATCACTCACTAGATTATCAATAATTATCAAATTAAATGAAGGTTGCGGGTAATTATCAAGTTAAATGGAGGTTGCGAGTTCAAGCTTGATGTCACTCTTATACAAATCAATAATACTGTCAATTTGGACTTAATTATCCAGAAATTTACTTAGAATTATCATCTTATGATTCAAATTTATTCTATATGTGAATCATACACTGTACAAATTTAATCTCTACCATACAATCTCTCTCTCATAAAAATATGGGTGGTTTAGTCCAAGAATCGAGACTTTTTCTATACAAATAATATAAAAAATCCAATCATTCCTTTTTGACCACTATCCAAGGAAATTAAACTGTGTATTGAGTATAGCTATATGGGTAATGTATGGTACACACTTTTTAGAACAATATGTACCATATGCAAGTTATGACATTTATGGGGCTCAATTCTATGGGAGTCCTAATTGGAAAAAAAAGGTTATAACTCAATATCACATAAGGTATAATCAAAGAGTTTTTGGATCATAACTAACATCACAGCGAGCCAAAACTATCACCACAATAACCAAGTCATAACCAAGTTGTAACTAAAATTCCAATAGATCATAACCAAAGATCTCAAAAGTTGTAAGGGGTATATGGTACACACCTAGGTCATGCTAGAAAACACACTCTTAAAAGGGTGTGTACCATATGCAAACATTATAATTAAATCATTTTCAGTCATAACTAAAATAATAACTAATACCAGATAAGGTATAATTAAAATCATTTTTTATTATAACCAAAATAATAATAACAATATATCATAACAAACATCACAATTAGCCATAACTAACAGTGAATTATAATCAAATCATAATTAACACTGCATAAGTTATAATCAAAGATCACAAATGTTATAACTGAGACATATGATATACACCTTAAAGAAGTGTGTGCATTATAAAATTTTCCTATAGATATACTTTAAATCAATCTAGTTAGTAATATTCCTGTTTATAGTTTCTATATGCTTATGATCTAAAATGGCCACTTCTCAATATTTTTTAATTTAATGGATAAGATTATCCCCCAACAAGAGTATGCCATCAATAATTACATTATCAATATGGCATAAGGTACCATGCATGCTTCCCCTCCTTACCATCTAAGTAATGAAAATGTTGAATAAGATGTTGATTTGACAAATCATCTTGCTTAACTAAGTGTTAGAAGGCCAATAATGTGGCATTATTACTAGTCTTCAAGTTGTGCTTCAAATTATTATTATTATTATTATTATTATTTTTATTATTATTATTATTTTGCATACCAATGTAACCACTTTTAAGGGTGCCATGACAGAAAGCAAATGGGACCTTTTAGAAGATGTGGATCAAAAGATGTTGATTAGGTTAAACTTCAAAGTTCAAACTAATCAAGACCACCTTAAGTGGGATTTTTTTATTTTTTATTTTTTATTCTTAAATCATTTCCCATTTGTAGATGATGATTAATGGTTGGCATTGGAGTTTTTCTGGGGATATAGAAAATTCACAAAACACTTAGCACACTTACATATGAGGCCCACATACAAGTGTGTGGTTATTATGTGAAATTTTGTGTTTCTAGAATTTTTGTTAGCATTGTATTAAATATAGGGTTAATTCTAATAAAACCACCACAACTGTTAGCAAATATTAATTTATTTTCATTATATATGAATTCATACATTTTGACATCCTCAATTATAAAAATCGTATAAATACTCTTTTCAAAAGGAAGTGGAATTGATGTATTTTAATAGTCAAGGGGGTCAAAAAATATAAATTGATAGATGAGAGGGATGAAATGATATTTGCTAACAGTTTAGAGATTTTTAAATTAATTAACCCTTAAATATATATTATACTAGAATGGTAAGCACACTATGTGTGCAATTGAAAAGATTATGAATGTGTTATGAGACAGTTGTGAATCTCTGTTTATTTGTCAATTTTTGTGAGTTTCTCTGTATATCTGTTCATAACTGCTCTTGTGAATATATAAAGATAGTTGAATAGGGAAAAATCTTGATATAAACACCAAATTAAACCAATGTTTTATATAATAAACTAGATTATCAAGTACACAATTTGGGTGCATTGAACTTTCTACTGAACCATAGTGGTTGGAGAGGAGTGAGCCAAACATGAACAAAGGTTGCAAGGGTGGAGAGAGAATTTTCTAAGACAAAATCATGTCTAGTTTCAAAATGGGCTAGGTGGGGGTGGGCTACACAGTTGGGCAATGGGGCATCTTGCTGGATGGTGGTGGCCCACTTGAATGTCCCTTCTTTACAACTATAGCTTGCTTCGCAAGTGACATAACTCTCTTGGGCTTGTTCTACCCTACACAGGGATTTGGAGTCATGTAATTGTTCACTTTCAATCATATAATAATAACATCACTCATTTTAATCGGAATTTTGCTGTATTTGACTCTCCTTTAAGTCACTGCACATGGAGATGAGGGGCCTATTGAGAGGTGGATTAGTTACAATTCATAATAGCAGAAAATTAGGATAAATATAATTATACTCCTTAAAGTTTAATATTTTTTTTTTCGTTTAAATTTCTACAGTTTTAATTTTATAAATAAAGTATTTTAAGTATTAAATATGAATCAATTTAGTTCTAGAAACAGTATAAGAATAAAACATAAGCCCAAAGGTTATATAAAATTGTGTAAGGTCCGAATTTTAATTTATTATTAACTTAATTATCCTTTGTGCATGTATTTAGAATTGATATCAGAATTTAGTTTTTTAGTTTTGCCAATATTAATATATGAGCGCTAGATACGATAAAGAAGTCGAAGATAATTTAAATAATAGTACTGCACTACAAAAAAATTACGGAGCAAAATAATATTATTATCAATTTATTAGAAGAACATAACGAAAATGCTAAGGAAAATCAATTAGAAATTCCACACGAAGTTCGACATTTATTATTAGATAAATGTAAGTCGTTAGCTCTTATATAAAATAATACAGGTAATTATCCTTATTCTTATCTTTATAGGAAAACTCGCCAAGGGAATCTTTTGAATTAATACCATCAGAAAAATTAAAAAATGGATTTAAATAATTATAGTTTAGACGAATTATAAATAATGGTGGAACAAAAAAAAAGATAATGAATTGAAACATAAAATAATATTAGACCCCAAAAAAAAAAAAAGATAAAATGGATAATTGTATATTAGAATAAATAAATAATAGTAGAATAGAAATAGAAAATGACCTATATAAGTAATTAGAATTAATCGGTCTAGGAGAAATATACTAATTATAAAAACATACATGTACAAAGGATAATTAAGTTAATAACAAATTTAAATCTGGGCATGATCACAATTTTTAGTAACCTTTAGATTTTTATTCTATTTTTATATTATCTTCAGGACTAAATTGATTCAAGTTTAATACTTTAGGGACTTAATTGACAAAATTAAAACTTTAGGGACTTAAGTGAAAAATGTGTTAAATTGTTTTTCTAACCTTTAGGGACTTTGTTATACTAACCTTTTCTTAAGTGCTCAAAACCATATCGAATTCTTTAATTAAATGCTTATCAAATCAAGAAAGAATTATTTTTTCATCAAATTTAAATTTTTTAAAAATATAAAATCATAAAGCTATAGAGAGTTTTTTTTTGGCAAATCCTTCATTAAATTAGTTTGATCGGATATCAATAGCCTTACTAACTTATCATATTTTATTTTGTAAAATCAACCGTTTTAATTTAAAATCATATTTACAACGCATTTCATAAAAGAAAATATTATTAATTAGTGTGTCTATCAATATTTAATTAAATTAATTTTTAAAATATATAATTTTCTCTACATAGTTTATGAAATAAGCAACTCAGATAATTGTTATGAGTCTGTGAAATCCACAAAGTATTCTTGAAGGGAGTTATTTCCATGATACTGATAAAGTCATGCCAAAAAGGAATCTCCATTATTAGCCTCGTAAAAACAACTCACGCAAATAGATAGTAGAGATATTTTGTGGAATTACCATGAAGGGATTGAATAATTTTGGGGCACAAATCATAGTTGAATAATGTTAATGAATATGCCTATGTCATTTGAAAAAGTTTACAATGTGCACTTAAAAAAAAAAATACATGATGTGCGTCTTATAACTTTACTCACAAAAAATATGACATTATTTATAAAAAGTATTACTTCAAAAAACTATCATAAATTTTGTAAAAAAGACACAAAAATCATAACTTCTTTTACAAAATGTATAGCACATCTTACAAAAAATATAACATTTAAATTTTCACAACTTTTCTTCGAAGACAAAATAAATCATAACTTCATTAACAGGATGTATAACATCACTTACAAAAAGTATAATATTCAAATTTTCACAACGTTTTTTTGAAGATAGAAAAATCATAATTTAGCTCACAATAAGTATAACTTTAAAATTTTCACAACTTTTTTTCGAAGACACAAAAATTATAACTTTGCTCACAAAGTGTATAACCTTACTCACAAAAAGTATAACATTCAATCTTTTACAAATTTTCTTCGAATACACAAAAAAGCATATTTTTACTGACAAAATGTATAACACCACTCACAAAAAGTATAACATTAAGATGCATATAATATGCAACTTTAAGTGGCTGCACATGGTAACCGGACCCATTTTCTTTTACCATATTTGAATTAGCAAAAGTCATATTATCGATTACAAATCAATCGGTATCATCATTTTATCAACATTGTGAGGAAACATTTTGTTGATAATGCTGAACCATCCGAGTCTCTTTGT
Source organism: Camellia sinensis (assembly GCF_055761805.1). NCBI lineage: Eukaryota > Viridiplantae > Streptophyta > Magnoliopsida > Ericales > Theaceae > Camellia > Camellia sinensis. The sequence continues at coordinate 26,765,114 of NC_138966.1, read as the reverse complement.
ACCTATTTCAGATCTCCATTATTAGCAGCAAATGACAAAAAAAGTCTTCATTGCTTACCTTTCTGGCTTGAGAGTGCCACTACAAAGCTAAACATTTTGTGTATACAAATAAATGAACCGTGGGACTCCTATGGTTGAAATGGACACTTTGCCTAAGAGGCATGCTATTTTTTTGTTCAATCGATTGGAGAATATTTCGTGTGAAAAATCAGCTTTGACAGATTGAAAACCAACCATACACTACAAAAAATTAAAGTATTAAAGACCACAATTTAAGGACAAAATTATTTTTAAAGGACCAGATAATTTTGTTGTGAAAAGTGTCGTCATTATATTTTTAGCAACAAAAATTCAATGTTAGTGATGAATTATTATCCTTTTGAGACCAAATTTTGTCTAAAAAAAAAAAACCATTTTGAGACCAAATTATTTTGTCCCTAAAAGTCTATTTATTAGTGACATTTTTAAAATTTTGTCACTAAATGCCTTATTTTTGACTTTTCGGGATGACCTTTTAGTGACTATCCTCATGACGATGAAAATTGGTCTCTAAATGTCTTTTGTAACAAAATTTTCACTTTTAGAGACCAAAATATTTGGTCTCTAAAACTCGTATATGTTATAGTGATATATTGGATGATGCTTTTTATTAGGTTTTTATAATTGATAATTCCATTTGACAAAATTTCTTTCAATTGTAATTTTATTCAATCTTTTGTTTCGGTGCGACTATGAGTGTTTAGATAAGAATCTAACCCGAGTTGTGCTTGTGTAGAAAAGTTTGTGCTTAGATTCTGTATCTTAAGTATTTCTTGTTTGCTACTTCACTGGCTATGTACGGGAGTATCTCTGCCTACATTCTGAACTTTTAGGAAACATGTTTTATTGCTCAAGTGGTGGATGTTGAGCTCGAGCGGTTGGCTTATATGTTTGCACTACCTTTACTGACACCGCTCGAGTGGTAAAATGTGTGCTTGAGTGTTCTTCACAGTTTTGTTTAGTACAAAATGCGTTGTTTGTTATTTTAAGAGTTTAACTCGTTCAAATTCTCAGAGAATAGAGCTACCAATGTTTTTTTTTATATTGGAGTGTGCTTATATATTGGTTTCCTTGATGATTTGAGAGTAATCGATAGATCCAAGAGTTTTATATTGATATCATCAAGGGGTTTGTTTTTATTATTTCATTCACAAAAGAGAGAGATGCTCCTCGATAAATTTTGGGAAACTTTGGCCTGAAATTTTGGTGAATTCTAGAGTAGCTCATTGTCGTGAATTCGACATCGGTGTTGTGGATTCAATGTTGGGCAAAACAATTCTAAGCTAATGATAGTAGTGGAAGAGATACATCGGGTTTGGTTCAATTTGGGCGTGAATTCGCTAGGTAATTGAGGGTTCTTGTGTGTAATTCATTTTTGTCTTCTTAGTGAATTGTTTTGTCTCTTTGGCCCATGATTTTTTTTTTTATCACAATTAAAAGTACTCCAATTTTTGGTTTTTTTCACGTTAAGTTGTTGTGCCGGTTTATTGTTGATTGTTTAATTGAGATTTTTTATTCATTGTTTTAAATTGAATCATAATCACGAATCAATATCTCGAGTTTTTGGAATTTTCACTTTTGTTTATAAGACGTTGCATAATATATATATGAATTCGTTTTTGAAGCACAATATGCCTTGAAGGGCATTAGAGGCGCATGCCTACAAATCTGCATAGGAAAATTCTTGAGAGCACTAATTAGTGCTATCACTAATGATGTGGCAGTGAGTCCCACCCACTACCACAGTGTGTGTTGTGTCTTGGTTGTTTTTTTTTTTTTTTTCCACCGTCATTAGTGGTGGGGTTAGTGATAGCAAATTAGTAGTCTGTAGCATTGTTGATCTGCATATGTAAAATGCCCAAGAAAGAACCTCAAGGGGTTGGCATAATGGTCAAGACTTGAGGTTTGGGAGTGTACTCCCTCAAATATCTCAGGTTGAAACTTCTTAGATGCAAACAATTTCTTAGTGTCAATCTATATAGATATATACAAAAATATATTTATAAAAAAAATATTAAAAAAAAAAAACCCAAGAAAGTACAAACAATTAATTAATGGTTCTTTCCATCCACCATATTTCTTTGTTTATTTTATGCACTGTTTTTGATAGGTGAATGTTGTTCCTTTATGAAGCTGCATGGAGAATAAAATGTACAATCATTGTTAAAATATGCACATTTTCAAAGCTTTGGAGTATATGGTTCTCCCTTTGAAGCTTTACAAGTCTTTGAAACATGCAGTGGGCATATTCCAAAGATGACTTTTGTCTGCTGTCAACAATTCTGAAATACTTTTTTGGTCATTTATGGACCTTTGAAGCATATCATGAGAAAAAAAAAAAAAACCTTTGAATAAGTGCCTCCCTTTGAATATATACAGAATGACAATTACTTGTCAAACAATGCCTATTTTTCGCATGTGATGATAATATTATACAACTCTTCAAAGAATTTGAGACGCCTTATTCCTAAATGGGAGATCATGAAGGGAGACAAGTCAAAACTAGAAAGAAGATGGGAAATAAGTAGTTTTATCCTACATTTGCTTGGTCTATAAATAGCCTCATATGGCTGCATTGTAAGCTGTCCAACACATATCAAAAAAAAAAAGATTTATCTTTCTTGTTATTTCTCTTATCTTAACAGTAAATTTAACTTAGATTTAATTTCTACACTTTCATTTCGAAATATTAGGAGTAGAGGTCATTTAATAGTTATTTTGATTGTTCATTCAATCATCTACTCCATCTTTCTCTTGTACTTTTTTCTATTTATTTTTTTCTAAACTTGGCAATTGTTGAAGTCCACTTCATTTATGCAAATAAATAAATAAAAATTAAAAATGAAAAAAAAAAAAACTGTCAACACACTTGTTTGATAATTGATCTTAATTTAATCTGTAAGAATTTTTCAATCTTTGTCAGCAAGCTCGTATTTATAAAATTTTCCTTCCCAAGAAAAGTAACCCAAATAAAAATATAATTTACTCTATTTCTATAGTAGTAGACATGGAAAAAACTGGTTGAAAATAGAGATATGGAACACATGGTAACACTTTATTGGAGGAATTTGCCACTACACATCAATCAAGAGTTATGAATTGGAAGAAATTGTAAGCAGTGGGCTAGTCGTGAAACTCATAGGAGAAGTATGAGCAAAACATGGGAGAGTTGGTGGGACATGCTGACACACTATTAGAGGAGCCAAATGCGAGTGAGTAGGGATATAAAGGGTAAACTATAAGAGAAAATTTAGTCACTCAGAAAAATGTCTAAAAAATTACTTAAAATTTTAAATTTATGATGTATATTTAAACAATAAGATAGACTAAGCAACGCACAAACTCTCGATATAAAGTAGGATCATCTAGGGGAACACCATCAGTAGTGTGGAGTTTCACATTAAGCTCAATGGGGGTATCAGAAACCTTAGTGTCAGCAAGACCGGCATGATGAATAACCTCACTGGCGTACTTGGCCTGAGACAGAAAGTAGCCCTTGGAAGAAGAAGCGACCTCAATACTAAGAAAATACCGTAATGTGCCTAGATTCTTCATTTCAAAGGTGCAGAAGAGATGTTGCTTGACCTCAGAGATAGCAGAACAGTCAGAGCCAATAATGATCATATCATCCACATATAGTAATAAGGCAACAAAACCAGTAGATGTGTGAAGGAGAGACAAAGCGGAGTCTTGGGTACAAGAATGAAACCCAAGCTTAGTAACAACTATCTGAAAGCGATCATACCAAGTACAAGAAGATTGTGTCAAACCATATAGCCAATGGTGAACAAGTAACTTAACTAAGGAAATATAGAATATATATATATATATATATATATATAGAACAATATTTAGGCAATATTCTCTAATACTCTAGGATTAGTAGGATAAATAATTCCATATTTGATTCACAAGACTAATAGTGAATGTATTAATAATTCTATCAAATTAGTGTGGTATTCACTATCTAATTGGATTAGTAGGATAAATTATCTCATTGACCATTGTTTGATTTGCATTGGATAAGAAAATATATGAATGTAGGATTACAACTATATTTATCTTCTTTTCCAATCTTACCCTCCATCAATGTTTTTTCACAATATTTACTTTATCAAAATTTCTTCATAAACATGATTTTGAAAAAAATTATAAATAAATAAATAAAAGCAAAATAAAAATACAAAATACAAAGGCCATGTTTGGTTTGTTTTTTAATTTTTTTTTATTTTAAATATAAACTAATTTGATAAAATAAACATAAAAAAATATTTTTAAATTTTTAAAAATTATTTTTAGCCTTCTAAAATATAAAAATAATAAGTGTTTTAATTTTTAATCAAGGGTAAAAGAGTTTTTTTATTTTATTTCCTACCTCACGATATATAATTCCACCTCTACCCCTATTACTAATAATCCTACAAAATTGTTGGATTAATTATCCATTAGATTAATAATCATGAAATAAAATTTCAAAACAAATACAAGATTATTGGGCTTACAGATTAATAATCTCAATCTCATACTCTAATCCTGTCAATCAAACATGCCTTTATTTCCTAAAAGAGCAAAAATGTTATATTGTTTCTCAATCAACTACTAAGGCCAAATATCGTACTATGGCTCATGATATCACTGGGATTGTTTGGCTTTATTGGTTTCTTTCTAATTTGGCACCCACATATTCCTTGGTAAGATCTCTAACAGGTTCTAGTGTAATAAAAAGCCAACTCTCAACCATTCTTGACATTAAATTATCAAGACATTCATCAATCTAGTCACTTGTATTGTGTCAACTTCATCCTTCACCTAATCCTATATTCGTTTATAACACATAATTATCTGCTCTCCATATACGTAGTCTCAAGCATTAAAAAAACTCAAACTAAGCAAGCTTGTAACGTTGAAGAATCATTTCCCTCAAATATGACATCACCTGCATTTATTAAATATCATGTTAGACTTAAAATAATAAACTGCCTACTCATAATAATGACAGTGTATCATATAACATAATGAATTATTGTTGCAAGCCCAAATCAAATAAAAAGGGGACCACTGCATAAGGCTCCTGCTAGAGTGGGATTCGAGGAGGGCAGGATGTACAAAGCTTATCCCCATTTCTAAGACTCAAGTCTGGACCACCAAGGATGCTGATGGCTAGAATTACCATTAGGCCAACCCACCCTCCCCAAAAACAATCAAAATGATGTTTTAATTACCAATAGACAAGTAAAAATTTGAACTTCTCTCTCATCACATGATCCATATAATGGATAATTTATTTCCTTTTATGGTCATCAAAACACATGAACAAAAGCACAGACACACAAACACTAACAAGATGAAACACGATAGTTTACATTGAGATTTTGAGGGGATACATTGCCTCTTATGGAGGTCAAATATGAGCTTCAGTCCAAACATGTTTTGCTAGAGACTTGGAGATACTCTTCCTTCCTAAATCACCACACCATGCTAGTACCATCCTTCCCCAGTGGAGTATAACTGTATAGTGTATATGATTGCACCTAGGGTGGCCAGAACTGTTAAGTTATCAATTTTTCCGAAAGCCTAAGCTATTAGAAAATAGGCCCAACAATGTATATAAAGCTATCTAACACACTTCCAAAAGCCGAACTCTAATACCATACAATTTATAGAACCCTATACAATCTAATCCAAATAACTATGTGGCTCCCAAACAATACAAGACACACACCCAACAGTAGTGTAACAAGTACTCAAATTATTGTTTGACTTCAACTTATAACCACTAATGTCTTCAATCAGTTCGCATAAAGAACACTAACGATTCATGAGATACATTAAACAATGGTATCATGTCCACTTTTGATTGACTCACTGTGAATCAATCATTTAAATTTGACATCATAATTTATATGCATGCATATGAAACCAAGAACTTAATCAATCTGAATTTCATTATCTAGATGGAGGAAATTTCATGAAAGAAACAACTAAGAGCTAATTAACAAAAATCATAAAAAGACATTGATTGGAAATTAAATATGAGATATCAGTTTAGTATATAATAAATGGCTAATGGAGATCTATAATTAAACTAAAATGTACAAAACTTACATCTTCTTGTCTTTTGCATCAATGAACTCAAATGTAGATTTTGTATAAATCTCTGCAAATTGAACAGATTCTTCTAGCAAAACAAACATATGTAATAGCATAAACAAGAAATGTTCGCTAAATTCATGTTTTTTTTTTCATTATTTTATTTTATTTTATCTATTTATTTATTTTGTACCTGCTATTTCATCGATTGCATGTGTGAGCTCTACAAAAACGGCCAAGTAATTGGGAAATAAAGCAAACAATTGACCCTCAGTTGTAGTCAAGTTCTGAATTTTAGGCTCGAGCTGCAGCAAAAGAAGCAAAAGTAAAAAACAAGTAGTAGTTAAAGTTGGACTTTTTCAGTTTTAACTTTTTACTTGATAACAAAATTTGCAGTGCATACCTTCTTATGAAAATGTGGATAGGCATTTCTCATGAAATATAAAATCACCAAGGCTCCTTCTTCATCACTCTGATTTTTTATCCAATCATCTTTGAGAGTCTCCATGCATGATTTTTTTGGAACCATTGATGTCCAGTTCATGCAAATTTCACCTGGCATATGGCCCAAGGCAAAAGTTACTTTCTTGGACACAGCAGTAGAGCACTCGATAACCATCCTAAATAGGGATACATTCTTGATGACATCATATGCACTCCAGGTACAATGATGGTTGTATAACATCTTCCGGAAAACACTGCAAAAAATAAAATAAATAAGATTTCTGTCTTCGTAAAAACAAAAACAAAAAGACAATGGGGCAAGAAAAAAGGAACAACCAATAACTAATTTGAACTTCGCTGAGAAATACCACTAAAGCAATTAGTAGAATAAAGCAAAAGCCAATTGAAATGAATATAAACATCCTAACTATTACCAGGTAAGATTGGTGTGAGATATGTTTAACATATTACAACTGAAGTGTGTTTTAAACATCTTGAAATGCATTTATGCTTCAGTGACAAGCCAAAATAATGAAAAAGCGTGGTTTGCTTCTTGGTCAGTGGCTCACTTTAACCAAACCAACCCAAGACTCAAGCCATCATGCTTCGATTATAAATAGCTTGGAATAGTTCTTAAATGTACAACATTTAGGAGGCATTTAGAATTTTGTAGGATTATTAGTTATAAAGAAATTTTACTATAAGAGTGAAAGAAAAATGTCAGTTAGCTGAGGGTCAAGCATCTCCTCATTACTACTCATTGAGGAGTGCCTCCAAAACTAACTACCATGGCAATGTAAACTGGGTTTTCACATGAGCAGTTTAAATTGCTCACAGATTCAGGACCCAAAATTGCGCTACGAATATTCAGTGTCATAAGCTTTACAAGCACGAATATTCAGTGTCGTAAGCTTTAGAAGCCCATTTTTTTAGTGCAAATAAATAAATAAATATATATATATATAGTCAATCGAAGATGAACATCAAGCCAACCCAAAGGTCCCAAAACTCATCAATCTAATAATTCAGTTTGATTTGGCTTTATCACCATGATTCAAATTCACTCACTAAATAAGAAACAATTTAGAACTAGTTGTTAAAATGAAATAATTAATTTGTAATACCTGTTTTATTTTGGGTCAATTTGTAATATAAGTTTGTAAGTTGCACAACTTGCTCAACTTGTTGCTTCAGAACTGTGTCAGTACATGCAACTAATGTATGTGCCTGGTTCATCCTCATTGGTAGAAAGGGTTGGCAATCTTGCCTATATAAAGGCAAGAGCTCTTCAATTGTATGACAGCAAAACAGAGCAAAGCAATAGCTCTTTCTCTTACTCTTTCTCTCTGCTCTCTCTCTTTTAAAATCTCTCTCTATATTTTTGGCTATTAATTGGGCAATACTTATTTATAATTGATCAGTTGAGTTACTACTTTGGGACCAGGTAATTTCCTTCAGAACCAAGTAAACTAAAGAACCTAGAAAGATGTTTTGTCACTGAGGGTTGAAGGAAAATTTTGAAATATACAGATTCAAATTCAAATATTTTGTTTTGTTTTTATTCTGTCCTTGTAGGGTTGAGTCCCATAGTTCATTGACTTCGCCATTAATTTGAAAGAAGTCGCAGATATTCTTACTAAACTAAATCAAAATATGCAAACTTTTGTCCTGGATCCAAATATTTTATCACCAATAATAATAAATGCTGGATTCTCTACTGAGGCTACACCAAGTTGGAATCAGAACAAACCACAATGCAAGTATAGCCATCAATAATATTCTTTCACAACAAGACAAAAGCCAAAACCCAGTCCAACATCATGGTGAGAAGGTATGGGGTTGAAGTTTTGTGAAAACATCATAATGAAAGCTCCTGTAAGCATAAAGACATAGTAGACACTATCTTTCAAATGTTATGCTATAGAGATGACTTATAATTTCATCGTGTAAAACATAAGAGAGAGGAGAGAGCACGGAGAAGATTGTCAAAAAGGAGACAGAGAAGGGAGAGAATAGAAGATATGAGAGAAGAGAAAAGTGAGAAGGGAAAAAAACAAAAAATAGGCAATAAGAGTGAAGAAGAATTTTTACTACTTCAAAATTTATTCATATTTGCAGTTGATCTCATATTACAGCAGCATAACCTATTTAGAGGCTTTATGAAACACTTAAAACAAATAAGAATATGGTAAAACATTACAATAACCCTCAACTTTACTTCCCTAAAATAAATTAAATACTAACAAATTAGCATAGGCTTTAAGCTTGCATCCCTCAGACCCGCAATAAAAAATACTTAGGTCTTCCTCTTATTGTCGGAAAGGTTGAAAAATCAACTTTGTTGATATGCTTGATAAAATTTAATACCCCATCCAAGTTTGGTGTAGTAAATATATTTCATAACTTTACTCATCAAGCGTGTTCTTAGCTCCAATCCTATGTTTATGTCCGGCCTTTCAACAAATCTGTCACACCTTGCCTTCCTTTCCATCTTCTCAGCAAACTCCCCCAAATATCTTCTTTCAAAATTTAAAACTATTAGACTTGTTATGCTTTTATATTGAGGGTATCATTGTCATAGTGACATTAATGTTTTAATATAAATCTGTTAGGTGAGAGCTTTTTCATTATGACCCAATAACCTATTGTCTATATTCTCTCTTCTCCTCTTCTCTTCTCTCTATCCTCTCCAACCCCAACCCTAACCCTAATTTCTTGATCTTTACACTTTGACTTGGTATCATAGCACTTCGGTCTCACAATAACTTGTCTCGTTCAAGTCTGAAATTTTCAGACAGTGACCTAGATGTGTTGACATCATCTTATGCATGATGATGTCAGCGTGACATTAGCATCCGTACGGACGTCATGAACAGGTGAACACATGGTTTGTTCGTCTCACCCTCCTAGTAAGTTTGGTGATTTTTGTGGAATTTTTGGGGCTATTTGATGTCTGCTTTGAAATTTTGAAGTATTTTCAAGTTTATAATTTTTTTTTTTTTTTGCGATCTGGTTCTAGAAGGTTTACCTGTATTTTTCTTCATTTTAATGGCATCTATAGGTGCCAACTAGGCTATTAGAGTCCTTTTCTGAGATATGATTGATGATTTGTGGCTCTTAAGTGCTTTTTAGTCCTTTTGCTACTTCAGTTCTGTTGTAAGTGGTTCACCCATTTGATTTCTTGACTCTACCAAGCCCTATGGGTGCCGACTGGACCCCAAGAGTCATTTCTTGAATTTGTTTTGAGTTTTTGCGGTTCTTTTAGTATTTTGTTTGAAGTTCCCTATTGGTGGCTATTACTGTTCATTATTGTGGCTAGTTGTTGTTTTTTTTTTTTTTCTTTCTTTCTTGCTTCAATTTCTATGTTTTGTTTCTTATGGCTGCATCAATAATTACGAAGAAACTGAATGGTCTCAATTATCTAGCTTAGGCTCATGCTATGAAAGTGTCTCTCCATAGCAACAAAAAAAAAACTAAAATTTCTCTTAGATCTTCATCCTTCTACTATGAACAAAGCTTATAATGATTGGTTAAGTAAGGATTTAGTTGTGATGGGATGGCTCTGGCATAGTTTGGAACCACATATTGCCACTACCATTGAGTTTTGTAAGACGTCTAAGCAAACCTCAAAGGGTTGGCCTAGTGGCTTGAGGCCTAGGGCTTAAGGGTCTACTCTCTCTAGGTCTCAAGGTCAATTCCCCCAACCAACATAAAAACCCTTGAGGCCACAGATCGCAAGGAAACCTGTTTCGAAGGCTTGTTCAGGCTATAACAACTTAGTGTAGTGCGTGAAAGCTAGCCCACGATACCCTACATAACAACCAAAAAAAAAAAAAAAACTCAAAGCATATTTGAGACTCTTGCTGAGTCTTTTTCTCATCAAAGTAATGTTTCCCGTGTATATGAGTTGTATGAAAGGATATTTGCCACTAAGCAGTCTAGTTGTACGTTGTCTGAATATTACAGCACCCTTAAGAATTTGTTAGATCAACTCTTGCAGCATCATCGCCCCTTCACTATTGATGCAGCACAATAGAAGTGTTATCGGGAGGAGTTTATGATTGCATCATTACTTTCTAGATTGGATTCTGATTTGTGGGCTTTTAAGGATCAAATACTTCCTAGTGAGACTTTGCCTACCGCTGCTAATGCCTACTCTTGCTTATACATTCCTCCCTCGACCAAGGCTCCCTGACCTCCTCTCTCACTACTCCCATAGCTTTTGCTTCTACTTTAATTTCTACTAGTGGTGGTCGTGGTCCTCCTCGTGGTGATTTCCGTGGTGGATCTGGTAACCATGGCTCTCATAATTCTCGTGGATATCTATTTCGTGGTGGAGGTCATTACAGTGCTCCTCATGAGGGTAGTTCTTGTGGTGGTGGTTTCACCTCTAGTGGTGATAGGAAGTGTAATCATTGTGGTTCCACTAGCTATACTAAACCTTAGTGCTAGAAAAAGTATTGAAAATCCTACGTGATTTGTGATTAGATCAAGATTAACTTGTTCTAAAACCCAATTAATTCAAAAAACTCTCAACCTAAAATCATCAACCACTTACGAGAGTGATTTTAGTTTGTTTGTTTTTGAGAATAAACAATAAATCGACACAAACGATTTTTTACGTGGAAAAAACCACAATTGAAGAACCTTCAATTGTAATCAAAAACCACGGGCGAAACGCCACTATCAATCCACTACTGAAGAACAAAAAGATTACAAAGATACAATACAAATTACCCAACCCAGTCAATTTATCTCTGAATCTTCTGTAACTCTTTTCATCACACCTTCGTCACGGAATTGATCCTGGAGTTGATTCCACACCACAACTCCACTTGTACGTAGAATCAAACGCCTTTTGAATTCTACGCTTTAATCTTCGGAATCCACCGAAGAGAACTTTCTTGTACCTTAAGAAGCAACCTCCTTGATGTATAAATCTCAATGCATAAGTTCAGAACTCTCTCAAGAACATCAAGAAAAACTATCAAAAATCTCCAAAGCAACCTTTAAACACAACCCTAGTTTGTTTAGATCAGATCTAGAAAAACGTCCCACACAAAAACACCTTTAACAGCTTTAAATAGAAATCTGGATCCGCGATCTCCGCTCGAGCTCACAACAGCCCGCTCGAGCGGACTGACCAAAAAACGGCGTATGAATAAGCTGAGATGCGCTCGAGCGTATGATAATCCGCTCGAGCGTAAAATCGCACCCACCAGTATCTGTGCTTGCCCTGTCAAAATACTGAGACCTGCTAATCTACGCTCGAGCTCAAAAGTCTCCGCTCGAGCGGACAGTACAAAAACACAAAAAAAATACTTTTGAATCAACACAAGGTTTTGTCTCCGGATTTGACAACATAGGGACCTAACAAGTATGGTAAGGACGATTATGTGCATCATGTTGTGGATGAGGTTTCTTCTTCTCATCAAGCTCCTTCGTTTGATTCACGTGATGCATTTACTACTTATATTAGCTAGCTTACAGAGCTTGTCCATTCCCATCGTGATGCTCTACCCTCATTCTCTACTGCTACCTTGGCTAGTTCAGGTAATATTGCATGTCTGGCCAAGTCTCCCCAACCATGGCTCTTAGATTTTGGTGCTAATTCTCATGTCTAGTAATCCCTCTCTTTTCACTACTCTACACCTTGTGTTACACATTATATTGTTCTTGCGGATGGGTCTTCCCAACCTTTTAGTGGGAAGGGTAGTCTTCATCCTACCTTCTCTTTTTCTCTACCCTCTAGTCTTTATGTTCCTAATTTTCCTTTTAATTTGCTCTCTGTTAGTCAATTGACCAAGGTTTTACATTGTTCCATAACCTTTTCTCCTACCTCTTGTGTCTTGCAGGACCTCAGGACCAAGAAGGTGATTGGTTCAGGGCTTGAGAAGGACGACTTATACTATTTAGATCCTGATTGCTCATCTCACATCACTTCAATTGAAATAAATTTATGATATCATTAAAAACTCTTAATTAGCTTGATTATTTATTAATAAAAAGGGTCATATGTTAAGAAATTAGAAATTTGAGGGAGCAAAATGTAATTTCCAGAACCATGGGAGGCATTTTGTATTTTAAGCAAACCTTAGGGTGTGTATTTGTAATTTACCCCCAAAAAAAATAACAATTACTAGCTTTTCTATCTATCCAACCTCTTCTCATCTCTTTCCTACTGAGTCTCAATATGAGAATGGAAGGGACCCCAACTAGCATAATAATAAAAGAAAGTTCTCTATCCGGAGTTGAGCCCCATATCACCTGCTGGAATATGCTCGGTCTTGACTAGATTCACCCTCAAGCCTAACAACGTCTTCAAGCAGAGCAGAATAAACTATATAGTTGCATGCTTGAGCCTCTGTTATTTTTTCTTGGTTAAATGTAAACCTAGAACGTAACCCTTTTTTACAGCTTTACAAAACTAAATATTCTTAACCTTTCACCAAAAAACCTAAAAGTAACCATCCTAATGAAAAACATTTCTCCTGTCTGCCCTATGTCACGATTAGCTTTAGCTAGCATATTCTAGGAATACACTATATGCATATAGTTTGTACATGCCAACCTTTTATCTTAATGAGAAACTTTGAAAATAAAAAGTATATAAACAAGAAAGCAAACCATACCTATCCATTGGTTTACCAAGGAAACTCATAAAATGCAATACATCTTTTGGTACATTTCTGTTGCCTGCCACATTGTGGATGATTTTCTCGATAATTTCCTTCAATTTAGAAAAATCATCTTTGAATGATGCCTCCTTGCCACGAACTAATTTAACATCAATGAGTTTCACGTCCAAGCCTTCACTTAGCATAATATTCTCAGTATTTAATTGGCCACAGACATAAAACTGCTCGTGTATGCTTTTGAAACTCTTTAAAATACCCCTGCATCAAGATATATTAAAAAGTAACTTCACGAATTAGAATGATGTTAAGAGCTCATGAAGAGAAGAAGAAGAGGAAGAGGATACACATGACACAAACCCAATAATTGCTCTAACTTCTTGAGTCAAACGCCACTGAGTGCATTGGATATTTGGACCTGGCAGCACTGCAGTCTCCAGAATTTTAGATTGGTTAATTTGAAGCCATTCCTCAAGAGTCCATGGAAAGTTAATCTAAACCAAAATGATTATGATTTAGCAATAGAGTTTCCTATTCTCTACTATCAAAACAAACAAAACTATCAAAGTTTAAAAGAGATAAATCACTTAGAATTGGAAGGAATGAAATTTGAAATTGTATAGTTTCCCATACGATTGTTAAATAAAAAATAAAAAAAAATTCATACCTAGGCGCTTTTACCACTTTGGATGAAGCTTCAAAATAAACTTACAATAACTTAGTTAATTATGGTAAGGTCTTTTTAACGTGGAAAGTGCTGAAACTTAGAGATGCGGATAGGCATGATTTAGGACAGTCACTTGTATGTTCTGGGGTATACCTTTAGAATCTGTACAGGGTTCTGTAAGATCTCATCTTACTCAGCAGAAAAATGTCTCTCCAAAGCCGCTTTCAAGTATTTGCAGATAATACTAAGTAAATTATCATTGCCTTGGATCTAGGCCTCATTGATGCTAATGGTGGTTACTGAAATGTGTAAATTAACCAAGCCAAATAAACATGCCTCTCGTTACCGATCAGTATGTTTCACAATGGAATATACATATTTAACTTTTCTCTAAAAAAAATTGAAATGCATTTCTTTGTCACGTGGTTATTTCGAGAAGGGTAAAGCAAAAATATCATATGTACAATGTTACAAAAGACACACCATCTAACACTTCGAAATAAGAGAAGAAATTTCAAACAGTTCAGCTACATGTACATTGGAATTAAGCGATGGATAAGTATGACAGCTGGATTCATGCCAACACTTTCCTATCAAATTTCTTTTATCTCAACAAAGTATTCAAAGCACATTTGCCAGAAGGGTATGCTTCAGTGTTTTCCACCTATATTTCTTCTGCTTTTTCTTTTCCAGATTGGTTGTAACATAGTCAAAAGCATGAAGTAAAAACAGTATACTTAAATCAGTATCAAAACCTGAGTTCCCTAAAAACAAACTATGGAAAAAGCTCCTTCAGGTAGGAAAGCAAACATACTAAGTTGAGCCAAAGCCTCAATTACCATGGCAAGCAATTAATTCAGCAATGTTACTTTATCCGTCTACTTGCCAAGGTCTTATTATAGTTTAACTTAAGCAAAGTTTAAATACCACAAGATTAATTAAAAGACCAAGCAATTGGCTTGATGTGAACTTCCTGTGCTAAAATTGGGTAGTATGGTCATATTGTAAGGTGATATGTTCATACAAATATATTCCAATGGTGGGGGGTTTAAATAAGAACCTAAAAACCTATTCTTAATATACCGTATTTGAGAATTCAGTAATTGTATTAATCTCAATCGAGGTATATATAACTGTTACAATGAGTATAAAAAGGCATTACAGATATTAGGTGTAACGCCCTCAAAATAATAACAATAAACCCATCAAATAAAACATTCATTAACATATGAAATAACCACATTCTTCTATTCATCAGTGTTTCATTACAAAAGTATTACATGTTAACAACAAAAGCAAAATGCCCTACGGGCTTACAGCTTTCCAAGTTAACACTTGGTTACATCAAAAGAGTACTAACTCATACACGTTAAGCCCTTGGCTTGTATTTACATGTAATACATCAAAAAGTAAAACGACAACATTATGTCCGCCTCAAGCCTCCCAAGCTATGCCTTTGGAGGTGGCATGCTACCTGCACCTGAAAATGATATTCCCATATAGGGTGAGCCACAGCCCAGTAGAAATACACTAAACCAACCATGAACAATGACTAAAATATTAGCAATTGATAGATGGCCAACACTGATACAATCACATAAATCACACATTTATGTCAACCGACTAATGAGTCCAGGTCACTTTTCATTTTCCCTTTTTCAACAGATAAGCATGCTAGCTCTATCATCATTTCCACAGATATGTATAAAAACTATATCCCACATTCAGATAAGCATATAAGCTATATCCACATTCTACAACAGATATGTATAACAACAATATCCACAGATAAGCATATAAGCTATATCCACACTTCACAAAGATAAGCATATGAGCTCTATCTTCACTTCTCTAGACAAGCATATGAGCTGTATCTACGGAGTTCATCCCCTATCTTCTCCCAACGCTATCCGGTTTAGAGGTACATCCCCTATCTTCCCCTAAACCGCGGAGTACATCCCCTTATCTCCTCCTCTACACATAACGTATACAAACACAATGGTTCTATATACAATCACCCAATACATACAGTTAATGTATTCTATCAACCGTCAAGTTCCATGACACATTCCATTGATTAGTTTCAGTTTGCCTATTCATCATGCATTGTCTACAACAATCACGACTATCCTCCACCGATAGCCCAAAGCAGTTATTTCTAAACAGAAAATAAATGCACAATGGATATTCAATCAACATTTCATTTCCTCATTCCTCACAATTAATTATCCCAATTAATTAAACAATGTAATTAGGTCAATTCCCATAATTAACATTTCAACCCTTAGGTCCCATTTTCATCAATGATTTAACATTCATTCCATTTCTCTATGCCAAACATGCATCTAGGTTTATTATGAATAAAACCCAACTTTTGTAAAATTGCACAAAAGCCCCAAACTTTTACCAAATTACCAAACCAACCCCAACATCTCAAAATACCAAAATTTAAAGACAAAATCCATAGAGAGGAGTAGGATATCCCTACCTCAAATTCGGAGCCCCAAAGGAGATGAAGACCAAAACCAAAACGCTCCAAATCTCGAAATTTTCAGATTAAAAGGAAGCCCTCGACGATCAACACAACTTTCGTGAAGACCAAAGGCGAGCAAACAACCCCTACTAGATCAAATCTAAGAGAGAAGGGCCGGTTTAGAGTGAGAAGCTCTGAAAATGGCTTTTTGGAAAAGTAAGAGAGAGAAAAGATCTTGAAAAAGTGATCCAAAAGTCGGATCTCGGATTTATATAAAAGTCTCTCCGCTCGAGCGTCCAAACCCCCGCTCGAGCGTCACTCACAGACTCACGCTCGAGCGACCAAACTCCAGCTCGAGCGCCGGATACACACTCCCAGCACTTTTACAGAATCAGGTCTCCGCTTGAGCGCCAACTCCCCCGCTCGAGCGTCACACACAACACTCCCGCTCGAGCTTCCAACACTACACAGGAAATACTGGATTGGTGTATTCTCCGCTCGAGCGCCAGAACCCCCGCTCGAGCGGACAGGCCAAAATCTGGGCAGCTAGTTTTGGTTTCTAAACTCAACCAACCTGTAACAAACCTGCCCAACACATCCCACAACTCAAATATGAAGTAAAGAGGATGCAAACAAGATAATAAACCACAACTAACATCCACGGACACATGTCCGGATCACTGTTCAACAAGGGTAAAACCCGGGATCGCTATATTAGGTGTAATCATAATCAAGCATAATCCGAAGTCTAGGCCTACATATATGTAACAGAATATTTGCAAATGGAAAATGTTTGAGGGCCACAATTTTTGTGGCCACAATAGCTCAAAACTGCCAAAACGACGTCGTTTTGGGTGCAAAACATGCCAAAACGACGTCGTTTTGGCAATTTTGAGCCATTGTGGCCATAACAGTATTCTTCCTCGGTTCTCTTCTCCTTCTCTCCATAGTTTTACATATTTTTGCGTTCTAACTAATTCTATCACCAAAGCTCCTATTAACTAACCAATAAATGGATTGTTAATTATTAAAACCTTGGTCTACTAATCTTGAGGTTATGGCTACAAGTTTGAGGACAGCCACTGTGCCTTAAAGCCAAAAGTTAGGAATGTACCCAATTTTACACCCCTCAAACACCCATTAATGGGTACTCTAATTGAGCATTGTTTCAATTTTTTTTTTTTAATATAATCGAATATAAAGTGCCATTGATTTTATTTTTATTTTTTCTCAATGTTTTTGTAATAACCAGAAAGAAATAGCTGAGAGTAACATTCAATTGGGTAATTATCTTTTATGCTACAAAACAAACTATTAAAAAATAATAGTGATGAATTTTATGGTAGAAAAAAGCACACACTTGTTGCTGATACTCAATGTGAGTTGGAGGAGGAGGCGGGGTAGTAAAATAGTCTGATCCGACAATCATCCTAACATGATCCCTCAACAATGAATCTACACAAGATACACAAGATAAGACATAGTAAGTACTACATAAAATTTCGAAATGGACAGTATAATATAAAATTAGTATTTGTATTAGCTTACATGTAGGCGAGCCCTCATAAATGAAATCAAGTGAACCTGATAGCCATCTTCTAACGTATTCAGAGCATTTTTCTAGGGATTCTCTATGAGAAAATCCAACATGAGGCCTGGAAATCATGCTACCAAATACCGAAATTGAGTCGAGATCACTCGGGTTCAACTTGTAACTATAAACCAAACTACGAATACGTTCGCTCAATCTATATTTCTTCAGCCACTTAAATTCATCATTCAAGTCAAAGCTAAACAGGAAACCAAAGTATATTAACCTAAGTAACATCTCAACCTGGGAAATTGAAGGACCAGGCATTGCCTCAACAGAGGCATCAAAATCGATCCCATCTTTTACTACAATGGGGAGTATGAAATTCAAATACTCATCTTTCAAAATGGCCTTCTTTTCTTTCTCTGATGGGTTTGAAGATTGCTTACATAATTTCTTATAATCATTCCTATGTATTTTATATCTTTCCCTCAATATTTGTGAGAAAGGCATAACTCACTAAAAAGAAAACTTTCAAAATCTAAAGAGCTAACAGAGAGGGTTTTGGCAGGGTTTTGGGAGGGTTTACCAAAGAAAAGCAACGGTACCGACGATTCAATTTCCTGTAGTGCAAATCTCAGTGCTGGGAATGAGGGTTTCAATGGACGGTCCAGATTGAAGATAATCAAAACGACGTCGTTTTTGATATATGTATTTTCTTCACCTCCGTTTCTGTCTCAGACCTTGATTCAGAAAGAGGGGAACGGCCACCGGAACGGAGACGACGAAAGGAAGGGGGCTGTCGTATTTCTTCTTCTTTTACACCGCCTCCGGTACAGCATCTTTCTCAAAAATTCAGAAAAAAGAGAAAAAAAAAAAATTGCCCTTAATGTATGTATTTTAGTTTCTGATGGTTGGATTAGATGACTGAGTTGAGGAATTTTCTGTTTTTTCTTTTCTTTTTTTTTTTTTAGATTGATCTTCTAATGCTTGGTTCAAAAGAGACATCAATAGGAAGTAAATAAATATTTGCTATGATCTTGGTGAAGGTGCTCATGAGTGCTTTATTTATCTTTAATTTGGACCCAAATTACAAAAAAATAAAAAATTAATTAATTAATTTGGACCAAAAAAACTTTCGAGAATTGAGGCAATTTTTTAAGCTTTTTTTTTCCTTCAATGAGTGTTTGATTTATTTTATTTTTTTTCCTTTTTCCAGAATTGATCGTTCTGTTTGATCTTTCTGAAATGCACCAGTTGTGAGGAACAATCATGGCAATTGTGGTTGGACTTATGTGTATAACTAAAACATTGTCATCGGGATAAGTTAAGGTATCCGGCTTAATCATTTTTGCATACATAGCCTTATAGATCGAAAATTATTCGGAACTAAGTACCCCAAAAGCAATGCAATATCTTCAGTAGTTGTGAATGAAAGAGTCACAGAGGGGAGGCTTTTTTGTGAGCCCATGTGATTCCTTGCATGTTGGTTTTTTTTCCTTTTTATTTAAAATCCTCTTGAAGTGATGGAGGCAAAATGAAGTGAAAGAAATACAATGAAGATTGAAAAAGGAAAATAAAATAAAAATAATCCCATTTTCTTTTCAGAGAAAGAAGGAAATTAGTGCATGTTGGTAGCTGCTCTTCTTGGAAGGAGGGGGGAGGGGGAAATTCCTTATAAAAATTATGAGCCTTGATGTACACTATGCACCAAGGGTTGGGGTGGCCATGGCCCCCTTTGGCCTAAGTGTGTCTTCGCCCCTGGTCTTGGGGACCAAGATTGTAAAATAACTACCGTTATGTAACATAATGGCTGATAAATGAAAATTGTGCCCAAGTTGTACCCTTTATAGTCTATCATAGTAGACATAGACTTTAATCAGTGTAATGCTCATGTGTAAAGTCATAATGGTGGTATGACAATAGAATGGCTCTAGTTACGGCTAGTTCTGATACAAGAGAAAAGGAAGAAAATTTTAAAAAGGAGGAAGGAAAGAATCTGAGCTAGTCATGCTTATAATTTGTCTTAGGGTTGTTGATCTTGTTCCTCTTCTTCATTTGTGCTAGGGTAATGGCTTGAAGCATTAGCATTTTTTGAGGGCTCTCATGCCCACTTTTTGTGCTAAAACAGAAACACCATAGTTTGATATGGTTGAACAATGATTTTTAGGGTGCAATCTCTTCATGGATGGCATGTTTTTAGACATTGGCTAATCTAGGAATTGAGTTTGGGTCCATGCCACATAACTAGTTTCTTGGAATAGGCAAGTTACCAGATTTTTGCATGAGAAGACTGTAGGATTGAAGAGGGTAGAATGCTCTATTGACAGTTTAGGCCATATTTTGTTAACAAACAACCAGATTTGTTCCAAGACGTGTGAACCTATTTATGATGTGGAGCAAGGATCACAATTGTTGATTATATTCTAAGAGGTTCTAGTTTTCAAGTCCATGGTAAAAACTGTGTCCTTTTCTCTTGTTTTATATTGTATATTTGCTTTCAATCAATTTTGAGAACCAAAAAGGCGTAGAAAGATGGTGGAGTGCAGTGGGGTCAAGAGAGGAGAGAGGGTTTTGTCTATTGTGTGTAAATGAAACCACGTATCTTATCTTGAAATGTGGAGGAAGGTCATAAAGGCTGCTATTTTTTGTGAAAGGTGGACCTAGGGTGCATTCATGCAACAATGATTGAAAATATGTGTGATGTGGTGGCTAAAGCTTATGGTATAATAGATTTGTTGAATGGAAGGTGTTGTGAGTTGTAGGTGTTGTTTTCAAAAATTGATGATTCCCCACAAGTAAATCAATCAATGGGAATAAAAACTAATGCGGAAAAATTAAATCAGAAACAACACAAGAATTTTTACGTGGTTCCCTCAATGTGAGGTACGTCCACGGGATCGAAATCCGATTCCACTATCAACAAAATAAGTTCCAAACGATTACAAACGAGACACTAATGGTCTCACAAAACCACCCTTAGGTGAATTCCAAATAATCACAAATAAACAAAGAGGAAAGACCTCACCAAATAGATGAACCAAAATCTTCAGAACCAGAGTTGTAGAAGATCCAAAATAACGAACCAAAACTATGCTCCAAAGCAGCACCAAACCGAATAAAAATAACTCCACCGAATTATTTTTTATCCAAACGGCACTCACACAGCAAGAACAAAAACCACCAATTTTGATTCTGTACCAAGCACTATCTCACCAACAATTAATGATCACCAATGGTTGCTCACCTTTGAAAAACCAAAAAAAAAAACATAAGGCAGCCGTTCACCATTTTTCTTAGGCAAAACCAATACCAATAATATATTGAATCTAGGGTTTTTTATCAAACCTTAATTGTTTCTAAATTGCATTGGGTCTCCTCAAATATAATATATAAAAATATATTATACCTAAATCAAGTCAAATTAAAATTCTTTAACAAATCAATTGGGTCCCACGCTCCAATAAAGAGGTATACCCAACAATTCTCCCCCTACCAACTTAGGTGGAGATATCAACCATACCCGCCAAAGTTCGACACTTCAAATGTTTGTCCCTCGACAAAGTCTTAGTTAACATATCCGAAATATTATCATCCGTGTGAACTTTTTCGAGTTGCAACAATTTCGAATCTAACACATCACGAATCTAGTGGTATATCACATCAATGTGTTTCGATCTCGCATGAAAAGTAGAATTTTTGCTCAAGTGAATAGCACTTTGACTATCACAATAAAGCACATACCTTTCTTGCTTTAAACCCAACTCTTGCAAAAATTTCTTCAACCATAACTCTTCTTTGCAAGCTTCCGTAATGGCAATAAATTCAGCTTCGGTAGTTGAGAGAGCAACACATTTTTGTAATTTAGATTGCTATGCCACAGCTCCCCCTGCAAATGTCATCAAATACCCCGAAGTAGATTTCCTAGAATCAATATCACCAGCCATGTCAGAATCTGTGAACCCATCAAGCATCGGTTTACCATCCCCAAAACACAAACACACCTTCGAAGTCCCTCAAAGATACCTTAGAATCCATTTTACCGCTGCCCAATGTTCTTTACCCGGATTAGAGAGAAAACGACTCACCACACCAACGGCGTGAGCAATATCCGGCCTTGTACAAACCATGGCGTACATTAAAGAACCAACTGCTGAAGAATAAGGAATTTTCTGCATCTCTTCCTTGTCTTTCTCACTTGTAGGACATTGATTCGAACTAAGCTTGAAGTGACCCGCAAGTGGACAACCAACCGGCTTTGCTTTATCCATGTTAAACCTCTCAAGAACTTTCTTAATGTAGCTTTCTTGAGACAACCAAATCAGCCCCTCTTTGCGATCACGAACAATTTTCATACCAAGTATTTGCTTTGCCGGCCCCAAATCTTTCATAGCAAAAGACTTGCTCAACTTCAATTTCAACCTGTTTGTCATGGTAGAATCTTGACCCACAATTAACATATCATCAACATAAAGCAAAAGAATAATAAATTTGCCATCCGGAAAATTTTTCACAAACACACAATGGTCCGAAGTGGTTTTAGAAAAACCATTATTCATCATGAAAGAGTCAAATTTTTTGTACCATTGTCGCGGGGCTTGCTTGAGGCCATACAAACTTTTCTTCAATTTGCAAACAAATTTCTCTTTCCCTTTCTCTACAAAACCTTCCAGTTGCTCCATGTAAATTTCTTCTTCAAGATCACCATGAAGAAATGCGGTCTCCACATCAAGTTGCTCAACTTCAAGGTTCATACTTGCAGCCATGCCCAGTACAACCCGAATAGAAGACATCTTTACAACTGGCGAGAAAATCTCATCAAAGTCAATACCTTTTTTTTGCCCAAAGCCTTTCACAACAAGACGTGCCTTGTACCTCAGATTCTTGCCATCATTCTTCAATTTGAAGACCCACTTATTTTTCAAAATTTTCCTCCCCTTAGGCAACTTCACTAAATCATAAGTCTGGTTTTCAAGCAAGGAATTCATCTCCTCTTCCATGGCCTTTTTCCAATCACCTTTCTTTGCATGCTCAATTACTTCTTGGTAGCCCTCCGGTTCCCCTTGATCAGAAATCAACACAAAGTCATTGGGAGGATACTTTCTTGAAGGTTGTCGATCCCTTGTAGATTTTCTTAACTCAAGTTGTGGTGGCTGTTCTTGAGTTGAATGTTCTTCCTCAATTTCTGGCTCAACTTCATTAGGAACATCCTCCACTTCTTCAATAGGTGGCTGCACATCTCCCCCATTTTCATCATCAACTGAAGATGAAGGAGATGGATCCATGTCAATGAGATCACTAGTTTTTTGCTCCGGTTGATCACCTTTGCCAAAGTCTTCAATTGTTTGGTCTTCAAGAAACACAACATCACGGCTTCGAATGACTTTCTTGTCGACCGGATCCCACAATCTATATCCAAATTCATCACGCCCATAGCCAAGAAAAATACATTGTCTTGACTTGCTATCAAGCTTCGACCTCTCATCTTTTGGAATGTGAACAAAAGCTCGGCAACCAAACACTCTCAAGTGCTCATAAGACACATCTTTACTGGTCCAAACTCTTTCTAGAACATCACCATTCAAAGGATAGGAAGGGGACAAATTGATCACATCAACCGCTGTCTTCAATGCCTCACCCCAAAAGGATCTTGGCAATTTAACTTGTGAAAGCAAACACCTTGTTCTTTCCACAATGGTGCGGTTCATCCTCTCGGCAACTCCATTTTGTTGAGGAGTCTTCTTAACTGTCTTTTGATGCCGAATACCTTGGCTACGACAATACTCATCAAATGGCCCAATGTATTCACTACCATTGTCTGATCGGATGCACTTCAATTTCTGCCCTATTTCTCTTTCAACTATGGCCTGAAAATGCTTAAATACTTCTAGAACTTGATCTTTAGTTTTTAGTAGAAAAGCCCAAACTTTCCTTGAATAATCATCAATGAAAGTAACAAAATAAAGTGCACCACTATGTGTTCTAACTTTTAAAGGACCACAAACATCCGAATGAATCAACTCCAAAACATTTTCTTTTTTAGAAGCAACATTTTTCTGAAAAGAAACTCTATGTTGTTTACCCGCCAAACAATGAACACAAGTTTTAAGATGTGTACCTTTCAAACCGGGTAGAAGCTCTTTCTTGAACAAAACTTGCAGCCTCTTTTCACTCATGTGGCCAAGCCGCTTGTGCCACAATTCGGTAGAAGTATCATCTTGAAGTGCATTGACAACACCTTTACAAATTTTTCCTTGCATCGAATAAAGTGTATGAGTCTTCTTACACTTAGCCACCACCAAGGAACCCTTTGTGAGCTTCCATATTCCATCACCAAATTTGTTGTTGTAGCCTTCATCATCTAGCTTCCCGGTAGAGATCAAATTGAGGCGAATGTCGGGAACATGCCTCACATTTTTAAGCAACAACTTGCAGCCCAAATTTGTTTCCAAGCAAACATCACCCATACCAATAATCTTGGACATACCTTCATTACCCATTCGAACAAAACCATAATCTCCTTCGGTGTAGGTAGTGAAGAAATCAACTCGAGAAGTCACATGAAAAGAAGCACCAGAATTAATCACCCAATTACTCTCTTGGTCCACAAAATTGATACAATCATCTTCACAAACGACCATGAGATCACCATTGGTAGTAACTGCCGTTGTGTCTTCTTGTTTCTTGTCCACACTTTTGCCACGCCTTTTCTCCTTATTCTTGAGCTTTCGGCATTCTCGCTTCATGTGCCCTTTCTCATGGCAATAATAGCACTCAATGTCTTTCTTTGAAAAAGAACCATCTTTTGATTTATCACGGCTTTGATCACGACCATGAGGAGTTTTACTCCTCCCTCTTGTTTTGCTTCGGCCTCTCACAACGAATGCTTTCGAATGAGAGGAACCTGCTGATTTTCTTCTAGTTTCTTCATTCAACAGGCTACTAGTGACTTGTCCCATTGTGACAACTCCATCGGGTGCCGAATTACTAACCGTTACAACCAAAGTCTCCCAACTTTCGGGTAAAGAACTAAGTAGCATCAAAGCCTGCAACTCATCATCAAAAACAATTTTCATAGAAGCAAGTTGCTTAACAATACTCTTTATTTCATTCAGATGTTCCGGAATAGGACTGCCCTCTTTATATTTTAAATTAACCAACTTACGAAACAGAAAGGCTTTATTTGTGGCTGATTTCCTATCATAAAGGCTCTCTAATTTTTTCCATAAATCATGTGCTGAAGTTTCAGTAGCAACATGATGAAACACACTGTCATCAATCCATTGACGGATAACACCAACGGTTTTTCGATTAAGCCTATTCCATTCATCATCTTTCATACCATCGGGTTTGCCACTATCACCCTCAATGGGTCCATACAAATCTTTACAAAATAATAGGTCCTCCATTTTAGTTTTCCAAGTTACCCAATTACTTCCATTGAAGCTAGACATACGACCCACATTCCCCTCCATTGATTTTCACAAATAAATAGACCCAAATAAACCGTAAGCTCTGATACCAGTTGTTTTCAAAAATCGATGATTCCCCACAAGTAAATCAATCAATGGGAATAAAAACTAATGCGGAAAAATTAAATCAGAAGCAACACAAGAATTTTTACGTGGTTCCCTCAATGTGAGGTACGTCCACGGGATCGAAATCTGATTCCACTATCAACAAAATAAGTTCCAAACGATTACAAACGAGACACTAATGGTCTCACAAAACCACCCTTAGGTGAATTCCAAATAATCACAAATAAACAAAGATGAAAGACCTCACCAAATAGATGAACCAAAATCTTCAAAACCAGAGTTGTAGAAGACCCAAAATAACGAACCAAAACTATGCTCCAAAGCAGCACCAAACCGAATAAAAATAACTCCACCGAATTATTTTTGATCCAAACGGCACTCACACAGCAGGAACAAAAACCACCAATTTTGATTCTGTACCAAGCACTATCTCACCAACAATTAATGATCACCAATGGTGTTGTGAGTTGTAGGGACCGCTGGGCGTATTGTGTTATTATGAATATGATGTTGGGGTCTCACTGTCTCTTTCCTATTTTTCTTGGTGGATGCATTTTGTTGAGTGTTTTTTCAAGAGTTTATAGCCCAAGGTAGATATTGCTTGGAGGGATTTATCGATGGAGTTGGAGGATAATTGAGAGATGAAAAATAAGTGTATGTTTATTGTGAAGATTTAAAAGTACTACAAACCATATTGCTCATATAGATCACAATAGACAGTACTTGTATTTAATTCATAAAAAGAAAATCATTGAAACTTTGAATTGATGTGATTTTAGGGTTAGGTCATGCCCATCATTAGTAATTGTGGACTTTGTATGTGACAAAAACAATGTTTTATCTGTGTTGTCTCAAATCTATTTTCATAACGCCTATTATAATGTATCGACCAACATGACTCTGATTTGACCCATTTGGTATTGCAGTCTATTTAGTTTGAAAGCATTTTTGCAGCCCTTGATTTTCTTTAGGGTGTGTTTGATTGCATCTTTAAAACATACAATAGATCACATATTAGTTATCTAATTGCCACATTAAAAAATCAGGTTAGTAGGGGTCACTTTTAAATATTCAAAAATCAAAACTCACTCCTAACAAAAGCCAAAATTGAACCCCTTACAAAGAGGGTGCCAACCTTCACAAAACATTATACTAGTTGCACTTGCATTCCTGGTCTCCCAACCAGGTCAAAAAACCAAAATGTCAAAGTTGTTCATACTTCTTTCTTGACATCATATATATAAAATGCCATGATCAAAGGCACAACTTGTATGTATCTTCAAATAATCGCTTGAATCCTTAAGTAGCATGTTCATAAGAAAAAGTAGATTCCATGAGTATAACACAATGGCTTATAAATTCCATAAGTAAATTCCTTATATGTACATGTGTTATGCATTTGATTTGATCTATAAACTAATTCATCCATGTTAATGTCCACGAACAAAGCAAATAACAATGCAAGCGCATTTGCGAATGCTCTAACATCAATTAATTATAAGCAACTAATAATTTAACCACACCCTCCAATACTATGCTACCAATTGAAAAGAAAATAATAATTTAAGTACACCCACCAGTGCCCTACCAACAGTTGGGACTCATTTTCCAACTTTTACTCATTTGTTTCTATCAATGAAGCATCAACATTTCAGACCATTAGTTTCTTAAACCTATTCATCCATGTTAATGTCCACAAATTGATTCATTAACATTTCAATTATTTGAATTGGGTTTCCTATGTTTTATGTTCAATTCCGTCAACTATGCATGAATTTCAGCACTCAATGAAACATTTGTTTCTAAACTTAAGTTCTGACAATTAAAAATCACTGATTACTACAACTTTTAAAACAGAAATTAAGCTTTGGTTGAATGACTCAGTATGTTTTGTGGTTCCTTAAGAGCAAATAACCAAAGGTACTATTGTGAGTCACAAGCATCAATGAAAATATATATATAAAAACAAGAGAATAATTTTCAAAAACTAAAGTCAAATAAAAGGATCACACATCCACCAATTCAATAATTTAAAATTTTACACTTTCTTTACATCGTCTCAATTACCAAACAAACTAAAGCACACCCACAATTTTAATTTCTACACCTTCACATTATCTTAACTACCAGACAAACTAAAGCTTTCAACCCAAATAAAACAACCAAAAAAAAGAAGCAAAATACAGAACTAACAAAAACAAAAAAACAGATCTCATCTTCATCAATTTCAAGTTCTACAAAGCAAATAAAACAACCAACACCATCAATGGACACAATAATACTCCAAAAAAATTAATTTAAGGTTTTAGTATTTTAGATAACATAGATCAGAAAAATCACTCAGGTTCTTATAGACCTCATTAAGCTTACGGTTCATGTTAATCCTGCAATGAAGGCAATGCACATCTTTCATTGCACGTTGATGACAAATTCATATCCACCACGATAATTGTAATGGATCCTGACCCAAACCTATCCAATCAAAAAGATAAAATCAAATCAAATATATAGTATCACAAACACAAAAACAATGTTTGGTTAAAGTAATCAATAACATGTTTGTAAGAATTCATAACATAAATGTAAATAAAAAAATTAAATTGGACATCAACAATACCTGTGCTTTCTATCTTGAAGCACAACTAGTCTTGGCAGCAATTGAAACCCTCACATATACATACCAGTGACACAAAAATAGAAGCTATGAAAAAAAATTAACAAAATCAATACCAAAAACAATTGAAGAAGCTCTCTATAATCAAGATTCATTCCCATAAAAACCAAAAAAATAAACAAACTAAAGCTATAAAAAGTGAGCATTAACAATTTAAATGCTTCCTTGCACAAATTGACTTCATAAAATCTGCATTTTATCATTTTATAACATGAGCAACAATTAAATTTATATTAAAAAAAAGGTATTACATAGGCAAAATTTGTAATCAATATTGCAAAAGGAAAGATATTCGCCTACTCAGTCTGTGGCACTTCCACTCAACTAATAGAAAGGTTGGTAGAAATTCAGTTGCATACCACTCTTAGAAATTCAAACTAAGTGTTTTAAAAGGCACATTTGAGGCGCACACCTTAGGGCCGTGGTGCACGCCCCATGCATTTCATTTAAATTTTTGCTCCATCCTTGTTCTATGTGTGTGTAACTAAATGGTATTACAATCCCTTTAATATAAAATGTAAACGCATGTTTTGAGTCCCAATTTTCATATCAAAAAAAGCTCTAGGCATTAAGCAAAAGCTCTAGGATTGCAAGATGGATATAAGGCTTTGGAATTCCTTTCAATGTAGTAAATTATAATAGTTTCGGCCAATGATTGAAGCTACTAGGCAATTTGGTCCCGGTTTAAAATTAAAATCACAAAGGTATTATATGGTGTGAGTTCTTTATCTAAAAAAAGAAATGAATCACGTTAATAAATTGATAAAGAAAGATAAATAGCATAGGGCAAAGGCAGATTTTAATGTTATTTTTGAGAAATTTTTGAAACCTTGAATGTTATTTGTCATGATTTTTGGAATATTGAATGTCGTTAAACCAAACCAAATCAAACCAAACCAAGCCTTAAGTCCCATCAAATAGGGTCAACTACATGAATCCCTCTTCTCCACTAGGCTCTATCTAAGAATATTTGTTTTATGTTAAAAACTTTGCCTATATTAATATTTTGGTTATCTTCAACGACTTGCACCTTGCTTCAATGAAGCGTGCGCCTCGCCTTGCATCTCATGCTTAAGCTCCAGGAGACCTTAGCGCCTCAATGCGCCTTCAAGTCACTTTACCAAGTTACTCATATTCTATTAACATCAATAAATAATCAATTACACAATTGATTGACCGTATCCTATACAAAATAAGAATGTGCATAGGAATCAAATGACCCAATCGATTGGCCATCACCAATCGATTGGTCAATTGATTGGATGGGCTTGGCCACCACAACGTTTGAAATTGATTATTAAAGAGTGTCTCTAAACCTTCACTTCCCTTATCATATTTAAACTTGATGATTAAAGAGTAAAAAGTGAGCTCCAATCAAGGGGGTGAAAAAAAAAGACAAAACTACCAAAACTACCATTGAAAACTGCAAATATTGTTAGATCTACTATCAAATACTACAAATCTATCAGATCTATCGATTAAAAAAAAAAAAAGTCCATGCTAAAGTTCCCATCAATTCAACCCCGACACATGGCATTTAATACTTATCTAGTTGCATAAAATTCATGCTAAGTTCTAATACATAATCATTATTTCCTTATATTTGATCTCAGT
Organism: Camellia sinensis; assembly: GCF_055761805.1. NCBI lineage: Eukaryota > Viridiplantae > Streptophyta > Magnoliopsida > Ericales > Theaceae > Camellia > Camellia sinensis. The sequence goes on along the minus strand of NC_138966.1, from coordinate 26,735,409 downwards.
TTTTTATTGTCAATAAATTACTTCATCTGATTTTCAAATCAAATAAGCATCAAAGTCCCAATACAAATTTTAAATAATAAATAAATCTAAAATTGCATCATTAAATAACTAACCACCTATTTTTTGGCATCGATGTAATTCCTCACACCAGGTATCAACTTGTTGTTCGAAATCAAAATGATAAAAAATGCACAAGATGAACTTTACTTTTTAATAAATAACAAAAATGCACAAGAAGTAGGTGTAAAATCAAGTACTAAGAAGAAACCAATTCCTTGCCCTATCAAACAATACTTAGTTAACTTCTTTGCCATCTAGAATGACTCGTAAACAATATATACAAGGTCTAAACTAGATGCAATTTAATTGAATCCTTTACATCCCAAAGATGCAATTTAATTTATTTTTCATGAGAAATGTAACAAGAAGAGAACCCAAAAGCTTCATGGATTCACATTACCTCCCTTACAATGAAACTACAAGAGCTCACTCGCTCTCTACGGTAATTGGAAGCTAAAATAATAGCATATGACGAACAACCAAAATTCTCAAAACCAAAATTCTCAAACTAACACAAATTATATTAATGTTTGATAACTAACACTAATTTAACCAATGAATTATTTTTTTAAATTCAATAATTATCTTATAAAATAACGATTATTGTGCTCTTAATAGTTTATATTTAATAATTAATGCTTATTACATTTAAGACAAATTTTAAGTAAACAACATTAACACTTGGGTAATTAGTAAATTGTGATTAGCAAATTTTATAAAAATTTGCTTAAAAGGCATAATATATACCTTAGTTAAGTAATGATATATGAATTGGAGATAAAGCATGAGTTCTAATGCCATGTATCCTATCATAATATTGGCAACCACCGACACTGTAAAGACTCAATATCATTTTTCTACAAGTCAGCAAAATTAGTTAACTAATCGATTGTACATCTAAAATTTTGCAAAAGCATCGATTAACTAATCGATTTAAACTAATTACCCAATCCAATCATTGAACCCCCAAAGTTTAAGCAATGTGAAGTGTTAATACTCATTTTCAAATGTCAACAAAATATGCAAAAATGAAGGTTTAAACAATAAAATTAGGTATGAAAAAAAAAATACCACTTCAAGAACTCCAAAAAATCAAAGGGATATGAAGAATGCCCAATATCCTTTGCAAGAATCTAAAAAATAAAATAAAAACAAAGCACATGGAAACCGTCGAGGTTGTTGATCTTTGTTTTTGAGAACTACCTTGATTTTTGTTGCCATCAATAAAACATCAACATTTCAGACCATTAGTTTCTATTAACCGATTCATGCATGTTAATGTCCACAAATTGATTAACTTTCTGCTATTTGAATTGGGTTTCCTATGTTTTAACTTCAATTTCGTCAATTATGCATCAACTTCAACACTGAAAGAAACCATTGGTTTCTAAACATTAGTTCCAACATTTAAAGACACTAATTACTACAGCTTTTAAGATAGAATTTAAAATTTAAATTCAAGCACCAAAAGGCAAGAACAATTAGTACTATCAAGATTTATGCTTCAATTAGTATGTGATGCTCCTAATAAATGACATAGCGAAATATTTTACATGTGGGATAATGTTGGCCCACCTTTGTTGGTTGGTAGTTGAGAGACATTGAATGACTTGGTGTGTTTTGTGGTTCTTTAAGAGCAAACAACCAAAGTTACTATCGCGAGCAAACAACCAAAGTTACTAAAAAAAATATATAAAATAAAAACAAGAGAGAATAATTTCCTAAAACTAAAGCCAAATAGAAGGATCACACGTCCACCAATTCAATAATTTTAAATTTAACACTTTCTTTACATTGTCTCAATTACCAAACAAACCTAAAGCACATCCACAATTAAATAATGATAGTGTAGTTTGAAGGAATGGACACCAAAAGAAAAAGAACAAAAACAAATAAAAAGAAAACCCATAAAGTGTAGCTAAAGTCTACATAACCTACTAACATTCACTCACTAAGTTTATGTAATGGATATAAAAGTTTTGAATTGAGTTTGAAATGAATGATGTGACATATGATATTTGATTCAAAAACTTACAACTTATAACCAAACACACAATTCAAAATTCTATTCAAAACTCATAAAAAAAATTACAAAATTACAAAAATATTTTTTATTTAAAATATAAAAATAACAGGTAAAAAAAACCGAACACTGTTCCAGTCAACCAGACGGACGTCCGGAGGATGACCGGGTAGACGTGTTTTGAAAAGTGGGTGTGAAATCAATTTTGAAAGCGCTAACCAAACACTACACTCAAACCAAGGGGTGGAACTTGGATTCCAGAGCTCTACCAAACAAAACCTATATGTTTCACTTTCCACACATTCCATTGTCACATTCAACAATGGTAATGAGCTCAATTAAAACCACCAAACCACCATAACATGTAAAATCTCTAAACATTAAAACACATTTATTTTTAAAAGAATACATTTAAACCCATTAAGGAAGAACATATATAAACCTACTTTTAGAATTAACACCAAGTAGAGAAAAATAAAACAAATTAAACCTATTAAGGAAGAATTGACAATGTCAATGCAAACACAAACAATCAGCAACCCCCCTTCCTACATTTATTTTTCTTCATTCATTTTGTCATTTTTCTTCTCTCTTCTTTTTTAAATCCATATCAATTTCCCATTTTCTCCCACATGAGCTTGTACAAATAGTTGTCCATTCAGGATCACTACCAATAACTTTAAAAGGATTCCAAATTAAACAAGGCTGATAAAGAATACTGTGCGTTAGCAATAATTGAAAACAAACTAAAAAAATCAAAGAAATTAACTCGCTTCAGCTTATTTTGCCATTCATTCATTGGTTTTTAAACCAATTATGCTAGCTGCTAGGCTCATCACATATCTTTTAAGCACATTGGTGTGAGCTGATGGCAACTGAATATTAGCGTATAACGCATAATTAATCAACATGCCAATCATCAAATATCCTTTTGAATAGTGGATATTTATAAGGACATAAAAATCCAGGAATATTTTATGGTGACGCATATGTGAAACGCCAGAAAAACAACAAATGCCATTCTAGATGGCATCTATAATCTTATATTAAAGCCACGTCATTTTAGTGAAAAATATTTGCTATTTTTTTCTTTTGGAGTTTTGGGACCACCTCTTATCTCAGGTTGTTTTTTTTTTTTTTTTTTTGGTACCTTGAAAGAAAAGATTACAAAAGAAGTATAAAATTCTCTTAATGAAGCACAGTGACCCCATTCGAATCATCTACAATGATTCAAAGGTAAATTCTCTGTCATGTACTCTGCCTTTTGCATCAATTTTGTACTTTTAATTACAATTAACTCGATTTTAACTAGAGAGCGAGAGGGAGAGGAAGTGAATCACCATGAAAACCATGAGGCTCTAATGGTCTTCAAAACTCCAAAACAATAGCAGTCACACCTGGACAAACAAAAAAACAAGAAAAGACTTTGTTCAATAACGTATCCTTTAGGCGGAAAAAATTATCCAAAAAAACTACAAATCAAACTCATACTATTCATGTGTTCCGAAACAAAAAGGTGAAGGAAACCAAATATAATAAAACAGAAAGTTCTATACGTTGAGAACAATGTCTATGAGATTTATGGCCAAAACTGGACAATAAAAACAAAGGAATGGTAATAAATTAGTGACATAATAGCTGAATTACAAATATGAAACCTAATAATCAACACTTCATATAATAAAGGAATACCAAAATCAAAGTGGTTCACAGCTACTCTTAGTTATCTACATAGAAATTTTTAAGAAAAAAATAATCAACACTTCATATAATCCAAAAGGTAGTATATAGAACTACTTACAATAATTGGAAAAGCAAAAATCATCAAACACTAATAAGAAGTTCAATTTTAGGTTCCAACCACATCATATCTCAGGTCTTAGACACGATTTCAGGTTTTAAAGTTCAATTTTTAGGTTCTGAACAACGAATACAACATTAGAAGAATTGATTCAGCAAATAAAATTAATTTCCAGCCAATAAAAAAGTTTTTGAACATAAAATTGAGCATGTAGCATAATTGTTAGCCTTAGAGACATGGAATTCAACACTTGGGCACATTATTGCAGGAAATAGACAACTTTCCAATTCATACTGGCATTTTCGCCAACTTACATTTTGCCTCTTTGAAACTACATCAAATCCATTAATTCAATATCAAAATTTAAATACATTTAAAAGTATAAATTTTATTAAAAAATTTAAAATTACACCAAATATAAAAATATAAAAAAAAAATCATTTTTTATTTTATTTTGTCTTTATAGACTTTTTTTATATAAATTTTTTACTTTTTAATCATATCTAGATTAACTGAATTTAAAATTTAAAATTTTTAATAAAAATATTAATAAAATTCACTTAGAACAAAAAAAAATGTATTGAAAATTCAAAAATAACTTTTGCAATTCTAAATCAAACATAGTATTAGTTTTTCAATTTTATTTTTTTTAAAGATATATTTTTTTATTGTTATAAATAAATAATTGAATATCCATAATGATTGTCCATCAACCTACAAGCTCTGTCTCATGACAATTCAACACCATGCAAAGTTTGTCTCATAATTGTCCATCACCATTGTTGCGGCAATAAGATTTTAGATCTACTGACACTTATTTAGATCCTTCAAACATAGTATTAGTTTTTCAATTTTTTTTTTTATTTTTTCTACATTTCTCTTTTATGTCTCTTTGTCTCCATTTTGTCGATAGAAAAATTAAAATTTGTAGAGGCAATTGTCAAAGGATTCAAAGCACACTTTCTCTTTATGTCTCTTTGTCTCGTTTTGTCGATAGAAAAATTAAAATTTGTAGAGGCAATTGTCAAAGGGTTCAAAGTATACTTTTCTCTCATTAAACTCGTAATTCTTCTGCAATTCTACGTCATTGTAGACCTCTCTTACACTATACGAAAATGTCACACACCCCTGTAGTATTTGACCTTCCTAAAATTCCTAAAGCTATCATGATACATGAGGTATCAATTTACTCCCCTCTATTGAAACTAGTATAAAGTCTCACTTTACCTATTCCCCTCTGAAACTATCACGAAGTATTACTTTACTACCTAAACTATAAAATGATACAATTAAACCCTTCAATAAATATACTAATTTACTCGTTATTCCATCTTTGGCATTTAATTTTATAAGTTCTACTCATCTACTGGAAATTTCACTTTGCTAATAGTTAAATTACACCTAAACATTAAGACTAAATTTCACTATTTGAAAAGACTGAAATTTCACTAGTTGAAGATAATGAAATAATTATTACTATCAAGTTTTAATTAAACAATATTAAAATTGTTGTAATTACACACATTATAGAACAAATTAGACAACAAATTAATTAAGAAAATTAAATTATCGTTAGCTAATTAAAAATATAGTGACAATCACTTGTTGCTCCAACAGAACCATTGGTGACATCTCTCTTTAACTCATAAATTTTCCATTTACTCGCTAGTTCGTCTTTGCCTTTAATTTTATAATATTTACTTCTTTAGTAGAAATTTCACTTTTTTAATAATTTCGCCAAAATATTAAAGTTAAATTTCACTATTTAAAGATAATGAAATTTCACTAGTTGAAATGATGGTATGTTTTATGACAACGATGACAATGATAATGAAGATGGTGGTAATAGCGATGGTGGATTCATAATGGTGGTGGTGGTGGTGGTGGTGGTGGTGGGGTGGTAGTGGTGGTGACAGTGACAGTGATGGTGATGGTGATGATAGTTGCAACAATATTAGTGATGATTGTAGCGATTATGAGGTTATAATGGTGTATGTTGATGCTTGTGTATAAATATTTATAAATTCAATCAGCATTAAATAATTATGTAATTTTATGTAAGAAATTCGTCATAATTGAAATGACTTTTATCCTACAAACTCAATTATAATTGGATTCAAATGGATTGGACAAAGGGTACCACCTCTTACACCAACACCACCAAATTATGAAAATGACTTTTAAATAATATATGCTTTGCAAAAAATATATATATAAAAAATTCTCATTTAGAATTATGTTGAGACTATGAAGCATGGGTATGTCGACAAACATATCATACCCGTATCGGGTAGTTACCGAATTATGATTTTTTTTTCCCACTCAATTTTAAATTCACTGGTAGTTAATCAAGTCTATTGAAATTAATTAAGGTAATAAACTAGTTACAATTGCACGCGCAAACACATAGTACCCAATGAATTTTTGCCAAAAGTCACATTTTACTTGCCCAAACCTTTTGCTGACTAAATGTTTTGGTCGCCGCTTTGTCATTGAATGATTGTCGAGAAAGGTAATTGGCAACTAAAAAACATTTAGTCGTTGAAAGTCCACAATTGGCGACTAATTTTTTAGTCGACAAAAGCTTTCAATTAAATTTAATATGACATTTTCAGCGACTAAAATTTTGTGTTGCCAAAATCTTCAATTGTTTAGCTACTAAAATTTTAGTCGCCTAAGGTATAATATTTTTAGTTTTGGCTACTAAATATTTAGTCACCAAAAGTTTTTTTTTTTTTTTTTGTTACTAAATCATTAGTCGCCTAAAGTCTTATTTTTTATGGCTACTAAATATTTTGTCGCTAAAAGATTTGTTTTCATTTAATTCTTTTTTTTAGCTACTAACTATTTAGTCACCAAAAGATTTGTTTTCATTTAATTCTTTTTTTAGCTACTAACTATTTAGTCTCTAAAAAGATTTACTCAATTTTTGGCTACCATTTGTTTAGTTGCCAAAAACATCATTTTATGTTTTTTTTTTTTTAATTAATTTGTCCACACCCATAACCTGCATGTATTTCATGCAACTTGTACGGGGAGTACAAACAAAACCATACATATATTATCACCCATTCCACAATCTGCATTCATTTCACTTCCAACCATCTAAAAATGAATAACTTTAAATGTCAAATTCCATACAAATCAAGTATATTCCAATTTAAAATAATATTTCCGTACAAAATAAATAATCATATGAAAATCATGTCCTCCATACACAAAAATATATTTGGCATGATATAAATTACCATGGTAATTTGTACCACGACAAAAGGTAATCTATATATCACAGCAACAATTGTCTGTTCCATGCCAAAAGTACTATGTACCCCATCAAAAGTATTATGTACAAGTAATACAAATCACTACAAAAAGCAGAGGACAACAAAAAAACGGGATTATACAAAAGTGAAAATTGTCCTCCGTACACAAAAATGGAATACCACAAGTCCATGCCAAAAGCTATCGACAAAATAAATAAATAAATACACCCATTAGGTTGCAAGCAAGAAAAACTAAAAACTGTTGGCAAAATTTATATACTAACTGAATTTCACTTTCTTTATTTTTATCTCGATAACCAAATAGAGCACCTAGGGTTGCATCTTTTAAGCTTTTTTGTTTCATCATTTTTTCATCAATTTGCCAATCTTCCAAGTTCAATCAGTGTGGTAGATGTTTGCATATTGATTGATTGACTCCAATAACATAGCCCCAACACATAAGCTTAATTGTAAAAAAAGTGTTTAGGGTCTTCTTTCAAGAACATCATAATTATTTCATTTCATTCACGGATATATATATATATATATATTTGTATATGTTTGTAGAGACATACATGGTTGATTCATGGGTAGTCTTTATTAGTTTGCAAGCAAGAAAAACTGAAATTGGTTAGATTTAGATGAAAAGATTATAGAACAACTTAATTTCACTTTCTTTCTAATCTCAAGAACCAAACAAAGCACCTAGGGTTTCCGTCATTGTGAATTATGTTTCATCATTTTTCTACCCATTTGGATAATACAACCTACCACATGGCACAATATATATATATATATATATATATGTGTGTGTGTGTGTGTCACAAAGCTATGGATTTGATTTGCTTTTACAAACCTCTCCCCCAGTTTTTTTTCAACTATGTTTAAGGCGTTTTCGACTCTAACTCCCAATGTACGTGTGCTAATTACATCTCGTCTATCCCCACAGGTCCTATTTGTCATAAGGAAGCTGCCTGTGACATCCATAGAGTGGTTCGGGAGCTGTTTTGCATTTTCACCCCCCCGAATGCCTTCTTTCGACTATAAGGCATTTTCGAATCTAACTCCCAATGTATGTGTGCTAATTACATCCCGTCTGTACCCACAGGGCATATTTGTCATGAGGAGCCTTCCCATAACATCCACATAGTGGTTCGGGGGCTGTTTTGCATTTTCGCCCCCCCCCCCCCCGAACTCCTTTTTTCGACTAAGTTTAAGGCATTTCTGACTCCAACTCCTAACCTACGAGTGCTAATTACATGATGTCTGTCCCTACGTGTCCTATTTTTCATGAGAAAGCTACTCATGACATCCGTAGAGTGGTTCAGGAGCTGTTTTGCATTTTCGCCCCCCCAAACAGCCTTTTTCGACTAACTGTAAGGCGTTTTCAACTCTAACTCCCAATGTACATGTGCTAATTACATCTCGTCTATCCCTATAGGTTCTATTTGTTACCAAGAACCTTCCCGTAACATTCACAAAGTGGTTCGGAGGCTGTTTTGCATTTTCACCCCCCGAATGCCTTTTTTCAACTAAGTTTAATGCAATTTTGACTCCAACTCCCGACCTACGTGTGCTAATTAAATGCCGTCTATCCTTACGTGCCTTATTTTTCATCAGAAAGCTGCCTGTGACATTCATAGAGTGGTTCGGGGGCTGTTTTTCATTTTTGCCCCCTCCAACAACCTTTTTTGACTAAGTTTAAAGCGTTTTCGACTCTAATTCTCAATGTACGTGTGCTAATTACATCTCGTCTGTCTCCAAAAGTTCTATTTGTCACCAAGAGCCTGCCCGTAACATCCACAGAGTGGTTTGGGGATATTTTGCATTTTTCGCTCCCCGAATGCCCTTTTTCGACTAAATTTAATGCATTTTTTACTTCAACTCCCAACCTACGTGTACTAATTAAATGTTGTCTGTCCCCACATGTCCTATTTTTCATAAGGAAGCTTCCTGTGATATCCATAGAGTGGTTTAGGGGCTGTTTTGCATTTTCAACCCCCAAACGACCTTTTTCGACTAAGTTTAAGGCGTTTTTGACTCTAACTCCCAATGTACGTGTGATAATTACATCCCGTCTATCCCCATAGGTCCTATTTGTCACCAGAAACCTACTCGTAACATCCACAGAGTGGTTTGGGGGCTATTTTGCATTTTTGCCCCCCTGAACGGCCTTTTTCGACTAAGTTTAAGGCGTTTTCGACTCTAACTCCCAATGTACGTGTGCTAATTACATCCTGTATCTCCCCACAGATCCTATTTGTCATGTGGAAGCTTCCTGTGACATCCATAGAGTAGTTCGGGGGCTATTTTGCATTTTCGCCCTCCGAATGCCTTTTTTTGACTAAGTTTAAGGCGTTTTCAACTCTAACTCCCACTGTACGTGTGCTAATTACATTCTGTCTGTCCCCACAGATCCTATTTGTCATGAGGAAGCTTCTCGTGACATCCATAGAGTAGTTCGGGGGCTGTTTTGCATTTTTGGCCCCCGAACTCCTTTTTTCGGCTAAGTTTAAGGCGTTTTCGACTCTAACTCCCAATGTACGTGTGATAATTACATCCCGTCTGTCCCCACAGGACGTATTTTTCACGAGGAGCCTGCTCATAACATCCATAGAGTGTTTCAGGAGCTGTTTTGCATTTTCGCCCCCCCAAACGCCTTTTTTCTGACTAAGTTTAAGGCATTTTTTAAACTAACTCCTAACCTACGTGTGCTAATTACATGTCGTCTGTCCCCACATGTCCTATTTGTCATGAAGAAGCTTTTCGTGACATCTATAGATTGGTTTGGGTGGTGTTTTGCATTTTCGCCCCTTGAACGGCCTTTTTCGACTAAATTTAAGGCGTTTTCGACTCTAACTCCCAATGTATGTGTGCTAATTACATCCCGTCTGTCCCTATAGATCCTATTTGTCAGAAGAAACATACCCTTAACATCCATAGAGTGGTTCGGGGACTGTTTTGCATTTTTGCCTCCCGTACGCCTTTTTTCAACTAAGTTTAAGGCATGTTCAACAGAGTTGGGAAAGTAATTGGGACACCATTTCTAAAACCTGGGGATAAATGCAAGCTACTATTCCCAATGTGCAAATGTAAGTCTTACCTCTTCTATGCATTCTCTTTTAATTGACCTATGGAACAATTGCCTGAAGTTTCTTCTGGCTAGACAAGCTAGAATCATTTACAAAAAGAAATGCATAGGCACTTTTGGTACTGTGCATCCAAATGTATGCATAATATTGCTCAAGAAAACTTATTTTAGAAATGAAACTACTTGAATTAGTTGTTGTAAGATTCCTTTGTTTTCTTGCTGTTATAATATCCTTAAGGGGGAATAGGTTGAAAAGCATGCCTTTGATCATAATGACCTATATTTTGGAATGTGTGCCAGAAGTTTTGTTTTTCTTGTGAGACTTTAGTTTTTTGAGCAAAATAGATGGGAAATAGTTCCCACACGAAGACAAATTTCTCATTGAAGCATATTGTCTTCTTTTTCATTTTTAAATCTTATTATGTGAATGGTGAACCTTATAAATTTGAAATTAAGGTTTCTTCTCCTCTCTATGATGGTATATTTTATTCCAAGTTTATCCCCTCTCTCACATAAAAATACGAATAAAAATGTTATTAAAAAATTAATTTTTTAAATAAGAATATTATATTAAACAAAAGCATAGGCATAAGATTCATCATCATCTATTGTCTTATACTTTGAAATATATATGAGTTTGCTATGGTATGTACCTAAAAACATTTTACCCAGAAATCCAATTTTACAGAGGCAAAAATTTGAAGGAAAGACTTGAATAACAAACCATTGGATGGGTTTAAAAGAGCATAAAGGAAAACAAAAGGCAACAAACAATTAGGCTAAAAAAACTCTGGATAAATTGAATATATTTGGATTTCCATTTAATTCATTCATTTGATGTCTAATTTGAAGCTCTCAGACAATAGTTCCTTTGAGCATGTCAAAGTAATTCTTGTATCTCTGTGCTATAACCCAAACATGCGCACTGTACCTCCGGTGTGAAGCATCGTCACTTTTGCACCGCCTTTTGACTCACTCTGGCTAAGTTGTGTTGCTAATTCCCAAGCGGCTAACGTGTATATTTGATCGACTATAGCACCAGTTTGCTACACAATTTGTTGGCACATCTCTATTTGCCCAGTCAACGCATTGCCGAATCTGAAAGCAAAAATAAAAATAAAAACATTTCTCGATTAAGAGTGGTTATTCAAATTCAAACTAGAAAAAAGTCTTCAACCTCCTCAATCTGCTTGTACGTTATTGCCCTTAATTGGATTCACATTCTTTGCCTCAATTTCATGTGTCATCACAGTTAACCCTCAGCAATTTGATTATCATGCAACTTGAATCAAAATCTAACTTTCCAACATTTCATAGAACATCGAGATATGAATTTCTCAACATAAATAAAAGTATATAACCATCAATTTGGAATGACTACAAAAAATTGCAAATTTTAAAAGGCTACCACTGCCCCAAACCACCTTTGGTAGTTTGCAAGCACATAGATATTGAAAAAATACATTACGTGAAAAAAAAAAAAAAAAAAAAATGCACAAAACATATCAACAAGCACAAAGTTATGGCCATTAGTGTAAAAGTTATTTAAAAGTGCATATATCTATATATATTTGATTTAAAAGTGCACACTTTTTATAAGTGATATATATATATATATATATGTTTCCCGTCTTTTTTTTCTTCAAATTTTCATATTCAACATGGATCTAGTTGTAAAAATCTCATAAAGGCGAATCCAAAAATATAACTCTCATGGCACACCCCACAATGGCATGCCCAAAAAACCAAAATAATAATAATAATAATGTTGCCAAATCAGAAGGCATATCACTTACTTTCTTGGGCAGCTATGTTCTAACCAATGCACAAATCTTCCATTTGCTCTGTTTAAGACTTGGTCAACAATGGGAAAACCGCAACACCTTTGGAAATCAGAAACCAACTCTTCCTCCCATCTTCTGTACCCATCAATATTTTCAGCTAGCATCACTGCATACACCTCCCATGGAAGCCTTTAAAAAAAAATATATGTGAAATGTGTTGTCGCACTATTTTGCTTCTACAAGACTCAAATCTCATAAGAAAGCACTAGAACTATTCAAAAATTGAAGAGATTTAACCAGACATGTTACATGTATAAATAGGGATGTACCCTAAACATATGGCTCCAATTTCTAAACCAATGGTTGTTGTTCCCGTACCAACGTCTACAACAACTTTAAAGGCTTGCTTTTTTCCAAATACATGATTCTGGGATAAGCACTGCACAAGACGGATGACACCTACAACAGAGAAATTCTAAAGATACTGGACATAGAGAACAACTAATCAAATAAGCAAATGCAAACAAATAGAGAAAAATACATAACTAAACATAATAAGAAATTACTTTTCCATAGACCATACCATCCACCAACTTGGGTAACGATGACCATCTGATTGTGCATTTATTTTATCGATCTTTGTCCTTATTTCTTCAGACCATTCATAAAACTTAATTGACAATTACTGCACAAATAGCTCATTTGTCAATGAAGTTTAAAGACATAACTAAGAACTTCAACCCAAAAAAAAAAAAAAAAAGGCAAATAAAAGTATGCCTAGTTTAGTACCCATTGGATGAGAGTAAGGTCTAGGCAGGTAGATTAGGTACAGACCTAACATTTGGCATTATTTACACAAAATGGCTGCCCACAAGTTTGAACTCACAACCTCAAGATTGATTGATAGTCGAGTTTTAACCACTGAACCAATGCGCCCCCCCCCCTTAAACAAACAAAAAACAAAATTGACAGGTAATATCAAGCCACATATTTTGCAATGCATGTTCGCCTATGCCATAGACATCTAATAAAATGATATATATATATACAAGTTACAAAACACATGCTCAAATAGTTCTTTATTTTTATTTTTTTTCTTACAATTAGTCAAGCATAGATGCACAAACATAGCGATTGTCACAATGCGTCCTCAAATACAAGGAGATATGCAAACATTTAATGGCAAATAAGTATCAAACCACATTTTTACACTTACGTAGTAAACCTACAGCATCTCATGCACCTTCATTGACAATAACAACCCTTTTTAAACTTTCAGCATATCTATGAACATCCAGTCGCTCACAATTCGGTTTCCCAAATATTTGAGTTGTCAAGGAAGCCTCTAAAATGTCACTTAGCCATACAACAAAACCGCTACTGCCTGCTACCAAATCAGCATGTTTTGCAAGCATTTCCTTCCTCTTGGCATAAAGAGATCTAGGAACATAAATGGCACTTCCATGTAGCATGGAAATCAAATTGTAGATAGTAAGAATTTCAGGCTGTTCTCCTCTGAGAAGCAAATGTGACCTCAGTCCTCTCTCTGCATAGGAAACAACTGCTAGGTACACAAACCAATTATTGGAAACTGGATTCTATGGCTCACTTCACCAAAACAAATGAAAATCGATTTTTAAGAAAATTTTAAAATATGAAATATTTGTACTTCCTTGCAAAACTAAAGTACCTACCCATTACTGCCGTATGCGCACTTTGGCAACCTCCACATGTAACATACAAAATGTCTGAACTGGATATTACTCAGTCCCAAAAGTGCCTCAAGATTCTAGGAATAAGTATATCATAGGTGCAAGATGAATACATATTATGAAAAGAGAAACATATAAAAACAAGAAGCAACTGAGATCCACCATAGAATATATTCTTGTATGCTAAAAGCAAGCATGATTGAATGGACGTGGTTATCTGGCTGTACCAAATTTATAGGTATATGTGCAAACTTGTTCATGTCTCACTTGATTTATTTAATGGTGGGAGTTTAATATATTTGTAAAATTTAATTATTTTTTTTTACTTGTCCTATCAACTTTTTTAGATACAAGTATTTTGCTTAAATTTTAATAGAATTAAATTAAGTGTTGTATCTCAATTACTTGGAGTTAGTTATATAAAACATTTCTCATTTTTTTGCCTCTAAAATTAAATTCTCAATAAAATAAAATAAATCTATATCCAATTTGTTAAGTCTTACTCGCATATTTGTATTTAGATTCATGAATTCATACTCATAAGAGATCCATTGAGTTATCAGGCTACCTAATTCATTTCTCATCTTCATGTATTTTTCAATTTTTTTCATATGTAATTTAATGTAGAACTTGGTTGCTTTAGGATCTTTTGTGAGTAAAAAATGTGTTCGATTAATTGCATCTTGTTTTGGTATGTGTAGGCTCTAGCAGTTACTCAAGCTCAAGGTGAGACAGGTAATAGGTGGTTCTAAGGTACGACAGATGCTGTGAGGCAGTTGTGTTATTGAAGATAGATAGAAAGGAAAGATCCTTTCATCCAATGAAAAGCCCAAAGGAGCTAATTTAAAGGCAATGGTAATTACTCAAATTTTGTAATACTCTGACAAAGTTCTATAGTATCTATGGACTCTTGGACTTATTTTTCTCACAAAGTTCTATACTTTTCTAGGCAATAGATACAATAGTTATAGGACTATCAAGAGAAGAGGCTAAAAAGAAGCCATATATTACTTCCATAGGAGTCTATGTCTTCAAGAAGGAGATACTTCTCAATCTTACAACAGTTGGTTATACCATCTAAAGAAATAAACTGCAAGACATATCATATAGCACAAAAATATATATATATATATATATATATTCACGACGTGTCAAACTTGAAGAAGTAATAAACATTCTGCATTCTTGTCAAGTTAGATGGCGCTTCCCGACTGCAAATGACTTTGGATTAGAGATAATTCATGCCTCTGCCAAAGAGTTCTTCATAAAGGTCGGTATCAAATATTTTCTGAATGCTCTCTTTATTTAAACATGTCACAATTTTTTAACCCCTCAAAATTTTGTTCCTCTACAATTGTGACATTTAAATTTAATTTTCCAACAGATACAAAGACTTATACATATTTATATACATATTGGGCAACAATCTAAACCATGTGTAGAAGATACGCAAATTCAGCAACAATCTAAACCATATATATATACGCATATTTTCCAATAGGCTACCTAATTTTTTTCTCATCTTTATCAGTCTTACACTTTCTTTTTCTTTTAAATTCCACGAGTGTTTGCTACTAGGGAAAGTAGGTCATGTGTAGCTTGTTTGGTAGCTTCATTCAAACATACTATCTGCAAACAAAAACAAAAATGCTTTGAAGTGAAACAGTTAGGCTTTAACATTTACTTTTGCATTTTTGTTTCAACCCCCAAGATTTAGTTTCTATGATGCAAACAAGCCAATGTATACATCAATAAGAAACTTACCACCATCAAAGACTGATAGCAACAAGGTCATCTCATATGAATTTAGATTATGTGGAAGCTTCCTATTGAGCAAGATATGGGGCAAGATTTAAAATAGACTTTTTGCTTCGTTTTATTTATTTTTTATTTGTTGGCTATTACACTTGGACTTGGAAAGAGATCATTATTTAGTGTTATGCTTTTAGGTCTGGCCATATTTCTCGATCAATTTATTTGTCTAAAAATAACATTGTTTCATTTGTATTCCATGGCAGTTTCTTAAATAATTGCTTTATAGAGCATAGCGTTGTTGGCATCCGATCCTAGATAAACTCCAATGTCCACTTTGTGAATTATGGTAGTTTATATTATTCATTAAGGATAGTTTGATCCTTTAGGTTGTTAAGGTTTGATTCTCTTAGATTATATATATTTGTACTCATTTGATTGATCATTTAATTAATCAATAAACAAGTTTGTTATCATGGTATCAGAGCCACAACCCAGATGTTAGCATACCTTTTGTATGTCATCATCGACCATCGCAGCCCCTTTCTCTCTCTCTCTTGCAAGGCCTTCGCTGGGGTTCTCTGTGTTCTCTGTTCTCTTCGTCCCACTTCGAAGCACTACGCTCTTCCTGGTTGCTGGTTCTGGTCTCTAGGTTGCGTCGGAGTCCTAGGTTGCATGTCTCACACAACCGAGTGCTCTTCAACTTGTTTCAACCCATCATCTGGTTCAATCGAAGCTCTTGACGACGTCGAGGACTCTGTTGATGACCTCTTCCTTGGTGATGTTATCGTCGTGAGATGACATCAATTGAACGGTGTTACAGAGGCTCGATTTTGACCCATTTAGGGTTAAGGTTTGAACAACAGGAGCTCAAATATGGCCAAGTATGGCTGTTCTAGTTCACACATGATCAAAGTATCGACTTCCAGTTTTAGATTCTCTCTCTCTCTCTCTCTCTCTACTTTACCTTGGTTTTCTCTTATTGATATTTGTGGTGATAAGGTTATTATAAGTTTGACCTAACTGGTTCTATAATTATAGCAATTGCAACTTTGGTTGGTCAGTCTGCTTTGGTTTTACTGTGTTACTTAATTATAGTATTATAGCTGATGATAAATTGCAAGCTATAACCACTAAGTTAGATGGCACTAATTACTCTTATTGGTCTTATGTAATGAAAAATTTTATAATGGGTAAAGGCGTGTGGAACTATGTGATTAGTGTGACTATTAAATCTACAGAATCTCAAGAAACTGAGGCCGATGTTGCTAAATGGGATAAGGAAAATGTGCAAATTCTTACTTGGTTTTATAATTCAGTTCAAACTACGAATTTTTCCAAGTGGTCTACTTCTAAACAAGTTTGGAACTATTTGAAAACTATGTACCTTGAGTCTAACTTTACAAACCAGTATGAACTTGAGATGTCTATTCGCAGTGCTAGTCAGAAAGATAAGTCCATTCAAGAGTTCTAAAATGAAATGGCTACTTATTAGGATCAGCTTACTTTGATGGAACCGTCAAATTTGCAGTTATTTAACAGTTATACCAAGTATCAGGAGAAGCAACATCTTGTTCAATTTCTTATGGCCCTTCGTGATCAATTTAAGCCACTTCAGGAAGCTATTCTTCATCAGTCTCCCTTGCCTTCTATGGATGGTGTTGTCACGACCCCAAACCACCCCTACTAGTTTGGTGCCGTGATGGCCAGTAATCCGGGATTACCGAAGGCCAACTTTCAAAATCCACGCACAAACAAGTATGAATATATATAGGGCTCACAAGTGCGGAAGCAATAATTTAAAAATACAAGTGGTCCATAAGAGCAGTGCGTAAGCCACATGGAATAGCATACAACTCTACATAATATTACAACTTGGATACAATACAATAAAGTACAAAATACATTTTACATCTTGATCGAAAGGCTTCTCCAGCCGACATGTGTAAATTACAAGCATTATGAGCCGAGAAGCATAATTTTCAAGACTGTCGACATGAATACAAGTTAGGCCGACATAACAAAAACCCAAAACAATCTCGCGAGTCACACCTAGGCGTCACCGCCTTCCTGTTCATCACCTACATATATATATAGAGAGGGTGAGCTTGGATACTCAGTGAATGGTACAAGTAATAAAGGGTTTGCATGTATGACATCCGAGATCTTTAACAAAACAATGCATAATCATAGCTTGTAACAAACGTGGGATAATCGAGTTCATCTAACAAATCTATCGAGCTTCATCAATCAAAGTCTTTCAAGTTTCATGGGTGACATTAACAAAGATTGTGCTACAAATGCTTATAGTCCCCTAGCACGTACGGACTTTCAAGATTGTGCTACAAATGCTTATAGTCCCTTAGCACGTACGGACTTTCAAGATTTCCAAGATCAAAGCTAATACTTGATACACAAATAGGGATAGTCATTCATGCTTAGCAAATACTTTTCAAAACAAAGCAAAACTTTATCAAAACTTTATAACGTAGCTTTATCAAAAATACCACTCACCTAGTTCTTCAACGTCGGGGTCAAGCGAGAGTCCAAGTCCTACAAACACATGGCAAGGTCTATTGAATGCACTTTCAAACAAGCTTTACATGGATGCAGATGTTCTCGGCATTCCTTCAAAACTAAGTCGAACCAAGACAAAACACTGTTTCTCCTCTCGGGAAAAACATGCTGGGTACCAACCAGGCTATTGCCGAGGTCCCACACCTTCTTGCCGAGGTGTGGTCCCGGTGGCCACGCTCAAGGAAATGAAGTCGGGAAAATCTGGGTTTCCCTCTGCTGAAGAACATGAAACACATGAATGTTCAATCTTAACTTGTCACTACGAAATCTAGAACTTCATGCTATGAATTTAAAAACATGGACCTGGGTACCCATTCTCGAAGATCTTATGAAAACAAACACAAAAGCATGAATCTTAATGCAAACTTTCGGATCAAACAAGGCTTTTATTCAAGAACACATGAATACTACTTTCTCTTTCTAAAACCAAACTTTCAATCAATGCATGGCTTGCAAATCAGGTTCGATCATGCAATGCAGCTAGATGATTAACAAGAACTACAAGAGTAGGTCAAGAATCTAACTTTAATACACGAATCTAACGGTTAGATCTCTAAGAATCAAGCTCCAAGATCCACTCCTTCACTCTAAAACTCCTTCTAGAGCTTCTCTCTCTCAAGGCAAAGATATGATACAAAATGATAGGTTCTACTCACTGCCAGCTGATTTAACATTCAGCTCGGACACGTGGCAACGGCGGGTTGGTTTTCCCGAAAAGGTGGCTGACAGACCAGACAAAGTATGGCGAAAGGGTGTTTAACAAGTAAAGCGGCATGGCACTCTGACAAGGTACTGACATCGGGTGAAAACATCGGCTCCAGTAGGTGAGGTATTTATGATCCCGGCTAGGACGGACAACACTTGGCCTAGCTGTGCCACACCTCGGCCCAAATGTGCCACACCTCGGTCTAGGTCGTACCAATCCGGAACTAGATCACTTGGGTTCAAGGATAACATCTCGACCTAGATGATACACCTCTCGGCCTTGATGATACACCTCGGCCTAGAAAATGACATCTCGGCCAATATGCTAGGACGAAGGTAGAGGTCAACCAAAGTGGTTTCAACGTGGTTCTGGCTTTAAGGTGACCTCCGCTGGACTCACCAGAAAAGAACAAGACTCAACAAGTAAATTTCACATAAGTACAAACCATGACAAAAATCTCATTCTAGTTAAGACAAGTCAAGAAAATTCACTACTGCAACTTAGCAAAACAAGATTATACAAATGCTCATGCCCGAGGCTAAGGTGGGGAATGAGGGTCACTACAGTCTACCCTCCTTAGAGAAGTTTGGTCCCCAAACTTTAGTTATCTTACTCTACAAACAACTCCGGATGACGGATTTTTATTTCCTCTTCCTTTTCCCATGTAGCCTCCTTGCCATAATGCCCCTCCCATTCGATCTTTACCATTGGTATCGATTTGTTTCTCAACTGCCGCTCTTGCCTGTCAATAATTCTCATCGGCTTTTCCTCGTAGCCTAAATCTTCATTAACCACAATCTCAGAATAATCAATCACATGCAGTGAATCTCGGATATATTTCCTCAACATTGAAACATGAAACACATTGTGGACTTGGCTTAATTCTGGCGACAGGGCAAGCTTGTAAGCAACAGGGTTGACCTTCTCAAGGATTTCAAATGGCCCAATATATCGAGGTGCTAATTTACCCTTCTTCCCAAATCTTGGAACCCCTGTCGTCGGTGAGGTCTTCAAAAATACATGATCCCCAGTCTCAAATTCTAATTCCCTCCTTCTCTGGTCGGCATAACTCTTCTGCCGGCTCTGTGCGGTTTTAATCCTTTGTTGAATGAGCTTAATCTTCTCGGTTGTAACTCGAACCAGTTCGGGACCAATCAAGGCTTTATCTCCCACTTCAGTCCAACATATCGGCGACCTGCACTTCCTTCCATACAAAGCTTCGTACGATGCCATGCCAATGCTGGCTTGATAACTATTGTTGTAGGCGAATTCTACTAACGGTAGATGTACTTCCCAATTTCCCTTGAAATCTAACACACATAGTTTGAGCATATCTTTGAGTGTCTGAATCGTTCTTTTTGTTTGTCCATCGGTCTGGGGATGAAATGTTGTGCTAAACTTCAACTCGGTTCCCAAAGCCCTTTGTAAACTCTGCCAAAATCTAGAAACAAACCTCGAATCTCGGTCTGACACTATGGACATCGGCACTCCATGAAGCTTCACAATCTCATTCATATACAGTCTAGCAAGTCGGTCAGCATTGAATGTAGTCTTAACAGGCAAAAAGTGTGCTGACTTAGTAAATCTGTCAATTATAACCCAAATTGAGTTCATACCTTTTTGCGTCCTCGGCAAACCAATCACAAAATCCATGGAGATATGTTCCCATTTCCACTCAGGGATTGACAAGGGTTGAAGAAGTCCTGCTGGCCTCTGATGTTCTGCTTTCACTTGCTGACAACATAGACACTGGGATACAAACTCGACTATTTCTCTTTTCATAGTTGACCACCAAAAAGTCCGCTTCACATCTTGGTACATCTTGGTGCTTCTCGGATGAACGGCAAATTTGGAGCTATGGGCTTCCTGCAAAATCTTCCTTTTCAACTCTGGGACGTCGGCCACGCACAATCTCCCTTCAAACTTAAGCACTCGATTTTCAATGGTGTACCTTGGCCTTGGCTTGGTGACGAATTCATCAATTACCTTCTTGAGGAACTTATCCTCCATCTGTCTGGTCTTCACTTCCTCAATTATGGTCGGCTCTACTGAAATCATTGCCAGGCACGCCAAACTTCCAACTAAGTTCCTGCTCAACGCGTCGGCTACGGAGTTTGCCTTACCCGGGTGGTACTGAATCTGCATGTCGTAGTCCTTTAATAGTTCAAGCCATCTTCTCTGTCTCATATTCAATTCCCTTTGAGTGAACAAGTACTTCAGACTTTTGTGGTCTGTGAAAACTTGGCAAGAAGTTCCATACAAGTAATGGCGCCACATCTTTAAAGCAACGACTACGGCTGCCAGTTCCAAATCATGGGTAGGATAATTCTTTTCATTGGGTTTTAACTGACGAGATGCGTACGCTATAACCTTACCTCTTTGCATTAACACACAGCCCAATCCCTTATGTGAAGCATCACTATAAATCTGAAATTCTTCCTTGTCTGACGGTAAAGCAAGTATCGGCGCTGTAACCAACCTCGTCTTTAACTCTTGGAAAGCGGACTCCCTATCCTCGATCCATTCATACGCCCCTCCTTTCTGAGTTAGTTGTGTCAGCGGTACTACAATCCTTGAAAAATCCTTCACAAATTTCCTGTAATAGTCGGCTAAACCCAGAAAACTACGAATCTCGGATACATTAGTCGGTGTCGGCCAATTTACAACGGCTTCAATCTTACTTGGATCGACTGAAATACCTTCTTCGTTAATCACATGCCCTAGGAACGAGATACTGGAGAGCCAAAATTCACACTTGCTAAGCTTGGCATATAATTTCTTGTCTCTTAGGACTTGTAAGGCAAGCCCCAAGTGCTTCTCATGCTCAACTTCATTCTTGGAATAGATCAATATGTCGTCGATGAAAACAACTACGAACTCGTCTAGGTACGGCTTGAAGACCCTATTCATTAAATCCATGAATGCTGCAGGAGCATTGGTCACTCCGAAAGGCATTACCAAAAATTCGTAGTGGCCATACCTTGTCCGGAAAGCAGTCTTCTCGACATCTTCGGCCTTAACCTTCAGCTGGTGGTAGCCCGACCTGAGGTCAATCTTAGAAAAGACTCGTGCCCCTTGTAGTTGGTCAAGCAAATCATCGATCCTCGGCAACGGATACTTGTTCTTAATGGTTACCTTGTTCAGTTCTCGGTAGTCGATACAAAGACGAAGTGTGCCATCCTTTTTCTTAACAAACAGAACGGGTGCTCCCCATGGTGAAGTACTCGGCCTAATAAATCCCTTACCCAACAATTCTTGTAATTGCAGTTTCAGTTCCTTAAGTTCGGCTGGGGCCATTCTGTAGGGTGTTTTGGAGATAGGTTGGGTTCCCGGCGTAATATCAATCGTAAATTCTATTTATCTATCAACAAAGCAGCTAGGCAAGTCATCTGGAAAGACGTCGGGGAATTCCTTGACAACTGGGATGTCGGCTAGCTTAACGCTTCCATTCGAATTACTCAGTATACTACACAGGTAACCTCGACACCCCTTTTGGATCAATTTATAGGCTTTCATAGATGAGATTAAGTAAGGTGGGGGTACTACTCCTTTACCCTGGAAAATAACCTCGGCTTGGTTTAGGGGTTTCAATGTGACATCCTTGGAAACACAATTAATAGATGCGTGATTCACTACTAACCAATCCATCCCCAATATGACATCAAAGTGGGTCATGCTTAACGGCATCAAATCAACTAATATTTCTACACCCTCAATCACAACAATACACGCCCTATAAATGGATGCAACAATCATAGTCCTCCCAGATGGAGTAGCCACATGTAATATATAATCAAGGGGTTCTTGTTCTCTATTTAATTTCTCGGCAAACTTAACAGATATGAATGAATGTGTAGATCCCAAATCAATTAATATGTATGCATCTTGAGAGGAAATTGAGAGTGTACCTGACACCACTGTCTCAACATTCGTAGTGTCTCCTGGTACCAACGCAAAAACTCTGCCTTGTCTCATTTGGGCCCTCCCGATGTTATTTCTTTGCACAGAGCCCGAGGTGCTCCCATATTTCTTACCATCGTCAGTTCTTGTCTTCGGACATTCTTTCACGCGATGACCCATTTCACCACATTCAAAACATGCTCCTGATGCCCAACGGCAAACCCAAGAATGTGGCTTCCCACAACTTGCACACATCGACTTAGCGCTACTTTCCTGGTTCGAGTTGCTGGAGCTGCCCACATTCGCCTTTTTCTTGGCGCTAAACGGAACTCGGCGGCTATCATTGTCCTGTCTCTTCCTCTGGTTCTCTCCTGAATTCTGATACCGGTTTAGGTTAGCTTCTGCAAGGATGGCTTGGTCCAACACCCCAGCGTAAGTCGGCATGTTGAGCATGTTAACTCGACCCTGAATTGGTCCGCGCAGTCCACTTTTGAATTTTCTAGCTTTTCTGTATTCATCATCGACCATGTGAGGCGCATATCTCGCCAACTCGGTAAAAGCGCGGTCGTATTCTGCAACTGTCTTGTTACCTTGTGTCAGAGTCTGAAATTTCGTGGTCTTGCGATCTCGGACACTAAGGGGAAAATGCTTGTTGTAGAACAGCTCCAAAAATCTGGCCCAAGTCAAACCTGGGTTGCTTTCTCGGGTCATCATCCACCATCTTCGTGCATCGTCGTCTAAGGTGAATGTTGCTAATGACACCTTCTGGGCGTCGGTGCTGGGAAAAATCTCGAACAGCTTCTCCATTTCCAAGACCCACGCTTCGGCCTTCATCGGTTCAATACCCCCAGAAAACCTCGGTGGCTTCATCTTTTCGAACTCCCTGATCAAGGCTATGGTGCCGTCCCCATATAAAGCTTGTTGTGGAGGCACTTGCGGCACTGGAGGAGGCGGAGGTGGGACTGCATGCCGGCCATTTGTCTGCTCGGCCTGGGTAAAAGTAGTACTAGCGTCTTGTGGCCGAGTTTGCCTTAACTCACGGACCAAACCTTCGACCAGTCTCTCCAATCTACCCAATCTGTCCTCGGGATGATCTCGGCCAACGGGTGGTCTACCTCTTCTCATGATGCTAAGAGTGTGCAAAATGTGACTTTAAAACAAGATGATCAAACAATATGCATGCAATAGCAAATAGTCACGCCGAAATGATGCACATATTGTCAAGTAGCAAGCATAATGATGCAATCCTAACATCAATCCTACGGAAAGTCCTATGCTCTTTAGGACTCGAAGTGTGAGTAACGTACTATAAGAAACTTGTGCTCTGATACCAATCTGTCACGACCCCAAACCGCCCCTACTAGTTTGGTGCCGTGATGGCCAGTAATCTGGGATTACCGAAGGCCAACTTTCAAAATCCACGCACAAACAGAGTATGAATATATATAGGGCTCACAAGTGCGGAAGCAATAATTTAAAAATACAAGTGGTCCATAAGAGCAGTGCGTAAGCCACATGGAATAGCATACAACTCTACATAATATTACAACTTGGATACAATACAATAAAGTACAAAATACATTTTACATCTTGATCAAAAGGCTTCTCCAGCCGACATGTGTAAATTACAAGCATTATGAGCCGAGAAGCATAATTTTCAAGACTGCCGACATGAATACAAGTTAGACCGACATAACAAAAACCCAAAACAATCTCGCGAGTCACACCTAGGCGTCACCGTCTTCCTGCTCATCACCTACATATATATATAGAGATGGTGAGCTTGGATACTCAGTGAATGGTACAAGTAATAAAGGGTTTGCATGTATGACATCCGAGATCTTTAACAAAACAATGCATAATCATAGCTTGTGACAAACGTGGGATAAATCGAGTTCATCTAACAAATCTATCGAGCTTCATCAATCAAAGTCTTTCAAGTTTCATGGGTGACATTAACAAAGATTGTGCTACAAATGCTTATAGTCCCCTAGCACGTACGGACTTTTAAGAATTGTGCTACAAATGCTCATAGTCCCCTAGCACGTACGGACTTTCAAGATTGTGCTACAAATGCTTATAGTCCCCTAGCACGTACGGACTTTCAAGATTGTGCTACAAATGCTTATAGTCCCCTAGCACGTACGGACTTTCAAGATTTCCAAGATCAAAGCTAATACTTGATACACAAATAGGGATAGTCATTCATGCTTAGCAAATACTTTTCAAAACAAAGCAAAACTTTATCAAAACTTTATAACGTAGCTTTATCAAAAATACCACTCACCTAGTTCTTCAACGTCGGGGTCAAGCGAGAGTCCAAGTCCTACAAACACATGGCAAGGTCTATTGAATGCACTTTCAAACAAGCTTTACATGGATGCAGATGTTCTCGGCATTCCTTCAAAACTAAGTCGAACCAAGACAAAACACTATTTCTCCTCTCGGGAAAAACATGCTGGGTACCAACCAGGCTATTGCCGAGGTCCCACACCTTCTTGCCGAGGTGTGGTCCCGGTGGCCACGCTCAAGGAAATGAAGTCGGGAAAATCTGGGTTTCCCTCTGCTGAAGAACATGAAACACATGAATGTTCAATCTTAACTTGTCACTACGAAATCTAGAACTTCATGCTATGAATTTAAAAACATGGACTTGGGTACCCATTCTCGAAGATCTTATGAAAACAAACACAAAAGCATGAATCTTAATGCAAACTTTCGGATCAAACAAGGCTTTTATTCAAGAACACATGAATACTACTTTCTCTTTCTAAAACCAAACTTTCAATCAATGCATGGCTTGCAAATCAGGTTCGATCATGCAATGCAGCTAGATGATTAACAAGAACTACAAGAGTAGGTCAAGAATCTAACCTTAATACACGAATCTAACGGTTAGATCTCTAAGAATCAAGCTCCAAGATCCACTCCTTCACTCTAAAACTCCTTCTAGAGCTTCTCTCTCTCAAGGCAAAGATATGATACAAAATGATAGGTTCTACTCACTCCCGGCTGATTTAACATTCAGCTCGGACACGTGGCAACGGCGGGTTGGTTTTCCCCGAAAAGGTGGCTGACAGACCAGACAAAGTATGGCGAAAGGGTGTTTAACAAGTAAAGCGGCATGGCACTCTGACAAGGTACTGACATCGGGTGAAAACATCAGCTCCGGTAGGTGAGGTATCTATGATCCCGGCTAGGACGGACAACACTTGGCCTAGCTGTGCCACACCTCGGCCCAAATGTGCCACACCTCGGTCTAGGTCGTACCAATCCGGAACTAGATCACTTGGGTTCAAGGATAACATCTCGACCTAGATGATACACCTCTCGGCCTTGATGATACACCTCGGCCTAGAAAATGACATCTCGGCCAATATGCTAGGACGAAGGTAGAGGTCAACCAAAGTGGTTTCAACGTGGTTCTGGCTTTAAGGTGACCTCCGCTGGACTCACCAGAAAAGAACAAGACTCAACAAGTAAATTTCACATAAGTACAAACCATGACAAAAATCTCATTCTAGTTAAGACAAGTCAAGAAAATTCACTACTGCAACTTAGCAAAACAAGATTATACAAATGCTCATGCCCGAGGCTAAGGTGGGGAATGAGGGTCACTACAGGTGTTGTTCGTGAGCTTATTGCAGAAGAAACTCGGTTTAAGGTGGCTCATGGTGCTCCTGCTTTCCAATCAGTTTTTGCCACTCCTCCACTCTTGTCCATCCCCACCTTCTCCTTTATTTCAGGTTATTGGCAAGCCCAAGCCTCGGGTTTCCTTGGATGAGTGCAGCTTCTGTCGTCAAGAAGGCCATTAGAAACATGCTTGTCCTAAACTTTTGTAGCCTAAGGGTCGTTCATTTGGTCCACCATCCTCTAAGCCGACATCTTCAGGATCTCGCTCATCTGCCGCCTTTTCTGCACCAATTTCGAAGAATGGTCCGTCTTTTAATATGTAGTCTATGTTTAAGCAGTTCAAGTCTTTCATGGTGGCCAATCCAAATCTTTCATCCTAGGCCTCTGCTATGACTACAACTCAGTTAGGTTTGTCTAGTTCATCTTCTTCAGGCAATATCCACACTTCGTGGATTTTTTTTATTCTGGTTGTTCACATCATATGACCCCTGTTACATCTCTCCTCAGTAATTGTGTCTCCCCTTCTTCTTCTATCACTATTGCTACAGCTAATGGTTCTTCTATGCCTGTACACTTTATTTGTTCTACTTTATCTTCCCATTTGTCTCTTTCTCCTGTATTTTATGTTTCTCACCTTTCACTCAGTCTTATTTCTATTAGTCAATTATCTGATTTCGGTTTTGATGTTGTTTTCTCTTTTTCTCATTATGTTGTGCAGGGTCGGGTATCCAAGAGGCAGATTGGGATCGGGCGTAGAGTTGGAGAACTATATATCTTGGACAGCTTGCATGTTCCTCCCGAAAAGTCTTCTACTGCGTTGTCTTCTTTTTGTTTAAACAATAAGTCTTCTTTATTTTATATTTGGCATTCTAGGTTAGGTCATCTGTCGAGTGATCATTTGAGGATGTTAGTTCGATCTAGACATTTAGGCAATTTTTCCATTGATGATATTTCTGAGTGTCGTGGTTGTAAACTGGCTAAAATGTCAGCTCTTCCTTTTAATAAAAGTAGTTCTATTTCATCTTCTCTTTTTCAATTGGTTCATACTGATGTTTGGGGTCCTTCCCTTATAGTTATCAAGGGTGGTTCGCAATATTATGTGTCTTTTGTGGATGATTACAGTCGGTTTACTTGGGTTTATTTGATGACTCAAAAATCTGATTTTTACAAAATATATTCTAATTTTCACCCCATGATTCGCACTCAGTTTTCCACTACCATTAAAGTTCTCCATTCTGATTTGGGGGGTGAATATTACTTCTTTGAGTTTAAGGAGTTTTTAGCTACTCATGGCACTATTCTTCAATCTTCGTGTTCTAACACTCCTGCCCAAAATGGTCGAGCTGAGCGTAAACATCGCCATCTCCTTGATATAGCTCGCTCTTTGTTGCTCTTGTTTTTTGTTCCGTTTGTTTTCTGGGGAGAAGCTGTGCTCACTACTGCATATCTTCTCAATCGGATGCCTACTCCTCTTCTCTCAAGCTCATCTTCGTATGAGCGTCTTTTTGGTGTTACTCCCAATTATTCTCTTCTTCGTATTTTTGGTTCTACATGCTTTGTACTCCTTCCTAAACGGGAGCGCTCTAAGCTTTCTCGTTGTGTCCTATGTATCTTTTTAGGGTATGGCATTAATCAGAAAGGTTATCAGTGCTATGATCCTGCCACCAAAAAGCTATATGTGTCTAAGCATGTCACCTTTTTAGAAAACCTACCCTACTACACTATACCTTCTATCCCTATCCCTATCCCTATTACCAAGGATGAATTGGTTCACATTGACCCATTTCCTCCTGATGTTTCTCCATATGAGTTTGTTTTTGATCTTGAGGTCTCTACTTTGCCTCTTACTAACACTTCTGATACCTCGCCAACTATTTCCTCTCCAATTCCTACTTCCCCTGCTCCTCTTCTTGTTTATTAGCGCCGCAAAGCACTTTCGAGCTCGCCTATCTCTAGCTCTATTGTCCCTCCAGCTATTTCTTTGGATCCTGCTCCTCCTGCACATTACTTTCCAAAGCGAGACCGTCATCCTCCAAACTGGTATGGTTTTGGTAATACATGTGTTTTCCCTTTCCTATCAGTCTTTTCTTTCTTGTCTTCATACTTATTTTGAGCCTAGGCGCTACAAGGAAGCTTGTTATGATCCCAATTGGATTGCTGCCATGAATGACAAGTTAACTGCTTTGGCTAACACTTAGACTTGGGATTTGGTTCCATTACTTGCTGGCAAGAATATTGTAGGCTGTAAATGGGTCTATAAGGTCAAAACCCTTTCTGATGGTTTTTTGGAACAGTACAAAGCTCGTTTGGTTGCCCAGAGCTTTTCTCAAGAGTATGGGATTGATTATGATGAGACTTTTGCCCCCGTTGCCAAGATGACTATTGTTCGCACTCTTATCTCAGTTGCTACTGCCTATCACTGGCCTTTGTTTCAACTAGATGTCAAAAATGCTTTCATGAATGGGCATCTTGCTGAAGAAGTGTATATGCGCCCTCCACCGGGTCTATCTCACACTCTTTGTGTTGTTTGTTGTTTTCGTCGTGCTCTATATGGTCTCAAGCAGTCTTCTCATGCTTGATATGAGCGATTTCACTCTGTTGCACTTCAGCTTGGTTTTTGCCCTAGTCATCATGATTGTGCTCTCTTTGTTCGGTGCACTTTTGTTGGCCTTGTTCTCCTTCTCTTATATGTGGATGATATGATCATCATTGGCTTTGATTATAGTACTATTAAGGAGGTTAAGCATCAGTTGTTTCAGGAGTTTGAAATGAAAAATTTGGGGTCTTTTCGGTATTTTCTTGGTATTGAGGTTGCTACTTCTCCTACTGGGTATCTTCTCTCTTAGACTAAATATTCTCGAAATATTCTTTCTCATGCCAATCTCACTGATGACAAAATTGTCGACACTTCTTTTGAGTTGCATGCTAAGTTTTCTGCTTCTGATGGTGTTTCTCTTGAGGATCCCACTTTGTACTGCGAGTTGGTTGGGTGCCTTGTTTATCTCACCGTTACTCGTCCGGATATCTCCTATAGTGTGCACATTATCAGTCAATTTGTTTCTGCTCCTCGTCCCACACATTGGGCTGCCTTACTTCGTACTCTGCGTTACCTTCGTGGCACTTTGTTGCAATGTCTATTGTTATCTGCCTCTTCGGACTTGACTCTTCGTGCCTATGCTGAAGCTGATTGGGCAGGTGACATCTATGATCGCAAATCCACTTTCTGGTCTTTGTGTTTTCCTCGGCGATTCTCTCATATCTTGGAAGAGTAAGAAACAATCTGTTGTTCCTCGTTCCACCGCTAAGGCTAAGTATCGTGCCATGGCACATGCTACTTCCGAGATCGTTTGGCTTTGGTGGCTTCTTTCTGATATGGGTGTTTCTCTTTCTGATCCGACTCCATTATATTGTGATAATCAGAGTGCTGTCCAGATTGCCCATAATTCAGTCTTTCATGAACGGGCCAAGCATGTTGAAATAGATTGTCATTTTGTCAGACATCATCTTCAAACTGACACTATTACTCTCCATTTTGTTCCCTCCTCTCTTCAGTTGGTTGATTTTTTTACAAAGACTTACACTGTTGCTCGTTTTCGTTTTTTTCTTGGCAAACTTTCGATGCTTTCTGCGCTCGCATCTTCAGTTTGAGGGAGGGTGTGAATTATGGTAGTTTATATTATTCATTAAGAATAGTTTAGTCCTTTAGGTTGTTAGGGTTTGATTCTCTTAAATTATATATATTTGTACTCATTTGATTGATCATTTAATTAATCAATAAACAAGTTTGTTATCACACTCAAAGGTTTGTTTATGATTCATATATAAATATATTCTTCACTAAATAATTGCATAATTACATAATATTACAATGCATTAAGATCATGACAGCTTATTTTAATGTACATATCAACATTCAAAATGAGTTATATTATATATAACCAAACAACAGTTGGCCATGTAAATGCAGGACACAGTGATGCTTGGTGCTGACTACTATAAAACTGATGTTGAAGTTGCAGCACTGGTAGTAAAGGGAAGAGTTTCTAT
The DNA here is from genome assembly GCF_055761805.1 of Camellia sinensis. Lineage (NCBI taxonomy): Eukaryota > Viridiplantae > Streptophyta > Magnoliopsida > Ericales > Theaceae > Camellia > Camellia sinensis. The sequence goes on along the minus strand of NC_138966.1, from coordinate 26,705,060 downwards.
TGGAATAGGAGAAAATACAAAAATCAAGTATAGAACAGTTCCTATTAGATCGATTTGGGGTTGGGTGTGAACGTATATGCGAATGGAAGAAGACATAGAGAGGGAGACAGAGAGATGCAGAGAGAGAAAGAGAGAGAGAGAGAGAGAGAGAGAGAGAGAGATCGACAGAGAGGGAGAGAGACCGAGAGTGATAGAGAGAGAGACCGAGATCAACACACACACACACACACACAGAAGCTTTTTCTTTGAGCGAGAGAGGAGAAGCTTTTTCTTTTAGCTTAATCGTGCAGCTACCATTTGAGGGGGAAAATGACTTAAATGCCTCTTACAATTTCAAGTTATTACAAGTGTGCCATGTATATAAACCAAAACACACTCATTTCTGTCTCTCACACGAACCAGAGAGGCGATTTCCGGCGAAGTGAGATGATTTCTGGTTCTATCTCTCTCTCACTCACAAACCAGTGCTCTCTTTCTTTTTCACACTCACGAACCAGAGCTCTTTTTTTTTCTCTCTCTCTCTCTCTCTCTCTCTCTTTGCAATCGAGCTTCCGTGTCTGCGATCTGAGAGGCAAAACCCTAACCATCGCGATCTGAAACCCTAGAGTCACGATCGACTGCGTGACGATTGACGGTGACGATCAACCGTCTGTCGTTGTCCCCCATTCCCTATCGTCGCAATGCCTTCGACGGTGACGATCAACGATCAACAACCAACGTCGTAGCAACCCATTGCTACTTTGTCGCCATCGCCGTTGTGTTACCATTGCTGAGCTTCTCTCTTTCTCTCTCACGATTTGAAACCACATCACGATCTGAAAAAAATAGTGATGATGATAATGACGATGACGATCGACGGCGTGACGATCTTGCAGACCACCGACTGTGGCTGGGGTTTTGCAATTTATATCCATTAAATAAATTTCACAATTTATTTCACAATTAATATGGATATAAATTGCACAATTTAAATAAAGAAATAAATTGCACAATTTATTTCAATCAAATAACTTCTATTAAAAGAATTTTATATTGATATAAAATTCTTTGGTAATGTAATAAATAAATAAATAAAACAATTGTTGCTAATTGATATTAATAAAAAAAAAAGAAATAAATTTTATTAAATGAAATAAAAAAAAGAAATAAATTTAGCCATTAATGAAATAAATTTTATATTAATTGATACTAATTAATAATTTTAGTATTAATTGATGCTAATTAAGCCATTAATGGACACTAATTAATTTATAATGAAATAATTTTACACTAATTGATACTATTAATGAAAATAATAATTTTTGTAATACTAATTATATTAAATTTTATTAATGGAATAATTTTTTTAGAATTAAAACTAAAAAAAATGATAAAATAATCATTTTTATATCATATAAGGGCAAAAAGGACAATTACATAGTAAAAAAATTATTTTATAATTTATCAATCAAATACTACTCTGCTATTTAAATTTATAATCTCACAACTGCACTAAACAATTAGGGTTTGTTTGGTAACACTTACGTTTTCAGTTTATATTTACAAAAATTTTATAAACTGGTTTTTGTTTATTTTTAGAAAAACATAAACTACAAACGCGTTTGGTTTTGACAAAATGTTTGAAATTTTAAAAAATATAAACTAAAAGAGTGAGAAATGGCGAGTGGTAACGTGGCGGGTGGTGGTGGATGGTGGCAGCGGAAGACGGTGGTGGCGGGTGGGTGGCGACGGAAGACGGTAGTGGTGGGTGATGGCGACGGAAGACGATGATGGCGGGTGATGGGTAATAGCGGCAAGTGGTGGGTGGTGGTGGCAGAAGACAGTGATGGAGGGTGGTGGCGGAAGACGGTGGTGGAAGGTGGTGATGGCGGAAGATAATGGTGGAAAGTAATAGCAGGTGGTGGCAGCGGAAGACGGTGGTGGAAAGTGGTGGCAGATGGTGGCAGGTAGCGGGTGGTGGGTGGTGCTGGCGGAAGACGGCGGTGGAGAGTGGTGGCAGGTGATGGGTGGTGGCAGTGAAAGACGGCGGTGGAAAGTATTGGCAGGTGGTGGTGGCGAGTGGTGGCGGCAGAAGACAGTGGTGGAAAGTGGTGGCAGGTTGCGGGTGATGGCGGCAAAAGACGGTGGTGGAGAGTGGTGGCAGGTGGTGGCAACGGAAGATGGTGATGGAAAGTAATGGCGGGTGGTAGTGGTGGCAGGTGGTGGCGAGTGTGACGGTAGCGGAAGACGGTGGTAGAAAGTGGTGGCAGGTGGCGGCGAAAGACGGTGGTAGAAAGTGGTGGCAGGCGGTGGCAGCGAAAGAAGGTGGTGGAAAGTGGTGGCGAGTGGTAGTGGCGGAAGATGGTGGTGGCGGGTGGTGGCGAGTGGTAGCGGCGGAAGACGGTGGTGGGTGGTGGCGGCGGAAGTCAGTGGTGGAGGGTGGTGGTGGGCGGTGATGGCGGAAGACGGTGGTGGAAAATGGTGGCAGGTGGTGGCGAGTGGTGGGTGGTAAAAAAAAAAAAAACTTAAAACTGAAAACATAAACTCATTTTTTAAGTTTACAAAATTTTGCTAAATTTGTAAACTGAGACCACTGGTTTATAAATCAAAATATTTACCAAACAAGTTTTTATGATAATATTTAAAAATTTTGTAAATATAAATTGAAAACTGAAAACGTAAGTGTTACCAAACGCCACCTTAAAATTTAAATTCACAATTCTAAATTATAATATGTTAAGTTATTATTTACAAACACTTTTTCACCCCCTCTACCAAACAGGGCCTTGGCCTTTGTCCTCCTCAACTCAAGCAAGGAGGGTGAAACTAGTTTTCATCTTGAAAAAGGAGTGCCCTAGTTTTTGTCCTCAGGGAACGCCCTCCTCTGCCCCCCACGTGATTCTACACCAGTATTGTATGTTCTCTTCTCTGTCGCTAACATAGTGGCTGCCTACCCCCCCGAACTCCGACGCTCTTCATAAAGGTTAAAGGTTTCTTCCTAGACGTAGCTCTTCACAATGTTTAAGGTTTTTTTTTTTATTTATTTTTTTTAAGTATAATCCTTATTTTTGGATTCCGTTCAACAAGTTTTCATCTCATTCGCTATTTTATTTATTTATTTATTTATTTTTTTCATACACGAGTGCTACACCCTGTGTCCAATCAAAAGAAACATTATAAAAATAAGATTGTTGCTACATCATAATTAACATTTTGTGATAGATGCTCAGGCAGATCAATCAATTGTTTTTTAATTTAATCCTGATATCAATTGGCTTATTTGTGAAATTGTTTAGAATTTCTACTGCAATGTTCATGGTGAGCCTTAAATCAAGAAAATCAAGTCATTGATTTCATAAGTGAGATTGTTTGTTAATTTCGTGCATATTAGTATGTTAATTTAAGATTTTGATTTTGTTCCAACAATTTATATTCGAATTGTAGGGTTTGATTTGTGCCCTGTTCAGTGAGTTGCCAGTGACAATGAAAGGTTGGAATCAAAGCAGCAAGAAGAAGCGCAACGGCAACGGCAACGGTGAAAAAAGCAAGATTAAGCAGAGTGCATGTATATGCCTGTTGTTTGAATTGCCGCTGCAAAAGCGTATCAATGTGTTGGCCATTGATACAAGTGAAGAACTTCGTATTTTTCCGCTAAGCCCACTGAAACATGCCAGTTCAACATCGCGAGTTGGTTTTGCCTCACTAGGGTCTAAAATTTTTGTACTTGGTGGTGACATTGATCGGGAAACTAGAAATTACCCCAGGGAAGTATATATTTGGGATTTCAATTGCAATGAGAAACAGTGGAAGAAGGGTCCTCCGTTGAACGCCAAGAAGCCAAATCCGGTTGTTGTTACTGTGAATAAAAAAATTTATGCCCTTGCCGGCGATTCCATATTTGACCGTAGAAAAACTGAGACAATAGGCCATGTGTTCGAGGTCCTTGATCCAGAACTTGGCAATGTTTGGACCCCTCTGCCCAATCCTCCATTCCATTCCTTATATAAGAAGTCTTCTGGCGTGGAATTTCGCGGGCACACAGTCATTGGCCTTAATATTTATGTGTTATTACTTCACTCATATAATCGTGTTACTTTGTATTCCTTTAATGTTATTGAAAACAAATGGAAGATGCATAATGGCGGTGACAGCAGTGGCGCTGCCTGTGCTGGATCAGATGATATGATACTCCATAATTTAAGTGTAGGCCCATGGTTCTTTGAGGCTGAGGTTGTAGACTATCTGTTGTATCAGACTATCTTTGATCAACCTGGAAAGGTCATGAAGGTGTATGCGTATGATTTGACTGCAAGACAGGAGGATGAAGAACAAGAGACTGGAGAAGAAGCTGAAACATTTGATGATGATCCTCTTCCAGATGATTATAGTTTGGTTACAGTTCCAATATTTGGGTTGAGTCATGTAACCGATACAGTCACTGCTTCAAAGTCGACTCTGGCGTTTGTGGTTCATCTTAGGAACAACGTGTTTTGCCTAGTTTGCATCTACACATCTCGCAATGCTGGAGGACGCGCTCGTCATGTTCGGGCATGCGTATTTCAAGTTGACTCAGTTGAATTGTTAGAAGGGACGGAGTTTACCAAACGCTATCTTGTAGCAGAAAATGTGACACAAGCTGACTGGATCATCGACTCAGGCCCAAAGTTGGGAATCTTTTCAGCAAGGTATCAATTTGTTTGTATTTGTTGCTTTTTTGGCCTCTTTTATGACCATCACTTTTGCAGTTCTTATTAGTTTTATCGCCTTTCTCATCCTTTGATTTCATGATTGCTGCTATTTTACTGTCATCTTCATGCCGTTGCATTTATTTCTTACCATGGAAAATTATTGCATGACATTATGATAGTACTAGAATATAAAAATTGGACTGCGGTTCTTAAGGAATTTCTCTAATTGCTTCATGCTCGACTCACCATACTTGTCAACGATTGATTCATGGACAAGTGGACAAGATAGGACTATTTTATTCCGAGATAAATTATCCCATGTTTGGTTTAGATTTTGTGACCCCAAGTAACTTATTTGAGGGCCCTTCTATCCAGCATATGTGGGAGGTGGAACAACTTATCTCAGGATTAGTCTTTTGTCACAAAATAACTAAAACATCCTCATTGGGATAAGTTAAGGTATCCGGCCTAATCCTTTTTGCATACATAGCTCTATAGATTGAAAGTAATTTGGAACTTAGTTCCCCAATTGGCAAGATCTTCAGTAGTTTTTTTCTTAGTTTTATGGTTGAAGTTGTGCACACATTTTCTAATAGTTGTTGTTTGAATTAAGGTTTCGTTATATAGGATAGTCTGATATTTGTTTTGTTTGTTGGCTTCTTTGAAACAAATATTTATCATTTTTATTTTTAATTTGCGGATGCAATTTGGATGGGTTGAACTTTCAAGTCCATGCCATCTTTGTCAACATCTATTCTTGTATTGAAGTTTCTAGACTTGTGACTTGGTTTGTTGGAACCCCTAGCCTGACCAAAAGTTTGGGTTGGCCTTTGATGGGGCATAAGCTATCCAATTTGACCCCATTTTGTACTTGTAAATTTTTTATGTTTCAATTTTCAGTAAGACATTCAATGTTCGTGGCTTTGAAAGTTAATTGTACGCTTGTATACTTTACATGCTGAATGACAGTTAAGAGTTCACGCATAATATGTTCTTTACTCATGTTATATTTTAAGTAGATCTTTGTAAGATATTACTGTCATTGTCTTAGTTTTCCTTAAATAACTTGACTTAAAAAAAAGAAGAAGCTTTTAAGAGCATATCGAAAACATATTTGCACATTGGATATGCATCTCTGACATAATAACCAGAGGTTGGCTTGAATGCTTGGTGTGCTTTTGGTGGGCTAAGTAGCTTTGTTGACAATGAATGAGTCTTAGTCTAGGACGAATCTAGAATTTTATTTTTGTGGTGGCAAGAACATGTTTATAAAAAAAATTACCACTAATAATACAAGCTATATTTATTAGACCAAAATAAAAATAGCAAGGGCATTTCTAAAAACAATGGTATCAACTAAATTTATAATGAAATAACAATAAAACGAAAAAAAATTGAAGCAATGACATTGAATTTATTTTTTATTTTTTTTCCAATTTATGTAATAGGAACTAGATGGATGACTGAATTCTAAGGCCCATGTTTTTTGGAGAAGGGGCGTGCAGATATACTATTTATGACAAATGCGTGGTTTGATAGTAGATGAAGCTATTGATGACCAAATCATGTTTAGAAAGGAGAGAGCCGAAAAATTCAAGCTATAAAAACGAAAGTTTATGTGACAACGAATTCAATGCCCCAAGTTCTCTAAAGAAGGGGTAAGTGTGCAAATCTAGTATTCGAAGCCCAAATAAAACTAAGCTATTGATGATTGGATTACTCAAAAATGGAGAGAGACTCATTCTCTCCTATGAATTAGAGAGAGAACATGAGGGATGGGGATGTCAGATGTGGTGTGTGAATGAAAGAGCCGAAGAGGAGAGGCTTTTTTGTGAGCCCATGTGATTCCTTACGTGTTTGTTTTTTTTCCCTTTTTATTTAAAATCCCCTAGAAGTAATGCTGGCAAAATGAAGTGAAAGAGTCACGGTGAAAGATTGAAAAAGGAAAATAAAATAATCCCATTTTCTTTTTAGAGAAAAAAGGAATGCAAAGAGAAAAAGAATCAAATTAGTGCATGTTGGTAGCTGCTCTTCTTGGAAGGAGGGGGGAAGGGGAAATTCCTTATAAAAATTCTGAGCCTTGATGTGCACTATGCACCAAGGATTGGGGGTTGCCATGACCCCCTTTGGCCTAAGTGTGCCTTCATCCCCGGTCTTGGGGACCAAGATTGTGAAATAGCTACCATTATGTAACATAATGGTTGATAAATGAAAATTGTGCCAAGGTTGTACCCTTGATAGTCTACCATAGTAGACATAGACTGTAATCAGTGTAATGCTCATGTGTGAAGTCATAATGGTGGTAAGACGGTAGAATGGCTCTAGTTATGGCTAGTTCTGATACAAGAGAAAAAGAAGAAAAATTTAGAAAGGAGGAAGGAAATAATCTGAGCTAGTCATGCTTATAATTTGTCTTAGAGTTGTTGATCTTGTTCCTCTTCTTCATTTGTGCCAGGTGCGACAAAAACAATGTTTCTGTCTTTGGTGTTGCAAATCTATTTGCATAACTCCTATTATACTGTATCGGCAAACATGACTGTGATTTTGGCCCTGTTTGGTATTGCAGTGTATTTACTTTGGAAGCATTTTTGCTGCCCTTTATTTTCATTAGGGTGTGCTTGATTGCATCTTTAAAATATTTGATGTGTAGTTTTAGTCTCCGCATAACATTTCACTCAAAATCACTTCTTTAGAAGCCGTCACAACACCAAGCGAGATGTTAGAACCTTGTATCCAGCTCAATTTGCTTTAATTGAAAGGCTAATTTAATCTGACTTTCTATTAATGTTGTAGAAGGTATAGTGTTGCGTGGTGTGATGCCCTGATAATCTATAATTGTATCTTTTCAATCCAAGCAATTGTTTGAACTTCACATGTGAGAGATATCTACATTTGATTCTTTGCTTTATATATTTTTTGACAAAAAAAAGGGGCCAAATTGTTTGTTTAGAAGAACAACAGAGTAAGGAAATGTATTTAGGGTCGAGAATATGTGCTAAGAAAAAGAAGAAAGACAATGAAAGGAGAAAAAAATTGAGAGGAACTCGTATCACATTTATATGACTTTCAAGTGTCCTCTGTTGCAGGTGCAAAATTCCGAACAAAGGGCATCAGATCTATTTTCGACGACCTCGTGAGTACAGAATTTTCTTTTCTAACTATTACTTTGATCTATCAGTTGGGTAAATATCTTGTGAGTTTATGTTAATGTGGTCCTCCATTCACAGAATTTCAACATGAAGGAAAACCAAATACTTATCAAGATGGTGTAGCTGGTAAAGTTATTCAAAAAGGAAAAGGTAATCCTGTTCGAGAAATTAATACACAGATGAGCAGGGGAGACTAGTTAATCAACATGCTGTAGCAGGTATGGGAGGAACTGCGTTTCCATTCACGCACCCACATTTAGAGAGAGAGAGAGAGAGAGAGCATTAGCATAATGGTGGTAAACTTATCTATGATATAAAAAAGCTCACAATTTCAGTTTTTATTTAGCTGTTTTAAGTTAAAACTTCCTTGGTCTAGTTACTTCAATTCACATTTGTTGGTGTTTTCTTTTGCGAAATTAGTGATATGAATGTGTCAAGCCATAACAATGGTTTTGTTTTGTTTTGTTTTGTTTTGTTTCGTTTCTACATTTGGTAATTGACATCTATAGGCAATTGTTTGACTAAAAGTCGTAATTTAGATTTTAATTGATGGGGGAACCTATTATACTATACATGAATACATATCTTGAAATGTAAGTTTTGTTCTTGTATCTAGATAATTATTTTCTGAATGTGTGGTTACTTAGGGCATTGCTAACATTATTCTTTTTATATTAGTGAGTTGCTATCCTCACATTTTGCTTATCTTATGGATTGAGAAGTATATTCATTTAAGACAAATGCAGTATATAACAAATAGGCTTTTAAGGGACAAATTCATTTCGTCCCTGAAAGTGTAATGTTTGTGGGTAAAAGCTTTAGTCAATCAATTTAGCTCGTCGCGCGCTTAGTCCATAATAGGCTATTCGAAAAAGTCAAAAATTTGACTTCTAGTGACCAATTTTTGAATTCGTCACTGTAAATAAACTTTTAGGGACAAAATAACTTGGTGACAAAAAATTTTGGATATGTTTGGTTTGGATTTGTAGAAAATTTGTTTGGTTTGTAAATTTTTCAAAACAATTTCTAAAATCACTCTCTCTCTCTTACCTATCAATCAATCACTTTTTCTCTTTCCTCTCTCATTCTCAGTCACTTTTTCTCTCACACAAATCTACTCAATTATAACAAAATATCAAATCATTCCAAACTCCCAAACTCCAAAACTAATTTCAAAATACACAACCAAACAAACCAAAAAAATTTCTAAACTCTCTTTCCAAAACAATTTTTAAAAACTACTATCTCAAAATCAAATCAAACATACGTTTTTTGAGACAATTAAAATTTGTCTCTAAAAGTTTGTTAGAAATCAAATAATAAACTTTTAGGGACAAAGTTATGTGATTACAAAAAGTTTTAGTTTGTGAGACAACTAAAACTAGTTTTTAAAAGTTTTTTTTTTGAGACAATTAAAATTAGTTTTTAAAAGTTCGATAATATTTCATATCAATATAAAATATAATTGCGGGTTGCTAATATATATATATATATGGGAACTGTTAAGATGTGCACCTTATTAAATAGTGCACATCATGTACACATTTATTTTAAACCATTAGATATTTATAAATTAATCTCAACCATCAAATAATTTGATTGAAAATATTGAATACCCGCTCAACCGGTTACAATTTTGTTCACGGATTGTTGTATGTTCCACAAACCCTCTTCACTTTGTTTTCCCAAAACTGTTATTCTTCAGACCAATCCGAAGCTCCTATTCGCCCTCTTCAGACACGACTTCGGAGCTCTCTTCAGAGACGACTCCGAAGCTCCTCTTCGCCTTCTTTAGACACGACTTTGGAGCTTTCTTCAGACACGACTTCGGAGCTTTCTTCGCCCTCGAACCTCAAGGTATGTCTCTCTCTCTCTCTCTCTCTCTTGCTGCAACTTGTTTCTCTCCCTCCATCTCCATTCTATGAAACCCTAGACTGAAATCCCCTTCGTCCAAACTGCCCCTTTCACCATTGTGAACTTACTAGGTTGGTTTATAAAATTAGGAAAATATGAATTGAATCGGTTGAAATCTGATGTGTATTTACTTGAAATTTGGCTTGAGTGTGTGAAATCTGATGTGTGGGTACTCATGTAACTGATATGAGACTGTAATTTTTTATTTGTTTATTGAAATCTGTTTATGTTTGTAACAATTGTTCTTTTGGTGGCTTGTTTTTCCTATTAGAAAGAAAATTACAGTGGTTTGGGATGTATTACCTTTAGCAATTGTTTGGGAATTGTGGAAAGTGAGAAACGAATGTATATTTTGATGTTACTGTGACTTAGTTGAATACCCATTTAGTTATTTTTGTTTTTTTTCATCAAAAGTGTTAAAAAATTATCTCTAATTATTTCATTAAATCTCATGAAGGGAGAGTTATTTTTTTAGCAAATTGAGAACCAATAAAGTAAATCTGAATTTGATGGGGAAAAAAAATGAAGCATTGGAGATGGGTTTTCATGATCAAATTTGATGAAAAGGGGAATTTTGGATAAGAGGAAGGTTTTTAAAAAGATTTTAATGAAAGGATTTTAGTAGTTCATATAAAATCAAGTGTTTTTTACTCAAATTTGAAATCAAATTAGTTGAAAAAATTGGTGAAAGGTTGGAGATGCTGTAAAATGGTTTATAAGATACCTTGGAGACAATGAAATGCCAAAATTTGATAGGACTAAGGCCTAAATTAGAAAATCTACAAGGTATTAACAATAGAATAAAAGTTATGAAATGATGAGATTTTTAACACTATATGAGGGAGAAGCTGAGTCTGTTGATTTAGGGTTTTTTAGATGCTCTTAGGCTAGTTACATTGTGAGGTGTTTGATAGGTAGTAGGTTGTGTGGTTGTTGAAGAGGGAGAGATCTATATTTTCAGGTAATTTAACCAAAGAAAATGGTTATATCTGATGAGAACAAGAACAACCCCACTTTGATTAAACCCATAAACTTACAAGAAATGAGTAGCAGAAGGTTTGGGGTGGAGATTAGGCCCAACCGTGGAGCCGTAAGCATGATTAATCAAAATTTAGCTCAAGCTCATCCTTACCCTTGTGTTGTCAACAAGAAAGTCTTGTCAGAAACCCATGAAATTTGTGATAAGTTACATCCTCAGCCAGCTCATAGACCAATCACAAGGAAATTTGCGGCACAGATTGCGAGCACACAACAAAATTGTCTGGAGAAAACTAAGAAACCCGATTCATCATCTGTTCAAAGCTTCAGAGTCTGGGAAGATTGTCCAGTAATAGATGAGGAACATAAGGAAGCTACAGACCCCCCAACTCCAATGTCCTTGGAACAAACAGAAGCAGTCCCGGATGAAGAGGAACAGATGGAAGTTGAAATGGAAGATATATTTGAAGAGCCCGTTATGGATATTGACAGCTGTGACGCCAAGAATCCACTAGCATTAGTCGAATATGTCCACGATGTCTATGCCTACTATAGAAAAATGGAGAGTTGTAGCGGTGTTTCACCGAGCTACATGTCACAACAACCTGACATCAATGAGAAGATGAGGGCAATACTAATTGACTGGCTTGTTGAGGTACACCACAAGTTTGAACTGAGGGATCAGACGCTATTTCTGACTGTTAATATTACAGATCGGTTTTTAGCTCAGCAAGGAGTGGCGCGAAAGAAGCTACAGTTGGTTGGTTTGGTCGCAATGCTCTTAGCGTGCAAATATGAGGAAGTTTTAGTACCTGTTGTGGATGATTTGCTTTTCATTTCAGATAAGGCCTACACTAGGAAAAAAGTTCTTGAAATGGAGAGATTTATGCTTAATGCATTGCAGTTCCACATGCCAGTTCCAACCCTGTATGTTTTTATGAGAAGATACCTTAAGGCTGCTCAATCCAACCGGAAGCTTGAGCTTTTATCTTTCTTCCTGATGGAGCTCTGCCTTGTGGAGTATGAGACACTCAAGTTCGCGCCATCTTTCTTGGCTGCTGCAGCGATCTACACTGCTCAATGTACACTCTACGGGTTTAAGCAATGGAGTAAAACCTGCGAGTGGCACACACACTATACACTCTTTTTTCTTTTTCTTTTTTGAATTTTCAGACTAAATTTCAATATACACTAAGATGTTGAATGTTATGATGATGTGAACAGAGGCTAGTTTTCTTGAGTACTGGCCGTCATGCATTGCTGCTGCAACTATTCTATGTGCAGCCCATGATATTCCAAACTTGTTTTCTCTTTTAGACTCCTTAGTTTGATTAAGAGTTATTGAACAAGGTTGCATTCTTGATCTCCTTGTCCTGAGAGATTGGCTTATAAAGTTAACCAGTTCAGAACTTGATTTATTAGATATGGAGTTTTTAGTTTCAGTTTTTTGTATGGAATTTATAGTTCTTATATTTTCCTTGCAATGCGCTGCTTAAATTTATGGGCTTTTCGAAATGAATGAATCTTCTCCATTATACTTGATGATAAGAGAAACATTATTGAATAGAAAACCTTGTCTAGAGGTATTAGAGGGTGGGTCCCTCCAGCAGGACTACTTCCATCTCCTGGAGTAACTAATGACCAATTAAAAAGTGGAAGCTTTTTTAAGAAGGTAAAAGTTGACGTAGATTGCATTTTGAGTAAAAGTTGAAAGGAAGATGTAACAACAGATAACTAGACATGAAATCATCTGGTACTGCAACTCCAAGTGCCCCTTCAGTTATTTATTTCTTTAATCTGTATTCTTTGTGCAGACATGGTAAAAAATAAAGGGTTCTTGCCATCTGGACCTTCAGAAATACCCATTCAGCGAAATCAAATAAAGGAAATCATATTCTCCTTACTTCCCGCATGCACATATCCTGATCCGGATACTAGAGTTCCATTTAAAGTGGACATTTCTTTAATCTGTATTCTTTGTTATTTCTTGTTGTAGTTTTTGTTTTTTGTTTTTCTTGTGCTGAATAATCTGTCGATTTTCATAATCTGAAGTGTTGATAAAATTTATTTCAACTGATTCCTCATGTGAAAAAATACTTCTTCAGGACATACGCATGTTGCAGAGGCACTAAAAGTACCACTCCATGTATTTTTCACAATGCCATGGACGTAAGCTTTTTACTTTTCTTTTTTTTGGGTGGGGAGGGGGAGCTGGTTAAATGCTTAAAATGTTAATTTGACAAATCTGTACTGTTGTTTTAAGTTTCCTACTTATTCCAGCGTCGTAAATTAATCTCTATATAATTTTAGGCGTACATTCTGTGCACTACTGAGTTAAGTAGGCGTGTTTATTGAACATTTTTTTTTCCAGGCCTACCAGCCAGTTTCCACATCCTTTTTCTCGTGTCAAACAAGAAGTTGGATATAGAGTAAGCCTGTTCTTCTACATTTTTTTTTTGCGTTTATGTCTTAATAATCTATTGGGTCTCAATTAATTTCAAAAGAATGCTTCTATTATTTGTTTCCATTTCTAAATGAAGATTAATGTTTTTTGCAGCTATCATATCAAATTGTTGATGCACTAATTTGGCTTGGAATATGGGACATTATAAATGAGTTTATGAAGAAAAAATTGAAGCTGAGACCTGTGACATATTTAAGTGGTTCTTATAGTTCCCCAGATGTACCTTATGGATATCTTTGGAGTCCTCATCTTGTTCCCAAACCGAAAGGTCAATTCCCTGTTATCCATTATATTGCTGTTTATTGAAGGAGTACTGTAGTGTCAAGTCTGCACATGTATTTGTAACTTATTTATTAGTTTCTGTCCGGTGGCAAATTTCTGGAGTTTTTTTTGTTACATTTGATGCTAGAGATACTTTGGTATACTAATAGTTGCTATTTTTTTCTTTTAGCTCATATTATTCTTGTTCTTTTTCTTTTTCATTTTTCTTTCTTTTTTTTTTTAATTTTAATTAAATTTATCTTCCATCTTTGTTGCTTCTTCTTCTTCTTCTTCTACTACTACTGGTGTTACTACCACTACTACTACCTTTGTAAGTTTGTAACCTCATATTCAACCAGTTCTGAATGCAAAATGTTTCATTCTACATTTATTAATGTTGTTATGTGAGAACATGTTACATATTGATAGATCAAGCTTCATTGGTAAAAAGAACTGAACAAAAAGCTGCTTATGATTAGCTTTATGGTTGGGTTGGGAAAAGGAAAGCGTGTAGATAGAGTCCTATAATAGGCAGTGGAAAGGTTTTGAGGTTAGTAGACGAAGTGGGGCTGAAATTAGATCCGATCTTTAAAGTGGCAAGTTGTTGGAAATTTTGGAGAGCATTTATAATTGATTTTACAGGCAATACAAAATTTTTTCTGTGAGAACTATCAAAAGAAGCACCATCAGTATTTCTCTTGTGGGGAATTAGGTTCTTCTGATAAATTGTTTGGTGCAAAGGTACGAGTTCTTCTGGAAAATTGAACTAATATTTAAATGTTGACTGTACATTTTCCCCATTGGATCTTCATAGAATTCTTTTTGGTTAAGTTTAGCTATTATCATTATAAAAATTGAAGGTATTCCATCAAGAGCAAAATTTAGCCACTTAGTGTTTCTAGAGCAACATTTAAAATAATCCTCTTGGTTAAATTTCAACGAATATTTTGAAATGAGATAGAATAATTATTTTAAATTATTAATGAGTCAATCAATCCCTGGAGATGCTGTGTGAAGTCATATTGGATGATTTTGTGTTGCATAATTCTCCTCCCCTCCTATTTTTCTCCTCTTTTATGGTATTTATTTTCCATGAAACATATATCTTAGTCTTCATAATGCTGTCTGTATGCTTGGCTCGTTTGATCTGCTAGCTTGAGTTCCATTAGGGTGTCTAGATGCTTCTTGGGATAGTTTGGTCTTGCCCTTTGTATTTTGGATCACAACTTTGGTTTTATGTTCCTTATTCTTCATGCTATTTTGCTTATTTTATTTGCTTTGTAAAGAGATTTTGACGGTGATCAAATTTTTTATTTTTTTCTATTTGCTCTAGAAGTCTGGTTGTTGGGTTGTATTTTTGTTTTTCTTTTCTGTTTTTCTTTTCCCAAAGACAGATTAGAAATTTGAGTTTATTTATGAGTCTATTTACTTCTGTTTTCCTGATTTGATTTTAATATGCATTTCTGGATTACTAATTCCTTCTAGTTTTCTAATAACTGATTAGAATTCCATAATTGAGGTGAATATATTAGCATGCCAATTCACATTTCTATAGTGAGTTATGTTGCTTGACTTTCTTGACCTCATTGTGAGCAGTGATTGGATCTGCATCTGATTTGCCTAAAATTTTACCTTCTAAATACCTTGTGGGTCTTTCCCTGTGTTTCTGCAACATGTGGTCTCTTTTACCATCCACATTGTGTTGCAAAACTGCTCCACCGTAAGAGTGCAGCTGAGGCAGAAGAGCTTCGGAAGAAGATAGCTGCTGGGGAATTTTTCACATGTCCCATTCATAAATGCGTTATCTGCAAACTGGGTGAAAATAAGTTGGAACCTGATTTGCAATTTGCAGTTTGCAATTTGCAGTTTGCAGACATTGTTCCAAGTCGCACCACAGAAAATGCTTGCCGGGGTAACCATTTAAATGTTTCCACAATGTTCCACTTGTTTCTGAATGCTATCATGAAAACGTATGGTCTAATTTAACTACTAGTTTTCAATGGTTGATGCTTGGTTTACTTTGATCAGGAATATTACTTTTGAAGATCTGGAGGATGAGGACATCCTGCAAAGGGCTTGGGAAGGTCTTATTCCAAACCGTATTTTGATTTATTACTTGTAAGTGCCCTTATTCTTTTTCTCCTTTATTTTTTCTGCAGTGGCTTGCAAATTAATTATTTAAAATTTTCCTTTTACTAGAGAACATGAGATTGATGATGAAATTAGAACTCCAAGTAGAAACCACATAAAGTTCCCAGATGATGGACAAAATAAGGAAAGACAAGCATTAGAGCTACTCTTGAGCAAAAGGAAAGTTTTGCAGAAGGAGAGAGCTCTGGCCTCAACAGATGCTTCCAGAAAGAGAACTCTTGGGAAGGTATAGAAAGGGGTGGATTTGTCTTCAATTACCACAGTGGATGATTCTTCAAAGAACAGTGCCAGAAAATTGACTCGATCCAATTATTCAAAGAAACAGAAAGTGGGGGATATAACCAGAAAGCCTCAGAACAACACTGGCTCTACAAAAGTCAATAAGTCCTTCACTGATGGAAACAGGTTTTCCTTGGTGTGCTGATTGGTGAATTTCAGATTTTTTTGGTTTTTTTGTTTTTTTTGTTTTTTAAAGATTGGGATGAATTTTATAACTTAAATATGCTTTTTATGAACATGTACAGTCGAATTGTTATGTAAAATATTGAATTTGATGGTTTTATCAACTTTTATTCTTATTTTCTGGTATGATGTGTTTTGTACAAATTGGAATGTGAATGGAATGTAAATAACCACCTCATAGCATATTTTTATATTAATTAAATTAACAAATAAAGGAAAAAAGATGGCGTTTTTGTTCAAAACGCCACTATATACTGTGACGTCATCAATTATATTTGGCTGAATTATTTGGGCAGATTAAATAGTATATCGGCGTTTATGAAAACGTCACTATAAGCATCAGTGACGTTTATAAAACGCCTTATACCTATAGTGACGGCCGTATCAGCGATGTAATGTAAAAACGTCGGCATAGACTTTGGCGGCGTTTTTACCACTTATAGCGGCGTTTTTGCAATGCCGGTAAAGGAAATTTTTCCTGCAGTGAGGCCGGGTGACTCATCATCCTCATCTTCATTATCATCTTTTAAAAGGAGAAAATTAAATAAAAGCTTGTGGGTAGATGATGACAAAGGGAGCTCTTATTAAGGTATAAAACAAAAGAAAATGGTGGTCCTAGTTGTCTAGAATCGTCAATATTTTTCGGAGAGTTTTGAGAAAAAAAAGGAAAAAATTAATTGACTTGATTGGTGTAGATTATTAGTATATAATGTCTTGTATGTATTGAAGCTTGGAGAGATTTGTTATAGTTTTTTTTGGTGTTTTTTGGTGGGCATTGCCATTCATTACTGGCTTTGCAGATTCCCAAGGGAAGAGGATTTGGTACATATATAATTTTTGTGTGAGAAAGTGAGAGAGATTGTTTAATAGTGAAAGAGTCATGGAGTACAAAATGCAGTATTGCTGGATGAGCCCACACTCCACAAGAATTCCATTCACTTTTCTGCCAAATAATTTGTGTTTATAGTATATGTTTGTTAGGAATTCATGATACTTAAATAGGATTGATGACACGAAACACCAAAAAAAAAAAAAAAAAAAAAAAAAAAAAAAAACACACAAAAGATAAATCACACGTGCAAACAAAGAATACAAAGTTTACATGATTCATTTCAAACTAAGGTTATGTTCATAGCTGTTGTGGTTTTTAGTATTGTTGAAGGTATACTATAAATAATAACATTATCACCATATCTAAGCTTACTAGTTGGGCTAAAAAACTCTGGTACTGATGATTTAGAAAAAAAAAAAACCACAACTATAATTTGATATTTTTAATATCATTATACTTTATCTAATACTGATACGTTTCCTGATTAATCAAGTGTATATTAAGTGTGTATAAATTGAAATGTATGTAGTGGGAGATATCATGGAATTCCAAGGCAATTAAAGCTACTTTAATTTACAGTTTCTCCACTCAACAAGCAAGGGAAAAAAAGAAGCCTAGCTAACAATGAAGTTGTCACTTATCCCCAGATTCCCGACATTTGGTATACTATTTTTGGTTTTTTTTGCATATACAATCATAATTTTTTTAATTCTTTTTAATCAGAAAAAGATAGAAGAATGGGACTTGATGACATGGTGGTATAAAAGGTGAACATAACATACATTTTAGACACTACCTTCATTTGCCATACCCATGCATTACATACACATGCTTCTTCTTCTTTCTTTTTTTTCTTTTTCTTTTTTAAATATATATTTTTTAATTTACTAGAGACAACAAATTTGTAGAGAGTAGGAAATGGGTTTGTTCAAGGGAAGGTGTAAGAGAAAAGAAATAATTGCAACATGTGGAACAGGGTAAGAACTCTTAGGGCCGAAACTAGATTTTTTTGTAGTGCCACATTTCGCATGCGTTATGACAAGACAGTTAGGAAATATGTTGTGACCCACTTTGTAGGGGGAACACAACCATCCCTTGGCAGCACCACACTGCGTCCCTTTTCTTTGGTCACATAGGTTTGTAACAAGTGCAGACCAAGCTCAAGCAAAGGCTATACGCAATGTGGGTATGAAAACGAGTCAGATCATGGATTTTATAGTCTACCAGTCAGGGGGTTATGAGAAGGTGGGCTTTATTCACAGAGATTTGCACAATCAATTCCAAGCTGAGCGCAAAGTATAACTCGTAGAAGGGGATGCAGAGGGTGCGTTAGGATACTTATCAGCTAAATTAGAGGCAGATCCATTATTTTTTTTCAAATACAATGTCGATAAGGACAACCTATTGGACAAGATTTTCTGGGTAGATTGTAGGTCTCAAATGGATTATGCTGCATTTGGTGATGTATCGGTATTTGATACAACGTATCGTACAAATGCATATAAGAAGCCATTTGTAATTCTAACTGGCGTGAGTAACCATTTTATGACAACTATATTCGAATGTGCTTTGTTGCCTGATGAGACAATGGAGACATAGACGTGGGTGTTGGAAATGTTAATGGAGGCCATGGATGGCTACCATCATTGCTGGCTTCAGGAAACATGTCACTTGTTTGGGGAGATGTTTTGTCTTGCTTCAGCTTCTAAATTAAGTTCAGATGCTTTCTAGTGCTGATCAGTTTACTTTTGTGTAGAACTAATATAATATTTTTGTTATCCTTAGCTTTTGTGTAGTTCATTATTACTGAGACAAAAAACTTTTGGCAATCAACAGATAATGACTGTCGTGGTACATAGATCACCTTCTGTCATGGTACATGTATACCATTTGTCGGCATACATATATGACCTTTTGTCATGGTCTATAGAAAACTTTTGTCGTAGTACATATATCACCTTTTGCGTGGTACAGATTATGATGGTAATTTGTACCATGCCAAATGGTAATTTCTCTTGGTAGTAAATGTATTTTTTGTATACGGAGGGCTTTGATTTTTGTATGATATATTTTTTATGGAATTATTATTTTAGTTTGGACAATAATTGATTTGTACGGACTTTGACATTTAAAGCTATTTATTTTTTGTATATAGATGCAAATTGTGGAATGATTGATAGTATGTATCATTTTGTTTATATACGTATTACAGGTTGCATGGAATATAGACAAGTTGTGGCGAAATTATAATTTTGTAATAAAACATAATATCATGTTTTTGGTGACTAGACAATTAGTAGCTAAAAAGAAATTGGGAAAAGACATTTGGTGACTAAAAGTTTTGTAGCAAAAAAAAAAATACACATTTGGCGACTAAAAGTTTAGTAGCCAAAAGAAAATCAAACATTTAGCGACTAAAATATTTCGTAGCTAAAAACAAAAAGCTAAAGAATAAAAACACTTTTGCCGACTAAAACTTTAGTAGCAAAAAATGTGAGACTTTAAGCGACCAAATATTTAGTAGCCAAAAGAAGAACTCTTTGCTGACTAAAAATTTAGTAGCAAAAAATATGGGACTTTAGGTGACCAAATATTTAGTAGCCAAAAGAAGAACTCTTTGCCGACTAAAATTTTAGTAGCTACAAATGTGGAACTTTAGGCGACTAAAAGTTTGGTCGCCGAAAATGGTCTAATTTAATTTAATGTCTAATTTTTTGGTGACTAAAATTTTAGTCGGAAATTGTATACATTTGGCTACTAAAATAATTTTAGTCGCTAATTACCTTTACTGATAATTCTTTGATGACTACTTTCGCGACCAAATAATTTAGTCGCTAAAATCCTTCGGCGAGTAAAAATTAACTTTTGGCGACTAAAATTTTAGTCGTCAAAAGTGAAAATTCTTATAATGTTACGATTCATTAGTAAAAGTTATGACATTTTTTTAATCTTATTATGATTGTGGAGAAAAAAGTTGTGGTTATGATTCATTAGCAAAAGTTATGATTTGTACTATCAAAAGTTACGATTTGTCATGGTGAATCATAATAAAAAATGTTACGATTCAAATGTTATGACAATTAATTACAAATAACTATATTTGTTATGAGTTGCCATTATATTGTTATGATTTATAGTGTCTTTGTTATGACACTTACGTGAATATTATGACATTGTTATGATTCATTGTAGTATTGTTATGATATTTGAAACAAAGTTATGATTCTTTCTATAACCTGTTACATGACCGGTTTAGAAGGTCACTTTTTGTGATGTGGCACGATATGGACCACACAATAAGTGCATATTATATGCCCTTTTATAAGGTGCACATTGTAGACTTTCCCTATATATATATACACATTTTTGGCTTTTGTATTGGATAAATGCTTCAAACAATAAATATACACATACACATACGTAATAATCTTTTTATTTAAAAAATATTTTAACTATTTCACTGACTATTGAAAACAAACATCAAAATTAACTAGCAACAATAATCCATCCAATACAATAGTAATTTTTTAAAATAACTACAACAAATTCAAAATTATTCTATTCTCAACACAACCAAAATGCAATGAGATCTCCATGCAAAGGTTTATGAGAATATGTTGACACTGGAATAATAAGGCATCAATAATTTCACTCAGTAAAATCAGGGAGGAGAATGATAAATGTTTTTATAGTGCATTCAAAATACCTACATCTTTCAGATCATTGAATCTCACACTCCAATTTACTTTAACATTGACAGACTTGCTTTCCTGTAGACAATCAGAAGCGAATGTAAGCTAATAATGGAACATGTTTTAGATATTAATACAACATACCTACTTAACGATGATGCAGTTTGTTAATGTAAACTGTTAATGTAAATTACCACTCCCACTCCACCTACCACATCCACTACCTCCTATCACCTACTACACTCCACCAAACCTACCTCCACCACTCACTCCTCACCTACTCCAGAATCATCTCCTATATAATAGGAATTCTTGTACAAAATATATACACAACAATCTTGTAATACATATCAATCAATAATACACAATTTATTCTCTCTTTCTCTATCAATTTATCTAACATGGTATCAGAGCTAGGTTAACAACCTAGTATTTTCGCTTCACCGGCGGGCGGCAGCCTCGCCTTGGCCGCCCGCCGGACCTCTCATCTTCCAACTATTTCTGCATGCCGGATTTTCATCCATCAAAACCAACACTGAGGCTCTTATTCTGTTCAAGAAGACGATAGAGAACGATCCAAACCAAGTCATGTCAGGGTGGAAGTTCAACAAGAGTCCATACACATGGTATGGAGTTTCATGCAATCTTGGAAGAGTGACTCAACTCGATCTCAACCAACCCAGGTACCATCTTGCCTTGCACTCCCTTGAGGACCACTGCCTTCAGCCGTGATTCGACCAACACCACCTCGCTGCCGTCATCCACTTCTCCACCACCACCTGCAGCTTCATCTCCGCCGCTGACATATCTCTCTCCCTGCACCAGCCACCGACGGACCACTGTTCGCGGAGGTGGATATTGGCAGCAGCGACTCCACGCTGATGGTTCGAGTCACCGTGGTCCAAACTCAACCACTCCTCTCCGCCTCCTTCCGCGAGCCAGCCCCTCCACACCGCTCTCCTGGAGTGGCGCCACCTCCGTCAGCGGTGTCACGGCCGCCGCCGCCGCCGACGGTTCTGAGGAGTCCAGCCAACTCCCTCTGAATCGGAGCCCCGACGCCTTGCTCGACAGCGTCCCCATTGTGGCCATCACTGGTCCAGTCTCTCCTATCCTACACAGCTCACGTCTCTCCTTTCTGGACCCGTCCACACACCAGTTTCGGCGGCCAGTTCAACGACGCCACCATCACCCAGCCACGTGTCTGCTTCATGTGCAGCTTCGGCGGCAAGATCCTCGCCACACCCTCTTCTCCTTCTCTTTCTCATCAAGTGACAGACTCTCGTGATCCCCCACATCTTCTGGAAGTATAACTTTGTGGACTTGTATCCACGGCCTTATGTGAACGCACAGCTTCAAGTTTCAGCAACGGGCCTCACCAACTCACTCTCTCTCTCTAACATAATAATTCTCCACCGCATTAGCCACCCAATGAGGGAAATATATTGTATTTAAAAATAAACCTTTCCCACCACCCCACACCAACACTCACTTCCCTCTTTTCTTTATTTATTTTAAGTCCTTTTCCTCAGATAGTGCACAAGCCCTTTTCCAATAATTTTTCATTCCATTTTTATTTAAAAAAAAAAAAAAAAAAAAAAAAAAAGAAGAAGAAACCCAACACGGCACATGCATACACATGCACCCACGGCAGCCCACTCAAACACACATGCACTGTCTCTCTCTCTCTCTACTCAAGGACAATTATTTAATCACACCCACTAAGATTGTCTTCACCTTTCTTTTATTTCTACATAATTATCATTTTTTTTTTTTTTTTTTTTTTTTTTTTTTTTTTTATTCCACCACTCTGACCAAACACTTTTCTTTAATTTTAAGATACTTTTCTTTTTAGGACCACATTCAGAACCCCTGATCCACACTATGGACTTGTCCTCTCTCTCTCCTCCATTTGATTTCATCATCTCTTATTTTTATTTATTTTTTCACAAAACCCCACCCCATTTACACATTTGCACAACAAACCATATTTTATTCATCTCAGGGATCAACCCCGATCACAATTTTAAACAACGACAAAAACAAACAAAAAAAAAAAAAAAAAAAAAAAATTAAATTAAATTAAATAAAAAAAAAAAAAAAAAAAAAAAGAGAAAAAATTCAAACACAACCACATCCACAGGTGGGATTTTTCTTCTCTACTCTGCCACCGGTCTCTTCTTTTTGCCTCCGTCCTGCGTGGCCCTTGCCGGTGTTGCCTCCGTCTTTCCCACTCCACTGGGCATGATCAGTACTCCCTGCTCCTCCACTGCAGCATATGGCGGCCCTCCAAATCGGAACATCACGGTGGCCTTCCGCTTCAGCTCTTTGTTTTCTGCCCTTAGCACGCTTATCTCTGCTCGCGCATCCTTATACATGCGTTGGAGCAGCGCCAGCTGGGAGTTTAAATGCTGCACCTCATTTGTCCTGCTCTGCAGCCGGTTCGACAAATTTGTGACCGCCGTCATGCTTTCCACACATGCCTTCAGAGTATACTGATTAGCCTCCACATCCGTTTGTACTGCCATTTTTTGCTCCACCGACTGCATCGGAAAGTTCAACGGAGCAAACCCCATGGTGTTTGGTTGAGGTTCACGGGACACCGCACCAGTTCTCTCTCCTGTGGACTCGTTGAGATCGGGAAAGAGAGTGAGCAGCCCACGGGACGACGAAGCCATTTTCTGGGCAACAGCAACAGAGTGTTACAGCCTATCTCTCTAGCAAAACGACCTCTCTTTCTCAGCAAAATGAAGAAGTTTTCAGAGGTTTCTCTCAGTTTTCTGTCTCAGTTTCTGCCTCCTCCGCTTCGGTTTATAACGACCATGACACAGAGCCAGCCACGCGCATCGCGCGCCTTTTGACACCGACAACCTGGCACGCCTTTTCATGGCACACCTTTTCATGACTCGGGCACGTCTTTTGATGACACGCCTTTTGATGACACACCTTTTGAGGGCACGACTTTTGAGGGCTCGATATCTACATCCATGTATATCTTTTGGGCAGCCTATATACACACTCATACAGTGTCTTCTACACCAGCCAGCTTTATCAATCCCTTTGTTTCAACCTCAAATAGGTTTCTATCTTCACACCTATTTGAGTTTGAGGGGGGGTTATACACAGTATCATGTATAAGTCACTCATGGCGCACTCCCTAAGTCGCCCCCTTGGTACACCACCACAACATTCTACAACGGTCCGATATGACCCCATAAACTGTCCCGACATTGATTCCGGTCAGCTTCTACAATGGTCCAACATGACCCCATAAACTGTCTTCTACAACGGTCCGACATGACCCCATAAACTGTCTTCTACAACGGTCTGACACGACCACACAGTGTCTGCTACATCGGTCCGACATGACCCCGTAAACTGTCTTCTACAACGGTCCGACATGACCCCGTAAACTGTCCTGCTACATCGGTCCGACATGACCCCGTAAACTGTCTGCTACAACGGTCCGACATGACCCCGTAAACTGTCTTCTACACCGGTCCGACATGACCCCGTAAACTGTCCTGCTACATCGGTCCGACATGACCCCATAAACTGTCTTCTACATCGGTCTGACACGACCACACAGTGTCTGCTACAACGGTCCGACATGACCCCGTAAACTGTCTGCTACAACGGTCCGACATGACCCCATAAACTGTCTGCTACATCGGTCTGACACGACCATACCGTGTCTCCTATCCTGTTTTATTTATCAGTTTATTTTCCTGTTTTGTGACTCTCTCCAAACTCAAGTTGGCTAGTGCCTATCCTCCTTGAGTTTGAGGGGGGCTGTTAATGTAAACTGTTAATGTAAATTACCACTCCCACTCCACCTACCACATCCACTACCTCCTATCACCTACTACACTCCACCAAACCTACCTCCACCACTCACTCCTCACCTACTCCAGAATCATCTCCTATATAATAGGAATTCTTGTACAAAATATATACACAACAATCTTGTAATACATATCAATCAATAATACACAATTTATTCTCTCTTTCTCTATCAATTTATCTAACACAGTTGAATCTGAAGAAGGGAAATTGCTAAAGCTGTTAGACTGTGGACTGCAACATTTCCTTACCATTCACAGACATAATATTATGATGCGTTTGCACATCAACTGCCATCAATTGCAGTTTTTATTTATTTATTTATTTATTTTTTGTCACATGTCACAAAAATACATCTGAAAGTCAAATGAAAAACCTCCCAATTTTACCATCTAGTATTGGGAGAATATCTAGCGAGTTTAAACAAATTTTGATTCACTTGATTTGTTTAGAGTTAGCTGTAAAGCCAGAGCAGTTTGGATAGCTCTGATGACAAACGGATTAGGAGATCTTGAAATGCCTCTTCAGTTGTGAATTGAAAATAATTGCACAAGAAAACTCTATTGATGAGAACACCTTGTGGAACATACTTTTCATTGTTACTCTGGCAAAATTTGGAAGGATAAAAACAAATGTGTGAAATATTTTACTACCAGGGGAGTGGGAAACTCATCCTAGAGTATGCTCATGTGATTCAAGAAACTTTCCAGTCCTCTATATCAACTAATCTAGAACTCATTAAACTAATTAAGTGGTCATTTCCAGGCACAGGTAAAATAAAGCTCAACATAGATGGCTGTGCAAAAGAGAATCCAAGACTAGGTGGTTTTGGTGGCCTATTCAAAGATGAAGCTGGAATTTGGGTTTGTAGCTACTATCAATAAATAAATAAACACAACCACAAATGTCATGAGAACAATATTTGTCAAGAGAAGTCTATCCTTGTAACCCTCATTTCCAAATGATTAAGATAGAAAAAGAGAGATGATAGGGATACCTTTTTCAATTCAGCTTCAAGTTCATCTATTTGTTTCTCGAGTCCTGCAACCTCAGTTGCTAATTCCTAGAAATTGACACAGAAACAACTTTCACATTCACCTCATAAATAAATGGAACACCAAATAAATAAATCTTGCATGCTTGAAGCAAGCATGGCTTCACCTCATTTATACCACAGTGTTAAAAGAGATTTTCCTAAGGTGTTTAAAACCTCGTCATATTGCACTTTTCTATAGGCCTTTGAGCTAGTAGTGTGGAGGACTTCCAACTTCTTCTGATTGATCTTATTCTTGCCACATCTCACCTATATGAGGTGCAATAGAAGCATAAATACAATACATAATTTTGAACAATGGATATCAAACAACACTAGGGAAAATGTAAAGGCGGATTCTTGATTATGCCAGTGATATTGACTTGTAGAAAAGTCACCTAAAATAACCAAAAGTGAGCACTACAGCAAAGTTGAACCCAATCAAGTCCTGTTAATTTGAGCACTATAGCAATCTAAATCCCTAATTGTATGAACCCGGCCTATTGGCAAGAATGAGCTTGTTCGATGTTTCGGTAGATTGA
Source organism: Camellia sinensis (assembly GCF_055761805.1). Lineage (NCBI taxonomy): Eukaryota > Viridiplantae > Streptophyta > Magnoliopsida > Ericales > Theaceae > Camellia > Camellia sinensis. The sequence goes on along the minus strand of NC_138966.1, from coordinate 26,679,075 downwards.
GATAGGGATGTGGCAATGTCATGCCAACCCATGGGCGAGTGGAAGATGTTAGAAATCAGGTCGAGTTTCAGACTAGGGTTTGGGTGCCCATGGTGATATTGACTCCTTGCCTTCTGCTGGTTATGGAATTCTTGGTTCCACTAAATGGTTTCAAAGTCAAGTGTCATTCACAGAGTTGCTTCAGTTAGTATTTGAACATTTATTTATTAAGGAAATGCATAATCTCTTTTTTTTTTGGGGGGGGGGGTAATTCTTATATTGTCTTTTGGACATTATCCTTTGCAGAGTTCAATGGAACGCTCCCACAATTCACAAGAAAAAAGGGAATAAGCCAAGAAATCTAATAATTAAGGATTTTAAGATATTGGCAGGCCCAATTTATTGTCCATGGTTTTTCCGCTTTTGTGAATTGTAAAAATCTATTGAGAGTGTGTTTAATTTCAGTTTTCTGAAAATTGTGTTTTGTGTTTTTCATATTTTTCTATTTTTAGTGAATATTTTTAAAATTCTAAGCAATTTTTTTACTTTTTTAGATGCACCTTATTTGGATGTATCTAAATAGTAAAATATTTGTGAAAAAATATTTTAAAAAATAATAAATATACAAAAATACAAAAAATGTATTGAATTTTCGTATTTTTTTTAATTATATTTTTTGGTATTTAATATTTTTTTTAAAGATTTTTTTCACAAATATTATACTTTTAAGTGTATTTATGTTGGGTGTGCCTAAAAATTAAAAAACATTGCTTAAAATATCAAAAAAAAATCATTGAAAACATTAAAATATGAAAAATAAAAAAGTAGAATTTCCTGAAAGCTAGAACCAAACAAGTTGAATCGACAGTATGCATTGACCTTGTGTGGTGGGAGTTGTTTATTTCATGTGTGCAAGAGTGGCATTGATAAATTTTGTTTCCTGATAAAAAAAATAAATAACAGTAAACACAAGGAGGGGAGTTAAGGTGGATCTCGAAAAAATGATGAAGAGCATAATTAATTAGGAGATCATAAAATGACATTGAAATTGTATAAGAATGATGAAATCCATATGCAGCCCTTATTGTTGCTTTTACTATGGGAGTGACTGAAATTAGAGATGTTCTAAAATCGTGATGGAGTTAGCATGGCCTTGGCATTTAAAGAAGTATTTTCTGTAGTTTGTTATTTAGCAGAGGTGTGGATCTCATTAGAGACAAGACAAAATGAAGGGATTATGGTACAGCCATCGTATAGAAGCACCAACACCACACAAATAGCAGAAAAAGAAAAACAAGATCCTAACTAAGCCAAAGTGCTATGTAGCTAAAGGAAGACAGACCTTCAACACAACAGTACACAAAGACTAAAGCCTCAACAGAAGGCAACAACCTGACCAAAACTACCAGCAACCTAGTTGATAAGAGATCCCAAAAAATAAATAAATAAATAAATAAAATAAGATAAAATAAAAAATAAACTACCTCAAACTAGTTATTTTTTAATTCATGGCAAGTTCAAACAAAGGTTGTTGCTTTATTTGTGCTGGAGCAGTGGATTTGGGTGCTTCACTTTTCGAAGCTTTTGCTTGTTTGAGAGTTATCTTTGTTTTGCTGTCAATCTCGCCAACATTTTTGGGCTAAACAATTTATTCTTACTTCTATTATCTCAATGTATATTTTATATTTTGAGTTTAAAAAAAAAAAGTTGATGAAATTTTTTTTTACTCAAATTTAAATAAAAGTTTTATTTAATACGAACAACGCCTATGGACAAACTCAAATTTTTTAAGCATAAATTTGAGTAAAAAATTTACTATGACGAGTGTTAAATTTGAGAGTCGTGAAATAACTTTAAAAAATTTGAGTAAGAATATGAGTCTCCCTTAATTTGAATAAAAATTTAAGTAAAATTCAATTTAATAACTTTGGGTCTGAGAGTATTTTTTTTTACTTAAATTTAAATTTAATATGAGTTTACATTAATGTTGGAAAATAACTAATAAGATACTATGAAAATGACTGAAAAGTAAATAAGCAGAAGTTATAATAAAAAATTAAGAGAGCAAATATCAATACATTAAGGTTTTTAGACACTCAAGTATAATAGAATTCTTTTACAAAGTTAGAAAATATATTTTGGATAAACTATTAATAGGTCCTAATAGTTTGACTTAATTTCAATCAAGTCTTATTGAAAATAACTTTTAATAAAATTGTGACCAACAATAATTTTTTTTTACTATTTTTTGCAAATGTTGTTAAAATTTGACTAGTAGTAGTAGCTTTTTTTTTTTTTTTTTTTTTGTCACAGTTTTCATAAATTGTCCTTAAAACTTACAATTAGTAATATTTTCTGTGACAAATTTTTTAAAATGTCGCTGAAAGTTGAAAATTAGTAATGTCTTTTTGTGACTTTTTTTTAAATTATCGCTAAAACTTGTAATTTGTGACATTTTTTGTGATAAAGTTTTTAAACTGTCATTGAGAATTAACAATTAATCACATTTTTTAATAGTATTTGATGAAAAAGGACATTAATTCTCACAGAATTTATTGAATAATAAGTCACTTATTAAGATTTATACATAAATCACCATATATTTTTAGATAACAATTTAATTTAAAAGAAAAACGTAAAATTTACTAAAAGATCTAAGATTCCTAAATGTATGTTTCCTAATATTTGAGATAACTTTAACCCGCAGAGAATTGAGTAAAAATTAATAAATTCGTTAATTGTTTAATTTATATAACAAGCAACTAATCATAAGTTGTCATATGTCTTGGGATGGAGCAACTCCTACATGATAGGAGGAAACCCAATCCGTTTGATTTAGGAATTGTTTAGAGTGTCATAAATAAGTGTACTTTTTATCTTTTTTTATTTAAAAATTGAGAAAAAAAATATGGATATTTGAGTTAATTTTTTGACTTTTTATGAAAAAATGTGTATTAAAAAATTATATAAATAAGTGTGTAGGAGAAGATAGGGTAGGAGGCCGTACGGATTGGCAGTGGAGTTGGCTGGTTGAGTAGATGAGAAAATATTGTCTCCTTCTCGGGCTTTGATTGGATGGTATTGTTTGGCCCGTGGGGGCCCACCACAGGTCCTTTTTTCTAATCGGAACCGTTCAATGTGTAGAACTCGTCGAGTACTATACATGGGTAAAAAATCAAATTGATTGGATGTCGACAGCTATCTGATCGTGCTAGTTTTTTTTTTGTTAATTGTTAACTATAACACCATCCATTTTTATAAAAAAAATGATTTGATCATATAGTTAGCGATATCTGATAGACGTGATTTTTTACAGGAATATAGCACTAGATGAGTTCTATATATGTAACGGTTCAGATTATCAAAACAGGACCCATGGGGCCCCCCACGGGCCCAATTTCACCATCCAATTTAGTGAATATACACATGGAAATTTGTTTTTTTTTTCCTTTCACTGATTAGTTCATCACGTCACTACCTAGATTGGGCCAAAAAGTTGATTTGTATTAATATTTGTATATTAATTTTTTAATATTTTTTTTGGTGAATAGTGATAACTTTTTAACTTTTTTGGTAACTTTTTGATATTTTGACTTTTTCTAAGGTTCCCAAACCAGCCTTTAGTTTTGAATAGAATTTTGAATGTGATGTTGTATTTTGAAAAGAGAAAACTTGTATCCTTTTGAGCTTTGAAAATAATTTTGAGTTGTATTTGAAGTTATTTTGGATTTATTTTTTTAAAATATTTAAAAAAATTAATTTGATTCTTTTAGGGTAAATATTTTTTATTGTAAATATTTGTTTATTTTTTTAATGTTCGCTGTATTGACTACATTTGTGTACTGTATTTTTTTTAATAAATATTTTAAGTATTTTATTTTATTTTAAAATATTTTAATTTTTTTATATATTTTAAAAAAATTATTTAAAATTAAATATATATTTTTTTAATTTAATATATTTGAATCATAACAAATTATTTGGCCAATAATTTAAAAAATAAGAAAATAGTTTTTTGGAAAAAATGTAAAAAAAAAAAATATTTTTCTTCAAAAATAAAAATATTTTTTTTTCAAAAGAATAAAACTACTTTTTTTTTAAAGAACAAAATTTTTAAAAAAATGATTTTTTTTTTTTTTTGTTAATAGAGTTTTGAAAAGAGTTTGATTATGAATTTTAAAAAAGTTTTTGAATTGAGTATTGAAAATTTTGTTTGATTATAAATTTTAGGACAAATTACATGCACTCCCTTAAGCTTTAACTAAATTATAGGGAAATTACATCCGATGCAACCAATGTCGGTGACGGAGATAGTAAATTGACTAAAATGCCCTTAACTGTGTTATGTAGAGAAATGATAATATTTGGCTGATATATCATGCTAAGTTAATCAACAGATTGCTCAGGCCTCGTTTGAGAATAAACTTTTTTTAGTAACTTTTTGAGTTTTTGGCTAAAATATGATGTAAAAAAACCTAGTATGTTTGGGATGAATTTTTAATTTTTCACAAAAAAATATGCAAAAAAAAAAAGAGAAAATAGAATCTTTAACTTTTTGGTATAGATTATTGGTTTTTTAATTTTTTTTAGTAACTTTTTGACTTTTTACCTAAAAAAATCACTTGCCAAACGAGCTCTCAAGACTTGTTTTAGAAATTAAAATAAATATTTGATGCAATATTTAGATTGCATTTGGTAAAGTTTTATAAATATGATTTGAGAATAGAGTTGTATTTTAAGTTTGTGAGTTTTGGAATTACAATTTGAGTATAGAAAATTTGTTTGGTAAAAGAGTTTTGAAAAGAGTTTTGAATTGAGTGGGAAATTTTTGATGTGACATATGATATTTGATACAAAAACTTACAACTTATAACCAAACATACAACTCAAAATTCTATTAAGGCACATAAAAAAATTTAAAAAATTCGAAAAATATTTTTTTTGAATATATAAAAATTAACATATCGATTGTAAAAAATAAAATAAAATAAAATATTGCATTGTTCCGGTCAACCGGCCGAACGACCGGTTAGCCAAAATATATTTCATATTTTTAAATCACTATGAACGGAGTTTTTTATATTTTATTTTAATAATTAATGACTTTATATTATACAAAAAATCAATTACTAACTATTACATATAAGATAAACAATAACAAAAGTAAGAGAATAAATAAAAGTCTAAATATATATATATATATATATTAATCAAGCCAAATAGATAATGACCACACTTATTATTATTATTATTATTATTATTATCAAACAATATATAGATAGACACACACAAACAAAATGGTTCAGTGATAGCTGCTGAATAGAATAGTATAGGTCATACAGCTTCAACAAATCAATAACATGTTCTTCATCTTCCCTCTTCTCTTTCTCTATGTCTTGCTCCTCCATCTTTCCTCTTCTCTCTCTATCTCTCTTCCTCCATTTTCAATTTTTTTTTCTTTTTTCAAAAAAAACAATTCGGAACCGTTACATAACGGTGCGTAACAAGTCGTTACGGCACCGTTACGACCATTATAGCAGCTGCTACGGCTGACACACCTGTGAATCTCAATCACACTGCAAAAGCAGCCATAACGGGTGGCGGTAACCACCACAACCGTTACGTAACAGTTACGGCCACTTTTTAAAACCTTAGTTCTACCCCACTGCTGGGAATTGTTCAAATTCAACATAGGGTACGTGATTCACCCACATGGTTTATGGACTTGGTTTGAGTGTAAAAGGTATGCTTGAATCTATTTATTTCTGTTGTAAAAGGTATGTAAAAAATGGCAACTTGGATTAAAACTAACAAAATGCGAATTTTTGAGTGTGCCGTTGTAGGTGAAGCTGTATAATGTTCCTTTGAAGCTTTGAACTGAAGAAGGTTTGGGTTACATTGCTAGCATCATGGGAACTCCTCTTTATTTGGATGAGCCTATGTTCAAGAGAAGCAGACTTACGTTTACGAGAATATGTATTGAAGTGCCAGCAAATAAAGAGATCCCTAAGTCTTTCAAAATAAATCTTGGTTATGGTGACCCATATGAGATTCAAGTTGAGGTTCCACAGAAACCTCAAAGGTGTGATGGTTGTAAGACTCATACCACTAATTTGTGTCCTCAGAAGCCAAAGACCTTGAACCCTCTATCTTCCAAACAAGAGTGGAGAGTCAAGGAGACTAACATACAAGTTCCAACCAAATGGGAAGTAGTGAAGAAAAAAAGGAGAGATGGTGGGCAAGGTTCAACGACAGTGATAAACAAAGAGGGAGAGACGCAACGTTTCAGCCCATCAACATCTAATGCTTTTGATGTCCTTGAATCATGTGATATGGGAGAGTTGAGAAATGGAGAATTAAATCAAGAATTGTTGTGTCAAACAAAGAGCCTACAAAGTAGAGGGGGTCCATCTCCAAGTGATCCCATTAATGAGGAGACTACAAAGGAGGATAACAGAAGAAAACTTAAAGCGAAACTTCATTACTTGAAGAGTGCTAGAGGGAAATTTTGAATCATTTGTTGTGTTTGGTCGTCTATAGGCTTAGTTTGTTTTTTTTTAGGGAGTAGTTTATTTCTTTGTTTATGTTTGTTCTCCCTATAAAGGATGTGTATTGAATTTCATTGTATATCTATCTTTTTTTGTTATAATATGACTTACTTATCCAAATTTTTTATTTATTCATTTCTGTTGTGTATTATTTATGTTTTTCCTACAAGACCAAAATCCAATTGAACATGAATCCTTGCCTTCTGCTAGTTATGGAATTCTTGGTTCCACTAAATGGTTTGAAACTCAAGTGTCATTTACAGAGTTGCTTCAGGTAATATTTGAACATTTATTTATTAAGGAAATGCATAATCTCTTTTTTTGGGGGTAATTCTTATATTGTCTTTTGGACATTATGCTTTGCAGAGTTCAATAGAACGCTCCAACAATTCACAAGGAAAAAGGGAATGGGAAATGCTAGGTTTCATGAAGAATTTTCATGAAAATTATCATGAAAACCATCTGCACCGTTAGATCAGGTATGCGTCTCATGATCCAACGGTGCAGATGGTTTTCATGACAATTTTCATGAAACATAGCAGGACCCAAAGGGAATAAGCCAAGAAATTTAATTATTAAGGATTTTAAGATATTGGCAGGCCCAATTTATTGTCCATGGTTTTTCAATTTTTGTGGATTGTAAAAATCAATTCAGAGTGTGTTTGGTTTCAGTTTTTTGAAAATTATATTTTTTGTTTTTCGTATTTTTCTATTTTTAGTGAATATTTTTAAAATTTTAAGCAAATTTTTTTACTTTTTTAGATGCCACTTACTTGAATATATCTAAATAGTAAAATATTTGTGAAAAAATAATAAATACACAAAAATACAAAAAATGTATTGAATTTTAGTATTTTTTTTATTTATATTTTTTGGTATTTAATGTACTTTTTAAAGATTTTTTTTTCACAAATATTATACTTTTAAGTGTATTTATGTTAAGTGTGTCTAAAAATTTAAAAACATTGCTTAAAATATTTAAAAAAATTCATTGAAAATATTAAAATATGAAAAATAAAAAAGTAGAATTTTTTGAAAATTATTTTTTGAAAGCCAGAACCAAACAAGTTTAATCAACAGTACGCATTGACCTTGTGTGCTGGGACTTGTTTATTTCATGTGTGCAAGAGTGACATTGTTATTTGTTGCACTTCATTTTGGTACTCTGCTTTTTATTTTATGTGTGCAAGAGTGGCATTGATAAATTTTGTTTCCTGATAAAAAAATAAATTACAGTAAATACAAGGAGGGGAGTTAAGGTGGATTGACGAAGAGCATAATTAATTAGGAGATCATAAAATGACATTGAAATTGTATAAGAATGATGAAATCCATATGCAACCCTTATTGTTGCTTTTACTATGAGAGTGGCGGTCTCAATCAGGCCTCTTTCTGTAGTTTGTTATTTAGCAGAGGTGTGGATCTCATTAGAGATTAGACAAAATGAAGGGATTATGGTACAACCATCATATAGAAGCACCAACACCACACAAATAGCAGAAAAAGAAAAACAAGATCCTAAGCCAAAGTGCTATGTAGCTAAAGGAAGAGAGACCTTCAACACAACAGTACACAAAGACTAAGCCTCAAAAGAAGACAACAACCTGACCAAAACTATCAGCAACCTAATTGATAAGAGATTTCAAAAAAAAATAAAAAAATAAAAATAAAATAAACTACCTCAAATTAGTTATTTTTTAATTCATGGCAAGTTCAAACAAAGGTTGTTGCTTTATTTGTGCTGGTTCAGTGGATTTGGGTGCTTCACTTTTCGAAGCTTTTGCTTGTTTGAGAGTTATCTTTGTTTTGCTGTCAATCTCGCCAACATTTTTGGGCTAAACAATTTATTCTTACTTCTATTATCTCAATGTATATTTTATATTTTGAGTTTAAAAAAAAAAAGTTGATGAAATTTTTTTTTACTCAAATTTAAATAAAAGTTTTATTTAATACGAACAACGCCTATGGACAAACTCAAATTTTTTAAGCATAAATTTGAGTAAAAAATTTACTATGACGAGTGTTAAATTTGAGAGTCGTGAAATAACTTTAAAAAATTTGAGTAAGAATATGAGTCTCCCTTAATTTGAATAAAAATTTAAGTAAAATTCAATTTAATAACTTTGGGTCTGAGAGTATTTTTTTTTACTTAAATTTAAATTTAATATGAGTTTACATTAATGTTGGAAAATAACTAATAAGATACTATGAAAATGACTGAAAAGTAAATAAGCAGAAGTTATAATAAAAAATTTTTAAAAAAAATTAAGAGAGCAAATATCAATACATTAAGGTTTTTAGACAACCAAGTATAATAGAATTCTTTTACAAAGTTATAAAATATATTGGGGGTAAACTATTAATAGGTCCTAATAGTTTGACTTAATTCAAATTAAGTCTTATTGAAAATAAGTTTTAATAAAATTGTGACCAACAATAATTTTTTTTGACGATTTTTTGCAAATGTTGTTAAAATTTGACTATTAGTAACCCTTTTTTTTTTTTGCCACGGTTTTTATAAATTGTCCTTAAAACTTACAATTAGTAATGTTTTCTGTGACAAATTTTTTAAACTGCTGCTGAAAGTTGAAATTAGTAATGTCTTGTTGTGACGATTTTTTTAAATTGTCGCTAAAACTTGTAATTGGTGAAATTTTTTGTGATAAAGTTTTTAAACTGTCATTAAAAATTAACAATTAATCACATTCTTTTAATAGTATTTGATAAAAAAGGCCATTAATTCTCACAGAATTTATTGAATAATAAGTACACTTATTAAGACTTATACATAAATTCACTATATATTTTTAGATAACAATTTAATTTAAAAGAAAAACATAAAGTTTCCTAAAAGATCTAAGATTCCTAAATATATGTTTCTTAAGCTTCGTTTAAGAAGTGGGTTGATTTTTTTACTTTTTGACTTTTTTGACTATTTTAGGCTGGGTTAAAAAGCTTAGTTTAGGAAGAGTTTTTTTGCTTTTTTATTTTTTTGACTTTTTTTGTAAGAAAAGAGTGTAATGATTATGGGTTGGATATGATGTTTTGTTTGTTGTGACTAAAATAGTCTATTTTCTCTTTTATGACTAAAATAACCAAAAAAACCCATAAACCAACTTATCAAACAAAGGCTTTTGATTTGAGATAACTTTAACCCCTATAGAATTGAGTAAGAATTAGTAAATTCGTTAATTGTTTAATTTATATAGTAAGCAACTAATCATAAGTTGTCATATCGCTTGAGATGGAGCAACTCCCACATAATAGGAGGAAATTGAATCCGTTTGATTTAGGCTCTTTTTGGGGGAGTGGGTTATAATCCACTTCTCAGTTTATAACCACTTCCTCTCTAAAAAAAAAATTACTTATAAGCAGCTTTTAAACAAAAAGTTAATTATAACCATCTTTCCAAAATAGCCTTTAGTTTTTGAATAAAATTTTGAGTGTGCAGTTATATTTCGAAAAGAGAAAACTTGTGTGCTTTTGAGCTTTGAAAATAATCTTGAGTTGTATTTTAAGTTATTTTTTTCAAATATTTAAAAAAATTAATTTGATTTTTTTAGGGTAAATATTTTTTATTGTAAATATTTGTTTATTTTTTTAATGTTCGCTGTATTTACTACATTTGTGTGCTATATTTTTTTTAATAAATATTTTAAGTATTTTATTTTATTTTTAAATATTTTAATTTTTTTTTTATATATTTAAAAAAAATTATTTAAAATTGAATATATATTTTTTTAATTTAATATATTTGAATCATAACAAATTATTTGGCCAATAATTTAAAAAATAAGAAAATATTTTTCTGGAAAAATGTCAAAAATAAAAAATATTTTTCTTCAAAAATAAAATATTTTTTTTTCAAAAGAATAAAACTAAAAAATATTTTTAAAGAACAAAATTTTAAAAAAAAAATTTGATTTTTTTTTTTTTTTGTTAAATAGAGTTTTGAAAAGAGTTTGATTATAAATTTTAAATTTTTTTTTGAATTGAGTATTGAAAATTTTGTTTGATTATAAATTTTAGAACAAATTACATGCACTCCCTTGAGCTTTAACTAAATTATAGATTTTTTGAAGTTTCAAAAATTACATCCCACTCCATTACAACTAATGCCGTTGACGGAGATTGTAAATTGACTAAAATGCCTTTTATTGTGTTTTGTAGAGAAATGATAATATTTGGTTGATATATCATGGTAAGTCAATCAATAGATTGCTCATGCTTCGTTTGAGAACAAACTTTTCTAATAATTTTTTGATTTTTTGGCTAAAATATGATGTAAAAAAAATTAGTATGTTTATAATAAATTTTTAATTTTTTACAAAAAGATGTGCAAAAAAGAAAAAGAAAAAAGTGAATATTTGACTTTTTGATGTAGATTATTGACTTTTTAGACCTATTTTGGAAAGTGGGTTAAAAGTCACTTCCCAGCTTTTAAGTCACTTCTATCTCTCACAAAAAAGTCAAAAAAAAAATAATAAATAACTTTTAACCATTTTTTCAAAACATTCTTTAATTTTTTTAGTAATTTTTTGACTTTTTATCTAAAAAAATCACTTAGCAAACAAGATCTCAGCACTTGCATCAGGAATTAAAATAGATATTTGATGTAATATTTAATTTTTTAAACTCACAACATATAATACTATCATTTTAAATAAAATTAAAAATTATATATATATATATATATATATTATTTCCTCCATGCAATGCAGGTATGATTTGTTGGAGTAGTACTACCAGCTTCTCACTATTTGCAATGAATATAGGAAGGAAAATGTTTTGGAGTTTTAATTTTTGAGTTATAATGAGTTGGTAGTGGGATTTATCCATAGTGATGTAATGTTTTGGTCTTGATTTGTTTTTATTTTATTTTTTTTATTCATTATCATGTTATTAGTGTTCAATTAAAACATCAAAATTAATGACCTGAATCATTGTTGATATAAAAAATAAGAAAAATGATTGAGGGCCCGAAATGGCTTGGCTCGAATGTGGCTCGAATTTTTTTTTTTTTTTTTTTTTTTCCTGCCATTTTCGACGCAGAGGAAGCGGAGGAAGAGAGAGAGGGAGAGGGAGAGAAAGAGGGAGAGGGAGAGGGAGAGGGAGAGGGGTCGCCGCCGTCTCCGATCCGTCGCCGATCGCCGCGTCTCCGCCTCCGTCGCCTCCGCCATGCCTCTGCTCGCCATGCCTCTGCTCGTCGCCTCAGCCATCGCCGATCGCCGCCTCTGCCATCGCCGATCGCCGCGCCCCCCGCCTCCGCCTCCAGCCCATTTTTTAGGCCCCCTCCAGTCCCCCTCCTCCCCCTCCCCCTCCCCCTCCTCCGTCTTCGTCTCCCCCTCCCCCTCTCCGTCTTCGTCTCCTTCTTCTGCTGGAAAAAAAAAAAAAAAATAAATTAAAACCACGAAACGACGTCGTTTCGTGGTTTAGGGGCATTCGGGGCGGAGGAATTCGGGCCCTGTAGCATTGTTGAAAAAATAAAAAACAATCATTTTATTTGGATACATGAGGCAGATAGGCGGCGTTACAGAGGTGATGGGCGACCAACTTAGACTCGGACCCACTTACTTTTTCCCCTCTCTCAGCTTAAAAAAGAAACAAAAACGAAAAAAAAAAAAAACACGCCATTGCTATTGGTTTTGCTGTTTCAAAATTGTGCATATGTATGTATATATCAGCTTTTTCGTGTGCAGTGAACCTTACCATCACAGGGAGAAGATGATCTATGCCACACTCATGCCCCACCTTTTCCCTCGTCTCACCCTCATCTCTTTCCACTATTCACTCCCACTGTCGAGATTCCTACACCGCAGCATCTTCAACCTCCGACTACAGTGCACGAATATAGTAATACAGCGCACATTAAAAAAAAAAAAAAAAAAAGTAATCTCCACTATCACCATTAGAGAGAGAACACGTCAAAAAGAGAAACTATTGAGTTAATATGGTAGAAGCTGCTAAGCATCACCCCCAAAGCGTTAGGTTGTACCAAGCTCATTCAATAGCTCAAAAAAGACAACAACCTGGCCAAAACTACCAGCAACCTAGTTGATAAGAGATTTCAAAAAAATAAAAATAAATAAATAAATAAATAAAATAAAATAAAAAATAAACTACCCAAATTAGTTATTTTTTAATTCATGGCAAGTTCAAACAATGGTTGTTGCTATTTGTGCTGGTGCAGTGGATTTGGGTGCTTCACTTTTCGAAGCTTTTGCATGTTTGTGAGTTATCTTTGTTTTGCTGTCAATCTCGCCAACATTTTTGGGCTAAACAATTAGGGCTGAGCAAGGATTCGTAATTCGATCCAGTTCAGTCTAATCTGATAGGTTTGGATTGATTTTTTGAATCCGTTGTTCGCTTTCAGATTAAAAAATTAAAAATTCGTAGTACACGGATTGGTTCCGGATTGAACCCCACAGTTCCGAATTGGAACCGATCCGGACCGTATACAAATAGTATATATTTTTATTATACATCCTCCCCATAGTATCTTCTCTTATTCTATATAAAATCTAAACTCAAACCTAAAACCGTATAATATCTTCTTTTATTACTTTTGTTTGTTAGTTTTTAGTTTAATTTGTAATGGTCTAAATACTTATGGTGAAACTAGTTTACTTATGGTTGTTTAAATTCTAGCACAGTATGTCGCTATTATAGAAATAGATGTTGCTATTGTGGAACTAATATAGCGCTATGTTTATATTTTTATGAAATTAAAATGTTATATATATTTTTTGTTATTTAATTATGTGAATCCGTGGTCCTAAACCGATCCAATCCGTATTTAAATGGATTGGTTCGGATTGGTTCCATGATTTAAACGGATTGGATTGGTTCCAATTTTTCAGGAACCGTAAATAACGGATTGGTCCTAGTTTTACCCCAATCCGGTCCAATCCGAACCATGCTCACCCCTATAAACAATTTATTGTTACTTCTATTATCTCAATGTATATTTTATGTGGGGATGTATTTTCTCTATACCAACGCGTGGCATGGTGACGCCGACGTGTCAGCCGAGGTGCCACGTGTCCTGGTAGTTAAGCCGAGATAAGCTCGGAGAAGCCGAGGTTATTTCCTAAGATATCGGAATCCGAGATAAGGGACAAGAGTCCTAAGACGAAGAGGGGACTTAACCAAGATAAGGATAAAGCTCTTAGGGAGTTTATCTTTATCTCTTAAAGAATCCAAAGTAAACATTGATATGAAGTTCATAAAAGTCATACTTCTAGTGGGACTTGGATTGAGTATATTATAAAAGAGAGGCACCCCCATGGGTCTAAGGTATGCAATTTATGTTTTGAGTATTCAGTTCAGCACTTGATTATCTTTGAGAGATATACTGACTTGATCGTCGGAGTGCCCCCGGGTGGAAGAACCACCACCGGAGCCTTTTCTTTCTGTTACAAGTTGCTGAAGCCATCTATTCTGCCTGTGCTCTCCAGTTGATCACTAAGCACGCAGTGTGGTCAGATTTTCACCCACACAATTTGGCGCCGTCTGTGGGAACGAAGGAAGAATAGATGGCCAGTAACGAACAGCAGGAAAATATTGGGGATGGCGCTCCCACCGGGAGTGGCAGACCAATTGACCTTGACATTGAAGGAGACAACCACAATACAGAAGCCCGTGACCAGGGTCACAGAGAAAACGACGTCAACCTGGAAGGCGACACGACAAAAAGAACAAACCAAGGAAAGTACTACAATGAAGATAACCTCCAGGTATGGAGGGACAGGTGCCTACGGAGGGATGAGGAAGTAAAAGAATTGGCGAACAAGTTGGCAGACCTTCAGTCAGGCGTCAACTTCATGATGCAAAATAATGTAATGCAGCCACCATACCCGCTGCAAGATACGCCGATACCAGCAACCAACACCCAAAAGGGCGGACGAAAAACAATCCCCGAGGTCCCTCAGCATACCAGGAGCGGAAGGCATTCTCACCGGCCTTCCAGGGAAGCCGGACGGGAGAAGCCGAGGCAAGAAGAGTCCCGAAGGACGCACCACATGAAGAATCCAGAGCCCAAAGAACATCGACATGTTCAGGGGCAAGTACTCCACTTTGACACAACCCATGAAGAAAGATCCAAATGGACCCACCTCGAGGCCGAAAGCAGTGTACCAAAAAGACTAAAATCCAAAGACAGCCGAGCTCCAGGAAGGAGCAAAGAAGACCTGATGGACTACCTCAAAAGGAGGCAGCAGAATGCCGAAGCCGAGGTAAAATCCCCAGTAAAACCGAAGGCAGCCTTCTCGGTGGAACTGGACAAATTCGAACCACCCAAGAGATTCAGTATGCCGAGGTTTCAAATCTATGATGGTAAATCAGATCCAAACTTTCACGTTGGACTATACCTGAATTCAATGGCATTATATAGCGGAAACGAGCCGTTGCTCTGCAAAGTATTCCCCTCATCCTTTAGGGAAATTGCATCTGATTGGTTCCATAAGTTACCAAAAGGAAGCATAAAGACATGGGAAGGCCTGGCCGAGATGTTTGTGGCCAGGTTCGTGACCAACAAGCTGCAACCCCTGAGGGTTGATGCTTTGATGGCACTAAGAATCACCAAGGAAGAAGGCCTTAGGGCCTATGCGAAGAGGTACTACGAGGTGTTCAACCGAATACCCGAATGCAACCAGGAAGTAGCAGTCGTGTCTTTCAAGAACGGTCTGAAAGATGACTGCCCACTACGGAAGTCTTTGGCAAAAACATTGCCAAAAAGCATGGAAGAACTCATGGAAAGAATTGAGAAGTACGCCAGAGCCGAGAAAGATACATCGGGAAACAAAGAGGTAAAGCAAGAAAAGGGCAATGGCTCGCCGAAGCGAGGCCGAGGCAACAATGGGCTGACCAAACAAGAAACAGAGCTGAGAAATAAACAAGCGGTAACAACGGTATTCCGGATCCCAATCCATAAAGTCTTAGATCAGATTCAAAATCAACCTTATTTCAGGGCTCCGGCAAGAGCACCAGGGGAATTCATGGGAAGGAACGTCGGTAGACGTTGTGCCTACCACAATGAAGAAGGGCACCCAACTCAAGGCTGCAGAGCCTTGAAAGCACACTTGGAGGACCTGGTAAGACAAGGCCTTCTGAGGGACCTGGTCGATGAGGCCAGGACAAGGGAAGAACAGGCAAGGTTGCCTCAAGCACCAGCAGCACCGCCTCCACCAGCACAACTACCACAAGCAGGAGGGCCAAGGGTGGTTAATGTGATCCACTCAAGGGTCAACGAAAACGAAGTCAGAGGAGAAACCCAGAGGGTAAGACATTTACAGCAAATCTACCAAGTCGGGGAGAAGAGACATCGGCCGGAAGAATGCCAAGGGCCGATGATAGCCTTCACTGAAGCCGACCTAGAATGGGTCCAACATCCGCATAATGATGCCTTGGTAGTATCCCTCCAGGTTGGGGAATGCCAAGTGAAGCGCATCCTAATAGATCAAGGCAGCTCCTGTGACATCATGTATGTCAGATGTTACAAGGAGCTGGGCCTTCACCCTGATGACTTAGAACAATCCAGCGGCCCGATGGTCGGCTTTAATGGAACGCCGACATGGCCACTAGGCGCAACAAGCTTGGAGGTACAAGCCAGCACTAAGAAGATCCAGACGGAATTCCTGGTAATTGACACGCCCTCACCATACAACATCATCTTGGGAAGGCCGTGGTTGCATACAATGGGGGCAGTTCCCTCAACGTTGCATCAACTACTGCGGTTCCCAACGGAGCATGGGATTGAAGAAGTCAGAGGGGACCAACTGCAAGCAAAAAATTGCTCCATGACGGCAATGAAATCCATCTGTAGTATAAGGGAGCCAAGGAACGCAGAAGTTGAAGAGGAGGACATAGAGGTCCTAGAAGACGTCGGGAAGGAACCAGCCGAAAAGAGCGAAGAGGCGCTAAAAAAAGTTTTCGTCCAGGACGACGAAGAGCGTTTCTTTCTTCTCGGCTCAGGCTTAGCTGGAGAAGAAGAGAAAGAACTGGAGGATTTCTTAAGGGCAAACATAGAGGTGTTCGCCTGGACACCCTATGAAATGCCAGGCATTGACCCCGAGGTCACTTGCCACAAACTGAATGTCGACAGATCGGCAAAACCTGTGATTCAACGAGCCAGAAGGCCGACGTTAATGCACGTCGAAGCAGTAGAAGAAGAGGTAGACAGACTCCTGGAGGCCGGGGCCATCCGAGAAGTTCAGTACCCAACATGGCTGTCCAACACAGTAGTAGTAAAGAAAAAGAATGGCAAATGGAGGGTTTGTGTAGACTTTACCAGCCTCAACAAAGCCTGTCCCAAAGACAGCTTTCCTCTGCCCAAAATCGACCAACTGGTAGATGCTACTTCGGGACATGAAAGGATGAGTTTTCTAGATGCATACAGAGGGTACCACCAGATTGCCATGTACCCTCCAGACGAGGAGAAGACCGCGTTCATCACACCTAAAGGCTTGTACTGTTACAAGGTAATGCCTTTTGGGTTAAAAAACGCATGAGCAACCTATCAGAGGTTAGTAACAAAGATGTTTAAACACCTGATTGGCAAAACAGTAGAAGTTTACATCGATGACATGGTCGTAAAGACCAAGGAATCAAAAGGTCATCTTGCCGACCTAAAAGAGGTCTTTGACATACTCAAAAGATATCGACTCCGACTCAACGCCTCGAAATGCGCCTTTGGGGTTGGATCAGGTAAATTTCTAGGATATCTGGTAACAAGAAAGGGCATCGAGGCCAGCCCAGACCAAATCAAGGCCATCCTGGAACTACAGAGTCCGACATCGGCAAAGCAAGTTCAAATACTTACTGGGAGGGCCGCAGCCCTAAACAGATTCGTCAGCAGGAGCTCAGACAAGTGCAGATCCTTCTTCAACCTGGTGAAAAAAGCCACGGACTTCCTATGGACAGAAGAATGTGAGGCCGCCCAAACCGACCTAAAAAAGTACTTGACCACAACTCCGGTTCTTTCCAACCCAGTACCAGGGGAGGAACTGTTTTTGTACTTAGCAGTCTCAGAACACGCAGTCAGTGCAGTACTAATCCGAGAGGAAAAAGGAGAACAAAAGGCTGTTTATTATGTAAGTAAAACTTTGGCCGACGCAGAAACAAGATACCTACCCCTGGAAAAATTAATGCTGGCCTTAATAATGGCTTCAAAGAAATTGAGCCATTACTTTCAGGCACACAAGATTGTGGTCCTAACAGAGCACCCACTGAAGTCCTTGTTGCAACAAGGAGACTTAACAGGAAGGATAGCAAAATGGGCAGTAAACCTGGGCCAGTTTGACATGGAGTTTAGGCCGAGAACAGCAATAAAGGGCCAAGTTTTGGCCGACTTCGTCGCAGAACTCACACCTGAAGCCATCACACATCGGGCTTCGCTGAGCCAAAATGAGCATCGTCCCAATAAGTGAAAGGAATCCCAGCCAAAAAAGCAAGAAAAGGAGAAGCTCAGACCCTGCAGCATCTACATTGGGGATTCATTCAGACTATTCGTCGACGGCAGTTCAAATCGCCAGGGAGCAGGGGCAGGAGTACTGATGATATCTCCAGATGGAGAAATAGTAGAACAGTCCATCCGTTTGGGGTTCAGAGCCTCAAACAATGAAGCAGAATATGAAGCATTGATTGCAGGGCTAAAGCTAGCAGCAGCAGCAGAAGCAGATGAGGTAATTGTTTTTTGTGATTCACAACTCATTGTTAACCAGTCAACAGGAGAATTTGCAGCCAGGGACGAAAGAATGTCGGCATATGCAAAGGAAGTCATCAGATTAGCAGCCCTATTTCAGAACTGCAGATTACTCCAAGTTAGCCGAGATGACAACACTCACGCTGACGCGTTGGCTAACCTGGCCAGTTCAATCCAAACTGGAAAAACAAGGACAATCATGATCGACTACATGTCGGCCCCGAGCATAGATAAACAGAGCACCGAACAAAAAGCAATGTGCGTGAACTTAGGACCGAGCTGGATGGATGCAATCATTGCATTCCTAAAAGAGGGGAAGCTGCCAGAGGACCATAAAGAAGCACATAAAATTAGACTGAAGTCAGCCAGATTCAGTCTAACAGCAGAAGGTCATCTCTACAGGCGGTCCTTCACTGGACCACTTTTAAGGTGCGTACACCCTTTACAGGTTGAAGATTTTCTCTACGAGATTCATGAAGGAATTTGTGGAAGCCATGCTGGGGGCAGATCGTTAGCCCACAGGGCTATTACCCAGGGGTATTGGTGGCCCTACATGCAAAAAGATGCCGAAGCCTATGTAAAGAAGTGTGAACAATGTCAAAGGTTTGCACCTTTGATACATCAGCCAGCTGCCGACCTGAACCTAGTATCCAGCCCTTGGCCGTTTGCCCAATGGGGCATGGATCTGGTTGGACAACTTCCCCAGGCAACTGGGCAGAGAAAATACTTGCTGGTAGCAACAGACTACTTTACAAAATGGATAGAGGCAGAACCTCTTGCCAAAATCCGAGATGTGGACGTCAAGAACTTTATATGGAGAAACATTATCACCAGATTCGGGATTCCAAGAGCAATAGTTGCCGACAACGGAACACAGTTCGACAGCAAACTTATCAAAAACTTTTGTGCAAAATTCAAAATCAAGAATTATTTCTCAACACCAAGTTTTCCTCAAAGCAATGGGCAAGCAGAGGCATCCAACAAAGTAATCCTGGACGGAATAAAGAAGAGACTACAGGCAGCAAAAGGAAAATGGGTAGATGAGTTGCCCAACATGCTTTGGGCATATCGGACTACACCGAGAAGATCAATAGGAGAATCCCCCTTTGCCATGGCTTATGGCACAGAAGCAGTCATCCCATTGGAGATCGGCATCCCGGGGATCAGGACCCAGGGAGTAGAGAATGGCACCAATAACGTACTCTTAGCCCGAGATCTGGATTTATTGGAAGAACGAAGAGAGAGAGCTGCAATTCAGCTTGCAGTATACCAACAACAGCTTGCCAGAGCTTACAACAAGAAGGTCAATCCAAGAGATTTTCAAGTCGGCGACCTCGTCCTGAGAAAAGTCGTCGGGAACAAGAAGGATCCCAGGGAAGGCAAGCTTGGCCCAAACTGGGAAGGACCTTACAAAATTACTTCAGTATTAGGCAATGGAGCTTATCGGCTTGAGGACAATGAGGGCAAAGCATTGCCCAGACCTTGGAATACTTGTAATTTGAAATTTTTCTATCATTAGATATACATCATTGTTTGGCCGATATCATCAATAAAGTCTTTTCAGAATCCTTTCAACACGTATGATTGATAAAGTTATGCATTGATGTTTGTTGAAGACATAATTAATGTGAACCCAAGTCAAACTCAGGCAAAGCTAAGCCGAGATTATTCCTTAATTCACTTGTTGAAATTTGTAGCAATTTACAAGTTGGAATTAAGTTGATTCCTTATCTTCACTTGTTGAAATTTGTAGCAATTTACAAGTTGAAGTTAAGCCGAGATTATTCCTTAGTTCACTTGTTAAAATTTGTAGCAATTTACAAGTTGAAATTAAGCTGATTCCTTATCTTCACTTGTTAAAATTTGTAGCAATTTACAAGTTGAAGTTAAGCCGAGATTATTCCTTAATTCACTTGTTGAAATTTGTAGCAATTTACAAGTTGGAATTAAGCTGATTCCTTATCTTCACTTGTTGAAATTTGTAGCAATTTACAAGTTGAAGTTAAGCCGAGATTATTCCTTAATTCACTTGTTGAAATTTGTAGCAATTTACAAGTTGGAGTTAAGCCGAGATTATTCCTTAATTCACTTGTTGAAATTTGTAGCAATTTACAAGTTGGAATTAAGCTGATTCCTTATCTTCAATTGTTGAAATTTGTAGCAATTTACAAGTTGAAAATAAGCCGAGGTTATTGCTTAAGTTCTCATAGCAATATATGGGTTGCTTAAACCCTAGTGAAGATGCTTAACACTTGTTGAAATTTGTAGCAATTTACAAGTTTATGTTAAGCCAACATATGATCACCCGCTGAGGTATACAGAAAGTTACAGGTTAAAGTAAAGGCTAAGTATATTATTCACTACTTGTTGAAATTTGTAGCAATTTACAAGTAGGATAGACTAAGATTACCATTTAATAGTTGATGAAACTTATGAAAAGCTTGCAGGTTAGTATCTTGCTGAAGTAAAAGTTTTGTAGTCCTACCCGAGGTATGTAACCCCGAGAAGATTGCACAAAGGAAGCAACATGAAGAAGCATACCAAAAATTTCTAAGTACAAGTCTATGCAGAAAGCAGTCAACAGAACATCACAAGATTAAAAACGTCTGTAAAAAGAACAGTTGCAGTTACATATTGAAAGGGGTACGTCGGCCATAAAAAGAGGTTTTGCATCGTCCAGAAATTAAAAGATTACAAAAGTGCAAAGTACAGAAAGACAAGGAACAGAGTACAAAAGACAATTTTTTCAAGATTCTTCAGTGTTAGCCGCTGCAGGAACTGGAACCTCGGTCGATTCTGATGGAACCTCGTCGGCCACTTTTTCCGCTTGTATCTCGGCATCAATCTCTGCTAGTGTATTCTCCACACTTCTTTCTACCAAGAGAAGATTCGACGATAGCTGCCCAGTGGCAGTCTCCTTGGGTGCCCCCTCAACCTCATCACCCTCCTCATCCAAAGTTAAGTCCATAACCTGCTCAGCAGGAGGAAGGGACTTGGCTTCGGCAGCATCCTTGGGTTTTCTCACCAAGGCCTCACCATCATCTTTTTCTTTATCTTCATCCACGGCATCGGCCTCAGACTCTGATTCGCCTTCAGGAGGAGGTGGAGGAAATGGTAAAGGAATAGCGTTGGCCTGACGCAATGGCGAGTCAGCAGGAAGATCAAGCTTCTTTATCAAGGACATCCAACCAAGGGAAAATCCCCTGTTGCATGCCTGCCTGACTTGAAGCTTGTAGTCTTCTGCGACGTCGGCCATACCTTGAGCATAGGCCTTTTCATCGGCCTCTTTGACTTCGGCCTCTTTGGTGGCCAGAGCTTGCTGGAGTTCTTTCTCCGCTTGGGCCTTCTTAGCCTCAGCCTCTCTTTTCTCGGCCTCAGCAACTTTTCTAACAGCTTCAGCAGATTCCGCCTTCTCAAGAGCTAAAGTTTGGACTTTCGTTGCAGCCTCGGCCTGATCCTCCAGTTTTTTCATTTTTGCTTCAAGGGACTTTATCTCTCTCTTCATTGAAGATGCTTCCCTCTTCATATCAACCAATCTTTGACGATTTTCAAAGGATTGCATTGAAAATGAATGGGCGTGTTGGATAGCCTGAATGAAAACAGAAGTGTCAGAAATTTTTTTCAGAAAGAAACAGAAGGAAAAAACACAAATACAAACAGAAATATTTACATGAACAGAATGTTGGAGCATGAGAGCATAATTCTCATACTCACTAAGCTTAGCATTTCGCTCCAAATCATTTGGAAGGAGAAGAGCAGTGCTAAGGGCGACACCAACGTTAATATCGTCGGCACTTTCACTGGCCATGATAGGCCTATCCTCCAAGGTTAGTTCAGGAGCCCATGGAACATCGGGCTTCTTTGACGCCGAGGTCGTCGCAGACGATGACCTTGGCCTCTTTGATTGTGTAGACCCTGAGGGTTGGCCCTCAGCAGACCTCTTGGTGGAAGTAGAGGCTGATTTTTTGCTTTCTGCTAGTTTAGAAATCGGCAAAGCATCCTCAGCCTCGGCATCTGTAGCCTTGGCCTTGGGCTGAGCCTTTTTAACTCTCTTCGGCTTTGGTGGGGGCATTGATTGGGAAGGTACAACATCGGTGTCTGTTGGAAGGTCGGCCAGAAGATCTTGAGCAATGGGCCTTGGACGAACCATCTCGGCAGTTTTTATTAATCTACGTCGGCGTTTTCGTTCGGGAACTGGTATTAAGTAGGGGGCCGAAGTCGATGGAAGATCGACAGGGTCAGATGTAGACTCTTGATCTGTTCGTGATGTTGAAGCGGTTTGAGTTGTGGCAGTAGGCGGGGAAAGGCTTTTCTTCCTTTTCTTTGGGATGTCGGGTAAGGTGGATTTATATGTAGGGATGAAGTTTAATAATACTGGGGCTTTTCGTTTATGGATTGGAAGGCCAAGGAGTTTTTTCAGATCTGTTCCTGGGAAGAAGGATTGACGAAAGTTTTTCGGTGGCTGATGAAGATCTGCAGAACAAAGAAACAGACGTCAGAAATAGAAAGTATTAAGGACTTAAATAAAAACAACTAAGGGCTCTTACTCTTGCCCTCTGTAACTGTTCGAGGTAGAGGGTAGAGGTGGACATCTTCATCTGGGCCAAATTCCCAATTTCCAGAAGCAATGACAAAATCATCTCCAGCCCCCTTGTTGGAGTCTGGGAGGTCGGCTACAATTTTGTACTGAGTAAATCTCGGCTTAAGGTAATAGACAAAACCCCTATCATTCAGATCGAGAGGGCACATGGTATAACAATATTGAAGGTCGGCTAGGGTGATTCTAAGGTTTTCCTGTCTAGCTAGGGCTATGATACCGTTTATCACTCTATAGGAATTGATAGTAAGTTGCATGGGGTTCAGCCTATAGAAATAAAGAACTTCGCGAAACAGGGGATCAAGTGGAAGCCGAAGTCCACATTCGGTGAAAGCTACTATAGGAAAAGGCATTGAATGGTCTGTGGGTATGATGGTGTCGTTATCCCCAGCTAGTTTAAGGTGAACGTCGGCTGGGATAGAGAATTCCTGCCTAAAGTATTCTAGTTTTGTTGGGGTATTTACTCTATGCCTCCACATACCCATTATGTCGGCTTAAGCTAAGAGAAATATGTTTCAGAAGATGGGCGTTTAAAGGAGGGTTGTAAGAACCTCAGCAAAGACCTAGGAAAGGACTGATACGGTTTGTTTCAGATTTCCTTAAAGATTAAAGGTTCTACAGACAAATTCCAAATCTATAAGCTATAAAGATCGAAGGCACAGATCTGGGACAGATACCAAAAACAGAAAACCAAGACGAAGTTTCAGATTCAAGAACAGAGGTATAACTCTCAGAAACAACAGAGATACAGAAGTAAAAAAAAAAAAATCAAGAACAGTGGCAAGAAGAATGGTGAAAAAGTATAGAAGTTCAAGGTGTAGCCACAATTCAAGGTACAGATAAATCCAAGGCTTCGAACAAGATCAGTAATGGCAACAGGCAGACAAAAGCACATAAAGAGAAGTTAAAATTGAAGGGAATGAATCTTACCGGAACGAATGAGGCCGGGGCAATGTTCGCCGAGCTCAGAAACCGGTTGCAACAGCGAAGAAGGCTTCGTAAGAATGAGGGATTAAGAGCAGTTCCAGAAGAGAGATCGAAGCAATGGCAGATTCGAAGAAGAAAGAACTTTCAAAGAGAGAAAGAGCAAGAAGGCAGAATGAAAAAGTGAAGGAAAAATAGAGGCAAAGGAAAAGTTTTGTCAAAAACGTGAAACGGCGGCAAAATTAGGGCAATTATTACGCCTAGAGCAACGCACGCGTCAGACGGCGCAGACGAACGAACAGACAGCTTTTAGGCGCGTCACTGACACGCTCCAATGAATACAAAACACGTGAAAAGAACAGTTAGATATGCATGACAGCTCATGCGCGTGGGAGAGTACGATTGAAACCTTGTTCTCCGAGGAGAACACATCGGCTGGAAGTGGATTATCTCGGCTAATCAGTTTTTGAGCCATTACTCAGAAAAGAGGTGACAAAATATCGATGTAGGTTCCATCACCTCAGAATGCCGAGGTAATAGAACCTAGGGGGCAGTTGTGGGGATGTATTTTCTCTATACCAACACGTGGCATGGTGACGCCGACGTGTCAGCCGAGGTGCCACGTGTCCTGGTAGTTAAGCCGAGATAAGCTCGGAGAAGCCGAGGTTATTTCCTAAGATATCGGAATCGGAGATAAGGGACAAGAGTCCTAAGACGAAGAGGGGACTTAACCAAGATAAGGATAAAGCTCTTAGGGAGTTTATCTTTATCTCTTAAAGAATCTAAAGTAAACATTGATATGAAGTTCATAAAAGTCATACTTCTAGTGGGACTTGGATTGAGTATATGCAATTTATGTTTTGAGTATTCAGTTCAGCACTTGATTATCTTTGAGAGATATATTGACTTGATCGTCGGAGTGCCCCCGGGTGGAAGAACCACCACCGGAGCCTTTTCTTTCTGTTACAGGTTGCTGAAGCCATCTATTCTGCCTGTGCTCTCCAGTTGATCACTATGCAGGCAGTGTGGTCAGATTTTCACCCACACATTTTATATTTTGAGTTTAAAAAAAAAATTGATGAAATTTTTTTTTACTCAAATTTAAGTCCTCGTTTGGCAAATGACTTTTTTAGTTAAAAAGTCACTAAAAATTTCAAAAAGCCAACAATCCATATCAAAAAGTCAAAGATTCTCTTTTTTCTTTACTTTTTACATATCTTTTCGTAAAAATTCAAAAAGTCATCCAAAACATACTAATTTTTTTTTAATTCATATTTTGATAAAATAGCCAAAAAGTTACTAAATTAACTTGTTCTCAAACGAGGCCTAAATAAAAGTTTTATTTAATATGAATAACTCCAATGGACAAACTCAAATTTAAGCATAAATTTGAGTAAAAAATTTACTATGACGAGTGTTAAATTTGAGAGTCATGAAATAATTTTAAAAATTTTGAGTAAGAATATGAGTCTCCCTTAATTTGAATAAAAATTTGAGTAAAATTTAATTTATTAACTTTGGATCTGAGAGTATTTATTAATGTTTGAAAATAACTAATAAGATACTTTGAAAATGATTGAAAAGTAAATAAGCAGAAGTTATAATAAAAAATTAAGAGAGCAAATATCAATACATTAGCGTTTTTAGACACGCAAGTATAATAGAATTCTTTTACAAAGTTAGAAAATATTTGTGGATAAACCACTAATAGGTCCTAAAAGTTTGATTTAATTTCAATAAAATCCTATTGAAAATAAGTTTTAATAAAATTGTGACCAACAATAATTTTTTTTGACGATTTTTTGCAAATGTTGTTAAAATTTGACTATTAGCACCTTTTTTTTTTTTAATGGTTTTCATAAATTGTCCTTAAAACTTACAATTAGTAATGTCTTCTGTGACAAATTTTAAACTGTCGCTGAAAGTTGAAAATTAGTTAATGTTTTTTTTGTGACATTTTTTTTAAATTGTCACTAAAACTTGTAATTGGTGACATTTTTTGTGATAAAGTTTTTAAACTGTCATTGAAAATTAACAATTAATCACATTTTTTAATAGTATTTGATAAAAGAGGCCATTAATTCTCACATGATTTATTGAATAAGAAGTCCACTTATTAAGACTTGTACATAAATCCCCATATATTTTTAGATAACAATTTAATTTAAAAGAAAAACATAAAGTTTCCTAAAAGATCTAAGATTCCTAAATGGAAAATGATTTTTTCCCCGAAATTTGTCCCCCCGAACAACCCGAAATTTAGAAGAGAAAGATAGAGAGAAAGTGAAGAGAGGGGAAGAGGAGATGGCAGCTCGTCGTCACAGCCTTGCCCGTCGTCGCCTCTGCCCGATCATCGCAGGCCCACCTCTGCCTCCAATCATTGCAACCCCCGCCTCTGCCTCTGCCTCCGCCTCCGCCCCTTATCTCTGCCTCTACCTCCGCCTTCGCTCCTCGCCCCCGTCTCCGCCTCCGCTCCTCGCCTTTGTCTCTGCCACCGCCTCTTCTTCTTTCTTCTTCTCTTCTTCTCTTCTTCTTTCTTTCTTTCTTCTTCTTCTTTTTTTCTGATTGAAAAAAAAAATAAAAATTCAAAACGACGAAACGACGTTGTTTTGAATTCGGGGGATTCGGGCGCCCTCTCTTTCGAGTTACGTGGTACGATTCTTCCTAAATATATGTTTCCTAAAATTTGATTTGAGATAACTTTAACCTGCGGAGAATTTAGTAAGAATTAGTAAATTCGTTAATTGTTTAATTTATATAATATGCAACGAATCATAAGTTGTCATATTGCTTGAGATGGAGCAACTCCTACATAATAGGAGGAAAACGAATCCCTTTGATTTAGTTTTTGAATAGAATTTTGAGTGTGAAGTTGTATTTTGAAAAGAGAAAACTTGTATGCTTTTGAGCTTTGAAAATAATTTTGAATTGTATTTTAAGTTATTTTGGATTTATTTTTTAAAATATTTATAAAAATTAATCTGATTTTTTTAGGGTAAATATTTTTTATTGTAAATATTTGTTTATTTTTTTATTGTTTGCTGTATTTACTACATTTGTGTGCTGTATTTTTTTAATAAATATTTTAAGTATTTTATTTTTAAATATTTTAATTTTTTAATATATTTTTTTAAAAAATTATTTAAAAATAAATATATATTTTTTAATTTAATATATTTGAATCATAACAAATTATTTGGCCAATAATTTTAAAAATAAGAAAATATTTTTCTGGAAAAAATGTAAAAGATAAAAAATATTTTTCTTTAAAAATAAAAATATTTTTTTTTTCAAAAGAATAAAACAAAAAAATATTATTAAAGAACAAAATAAAAAAAAAATTGATTTTTTTTTTTTTTGTGTTGTTGTTAAATAGAGTTTGATTATGAATTTTAAAAAAGTTTTTGAATTGAGTATTGAAAATTTTGTTTGATTATAAATTTTTGAACAAATTACGTGTCGTTTTGGCAACACACAAAAAACGCAGTTTTTTGTGGGTGTTGCCAAAAACGCCAGGTTGCCCAAAGCACCCCAAATCCCATTTGGGAAGACAAAAAATGCAACACTCAAATTTACCAAACTACTCTCTAGAAAATTTTAACTACTCCTTAATTCAAAAATCAAAAAGTAAGGATATTTTAGTCATTTTAGAGTGATGGGACACTTTTAAAAAATATTAAACCAAAAATAAAAAAAATCAGCTTTTTACCAACTTCCCAAATCACTTCAAAAAAAATCAAAAAACTTGATAAAAAGTCAAAAGCCAATTTTTTACAAACTTCCCAAAACACCCTACATGCACTCCCTTAAGCTTTAATTAAATTATAGATTTCTTGAAGTTTCAAAAATTACATCACACTCCATTGCAACTAATGTCGTTGCCGGAGATAGTAAATTAACTAAAATGCCCTTAACTGTGTTATGTAGAGAAATGATAATATTTGATTGATATATTATGTTAAGTCAATCAATAGATTGCTTTGGCCTCGTTTGAGAACAATTTTTTTTACTCCTTCCGTCCCAAAATATTAGTCTCTTATTCCATTTTTCATTGTCCCAAAATATTAGTCACTTTTCAAAAATCAAATACAAAAATAATATAAATTTCCTATTTTGTCATTCTTTTAAATTAATAAATAATATAAAAAGTACAATTATGACATTGATATTTCAAAAAAATTTACTATCAGAAGGATAATTTTGAAAAATTAACTTTTTTCAAATGCAATAATTGTACTACAAAAAAAAAATTGGATTCCCCAAAAGGGATCATTATTTTGGGACCGAGGGAGTAGTAACTTTTAATTTTTTGGGTAAAATATGATGTAAAAAAAAGTAATATGTTTGGAATGAATTTTTGATTTTTTATAAAAAGATTTGCAAAAAAAAGAGAAAAATGTAAATCTTTGACTTTTGGTATAAATTATTGGCTTTTTAGAACTATTTTGGGAAGTGGGTTAAAAGTCACTTCCCAGCTTTTAAGCCACTTTCCTCTCTCACAAAAAAGTTAAAAAATTCAAAAAGTAACTTTTGACCATCTTTTCAAAATATTCTTAATTCTTTTAGTAATTTTTTGACTTTTTATTTAAAAAAATCACTTGTCAAACAAAATCTTAGGCCAAGTTTAGGAAGACTAAATAAGTACACTTTTTGATTTTTTATGAAATATGGATTGAGTTTGGGTTGGGTTTGAAGTGATGTGTTAGAGAGGTGATGTGACTTAAATAACATGATGTGATTTAAATAGGATAGTGACTTTTTGACTTTTTGAATTTTTTAAGAGTGGCCAAACTTGACCTTAGTACATGTTTTAGAAATTAAAATAAATATTTGATGCAATATTTAATTTTTTAAACTCGCAACATATACTCCCTCCGTCCCAAAATATTAGTCCCTTATTCCATTTTTCATTATCCCAAAATATTAGTCCCTCTTTATAAATCAAGTACAAAAATAATGTAAATTTCCTATTTTGCCCTTTTTTTAAATTAATAAACAATTTAAAAAATACAATTATGACATTGATATTCCTAAAAAATGTACTATCAAAAGGGTAATTTTAGAAAATTAATTTTTTTCAAATGCAATAAGTGTACTACCAAAAAAAAATTATATTCCCCAAAAAAGACCAATATTTTGAGACGGAGGGAGTAATACTATCATTAAATAAAATGAAAAATTATATATATATATATATATATGTTATTTCCCCGATGCAATGCGGGTATGATTTGTTGTGGTAGTACTCCCAGCTTCTCACTATTTGCAAGGAATATAAAAAAATAAAAAGCAATCATTTTATTTGGATAGACGAGGCGATAGGCGGCGTTGCAGAGGTGATGGGAGACCAACTTAGACTCGGACGATACTGTGGGCCCTACTTACTTTTTCCACTCTCTCAGCTGAAAAAAAAAAAAAAAACAAAAAAAACAAACGCGCCTTTGCTATTGGTTTTGCTGTTTAAAAATTGTGCATATGTATGTATATATATATATATATATCAGCTTTTTGGTGTGCAGTGTACCTTGCCATCGCAGGGAGAAGATGATCTCTACCACACTCATGCCTCACCTTTTCCCTCGTCTCACCCTCCATCTCTTTCCACTATTCACTCCCACTGTCGAGATTCCTACACCTCCATCTCTTTCCACTATTCACTCCCACTGTCGAGATTCCTACACCGCAGCATCTTCAACCTCCGACTACAGTGCACGAATATAGTAATACAGCACACATTAAAAAAAAGAAGTAATTTCCACTATCACCATTGAAGAGAGAACACGTCAAAAAGAGAAACTATTGAGTTAACATGGTAGAAGCTGCTAAGCATCACCCCCAAAGTGTTAGGTTGTACCAAGCTCATTCAATAGCTCAACCACCGGACCAGGGGCAGCCAATGGAGAGAGAAGAGGATCAGATTATTACTCGAGAGAGAAGAGGATCAGATTATTACTCTTACCTCCTCTGAATCCTTACCTTACCTTACCTTTGCTTCCAAAAAATCCTTTTGATCTGGTCTACCTCTGAGTCCTTTTCTACGTGGTTTTTATCTCACCCCATTCTTTGGTTTTTCAATTTTTTGTATTTGGTCATGGAAGATTTGCCAGCTCCGGTGGCAATGTTAGAACAGAGGAGACAAGAGCTGTTAAGGAAGATGGATCAACTCATACAACTTGAAGAAAAATTTAAACAGGGAATATATTTGAACAAGGAAGAGCTTAAAATGATTAAGCAGAAAGATGAAACAAGTTGGTTGATCGGTGAGTATAATGAGATTTTTAACGATCTGAAGAACTTCATCAGTCAAAGACAACCACAGTTAGTTCGGTCAAAGGAAAGTGAGCTTACAGCTCTCACAGAAATGATATATTTAGGTTCACTTTTTGACTTGTCATCAGACAAAGAAAAGATTGATTTAAACAAGTTGAAGAAGATTGAAAGAAAAAATTTTGTAGCATTTGAAAATGTAGATTTTGATATGATTGGAAAAATAAGCAAAGAAATGATACAACAGCTCACTGATCCTTGGAATACACATTCAAGTCATTTGCAAGCATGCAAGGAAATTGTCGCTGATGTTTTAGATCCATCTTCCGATTCGTGTAAGTCAACAAGGCATATTTTTTATTTAATTTAATTTAATATTTTTGCTTGAGTTATATATGTATAGTTGTTTGTTATTAATTTATGCCATGTTCATAATTTGCAGGTACCAAGCTAAAATCACTTTTGGACCGTATTGTCTCTTCTGATCACTTCAATGTCCCAAGAAATGAAACATTTCAAAAATGTAGCAACAAGGTAAAAGTATGTAGATTTGTAGATTAGTTGGTAGGATCTCTTGATAAAAAAGCTTCTTCTAAGAAATAAAATAATTGAATAATTAAAAATTTTGGAGGGAATTTTTAAAGTATAAAAATTTTGGAGGGAACTTTTGTTGGTTGATGCTCTGCTTTGGGCTGATAGTATATGGTTGATGGTTTCTTTTGATCAGTGGCTTGAGTTGTTTGTTTGATGGGTGTATTTTGTTTGCTGTTTTGCCTTTATCTTCATTTAGGTGGTTTTGTGTCATGGTCTTGCCATCTTGACTTGGATTTTGCTTTTGATTGACTTGTTGAGTTTGACAACTTTATTGAGATATTCTTCTTAAACTTCTATACTTTTATTCTAGTCCATTTTTATTTATGTGATTTGATTGTATGCTTGTTCTTATTTTTTCATCAATGAATTTTTATTTTGCCGATAAAAAGAGAAAAGGAAAACTGATTAATAATAATCGTCCCTAATTTTGACAAGTTCCAGCTGGCATCCGTTATTCCTAATG
This sequence comes from Camellia sinensis, assembly GCF_055761805.1. Classification (NCBI taxonomy): domain Eukaryota; kingdom Viridiplantae; phylum Streptophyta; class Magnoliopsida; order Ericales; family Theaceae; genus Camellia; species Camellia sinensis. The sequence goes on along the minus strand of NC_138966.1, from coordinate 26,648,002 downwards.
GCTTTGTTTTTGAACAAAACGGTTTGGGCCGGTGTATTCTTTCCACCAATAGTAATGCCATGTGGCGGTCTCTCATTGGCCATGCCAATTTGTGTATCGAGAACTATATGCAATTATTTTTCTCTTTTCTAGTGTTGGTTTCTTGTTTTTTTCATGTTGTCCTTGGATTGCTCTATGAACAAGAAGAATGATATACTGATTATTTACATATAATAATCACAAGAGTTTGGCAAACTAAATAAAATTTGGATGGGCTCTTGCATCACACAATGGTCAAATTTTATTGGAGGAAACGTTATTTTCTCCTCTTTTGTATTTATTTTTTTTAATTTTCTCAATTCTTTTGCTATTTATTGGAAAAATTTGTTTTGAATTCAATTGTTCAAATAACCCATTGCAACCTATATGATGTATTGAATAAAAGGATGCATCGAGAACAAAACAAAAAAAATATGCGACGTATGTAACGATTCGTAGATGCTAAGCCCATCATGCACCATTTCTTTAGGTTCGCAAACATGATAAATTGGAATAAATTAGGGTCTTTTTTGGAAAGAGAAATGTACTAAACACCTTTATCCCATTCTTACTTTTATTTGTAGTATACTAGATTGACGTAATTGACATTTTTAAAATATGCATTTGTTTTGGATGAATTTAATCATGATCAACCTCTATTTCAGTAAGGCATTGGCCTGCATGAATGTGTAGATCAATCATTATTGGGCTAGATTATATTACTTTTTCAAAAACGATTATAAGGTTTTGTAATAACAATGAGGTTGGTTAGCCAGATTGTGAGTATTTGTGATCCTCACAATATTGTTCTAATGTATGCATTTTTGTGGTTGGTGGTGTGTTGAGCCTACAATTTGTTCTTCTTTTAGCTCTTTTGAGACTAATTTTTTTATTCGAGCCAATCCCTTGCCTTGTTCTTCTTTTATATATATACATATTGTCAGTGTCAAGCGTCTATTGATAGCTTGCTTTGATAGTGTCATTGCTTTTTTTGACTTTAGAAATGGCATGGTGGTACTCTTAATCATTGGATGGAAGAGTACAGAGTGGAAATGGTGGTGAAGTCAACAGTTCAAGCGGGCAGTCAACGTTTTGAAGAAGCAAGGCTCACTGATATTGGAAGATATATAATTCGGTTAGTGTATATATGTTTTTAAATTTCTTCAAAGTATTGTAGTATTGTAGTTATTATTTATAACACTTTGATATATTTTTTTTGATCAGTGAAATAAAAGATTTTATTAAGAAACTGAAAATGAAGTACAAACAAGGCAAGGGAATAGAATTGCATCATTGTTTAGAAACCCGCGTCCCAATGTGCAACTTCCCAGCCAAAAACACCCAAGAGTTGGAAAGATTCCAACTCAGCACCTCAGAATAAACACTAAAGCAAGCAGCCCTTTATAGTATTAGTAAGGGCCCAAGCAACACAAAGAAAAAACCAGTGGCAACACTACCAATCCAGAATTTTAACAAAATGGAATCTGCTGCAAATTATACAGGAAATCATTGACAGAAAATGACACTCCCTTGAGGTTGAACTTCACCCAAATGGAAATTCTGACTTTAATGAGTTCACACAATTCTTCCCTACTAGGTTGAGCTCTTTTGAATAGACATTCATTCATATGCTTCCATACTGACCTCAACATTGCCCAAGGGTTACTTTCCATGTTTTTTTTTCTACTTTTATGGAAGAAACCCGACCCCACCATTGCAATAGCTCTTTCACTGAACCTGGTGTTACCCATTGGGTTCGCCACCGATTTAGAATATTTGACCAAACACACCAACTTAATGGGCAAAGCAATAAAACATGATCCACTTCCTCATCCCAATTATTACAGAACACACAAGAGGTACTGGCACTTCCATTGAGGATGCCGATTCGCTTTAGGAACACAGAGGTCTTGACCTTCCCTTTCCACGCACCACAACCAAAGAACTGAACTTTAGGTGGAGCAATGTTTTGCCATAGCAGCCTTGAATCTTGCTTATAGGACCATTAGCTGACTCAAGCCAATTGTACATTGAAGCAGTGCTGAAAATACCAGATGAAGATGCTTTCCAAACTGCTCTGTCTTGTTGATACAAACTGGTAGTCAGAGCCAGCTGAAGGAGATTCACCAGCCTTACAATTTATCATTTGTCCCAAGCAAAAAGGGCCTTCTGAAATTTAACCTCTGTGATCCTTCCTAATCCTTTCGTTGCGAGATCATCATGAGAGAGTCCATCTTCTCAGTTGACAAAGTAAGTAACCTTGGAAATTCATCTTTAAGAGTGAAATTTCCAATCCATTTATCAACATGTTTATATCCCATTTTGACCAACCCTAAGACTTTGGTGCTTTGCTCTAGGCATCCAATGATGAAAATCGGAACACGCAAGATTTCAACATCTCCAGCAAAAGTCATGTCTAAAATTGGATCTCAACCTTACACTCGTTTTGACCAATTGTTTTCAGACCATTAAAACCATTTTCAAATTGTTTTTAGCTGTGTAGAATCCAATCATTTTTGTGATGTTCAAGCTCACCTTTTCAAATCAAAACATTGTACTTTTCGATAACTAAGCAAAGATAGAGTGTAAATGAATGGAAAGGAGGAAAATCCTTTAGAAAAATCCTATTTTCACCTCATTTTTGCCCTGGCCATACAAAATATAAATAGCCGGACAACTTTTATGCATAGTCATACACTTTTTTATATTAGTTGTACAATAGAGTAATGGCCGGACAATTTTGTGATGGCCGGACAAACTGGGCCAGAAATAGAGCAGTTTCTAGAAAATGGTCTCCTATGCATGTGAAGGTGCCACCTCCACAATAATTGTGGAGCAAGGCACGTCCTGGCCTCTAGATACACCCTTTTCATTAGTATTTTCAAGGGTTGAAAGGTTTAGATGAATTGTATAAGCATAGAGACAACCAAACACTCTCTAAGCTTTGAATTCTTCTAATTCTCTCTCTCTGTACATACACCTATACATATAACTCCATGCTTGAAGACTTGAAGCTTTTGGTTGAAGATTAGAGGCTGAATTCAGAGGTTTAAGGGCGCCCAGAGATTGAATTTCTTACTTTCTCACCCCCCAAACACCCTATTTTTTGAGTTTCTTTGATTATGTGTGTGTTTGGGAAGTGGGTTTTTTTTTAGTTGTAAGATATTATTGGAGAAATTTTTTTGTGTTTGGGAAGATAGTTGAGTTTTTTTGTGATTGGATGTGATATTTGTGAGAGAAAAAGTGAAATGATTATGGAGTTTGATGTGATATTTTGTTTGGATTTGTTTTCTTTGGTTTTGAAACCAATTTGTCTTTTAGTGAAAAAAACCAAAAAACCTCATTCCCAAACACCCCCTATTTAGATTGCTTATAGACTTGTATAGAGGGTAACAGTCTCACCCTATGCTTTGTTTTCATAATTGTCTTGTTTTCTTTCATTTTCTTCTTGTTTTCTTTCATTTTCTGACCAATTCTCTCATTATCCAAATATGTTTAACTCTCATAATTCAGTCCTTATTCATACTTTGATGAGCTATTGTGATAGTTTTGTGGGGTTAATTAGGTGATTCATGAGTTTAATTGGGTGATTGGAGAGTTTTTATTTTCATTTTCCTTCATTTTCTCATATTTTCTTCTGTACTTTCTTGGAAGCCAAACATGGCTTCCACCTGGAAATGGCTTGCAATCTAATCTCTACATCTACGTTTCCATGGATTTGATAATCTATTTACTCTTTTCCATAGGTAGAGATGTAGATTCTTTTCTATTTCTTTGATTTCAATCTCACTTTTTTATAAGTTACTCTTATGATCATCATTGATTTTTCCATATCTTGATGATCAAAGAAGTCTTATCATTTCATCATCTTCTCTATGATGAGCAAGGTAGTTCTTACCTTAGTTCCTTTCTTCATTTTATTTCTATGATCATCCCATGATTTTTCTATATCTTTGATAATCAAAGAAGTTCCATCTTCTCATGACTATTCCATGATGAGAATGGTGGATTTCTTTTATTTTGTTTTCCATCCCTTGATTGCTTCCATAGTCATCATGTAATGATTCATATTGCTTGATGATTAAGGGAGTCAATCTATCTCTTCCTTGATTATTGTTATGATAGGAGGGGTAGATTACATTTATTTTAATATATGCTACTCTTTCTCTCGTCTTTTGGTGATTGAGATTGAGATTCTCTATTTTATTGTTCATTTGGAAGCTTCTATGGCATAAGTGAATTTAATTCTCTCATTATTCATGATGATTGAGGATGAATTCATCCTGTCTAGCTTCTAGTGGCATTTTTACAGAATTATAGTGCTTCTCTTTTACATTCCTATGTTAGAGAAGTACTTTGGCTAATTTTCTTTCCATTACTTCATTTTAACTTCCTTTGCTCAGTAGCTTCTCCATTCTCAAGCTTCTCCATTCTCAATTTTTTTCTTTGATCGGCAAAAAGAAACTTTATTGATTAAGAATCAAGGAATATTCCTTACATCATACATCAACAAAGATAAAAACTAAGTAGGTGCTATAAGCATCAAAGTGATATCCCTTTATCCCAAATAGGTAGGCGCGAAAGGACACACCCAATCATTTGCAGCACCTACACCAACAAGGCTGAGGAGAGATCAACCAAACAGAGGACTAAAATAACAACTACCAGCAACCTAAGAAGCAGGCAAAACAAACTAATGCCCCCTAATTGCTTTAAGCCTAAACACCAAATCAAAAATTGAATAACTCAGCCCGTCCCACATCGGAAGTTTGCATGGGCGATCTTAGGCATATATAGCACCACTAACTTGCTACTAAGTAACTTGGACTTGAGCTTTAGGGTCATGTTACCCATAAGTTACTTGGGTCAGCAGGTAGTGGGGCATTATACTCACCCCTGTGATATGGTATTGCCCCCCAAGTACTCTTATCCAGCTTCTTAAACTTGAATCCATCCCACCATTCCAGCAAGTGACTCACAGATTGTGGAACAACCCATTGAATACCCCACCATGACAATGGCTCTGTTCAGATTTTCCAGGCAAATGGGCAATGAAGAAGCACATGGTTCACTTCTTCATCATTGGAGTTATGGAAGATGCATAAAGGGCCAACATTTGGATCAAGAACACCTATGTTTTGTAGAAACACTAATGTTTTCAGTCTGTCCTTCCAAGCCAACCAACATGTGAATTGCATCTTTGGAGGAGCAATATTCTTCCAAATTGACCGAGGAACAGTAGGCAATGGACCAAGATTCAAATTGAGCCAATCATAAACTGACTTAACAGTGAATAGGCCTGATGCTTCAGCTCTCCAAACCAGCCTGTCATCCTTTACTTCACTCAGTGCAGGGCTGGATTGAAGTATATGAATGAGCTGAAAACAATCTTCCACCTCCCAAGAAAACAGTTGCCTTCAAAAGGAGAAATCCCTATTAACAAAATATCCTTCGAGAAGCCCCTATTAACACTCCCAAATCTCCACCACCATTTGACAAGAAGACACAAATTCACATCACTTAATCTTCTAATTCCTAGGCTCCCTGCATCCCTTCCTCTTGAAACATCACTCCACTTTACCATGTGGATTTTTCTCTTCAAGTCAGATTTTCCCCACAAAAAATTAGCTTGGATTCTTTCAAGTTCTTTAACCACACTTACAGACATCTTAAATAAAGACAAGTAATCACTATAATACACTGGCAAACTTGACAACACAAATTTAGCAAGTGTTAGTCTACCCCCAAATGATAAGTGTCTTCTCTTCCGTGTTGCAAGCCTCAACTTGAACTTCTTAACTATAGGGCTCCCAGGTAGATTTTAATCTAGGACTTGCACCAAGAGGCAGGCCTAGAAACTTGAAAGGAAGTTCTTGTTTGGAACAATTAAGTGCATCAGCTAAGTACATTTAGCTTTGATTATTACATTTAGCTTCCATTGTTCTTCTCATTTTACTTCTTTTAGTGTAGATGTATGTATATCGGTTTCTCATTTCTATTCTTTTTTTATTTGGAGCTTTTCATATTTTGGCATCATATTTTCTTTGTTCATAATTTTTTACATCCATTTTTCATGCATAAGACTTGGCTCATTATATTTAATGCTCTCTTTATCTCTTATGTGATTATGTGCGCAATCCCATGTTTTGAGACGGTTCATATATCATATACTAGTAGCTAAGCCTTTAGTTGCATTTTGGTGTATGTATTGCATTAGTTTCTTTGCACCAAGGATCATGCATGTTTTTTGTAACCCTTTACGCTTGGCTTGCTGTGGATGAGTTCTTTTATCTTTGCATCTCATTTGTGCTTGTTTTTCTTATTATGTTTGTCATTCTGCCATGTGACTAATTGCTTACTTGAGATATCTGTTTGATTGCCGGTGGGTGGAGGTTATTTCACTTAAGTTGGAATGTTGATTTACTAGACGTGTGAATTCATCTTTTCTTTTGAGTTGCACATTTTCAACTTTTTTTTTTCTTTCTAAAACGCAAAGATCAAAGTATTCCAAAATAAGTGATTTAGTCTATATTTATTTGCTTCACATAGTAATTTTAGCATTGATAATCAGAACTAATCATTTATTGGTAATGAATTTCATGTTGTGAATTAGTAGATGCCGATTTTTGATCGGGTGAGTGGGGGTGCTCAATTCATGACCTTTTCTCTTCATACCTAAGTTCTATAGCCGAGATATCTTGGTTACAGCGGATAGTGGCCTTTTGCATGAGTCATGAGTTTCCTAGTTTTCCGAAAAGATTAGATGGCCATTCTGGGTCTAGTGATGCAGCTCATTCTTGGCATTTCTTGTGACTAGCGGGTTTTATGGATTTACTAGATTTGGACTCTCATTTTGATTCACATTGCACACTCGTGAAACCAGATCAAGGGTTTGAACTGCTAGACGCTCCGAAAGTACCCCTTCTTGGAGGGGATCACACAACCCAGAAAATGATTTGGCTCCCATCCCCTACTACAATTGCAGCCTTGGAAATAAAAAAAAATCAAACAAATTAGTGTGGCTAAAGCAATAGAAAGAATTTCTTGCCATACTCTTGAGAGTCTATTGTTGATTTCAAAATAGGGTTGCCATCTTCCCCCCAACAGTCAATATTTTGAACAGAGAAGTTTCTTCCATCATCAACCCCAAATCTCCACCACCATTTTGCCAGAAGGCAAAAATTCACCTCCCTAGCTCTCCTAATGCCCAACCCACCATGGTTTTTACTTCTAGTGACTTCCCCCCCATTTAACCATATTGACTTTTCACTTCAAGTCAGATCCTTCCCATAAGAAAGCTGGTTGAATTTTATCTAATTCATTAGCGACACATTCAGGAATCTTGAAAATGGATAGACAATAAATAGGTAAACTTGACAAAACCAATTTAATGAGAACCAATCCACCTGCGAAGGACAAAAATCTCCTTTTCCATGTTGAGAGCCAATCAATAACAGTTTGATATTAATTGCTTTTATGTAGGGGCATGATGAAGAATGTAATGCATTGTCATCGCAATGGAATAGCTCACTGTAATCTAAAAAGTGACACTATTATCTTGGATGAAAAATATGACGTGACATTGACGGGAAATCAATATAGCCATAATCAGAAAGATATGAGAAAGGATGGTGCAGATTTAAAGACTATACTTGAAATTCTGATAGGCAATGAAATCCCCAAAGATGTTGCTCATCTCTTGAAATTACTTGGTAACTACCAAAGGTATTTTTATTTACATCAACTTTCGAAAATATTTAAAAGTTAAAAGCATTTTTGAATTTGATACTAATTATTAGTTTTATTATTTTTATTTTTAGTTACAATCAGGACATCATGTTTCACCATTCATGCCTCTGGACACCATTTGAAATTGTTGTTATTTTTCAAGAACAGTGACAAAATAAGAACGTATAAGAACTAAAATGAGCTGCCAAAATGACCTCAATATTTTATTGACTAGAAAGTGCTTTATATACATGAAAAATATAACAGAAATGCATAACAACTTGCAAAGAAATAGCATCACAAGCCCATGAATAGATGAGCTTATCTTATAGTTTCCTATTTTCTAGTAACAACTATCTTTGAAGCTTTCAAACGTTTTGACTTATTCAAAAATACTCCAGCAACTTTATTTCAGCAATCTTTGAATATCTTAGAAGCCTACTCAACATGACACATCAGCAGCTGAGTCATCTTCTCAACACTCCTCCTTGGATCAGCTGCTGCTCATTCCCAATTTTTCTCTTAGGAATTCAAACCTTGCTTTAGAAAGTGCTTTTGTTAGGATATCAGCAACCTGATTTTCTGTTTTGCAATGGAGCAATAGTACTTCTCCTTCTTTCTGTACTTCCCTGAGAAAGTAAAGTTTAATCTTAAAATGCTTTGTTTTCCCATGAAAAACTGGATTATTAGATATAGATATAGCAGCTTGGTTATCAACAAAAATTTGTGTGGACTCCTCCTGTTCCATATGCAGATCTGTTAACAATTTCCTAAACCACAGAGCTTGGTTTACGGCGGCTGTAGCAGCCACATATTCAGCTTCAGCAGTACTTTGTGCAATAATCTCTTGTTTCCTTGAACACCAGGAGAACATGCCTGATCCAAAACTAAAGCAAAAACCAGTTGTACTTCTCATATCATCAATAGAACCTCCCCAATCACTGTCAGAGAAGCCATGGAACTTAAAATCTGAACAATGAGTGAACTTTATGCCATAATTGATAGTGCCTTTGATATACCTCAAAATCCTCTTTGCAGCTTGAAAGTGCACCTCACTTGCACAGTGCATAAACCTCGAAAGCAAACTCACAGCATGCATTATGTCAGGTCGGGTTGCTGTAAGATACATTAAGCAACCAATCAAACTCCTGTACAAACCTTCATCAACCTTGTCAACTCCATCATCCTTGCTGAATTTCTCTTTCTGATTCATAGGAGTTGATGTAGCTTTGCAATCTTCCATGTGAAATTTTTTTAGGATCTCCTTTGCATACTTTTGTTGGCAGATAAAGACTTCATGTTGCCTTTGCTTTACTTCCATTCCCAGAAAATAGGACATCATGCCCAAATCTGTCATCTCAAACACCTTAAGCATCTCTGCTTTAAATTCCTTTATAAGATCCTCATTGCTCCCTGTTATAAGCAAGTCATCAACATAAACAGACACAACAATTAAGTCAGTAGCCTCCTTCACGTAAAGAGTAAATTCACTTAGACTTTTTACAAAGCCTAGGCTTAATAAGTGGCTATCTATTCTGCTGTACCAGGCCCTTGGTGCCTGTTTAAGACCATACAATGCCTTTTTCAGCAAATACACTTTATCCTCATGCCCGTGCATAACAAATCCCTCTGGCTGCTCTACATATATTTCCTCCTGCAAAAAACCATTCAAAAAAGCTGATTTAACATCTAGTTGATAGATCTTCCAGTCTTTTTGTGCTGCAATTGCTAGCAGCAACCTGATTGTATCTAACCTTGCCACAGGTGCAAAGGTCTCAGAGAAATCAACACCATAGATTTGAGCATAACCCTTCACCACTAGCCTTGCTTTATACTTGTTAACTGATCCATCTGCATTTAACTTGGTTCTAAACACCCATTTAACTCCTATAATCTTCCTATTTTGAGGTTTTTCCATAAGCTCCCAAGTGTGATTTTTCTCTATCATTCTCATCTCCTCTTTCATAGCTTCCATCCATTTCTGATCATTTTTAGCTTCTTCAAATCCTGCAGGCTCCGTTACAGCAACATTGCATCTTTGATAAATGTCAGAAAGCAGTCTTGTTCCCCTAACTGGTGGGTCATCAACATTGTCTTCAAAAGGTTGCAAATTTTCTAAAAATTGATCTTTTTCTCCATCATCCCAATTCCATTGTTCATTCTCCATGAAAGTAATGTCTCTACTTATCAGAATTTTCCCTGTTTGAGGATGGAAAACTCTATAAGCTTTAGAGATGTTGCTATAACCAATAAAGACTCCTGGTTCTGCTTTCTTATCAAGCTTGTCTCTCTTCACCTGAGGCACATATGAAAAACACAGACAACCAAATACTTTGAAGTTATGTAGTGAAGGTTTGTATCCATACCAAGCCTCAAAGGGTGTTTTTCTTTTCAAAGCCCTTGTTGGAAGTCTATTCAGTAGAAAAATAGCAGTATTTGCAGCCTCTGCCCAGAATTTTTTTTTTGCAGCCCTTTTTCATGTAGCAGACATCTGGTCATCTCCATGAGTGTTCTATTCTTCCTCTCACTTACTCCATTTTGTTGTGGAGTGTATGGAGCTGTCAGTTGGTGCTCGATTCCAGCTTCTTCACAAAACAAATCGAACTGTTCTGAGGTGTATTCCTTGCCATTATCCGATCTTAATACTTGCATCTTGTAGCCACTCCGGTTTTCCACCCAAGCTTTGAATTTCCAGAACACAGCTGCAACCTCAGATTTAAACCTTAAGAAGTAAATCCAACACATTCTTGTTAAATCATCTATAAAAACAATGTAATATTTACTTCCCTTTAATGATGGGGTTCTCTGAGGCCCTCCAAGATCAGTATGTATTAGTTGCAGCTTCTGTGAAGCCCTCCAGGCCTTTTTAGGAAATGGCAATCTACTTTGTTTTCCATATTGACAAGCCTTGCAGCCAAGTAGATGCTCTTCTAGTGGAGGTAACCCTTGTACCAGCTGATTTTTCTGCATATATATGAGTGCTCCATGGTGAAAATGGCCCAATCTCTTGTGCCAAATTTCTGTTGTGTTCATAGAGACTTGATATGCTGTCTGCTCCTCCTTCATTGGATCCAGAGAGAAGCACTTGCCTCTCATTTTGATTGTACACACCTCACGGCCATCTGCATCTCTAATCATACACTTTTTATCTTCAAACAACAGTTTATAGCCTTTTTCCAGTAGTTGACCAACACTTAGCAAATTTTGATCAATTCTAGGCACATATAAAACATCAGTGATTAGTTTTGTACCTAAAACACTTTCAATTGCTACTGTCCCTTTGCCTCTTACTTCAATGAATTCACCATTTCCAACCTTGACTTTGGAAATTTTAGTTCTATCCAGCTCTTTAAAGAGCTCTTTGTCATAGGTCATATGGTTTGTGCAGCCACTATCAACTAACCAGTGTTCATTAGAGCTTTTGCTTGCATAACATGAGGCAACAAACAGGTGCTCCTCCTCCTGCTGATCCACCATTTTAGCTTCACCTTCTTGCTGTTGTTTGCTTCTACAAACCTTCTCTATGTGGCCTAACTGGTTGCACTTCCTGCACTTGATGTCAGGCCTCCACCAACACTTAGATTGAGGATGATTTGTCTTCTTGCAATGCTGGCATTGAGGGTAAGTTCCTCCTTTGTTGTTGCTGTCTCCAGCTTCAGCATTACCTTTGCTTGAGTTGTCTTTATTGCCCTTCTTTTTCTTGCCTTTACTTTTATCTTGGATTTGTAGTTTGGCCTTCAAAGCTCCCTCCACAAACCCTTCTTGCCTAATTAGTCTTCTTTGCTCCTGTGCTTGTAAAGCATTCAAAAATTCTGCCAAGGAAATACTTGTTAAGTCTTTAGATTCCTCAAGAGAGGAGATTTTGGACTCAAACCTTTCAGGTATGGTTACTAGGATTTTTTCAACAACCCTTTGATCAGACAAGTCTTCTCCAAGCAACCTTACCTTGTTTACTATGCTCAGCAGCCTATCAGAGTACTCCTTTATGGTCTCTGATTCCTTCATCCTTTGCATCTCAAATTCCCTCCTTAAGTTCATCACTTGCATGCTCCTTGATCTGTCATTGCCTTGAGACTCAGTTCTGAGATAGTCCCAGATGTTTTTGGCTGACTCCAAAGTCATGATCTTGGTGAAAATAGCTTCAGAAACTGCTGAATGCAAGCAAGACTTGGCTTTGTATTTTTTAGTTGTTCTCTCCTTGTGAATCTTGATTTCTTGTATAGTGGGATTGTCAGGCAATGGAATGATTTCATAATCAGCTTCAACTGCCTCCCAAAGATCAACTGCTTGCAAATAAGCAGTCATCCTTACTGCCCATGTTTGATAATTCTCACTAGTGAAAACTGGTGGTATTATTGGAGAGAAAGCATTTGAGGCCATGCTTGGAAAGGTTAAGTGTTTGTGTTTTGGGGAAAGATCTCTCAGGATTTCTCACACAGGCCCCTCAAGAAAACAGCTCTGATACCAATATGTTGTTATTTTTCAAGAACAGTGACAAAATAAGAACGTATAAGAACTAAAATGAGCTGCCAAAATGACCTCAATATTTTATTGACTAGAAAGTGCTTTATATACATGAAAAATATAACAGAAATGCATAACAACTTGCAAAGAAATAGCATCACAAGCCCATGAATAGATGAGCTTATCTTATAGTTTCCTATTTTCTAGTAACAACTACTTTGAAGCTTTCAAACGTTTTGACTTATTCAAAAATACTCCAGCAACTTTATTTCAGCAATCTTTGAATATCTTAGAAGCCTACTCAACATGACACATCAGCAGCTGAGTCATCTTCTCAACAGAAATGATAAAGAATATTTTCCTATTTCGGATGGAGATTGGCTGTTCTCCAAAAGTTGTCGTTGACCACGTTTGGAATGCTCTCAGAAACTTACCTGAAGAGAATGTCGATTGGGCGTCTTTAGTATGTATGCATCCATTATACAAGAGAGCTTTTGACAAATGGCAACTTGAGGGTGTTCATAGTGGTGGAGTACTCTTATCTTTTATGAGGATGTGCTTCATTCATGTGCATCAGCATGTGGTATGTTTTCGTTTATACTGAGTGGTTCATATATTTGAAGCATTTTAAGGAAAAAATTCAATTTACTTCTTTTGGTTTGAGGTTGAAATATTTTTACCTTACGAGATTTTATTATTATTATTATTTTGGGATGGCGTAGAAAATAAATCAGGCGTCACAAAAGGAGAAAAAGAAGGAAGAGGTTAGACCATTGAGACGAACGGAGAATGATTTATTTGTACTGTTTCCACTATACATGCCACATTTCCTGGAGCACACCAAGTTTTCTGCGCTTGTAAAAGGTAACTTTATAGTCTTAGTCTATAGAGCTATGGATGTATTTTATAATTTTTCTGAAACAACTATTTGATTTGCAGGAATTTACAGAAGCGATTTCTGAATGCATTGAAGCAGTTCACTTCAAATTTGAATCATGGATTCACATGGAAAAGTTTTTCTTACCAAGGCAATTGGACTTAGTTGCTTAGGATAGGGTAACTGATGAAATTTGATAGTACTACATTGCTGTATGTTTTTTTATGTTTCATTTTAAGTGGTGATCCTGTTGCTTCCTCTTTAATTATTTTAAAAGCAGACATTGATCGGAAAATATCTATTTACTATATATCTGATCTTCTTCTTTGGATATATCTATCTACTATATAATAAGTTAGTCCATTTTAACAGTGTTTTTACTGTTCATCAATGGCTCTTTTTTTTTTTTTTCCTTGAAAATACCTTTTTACTTTTTAGCTTCCAACACATTTGAGTGAGGATCTTTCGGTAGTTTTTCATATAATTACTTCCTTGTCCTTTAATTTTGTGTAGGTTGGAATCAGGTTCTCCTTATTTATCAGTTTTAGATATTCTTTTGTAACTTCTATACTTCTCCGTCTGTTTGGCTAGATGGCATTAGGCCATCATTACATTCCATTTATTTTTGTAATTTCTATACTTCTCCTTCTGTTTGGCTAGATGGCATCAGGCCATCATTACATTCCATTTTCCCCTTTAAGACAAAGAAAGCTTTTCCTTGCCATATGACTATATGTATTGAAAAATTCATTGAAAAAAATTACACAAGCTTAACATGGCAATATTAATTTTTTACATTAAAGTTATTGTTTTACAAAAAAAAAAAAAAAAAAAAAAAAAAAAAAAAAAAAAAAAAAAACCTGTATTGAGCCTTGTCCATTATGCATATAAATTTTGTATGATTTTTTTAGTAAATTCCATCGTAAGACTTATGTTTCATCTAAGTCATTCTTTTTTATCCATTAGGTCTTATTTGGTATAATATGATCAAATTAATTTTCCAACTTTATGTGCTTATTTTTAGTTTGAAATTAATATATAATAAAAAAATAACAATAATTCTTTATTCTATGGAGAAATTTTTTCCCTTATTTCATGAAAAATATTTCTCCTCATTAGAGGGAGAATTTCTTCATTCTAGGAGAAAATCTCTCCATCATTCGGGAAAAAAATCTCTTCCTCATTCTATAGAAAAAATTTCTTACATTGTCAAAATATTTAATCGTCTATTTTTTGAAAATCTCTCATTACATGATGTAAATTTTTACATTATAAATGTATGCTGATAAATAACATCTCTGTATGGAACTATACACACACTATGTTACATGAGTGTGTGAACATTAATAGTGTGACTACCTATTTGTGTAATAGAATTAATGTGAACATTCACATTTCTATATACACTATGTGACCAAAATAACACATTGTTGTTTATTTTAGTATGACTACTAATATACAACTAACCTTTGAACCGAAGTATAGTGTGAATGTTTACAATAAACAATAAACATACAACTAACCTTCAAAAAAATAAAACTCATATCAAAATACAGTGTGAATATTCATAATTTATAATTAACATATATTTATCCTTATAAAACTATACTCATGTCAATGTGAACAATCACACCGCAACGTGAAAATATAAAACAAAAGTGAAAAAAAGTAAAAATCAGCTATTTCGATTATTTAATGACAACAAAAATGATTGTTTAACCATCAACTATCATAACAAAAATAACAAGCAAAAATTTACTATTTCGATTGTTCAATGATAACAAGGAATACCTGCTGTTTTGATGAAAAACACAAGAACAAGCAAATAAATTTCTTACTTGCAAGCCTCCCTCAAGCTTGGGTTTCAAGTTACGGTTGATGTTTTTCAATCGTTAGAGTATTTTTAGAAGCCCAAAGTTGCTTTAGGGTGTGAGAATTACGGAGCTAAGGCAAAGAGAGAGAGAGAGAGAGAAAGATAGGGTTTGGCACTCAAAAGCTCTAAAAATGGCTTCAATTCCTTAACCCCTTCAAAGAGAACGGGAGGGGCTCTATTTATAGAGTTGGGGGAAGCTTTTGGAACCCTTCTAGGGTTTCATCGCTTCCCCTTCCGCCGTTTTCACAAAAAATGCACCAAGATTGAGTTTCTAAAAATAACTTTGTGATGTCTTAATGTGTGCACGTATAAATTTGGTGTGCACGCTCAACGAAGGTGAACACGTGCACACTATGTGTGCACCCACATCTAACATGCGTATGCGCGTTTTTTTCTTGCTACATGTGCTATGCACGCATACACAAGTATGTGGTCCTATGCCCTTGGCTTGCTTGTGGCATAAGTAAGCCCGAATTGCATTTTGATCAATGTTTTTGATGAAATGGATCACAAATTTTGGAAAATACAATCAATCAAAGCACAATCAACCTTTCCGGGGTAAAGAAGTTGGTTTTTCGACTAAAAATGGGTCCAGGGGTAAAATGGTTTTTTTTGCAAAACGTTGATTTTTGGCTAAAATGGGTTTATACAGCAACTTTAAACATCCTTAAACATTCTAAAGGCTGAAATAAGTACCATTTCATCATTAGGAGGCCTGGAAGCGCCCAAAATCTTAGGGCTAGTCAAAATAGGGTGTATACAGTTGTCCTTCTTTGATAGAGCTCAAATAATCATGAAGTGATAAGAAATGAATGTCAAAGACCCGAGACCATCCCAGTTGACATGACCCTTAGGCTTAAGGCAGTGCCATACATTCAAGCAAGTGATCAAACCCACAGGCTGCTTACGTATCTTGATGCAAGGAATCAGATTAGTGTAGTTCGGGGGTGGTTGTACAACAATTCATATGTGTGTGAGTGTGTGCAACAAGTACTTAAGCATTCATCCAAGCATGCATCAAAAGAGAGGAGAGCAGGCAATACCTGCCATACTCACTTTGCCATACCTATGCCAAGCTTTTTTCCATTTGTTTCTAGGTTGTGCCAGTCCTGTAAGTTTTTTGAAATAAGATTATCCCAAATAATAAATCACACCACAGTGTGGTTAGAGTAATGCCATTATGATTCTAATGATGCCAATATATTCCTTTTTATGTTCGTATCGATGAGGCAAGTGTGACAACCCTCACCTCTGATTAGTGTTAAACTGTGTTTGAGCATGATAAGTAATTGATTAGAATGAAATCCTAATCTGTTTGCATGAGTGTGTTGTTTAAATGCATTCCTATCTGTTTGATTACTGAATGAATATGTTCATGTTTTAATTTCGAATTGCAAATTGAAGGCCTTATCGGCGACCGAGTCAGAAATGGATTAGTGTTATATGCTAGTTAGGATTTATGTAATTTTATGGTAGGTTTAACTAAAACTTGATTTGGAATGATTGAATTAGATTAAATAATGTTAAACTAATTGAACCTAGGCAATTACACTTTTGCCATTGAGTGGCCATTTTCTAAAACATTGTTTGGGACTTAATTCTTGCATTTGATACATTATCTCATCCACCCCCAAGACCAAAACCGAGAGAGAGAGAGGGAGAGTAGGAGAAAAAACTTGATTTCATCAAGAGTTGCTTGGAAAATAAGAGGAATTGTAGGAGATTTGCAAAATTGAGCCAACATACTTGGAATTCAAGACCTAAGGTAGGAAATTCATCCTCCTAATTATGAATTTGAGTTGTCACATGCATGGTTCATGATAAATTAGTGATTTGAGTCAAGAATTAATTTAAAGTGTTGTTTTGAGAGTGATTTCATGCATGCATGTCCATATCATAGAATTTTGAGGTTGTTTCCATGAAATCCACACATACATGTTCACTTTTTGGTTATAGTCCATGAATTCACCATAGTTTTGAGCTCAATCTTGCATTTGATCATGTTTTGGAGCATTTGAATCCATAAGAACTCATGCATGTTATGTTCTTACATAGTTCATGAAAGTTTCTTTGAAATTGTGTTCAATTGTCTCACCTTTGGGCTTGATTTTACAAAATTGATTTTCAAAACATGTTGTAGTTTGAGTTTTCAAGTGTCTTCCAGAAAATTGGCCCAAAAGGTTGAGTTTTGATATGTTTAATTCTTGGTTTGAGCCTTGGGAGCAAATCTGGAAATTCCAGATTTTGGCTTCCACGCTCGAGCGACCATCTTTTTGTTCAGAACCCCGCTCGAGCGACGGAATGCTGGCTCGAGCGTAGATTGCAAGCTCTCAGGTTTTTGTGCACGTAGACGCACGCTCAAGCGAGAAGACCTACACTTGAGCGAGGAACTGTGTCTCACGCTCGAGCGAGCATCGAGCGGGGATTTTCAACAACCAGTACTTTTGCATTTTTACAGACCGCTCGAGCGAGGGAGTCTATGCTCGAGCGACCCCTCTGTTTTGGTAAGCTCGCTTGAGCGTAGAAAGACACGCTCGAGCGAGACCCCTGTTTTCAGCAAATTTTAAAAAGTGTTTTAAAGTGTAATTTTTGCATCCTCATCCCATCCTAGGCATTCCTAGGCCATGTTTAAGGCATCTTAATGAGGATAATGTTATAGAACCGCACCAATTCAAGATAGGGGCCAAGTTATTAAATCCAATGTGTGTAACTTAGTGTGTGTTCGTTTTGTAACTGTGTAGAGTTGGCACCCGAGGACGCTGACTAGCCTATCTATAGCCCAGTAATCTGTGAGTAACAATGTTGTAAAGATACGTTCAACTATAATTATTTCTGAACGATTGACTGTACTGCTTTATGAAACGGCATTACTTACTGAATGAATATTTGTCCTATTTGTAAACTGTACTCGTGGCATCCATAGCAACTTACTATTACTGTACTGTCACTGCTACTGTTACAGAGATCTTTGTCAGTTCCAATGTTTGGAACTACTACTGTTTACTGTTATGATGGCCATCAACTGACTGTTCGGTCTATTAAGACCTACTGTACTGTTTTGCTATTGGACGTACCACGTATGACTGTTATGATCTCTAAATGACTGATATGGCATGAAATATGAGCCACTGATTGAATAACTGATTCACTGATGTAAATGACAATTTTAATTGATGAAAGGACATTCATTCTTAACCCTTTTACGCATTAGTTATTCAATGGGCTTTAGCTCACTGTTTATATTTATATGTAGGTGTCCAGGCACCGGACCGGAGCTAGGAGCGTCGAGTTAAGCCCGTGTTTTGTCAAGCCAACCTTTGTGCCTCACTCTGAGGTTCCAAGTCCGTTCAAGCCAAGGCTGTTTTGGGGTGTTTCAGATTCACCCTTTTTGTCTCTGTTTTGTAATAGATGAATAAGACCTTTGACTGTACAGTTATGGCAAAGGGATTGGATCCCTAACCTCTATGTTCTGTATATGATGTATGTATATATGTTTTGGTTATGAATGTGGCTTGTGCATAAAAGTCTTTTTGCATTAAGGTTTTCATAGCTCATTGGACATCTTTTATTTATTGTTTGGCTTTCGCCAGCCCCTTTACTCTGTATTACTGTCATTACTATTAAGCAGGCCTTCGGTAATAATGGATTACTGGCCGGTTACGATGCTAAACCCATAGGGGCGGGTTTGGGTCGTGACAGCAAAGGTGTGCTATTTCCAACTCGTTTTCCTGTATCGACAAGTCATGGAAATATTTAGCTGCCAAGCGGTGCCATCCCATACTCGTATCGATAAGTCATGGGGTTTTTAACAAATTCCATTCTACACCCTCATTGGTAAGTCGTCGAGTTTATTTTCCAAGTGGTACCTTTTCCATGCTCATATCGACGAGAAATGGAAGACTATTGGATTCCCTTCCACGGTTGCATCGGCAAGACATGGGGATTTTTGGATGTCAGTGGTGCCTTTTCCATGCTTGCATCAGTAAGACATGGGGGTTTAAATGCTATTTCAAGCTCGCATTAGCAAGACGTGAGAATTTGGGTGCCAAGTAGAGCCTTTCCATGGTTGCATTGGTAAGACATAGGGGTTTATATGCTATTCCACGCTCGCATAAGCAAGACGTGGGAATTTAGATGCTAAGTCGTGCCTTTCCATGCTTGCATTGGCAATTCATAGGGGTTAAAATTGATACATTTGATAAAAATGTAATGGCTTAATTAGTCTCAATTAATACTAAAATTATTAATCAGTATCAATTAATATTAATAATTTTTTTTCCTTGTTTCTTTTATTTATTTTTTCTTTTCTTAATTGATACATTTTCTTTCTTTTTTTTTCCTTGTTTCTTTTACATTTTTTTTCTTTTATTTTTTTTCTTTTCTTAATTAGTCTCAATGATATAAAAATGTTTAATATTAATATTAATAATTAGTATCAATTAATTTTTCTTTTATTTATCAATTAATGTTAATATTAATATTTTCTTTTCTCAATTAATGGCTTAATTACCATAAATTAATACTAAAATTAATAATAGTATCAATTAGTATATTTTTTTTCATTTTTTCATTATAAATGAATTAGGTGTCAATTGATGGCTTAATTACCATAAATTAATACTAAAATTATTAATAGTATCAATTAGTATATTTTTTTTCATTTTTTCATTATAAATGAATTAGGTGTCAATTAATGGCTTAATTACCATAAATTAATACTAAAATTATTAATAGTATCAATTAGTATAAAATTATTTTATTTTTTCATTATAAATTAATTAGTTGTCAATTAATGGCTTAATTAACATCAATTATTATTTTTTATTCATTAATTATTATTTTTTTATATTAAAAAAACACAGGAAACCTCAAAAAAAAAATGATCCAGAAAACCCTAACGCCGACGACGACAAGAGCAGAGAGAGAGAAGAGATTGATTGCGCTAGGGTTCAGATCGTCACCGACGGATGTAGGGTTTGAGATTGATCGTGCTAGGGTTTGAGTTTGTCGACGACAGTGGTGAAGACGGGGTAGGAGAGGCCGTAAGAGGATCGCCATTGGGCGTCGCGGAGAGGGGCTTCCATGGCCTAGAGGCCGTAGGGTTTGTCGATGGATGTATGCTTTCATTGCCATTGAGATCGACCGGTGCCATGGATATAGCGCAGAGAGAGATAGAGCGAGAGAGGGAGAGAGAGAGAAAGAGAGAGCGATGGAGAGAGAGAGAGAGGAGAGAGCTCTCTGTTTCATCATCAGAGCGAGGGACATCGCCGGAAATCGCCAGACAGCTTCATCAAAGAGACAAAAATGAGTTTTTTTTTGTTATTTATATACGTGGTACACTTGTAATTACTTGAAATTGTGAGGGGCATTTAAGTCATTTTGCCCCTCCCAAAACAGCTGCGCGCATAAGTTGTAAAATTAAGCACCCCAAGAGCAACTCTCCATTTAAGCCGAAATTTGGCTTAAATTAAGCCATAATATATCCCTCATAAGTTGTACCAAACACACCAATATAACTTAATTTAAGCCAAAAGCTAATTTAAGTTGAAAATAAGTTTTACCAAACGCCACCATTACCAAAAATGACAAAATTGCCCATAAGTTACCTTATCTATTCAAATGAGAAATTCCACTCACTTCTCTTGAGATTTTACATATATATTATTAAAGACCCATACATATTTTAACATTATTTAATAAAATTCTTCAATTTCATGCAATATTAAATAAAACTCTTCTGAACAAACAAGAATTATATTGGGCTCAATGCTCTAAGCAGCATTGGTTACAACTAGGGGACAAGAATACCAGATTTTTTCATCAAATGGCCTCTTGGAAGAAGAAGAAGGTTCAAATTCTTGTTTTACAAAGGGAGGATGGAGTTCTCCTAACAAACCAGAAGGAGATTCATCAAGCTTTTATCAATCATTTCAAAGCTTTGTTTTACTGTGATGCCCCATCTCCTCGTCCGACTTGATCACATCCAGCTGTTTACTTGTGTGGTGGATGGAGCATGGCAGCAGACCACAAGAGCAGCGGGCATTACTGTAATAACCCACACCACTGCTTACCGATAAACATTGATTACCGTTAAACTTAACTAATCGTGACTGATAATTGAACTGAGTAAAGTACTGAACTGACTGACTGAAAATTGAAACCGAATTGACTGAGTATATCTGTTCAATTGTATGTATGTATATATGTATGTTAATTTGTATTCTATCTGTTTGATTGTTTATTGATCTGTTCACGTTTTATGTTTAAACTGTTAATTGAAGGGCTTATCGGCGGCCGAACCGGGAATTGATTGATGTTTTATGATCCTCATAATTAATGTGATTTTATGGTAAATTTATCTGAAAACTGATTAGGTATGATTAAATTAGATTAAATATTGATAGATTGCATAATTTGACTTAATTACCTTGATGCCACTTAAGTGGCCCACTACTTGAATCATCTTTGAGCCTCATTACACTCATACATACACATTTCATCAGCTCATTCCTTAGACTCAACCGACCAAGATAGAGAGTGAGAGAGAATTGAGTGGATCTTGAGTTCATTGGTAGAGTTGCTTGAAGAATTGAAGTGTAGATTGCTATTTGAGCTCCTAAATCTTGAATACAAGACCTAAGGTAGAGTAATTGCCCTCTTGTTTATGAATTGAGCTAGTTCTTGCATGATTCATACTTCATTGTGGAACTAAGTCATGATTTGGTTCAAAAAATGTGGAATTATAGCTTCATTCATGCATGCATGTTAGTATTGTTGGATTTTGAGTTGAGTTCATGGCAAATTGTCACATGCATGTCCATGTTTTGAGTGTAGGCCATGTTTTCATCTTGTTTGTGAATCAATTGGCTCATTAGAGCATGTTTTGAAGCTTGAAAGTTATTTAAAGATCATGCATGTTATGTTTGAGGATTGTTCTTGAAAAATGGTTTGAAATTGGATTTGAATTAAACACCCTTGGGCTTTGATTTCTCAAAATTAAGCTTTGAACCATGTTATTCTATGTGTTTACAAATGTTTTCTGGAAATTCAGCCCAAGAGGTCGAGTTTTGAGTTGTTAAAACTTGGTTTGAGCTTGGAGGTGCAATTTGGGTTTTCCAGATCCTGCACTTCCGCTCGAACGGGGACTAGTGACGCTCGAGCGGGGAATCCGAGCATCCAGTATCTCTGCACTGTTTTACAGTCCGCTCGAGCGGAGGATTGGGCGCTCGAGCGGAGTCATGTGTCTCAAGCTCGAGTGGGCGTCGAGCATCCGTCGAGCGGAGATTTCATCCATCCAGTACTTTTACAGTACGCTCGAGCGGGATAGTTGACGCTCGAGCGTGTACCTTTGTTGCATGACCGCTCGAGCGGGGAAACTTGAGCTCGAGCGGGACTCTGTTTTTCAGAAAACTCCTGAAACTGTTTTCTGATCACATCTTTGCATCCTCATCTCATCCTAGGCATTCTTAGGCCTAGTTTAAGACATCTTATTGAGGATATAGATGTAGAACACACCGAGGCGACTGGGGAGACACGCTCTAGCATGCTGTAGCCCAGAACTCTGTGAGTAACGATTGTGTAAAGATATGGTCAGAAATGATTATTTTTTGAACAACTGAACTGTACTGTTTCTGAATTGAATACTGTTAATTGAATGAATGTATATCCTATATTCTGAACTGTATTGTGGCATCCTTAGCACCTACTGTTTACTGTTTACTGTTACTGTTACAGCGATCTCTGTCGGTTCCCTTGTTGGAACCACTACTGTTACTGACTGATGGCCATCATTTACTGCTCGGACTTTTAAGACCTACTGTTTACTGTACTGTTATGCTAATGGATGTACCACATATGACTGTACTAACCAAACAACTGAAATACTGATTTAATGAACTGTTTTGATTACTGTAAGGGCATTCATTCTTAACCTCTTTACACATTATGTTATTCACTGGGCTTTAGCTCACTGCTCATATATATATGTAGGTGTACAGGCACCAGACCGCGGCTAGGAGCGTCAGGGTTACTCCAGTTTTGTCCAGCCAACTACCGTGCCTCACTGCGAGGTTCCAAGCCTATCATGCTAAGGCTTAGGGGTGTTTTAGGACTCCCCCTTCTGTACTCTCTTACTGTTTTGTACTAACCTAATGGATTGTATAGACTGAACGTTTACTGTACTGCTATGTAAGGGATGGAGTCCCTAGTCTGAATAATTGTATATACTGTGCATACTGCTCTGTACTATTTGTGTATATACGTATGAAAAGTCTTTTTGCATATAGACTGTCACAGCTCATTGGACATTGTTTCTTTACTGTTTTGGCTTCCGCCAGGCCCTGTACTCTGTTTTACTGTGCTACTGTGAAACAGGCCTTTGGTAATCTCGGATTACTGGCCGGTTACGGTGCTAAACCCATAGGGCCGGGTTTGGGTCGTGACAGAGTGGTATCAGAGCGATACTTACCACGAGTTATACCGCACACACGTGTCCAAATGAGCTATAGGGTGTCCTAGAAAAGCAATTAGGGCATCTCATGAGCATGATAAGTGTGTGGTTATGTTATGACTGAATATATGCTAACGTGTTAAACTGTTAAACAAACAACTGCTTATGTTTAAAACTGTTATAACTGTTTATAGTGAAATGGATAACGCAAACACTGCAAATGAAACTGAATCCTCATCCTCATCCTCTGAGGCCAGAATGGCCAGACTGGAGCAAATGATGGAACTGATAACTGCGAGGCTGGATCAACAATTGAACCAACTGCCCCTACCTCCTCCTCTTCTGGCTGTACCGGAACAAAATATGAATGCGAATGTACAAAATGTGAATGTAAATGATGGGGATATAATTGCTCTCACCCATAAGTTCAGCAAAATGAAACCGCCGTCCTTTCAGGGAGGCCTAGAACCGTTAAAAGCTGAAGCATGGGTTCTGGAGACTGAAAAATTGTTTGAAGTTTTCCCGTGCTCTGAAGCACACAAGGTACTGTTAGCCACCTTTACATTGCAAGAAGAAACTAGAAGGTGGTGGATGCTCATCCGTGATGAAAATACCATTCTGACTTGGACTCAATTCAAAGGAGCCTTCTTTGAAAAGTACTTCCCTCAGTGTGTTAGGGACAGAAAAGTAACTGAGTTCGAACAACTGAGACATGGCACAATGTCTGTTGCTAAATATGAGACGAAGTTCACCGAGCTTGCTAGATATGCACCGCATATGGTGGATACTGATTATAAGAAGGCCAGAAAATTTGAAGGCGGCCTTAATGTCACAATTCTTGACCGAATAAATGTTCTGAAACTACCGAATTATGTAAATGTTCTTGACAGAGCCTTGATGGCTGAATCAAACATTGAAGCACTGAAAACTGAAACACCAGCGTCCGAATAGCGTGGTAAAAGGCAGAGATTTAAATTTAAGAAAGGCAAGCATAACCCAGCAAATAAGAAACAGAACACGGGGTCAACAACTAGCCCCAGCCAAGGGAGTGGTTTCATACCACCCTGTTCTGAGTGTGGCAAGAAGCACAAAGGGGTCTGTTACAAAATATCTGGAGCTTGTTACAGATGTGGCAAGGTGGGCCACATGGTTAAAGACTGCCCCTCTGCTCTGCAAGCCAGTAGTAAAGCTACGCCAAGCGTGGCAGCATTAACTGCTGCACCAAAGCCGAACCCCAAAGCTACCGGGAAAGAGCCTATGAGGCAGGGCCGAGTGTTCGCCCTAGTACCGGGAGACGTCCAGAATACCGAGACCGTTGTGTCAGGTATTCTCTCTATTTGTACTCAGAATGCTTATGTACTGATTGATTCGGGGTCTACGCATTCTTATGTGTCGCATGCTTTTTCGCGTAAATTGAATAGACCCTTAGAACCTATGAATTATCTGTTAGCTGTATCCTCACCCGTTGGGGGATCTATGACCTGTGCATACATGTACCCTGCTTGTGAAATTATTGTTGGAGATGCACATCTGTTTATCGATTTACTGCCATTGAACATTGATCATTTTGATGTAATATTGGGAATGGACTGGTTAACGAAATATCATGCCACCATAGACTGTGTAACGAAATAAGTAGTTTTCCGTCCACCTGGCCTACCTGAATTTGTGTTTAATGGGATTGGAGTAGTACCCCTCCGTATTTGATTTCATCTGTGAAGGCTGTTAAACTGATTAGAAAGGGGTATAAAGGGTATATGTGTTCTGTATTGACTGTATCTACTGCTGATAATGCTAATGTGAACTGTATTCCTATAGTCAGAGAATTCCCAGACATTTTTCCAGATAATCTTCCAGGAGAGTTGACTGACAGGGAAATTGAATTTACCGTTGATGTGATTCCCGGAACACAGCCAGTTTCTAAAGCTCCTTACCGAATGGCTCCAATGGAACTGAAAGAACTGAAGGTGCAACTGCAAGAACTGTTAGACAAAAAGTTCATCAGACCTAGTACCTCACCGTGGGGCGCACCTGTTTTGTTTGTAAAGAAGAAAGACGGCTCACTGAGACTGTGCATTGACTATCGTGAACTGATTAAGGTAACTGTAAAGAATAAATACCCATTACCGCGTATTGATGACCTGTTTGATCAGTTACAGGGTGCTAAAGTATTTTCGAAGATTGATCTCAGATCCGGATACCATCAGTTGAAGGTTAAATCAGATGACATTGATAAAACTGCTTTTAGAACGAGGTATGAGCATTATGAATTTTTAGTTTTGCCTTTCGGAGTCACGAACGCACCAGCTGCATTTATGGACCTTATGAATAGAATTTTTAAACCATACCTTGAAAATTTTATTGTTGTATTTATTGATGACATATTGATTTACTCCAAGAGTATAGAAGAACATGAACATCACCTGAGACTTGCCCTGCAAACCTTAAGAGAACAGAAACTGTATGCTAAACTGTCTAAATGTGAATTTTGGCTTGACCATGTTATGTTTTTGGGGCATGTTGTTAACAAAGATGGAATTTCTGTTGATCCGCAGAAAATCGAAGCTGTAGTGAACTGGCCTAGACCAACCAACGTGACAGAAGTCCGAAGCTTTTTGGGTTTGGCTGGATATTACAGAAGATTTGTCAGAGATTTCTCCAAAATTGCCTTACCATTGACTCAACTGACTCAGAAAGGAATATCGTTTGACTGGACTGACCAAAGGGAATCTGCTTTCCAGGAGTTGAAAACTCGACTTGTGACTGCACCGGTTCTTACCTTACCTTCAGGTACGGATGGTTTCCCATATTTAGTGATGCTTCTCATAAGGGTTTGGGGTGTGTTTTAATGCCGAATGGGAGAGTAATTGCCTATGTTTCCCGACAACTGAGACCACATGAAAAGAACTACCCGACCCACGATCTGGAACTTGTTGCAGTAGTATTTGCACTGAAAATCTGGCGTCACTATCTGTATGGGGCAACGTGTGAAGTATACACCGACCACAAGAGCCTAAAATATTTCTTCACACAGAAGGAACTGAATATGAGACAGCGGAGATGGCTAGAACTGATCAAAGACTATGACTGTCACGACCCAAACCCGGCCCTATGGGTTTAGCACCGTAACCGGCCAGTAATCCGAGATTATCGAAGGCCTGCTTAACAGTAGTACAGTAAAACAGAGTTCAGGGCCCGGCGGAAGCCAATACAGTAAATAAATAATGTCCATTAAGCTGTGACAGTCTGTATGCCAAAAAGATTTTTCATGCATTCATACATACAAACAGTACAGTCTATACAAAATTTATAGTCACACAGTACAGGGACCTAATCCCTTGATAACAGTACAGTTAGTAGCTGACAGTCTATACAGTAATCCAAACAGTATGGAGACAGACGGGGGAAAAACAAAACACCCCAAAGCCATAGCATGGCAACTCGGAACCTCGCAGTGAGGCACAAAGGCTGGCTTGACAAAACTGGAGTCTAACCCACGCTCCTAGCTCTGATCTGGTGGCTGAGCACCTACATATATATATATATATAAACAGTGAGCTAAAGCCCAGTGAATAACATAATGCGTAAAGAGGTTAAGAATGAAATGTCCTTACAGTAATGAAAGCAGTTCATTAAACAATACTTCAGTCTTTCAGTCAGAACAGTTATTCAGTCATATGTGGTACATCCATTAGCATAGCAGTAAACAGTAGGTCTTAAAGACCGAACAGTAATGATGGCCATCAATCAGTAAACAGTAGTGGTTCCACGAGGGAACCGATAGAGATCTCTGTAACAGTAGCAGTAACAGTATACAACAGTTGCTAAGGATGCCACAATACATTTCAGAATATAGGACATACATTCAAACAATTAACAATAATTACTTCAGAAAACAGTTTCGTTAAATAGTCAGAAAATATTCTCAGTTGAACATATCTTTACACAATTGTTACTCACAGAGTTTGGGCTACAGTATGCTAGAGCGTGTCTTCCCAGTCGCCAACCCTACACAGTTCACAGGTTGAACACACACTAAGCTCCACAGTTGGGAAATATCATAACTTAATCCCTAATTTGCCTTGGTGTGTTCTACATCTATATCCTCATTAAGATGCCTTAAACTAGGCCTAAGAATGCCTAGGATGGGATGAGGATGCAAAAATACACTTAGAAAACATTTCGCAAAGTTTGCTGAAAACCGGAGCCTCGCTCGAGCGAGCCTTTCTTCGCTCGAGTGAGCTTTCAAAATCAAAGGCTTTGCTCGAGCGAGGAATCCTTCGCTCGAGTGGTCTGTCGAAACAGTAAAAATACTGGATGCTGTGATTTTACGCGCGATGGTCGCTCGATGCTCGCTCGAGCAGAGCCCTAGACATTGGTGCTCGCTCGAGCGAGGAATCCTTCGCTCGAGCGAGGAATCCTTCGCTCGAGCGAGGAAGCCAAATCTGGAATTTCCAGATTTGCCTCCCAAGCTCAAACCAAGCATTCTACCACTCCAAACTCGACCTCTTGGGCCCAAATTCTGGAAAACATAACTAAATTCAATGTATAACAAGTTTCAAAGCTTAATTTATGAATTCAAGCCCCAAAGGTGAGTCAATTAAAACCATATTCAAACCCATTTTCAAGAATATGAAGAACATGCAAACATGCATGGATTCAAACCAAATTCAACCTTCAAAGCTTGTTTAGATGGACTCATTTCTTCAAGATCATGATGAATTCATGGACTCAAGCCTAATTATGAACATGCATGTACAATTTTACCATGAATTCAACTCAAAACTCATCAATTCAAACATGCATGCATGAATTATGTTCTAATCCTACATGTATGAACTAAAACAAGACTTAACTCTACAATTGAAGCATGAATCATGCAAGAATTAATTCTATGACAACAACAAGAAGATGAATGTCTTACCTTAGTCTTGTATTCAAGGTTTAGGAGTCCAATTTGACAATTTACACTTCAATTCCAAGCAATTCAAGCCAATTCAACAAAATGAACTCAATTCTCTCCTATTTCCTCTCTTGGTCGGCTAGTATAAGGAAAAGGGCTGAGGAAATGGTTTTTGGTCAAGCATATACAAGTCTCTAAGTGTGTGAGGTAGTGGCCCACTTAGTGGCAAGTTTGGTAAATAAGTCAAAGTTTGCAATATAACAATATTTAATCTAATTCAGTCATACCTAATCACATTTCTGATAAATATACCATTAAATCACATAATTTCCAATGATCCCAAAACATCAATCTATTTTCGATTCGGTCGCCGATAAGGCTTTCATTTTGCAGTTTAAACATAAAAATACCAACAGATAATCAAACAATCGAACAGATAAAAATGCAATACAATAGATATGCTCAGTCAATTCAGTTCCAGTTTTCAATCAGTCCATTCAGTACTTCAGTTAGTTCAGTTATCTGTCATAAGCAGTCCAGTTTAGCAATAATCAGTAGGTAATTCAGTAATTTTTTTCCGGTAAGCAGTATGGGGGTTGTTACAATGACCTACAGATATTGTACCATCTGGGAAAAGCCAATACCGTTGCCGATGCATTGAGCCGGAAATCAATTGGAAACTTAGCATGTTTGCTTACAGGACAGAAAGAATTGCTTTATGACCTTGAAAAATCTGAAATAGAAATTGTTTTGCGAGAACAAGGTGGAACCCTAGCCACTATTTCTGCTCAACCGGCACTGATTGAAGAAATTAAAGAGAAACAGCAACTGGATGACTTCTTGAAGAAGATCATCGAAGAAAGAGAATCTAAATCGAGACCGGGATTCAAATTTGAGAATAATGTACTGAAATTTCAAGAAAGACTGTGTGTACCGAATGATACTGAACTGAAAAGAAGAGTTCTACAAGAGGGCCACAACTCAAAATTTTCTATCCATCCAGGGAATACGAAAATGTATCAAGATCTGAAACTGAATTTCTGGTGGCCGGGAATGAAGAAAGAGATTGCTGATTTTGTATCAAAATGTCTTCATTGCCAACAAGTTAAAGCCGAACATCAACGACCCGCAGACTTATTGCAGCCCTTACCAATACCGGAATGGAAATGGGAGCATATCACCATGGATTTTATTGTGGGATTGCCTCGCTCCAATAAAGGTATGAACTCGATTTGGGTTATAGTTGATAGACTGACTAAATCTGCTCACTTCTTACCTGTTAAGACAATTTATAATGCGGACAAATTGGCTATACTCTATATTGATAAAATTGTTAAACTGCATGGAGTGCCTGTGTCCATTGTTTCTGATAGAGATTCGAAGTTTACGTTAAGGTTCTGGCGAAGCCTACAGACTGCATTGGGTACCGAACTGAGACTGAGTAGTGCTTATCATCCTCAGACAGATGACCAGTCAGAAAGGACCATCCAGACTCTGGAGGATTTACTGAGAATGTGTGTCCTTGATTTTCAGGAAAACTGGGAAAGCCATTTGCCATTGGCTGAATTCGCCTACAACAACAGCTACCATTCGAGTATTGGTATGGCGCCTTTCGAGGCATTGTATGGCAGAAAATGTAGATCTCCGATATGCTGGGCAGAAGTTGGAGATGGGCCTTTGCTTGGGCCCGAGATTGTATACGAAACAACTGAGAAAGTGAAACTGATACAACAGAGATTGAAAACTGCACAGAGCAGACAGAAGAGTTATGCTGATGTTAGAAGACGAGACAGAGAGTATGAAGTGGGTGATCACGTATTTGTGAAAGTGGCACCGATGAAAGGCCAGACTCGTTTTGGAGTCAAAGGCAAGTTAGCACCGAGGTACGTCGGACCATATAAGATTATTGAGAAAATCAATCCGGTGGCATATCAGGTTGCGCTTCCTCCTGAAATGGAGCATATGCATAACGTCTTCCACATTTCCATGTTGAGAGACTACCTCTGGGATCCTTTTCATGTGATAGAGCCTACTCGTGTAGTGTTGAGTGATGACTACACTTATGAGGAACGGCCTATACAGATTGTAAACAGACGGATCAAGAAACTGAGAAACAAAGAAATCCCGCTGGTAAAAGTTGACTGGCAGAACCACGGTGGCGTGTATGCCACTTGGGAAAGGGAAGAGGACATGACTAAAAGATATCCTGAACTATTTCCACTGAATCCTGTTTTCTTCTAGAACGAAGGTAACTCGAGTTTAGCGGACTAAACTCTTTACAAGGAGGGGAGACTGTAATAACCCACACCACTGCTTACCGATAAACATTGATTACCGTTAAACTAAACTGATCGTGACTGATAATTGAACTGAGTAAAGTACTGAACTGAATGACTGAAAATTGAAACCGAATTGACTGAGTATATCTGTTCAATTGTATGTATGTATATATGTATGTTAATTTGTATTCTATCTGTTTGATTGTTTATTGATCTGTTCACGTTTTATGTTTAAACTGTTAATTGAAGGCCTTATCGGCAGCCGAACCGGGAATTGATTGATGTTTTATGATCCTCATAATTAATGTGATTTTATGGTAAATTTATCTGAAAACTGATTAGGTATGATTAAATTAGATTAAATATTGATAGATTGCATAATTTGACTTAATTACCTTGATGCCACTTAAGTGGCCCACTACTTGAATCATCTTTGAGCCTCATTACACTCATACATACACATTTCATCAGCTCATTCCTTAGACTCAACCGACCAAGATAGAGAGTGAGAGAGAATTGAGTGGATCTTGAGTTCATTGGTAGAATTGCTTGAAGAATTGAAGTATAGATTGCTATTTGAGCTCCTAAATCTTGAACACAAGACCTAAGGTAGAGTAATTGCCCTCTTGTTTATGAATTGAGCTAGTTCTTGCATGATTCATACTTCATTGTGGAACTAAGTCATGATTTGGTTCAAAAAATGTGGAATTATAGCTTCATTCATGCATGCATGTTAGTATTGTTGGATTTTGAGTTGAGTTCATGGCAAATTGTCACATGCATGTCCATGTTTTGAGTGTAGGCCATGTTTTCATCTTGTTTATGAATCAATTGGCTCATTAGAGCATGTTTTGAAGCTTGAAAGTTATTTAAAGATCATGCATGTCATGTTTGAGGATTGTTCTTGAAAAATGGTTTGAAATTGGATTTGAATTAAACACCCTTGGGCTTTGATTTCTCAAAATTGAGCTTTGAACCATGTTATTCTATGTGTTTACAAATGTTTTCTGGAAATTCAGCCCAAGAGGTCGAGTTTTGAGTTGTTAAAACTTGGTTTGAGCTTGGAGGTGCAATCTTGGTTTTCGAGATCCTGCACTTCCGCTCGAGCGGGGACTAATGACGCTCGAGCGGGGAATCCGAGCATCCAGTATCTCTGCACTGTTTTACAGTCCGCTCGAGCGGAGTCATGTGTCTCAAGCTCGAACGGGCGTCGAGCGTCCGTCGAGCGGAGATTTCACCCATCCAGTACTTTTACAGTACGCTCGAGCGGGATAGTTGACGCTCGAGCGTGTACCTTTGTTGCATGACCGCTCGAGCGGGGAAACCTGAGCTCGAGCGGGACTTTGTTTTTCAGAAAACTCCTGAAACTGTTTTCTGATCACATCTTTGCATCCTCATCTCATCCTAGGCATTCTTAGGCCTAGTTTAAGACATCTTATTGAGGATATAGATGTAGAACACACCGAGGCAAATTAGGGATTAAGTTATTATCTTTCCCAACTGTGTAGCTTAGTGTGTTCAATCTGTTAACTGTGTAGGGTTGGTGACTGGGGAGACACGCTCTAGCATACTGTAGCCCAGAATTCTGTGAGTAACGATTGTGTAAAGATATGTTCAAAAATGATTATTTTCTGAACAACTGAACTGTACTGTTTCTGAATTGAATACTGTTAATTGAATGAATGTATGTCCTATATTCTGAACTGTATTGTGGCATCCTTAGCACCTACTGTTTACTGTTTACTGTTACTGTTATAGAGATCTCTGTCGGTTCCCTTGTTGGAACCACTACTGTTACTGACTGATGGCCATCATTTACTGCTCGGTCTTTTAAGACCTACTGTTTACTGTACTGTTATGCTAATGGATGTACCACATATGACTGTACTGACCAAACGACTGAAATACTGATTTAATGAACTGTTTTGATTACTGTAAGGACATTCATTCTCAACCTCTTTACGCATTATGTTATTCACTGGGTTTTAGCTCACTGCTCATATATATATGTAGGTGTACATGCACCAGACCGCGGCTAGGAGCGTCAGGGTTACTCCTGTTTTGTCCAGCCAACTACCGTGCCTCACTGCGAGGTTCCAAGCCTATCATGCTAAGGCTTAGGGGTGTTTTAGGACTCTCCCTTCTGTACTGTCTTACTGTTTTGTACTAACCTAATGGATTGTATAGACTGAACGTTTACTGTACTGCTATGTAAGGGATGGAGTCCCTAGTCTGAATAATTATATATACTGTGCATACTGTTCTGTACTGTTTGTGTATATACGTATGAAAAGTCTTTTTGCATACAGACTGTCACAGCTCATTGGACATTGTTTCTTTGCTGTTTTGGCTTCTGCCAGGCCCTGTACTCTGTTTTACTGTGCTACTGTGAAGCAGGCCTTTGGTAATCTCGGATTACTGGCCGGTTACGGTGCTAAACCCATAGGGCTGGGTTTGGGTCGTGACAATTACATGGGTTTGTTTTGATGAATATCAAATGCAAGTATATCAACGAGAGATTTCCACTTGGTTGTCTTCATCATTGTTGGCAGAAGCAAGAGCTTTTTTGGAGGCTATTAGGTGGCGATCACGTAGAAAATTAAATGCCTGTCTCTTTTCACTAACTGTAAAGTTTTAGTTGATAGCAGTGGACAAAAACGTTGTTTTGATTAGGAGGTCGATTTAGTGGTACAAGATATTTTGATGTTAAGTTTTGCCTTTCAATTCTTATGTGTAACTAAAGTGGATAGAGTGTACCCACCCCCTTGGTGGCCCAGTGGTAAGGGCGAAGACATGATTGTGTGGGTTAGGCGCACGGTCATGGGTTCGATTCCCCTCTAGGACACTTTGGGATTTAAGCGGGGAGCCGCGGCGGTGGGATGCTGTGATTGCTCCCCCTGAGGATTAGTCGGTGGACGCAGCCCAGCGGTAGAAGCCGGACACCTCAGTTTCAAAAAAAAAAAAAGTGGATAAAGTGTTGGTTGAAGAAGCAGCACATAATCTTGCAAAGTCGGTAACTATTTTATCCTATGGCTAATATATATGTTTCTTTGTTTGGTACTCAAAAAAAATAAAATAAATAAATAAAGCTCTTAAATTGTTAAGACATTATTAAAACATTTAATGGAAAAAAATTAATTTTCATTGATAAAATAATTAAAAATAAACAATCTCTCTAAATAAATAAATAAATAAATAAGTCTTGTATTAAATTATTAGGATGTTATCTAACATTATTTAAAAATAATAATTTTTTTTTAGAGAGAGATTGTTTATTTTTAATTATTTTATCAATGAAAATTAAATTTTTTCCCATTAAATGTTTTAATAATGTCTTAACAATTTAAGAGTTTTATTTAATATTGCATGAAATTTAAGAATTTTATTAAAGAATGCTAAAATATGTATGAGTTTTTTATAATATATATGTAAAACCTCAGAGGAGGTAAGTATAATTTATCCATATTGTGCCTGTTTGACACAGCTTATTTTTAACTTAAGCTGACTTATAGTTTAAAATAAGTTATTTTTGTGTGTTTGGTATAGCTTAATGGTGTAGATTATAGCTTTTTATAAGCTGATTTTCAGTTTTCTCTTTGAGTGGGAAATGAGCTGCTTTTCAATTTAGCTTAAACGAGAAGCTGAAAATCGAAGGGAAAAATTACTTAAATGCCCTTCGTCAATTTCAACTATTAGGAAAAACCCAAGTATTAAACTTCATTCTCAAAACACTGTTCATTTGCTCACTGGAAAGAGAGAGAGAGGCGATTTCTGGTGTGTTGAGGCGATTTTCGGCAAACCGCTATCTCTTTTCTCTCTCTCTCTCTCTCTCTCTCTCTCTCTCTTCACGATCTCTCTTTTCTTTTTCTCGCTCGCTCTCTCTTTCACGATCTACACCGCCATAACCTTCTGTCACCATTGCCATCATGATCGCGATCTGAAACCTAACCACTGCCATCGCTTTCTCTCTCTGGCTGCGTTGTTCTTTGGCGTTGCAATCTGAAACACTGGCTGCAGTTAACATTGCCATTGCGATTACGATCTGAAGCCTAACCACTGCCATCGCGACCGACCCGTGCTCTCTCTCTCGTTGCGATCGCGATTGCGATTTGAAACCCTAACTACCACCATCCCTCTCTCTCGATCTGCGTTGTTTGTCGCCGTTGCTATCGCGATCGCAATTTGCGTTGATCTGTGTTGAAACCCTAGCCACTGGCAGTTGTTCGCCTAGAGCGTTGAAACCCTAGAAAAAAATTGAAGAAAAAGAAAAAAAAACAATATTAATATTAATTAAAAAAGAAAAAATTGTATATTTTTGAAGAAATAGAAAAAAAAACAATATTAATTAAAAAATCAATATTAATTGGTATTAATTATTAATAAATTAATATTGTATATTTTTTTAATGATTTAATTATTAATTGATACTAATTAATAACAATTGTTGATTATTAACATTAATTGATACTAATAAAAATTAATTATTAATATTAATTGGTACTAATTAATGATTTTAGTATTAATGGAGACTAATTAATAATTTTAGTATTAATTGATACTAATTAATTTATAATGGAAAAAAATTGTTATAATAATACTTCCATTATATTTTTATCAAATATATCAATTTCTATATTAGTTGATACTAATTAATACTAATTATATTAACTTTTATTAGTTTTAATAATTATTTTAAATTAAAACTGAAAAAAAAAACAAAATTATCATTTTTATATCATATAAGGGCAAAAAGGATAATTATACAGTAAAAAACTATTTTACAACTTATCAACCAAACACTATTTTGTTGCTTAAATCTATAATTTCACAGCTGCACCAAACAGGTTAACAACTTATATTCACAGTTATAAGCTATAATCTGTTAAGTTATAATCTATAATCACTTTCCCACAGCTCTATTAAACGGGGCTAATAATGAATAAGGCTTTTTAGTTTATGGGTATTCTCATCTTTTCTTGTGCAAATCAAATTGTAATATATTATTTTCACACACCCAAGTAATGTCGTTTGTACGAAACTTAACAAATCAAGAAATCTTAATAATAGTTTAAAAAGTAAGGGAGATTAGTGTTATTATTAAAATCACAGAAGAAGTCCTTATAATTGTCAAAAACCTCACGGAAGGTAAGTGTAATTTATCATTCTTTCTTTCTTTTGGGTTTCTTGATTTCAATCTAATATTATTTGAAAAATATTTGAGACTCTTAAAATTTAATCCATAATGATGTGCAAGATACTTTGGGTAAATTACACTTACCTCTCTTATGGTTTGAAAAAAAATATAATTAGTCTTATACTTTTGACATAATTACATTAACATCTTTGAAAGTTTTAATTTAATTAGGTTCTTTTATATCAATAATTTGTTAGTAAAATGAAAAAAATGATGCTATCTTTTATCTACTAGAATGTATATTTATTTTTATTTATTTTAATATTTATCTACCATCTGCATTAATTTCAATCGATTTAATCTTGCTAAAAGGAGAGTTAGTGAAATTATATTAAAAGTGTACGTCTAAATGTATTTTTACCAAAACTTAAGAGAGTTGAATGTAATTTATCCATAAACTTTTGATTTGTTGTACATTCAATTATATTGGCTTAACTCTTTTGTCATATCATTATAGATCAATTTTTAAGTTTAAAATTATGAATTTATAGTATTTCTCATAATTTTTTGAAGGATAAGTTTTACAAGAGTCCCATAATTTGGTGATATTTGAAAGGGAAGTAGGGAAATAGTCACTCCATTTAAGGATGGTTTGGATATGACTTATTTATGGACCGTTTGGGAAGTGGTTTTGTGGACTTTTTTTGGCTATTTTAGCCACAAAAGATAAAATAGGTTATTTTAGCCACAGTAAACAAAACATCACATTCAACCCATAATCATTACACTCTTCTCTCACAAAAAAAGTTAAAAAAACTAAAAAGTCAAAAAATTCTTCCCAAACCAAGCTTTTTAGCCCAGGCTAAAATAGCAAAAAAAGTCAAAAAGTCAACCCACTTCCCATACCAACCTTTAGTGGTTTATTGACTTTTTTATAAAGTACATATAGAAATGTAGATAGGTGATGTGACAATTGTAACAGATAAGTCAATAAACAACTTATTTAGGTGATACTCAGATGAACTAAAAAATACAACTTAGCCTTTGTTTGGCATACTAGACTTTTTAGCTTAATAAGACAAAATATCACATATCTAACCCATAATCATTTTATTGTTTCTCTCACAAAAGTCAAAAAAGTCAAAAAACTTATTTTAAACGAGATTTCTTAACTCTAGGTAAAAATAACAAAAAAAAAAAAAAACACTAACTCATATCCCAAACGAACCTTTATTGACTTATTGATTTATTTGAGTCACATCGACAACTTGTACCAGACAAGTCAACATCAACTTATTTGGGTAATACCTAGATAAACTAAAAAAAGACAATTTATTAGTTTATTGACTTATTTTGATTATATCACCTATTTATTTTTTTATATGTATTTTTATAATAAGTAAAAAAATTAGTTTATAAATCATACCCAAAACAAATGTCTACTACTAAAACAAGGACTACAATCCAGTCAAAAAAACAAAAAAAAAAAATGAAAAATGTAAAAAGAAAAAAGAGTAGGGTTACGATTCAAAATTTGTAAGCCCGTTTAAAAAGGCCTTCAAAATTAGAAAAATGCTTGGGAGCACTAATTAGTGCTCCCACTAATTAGGTGGCAGTGAGTCTCGCCATTAATGATGTGATGTTTTGGTCTTGAAATTATATATATATATTTTTTTTACTTTTTTAATGCATTAGTGCTATTAGTGATGATGTTTTTAGTGAGATGAATCATTGTTGTCAAAATTATGGTTTATATTTCATAATCAAATCAAAACCAAATCAAGGAATGAAATGAACGGCACATTTCTCAACCCTTTTTTTTTTTTTTTTTAGAATAATCATTCACTTAGGTAGTGTTTAGCTTTGAAATGAAGTGAAATAAAATGATGTTTTTATTAAATCGTTCATTTTCATATTTGATTGATTTTATGTTGTATTTGGTTAAAAAATTTAAAAAGGGATTTGAAAAAAAAAAAAAGTGTTAAATTAGGTAAAAAAAAAAACAAAAAATATATAATTGTCATTCAAAATTATAAGATAATTATCATTTCATAAAAGAGGCTAATGAATGACTATTCTATTCCATTCTATCTCATCCCATTCCCCTCTTAAGGCTTGGTTTGGGAAGTAGGTTGGCTTTTTGGCTTTTTAGTTTTTTTGGCTATTTTAGCCTGGGCTAAAAAGCTTGGTTTGGGAAGGACTTTTTGGCTTTTTGACTTTTTTGATTTTTTTTGTGAGAGAAGAATGTAATGATTATAGGTTGGATGTGATGTTTTGTTTGTTATGGCTAAAATAGCCTATTTTGTTTTTTGTGGCTAAAATAGCCAAAAAAGCCTGAAAACTAACTTGCCAAACAGAGGCTTCTCATTTGTTAATTATATATTTTAATTAAAAAATAAAAAAATTATTAGAAGTTATCATATTACCTCTTATATTTTTATATATTTCTTTTATAAAAAATAAAAAATCATTAAATAACCGTTTTCAAACGAGGCCTTACGGGTTGAAAAAGAAGTACGGATAACAAACTTCTGGATTTGGAAGGGGCCTGCTAGTTTTTCATTTGCCTTCCTATGGGGCAATGATGGATCTAGAGGGTAGCTGTACCCAAAAAAAATTAAAAAATATCATATTTTATATTAGAAATTTTAAAATAACTTAAAATTATAGAAGTTTGTATCTTCAAATTTTTTGTAGATAATTTTAAAATTATATAGAGTAGCTCCAATTTTTTAAATTGTAAAATAGCCCCTCTAAAGACATAATTCTAGATTCGTTCCTGCTATAGGGTATTGTAAGGTAAGTCTCAGATGATGTTCATGTTCTTCTCTATTTTTAGAATAAATCAGAATGTCGTCTATAAATACAACAATAAAGTCATCGAGGAATGGTTTAAAAATTCTGTTCATAAGGTCCATAAATGCAGCAGGTGCATTGGTAACTCCGAAAGGCATGACTAGGAATTCGTAATGTCCATACCTCGTTTGAAAAACAGTTTTGTCAATGTCCTCTGGTTTAACTTTCAGCTGATGATATCCGAATCTGAGATCAATCTTAGAGAACACTTGAGTACCCTGTAACAGATCAAATAAGTCATCAATATGCGGCAATGGATATTTATTTTTCACAGTTACCTTGTTCAGTTCACGGTAATCAACGCAGAGTCTCAGTGAGCCGTCTTTCTTTTTCACAAACAAGACAGGTGCGCCCCATGGCGAAGTACTGGGCCTGATGAACTTCTTATCTAACAGTTTTTGCAGTTGTACTTTCAGTTCAGTCGGAGTCATTCGGTAAGGAGCTTTAGATACTGGCTGTGTATCCGGAATCACATCAACGGTGAACTCAATCTCCCTATCGATCAAATCTCCTGGCAGATCATCTGGGAAAATATCTGGGAATTCTCTGACTATAGGAATACTGTTCACATTAGCGTTAACATCAGTAGATACAGTCAATACAAAACAGAAATATCCTTTACACCCCTTTCTAATCAGTTTGTATGCTTTCATAAATGAAATCAAATATGGGGAAGATACCACTCCACTTCCGTTAAACACAAATTTGGGTAGGCCAGGTGGACGGAAAACAACTTGTTTTGTCACATAGTCTATAGTAGCATGATATTTTGTTAACCAGTCTATTCCCAATATCACATCAAAATGATCAATGTTCAGGGGCAGTAAATCAATATACAGATGCGTATCCCCAACAATAATTTCACATGCAGGGTACATATAAGCACAAGTCACAGATCCCCCAACAGGTGAAGATACAGCTAACAAGTAATTCATGAGTTCCAATGGTCTATTCAATTTTCGCGAAAAAGCATGCGATATATATGAATGTGTAGACCCCGAATTAATCAGAACATATGCATTTTGAGTACAAATTAAAAGGATACCTGACACAACGGTCTCGGTATTCTGCACATCTCCCGGTACGAGTGCGAACACTCGGCCTTGCCTCATAGGCTCTTTCCCAATAGCTTTGGGGTTGGGTTTTGGTGGAGCAGTGGATACTGCTGCGCTTGGTGCAGCTTTACTATTACCCTAAGGAGTGGAAGGGCAATCTTTGACCATGTGGCCCACCTTGCCACACCTGTAACAAGCACCGGATAATTTATAACAAACCCTTTTGTGTTTCTTACCACATTCAGAAGAGGGCGTTATGGAACCACTTCCCTGACTGGAACTGGTTGTTGACCCTGAGTTTTGCTTTTTGTTCAGTGGGTTGTTTCTGCCTTTTTTGAATTTAAAACCCTGTTTCTTCCCGCGCCACTCAGTTGCGGGTGTTTTAGTCTGTTTCAAAGCTTCGATATTTGCTTCAGCCATGATGGCTCGGTCAAGAACATCTATATATTTCAATAACTTTAGCACATTGATTCTGTCCAGTATTTCTACATTGAGGCCACCTTCAAACTTCCTGGCCTTCTTGTAGTCGGTGTCCACCATGTGTGGTGCATATCTAGCAAATTCGGTGAACTTTGTTTCATACTCTCCTATGGACATGGCGCCTTGTTTCAGTTGTTCGAACTCGGTCACCTTTCTGTCCCTGACACACTGAGGGAAGTACTTTTCAAAGAAGGCTTCTTTGAATTGAGCCCAAGTGATAATAGTGTTGACATCACGGATAAGCATCCACCACCTTCTAGCTTCTTCTTGCAAAGTAAACGTGGCCTGTAGCACTTTGTGTGCTTCAGAACATGAAAAAACTTCAAATAACTTTTCAGTCTCAAGAACCCAAGCTTCAACTTTTAGCGGTTCGAGGCCTCCCTGAAAGGATGGCGGTTTCATTTTACTAAATTTCTGTGTCAGAGTTATGATATCATCATTCATAGGTGGCTCTGGTTGTACTGGAGGAAGTGGGGGCTGTTGGTTCTACTGTTGCCCTAATCTTTCAGTTAGTAGTTCTGCCATTCTCTCCAACCTTGCCATTCTTGCTTCAGAGGATTCATTTTCATCAACATTTCTTGCGTTGTCCATCTCACTATAAGCAGTTATAACAATTATAAATATAGGCAGTTGCATACTTAGACAGATTATCACATTAACAGTTATATTTATGTCTTAGCCACACACACTTATCATGCTCGTGTAATGCCCTAATCACTTTTCTAGGACATCTTATAGCTCATTTGGACACGTGTGTGCGGTATAACTCGTGGTTTAAGTATCGCTCTGATACCACTCTGTCACGACCCAAACCCGCCCCTATGGGTTTAGTACTGTAACCGGCCAGTAATCTGAGATTACCGAAGGCCTGCTCAACAGCAATACAGTAATACAGAGTACAGGGGCTGGCGGAAGCCAATATAGTAATTAAAATATGTCCAATGAGCTGTAACAGTCTGTATGCAAAAAGACTTTTCATATCATATACACATATACAATCAGTACCAAAACAGTATGTACAATATATATAATCATTCAGGACAGGGACTTAATCCCTATTTAAAATAGTACAGTACCAAACATTCAGTCTATACAGAACATAACCAAGAAGGGCGAAAAACTAAAACACCCCAAAAGCCCTAACTTGACAGGCTCGGAACCTCGCAGTGAGGCACAGTGGTTAGCTTTGACAAAAGGGAG
The DNA here is from genome assembly GCF_055761805.1 of Camellia sinensis. NCBI lineage: Eukaryota > Viridiplantae > Streptophyta > Magnoliopsida > Ericales > Theaceae > Camellia > Camellia sinensis. The sequence continues at coordinate 26,606,686 of NC_138966.1, read as the reverse complement.
TCTAACCCACGCTCCTAGCTCCGGTTTGGTGCCTGGACACCTACATATATATATATATATATATGAGCAGTGAGCTAAAGCCCAGTGAATAACATAATGCGTAAAGAGGTTAAGAATAAATGTCCTTACAGTAACGAAAACAGTTCATTGAATCAGTATATCAGTCATTCAGTCATAATAGTCATATGTGGTATATCCATTAGCAGAACAGTACAGTAAACAGCAGGTCTTAAAAGACCGAACAGTCAATGATGGCCATCGTAACAGTAAACAGAAGTTCCAAGATAGGAACTGATAGAGATCTCTGTAACAGTAGCAGTAACAGTAACAGCAGTTACTAAGGATGCCACAATACAGTTCAGAATAGAGGACAAACATTCATTTAGTTAACAGTAAACAGCTCATAAAACAGTTCAGTTGATCATTCAGAAAATATTCATTTTCGAACATATCTTTACAACATTGTTACTCACAGAGTTTTGGGCTACAAATAAGCTAGTACGCGTCATCGGTTGCTAACCCTACACAGTTACAGAGTGAACACACACTAAGCTACACAGTTGGGAAAATAGTAACTTAATCCCTATCTTGACTCGGTGCGATTCTACATCAATATCCTCATTAAGATGCCTTAAACTAGACCTAAGAATGCCTAGAATGGAATGAGGATGCAAAGATGCACTTCAAAAATATTTTCAGAAAACAAGGGTCTCGCTTGAGTGTGGGTTTACTCGTTCGAGCGTATAGGCAAACAAAATACTCTGCTCGAGCGCGAGTTATCCCGCTCGAGCGGACTGTAAAACATGCCAAAAGTACTGGATGTGCGAAAATCACGCTCGATTGGGCGCTCGATACCCGCTCGAGCGTGTGACACAAGTCCTCGCTCGAGCGTCCAATACCCCGCTCGAGCGGACTGTAAAACAGTGTAAAGTGCTGAATGCACGAATTTCACGCTCGAGCGCCAGTCACTCCGCTCGAGCGTGAGTCCAAAATCCGAAATTTCCAAATTTGAACCTCAAGCTCAAAAACAAGTTTCAATGTACCAAATTCAATCCTTTTAGGCTAATTTTCTGAAAAACACTTCAAAACTCATAATATAACATGTTTCAAAGATCAATTTGAGAAATCAAAGCCCAAAGGTAAGTCAATTAAATCCAATTTCAAACCAATTTTCATGAACATAACTCAAACATGACTTGCATGAGTTTAAACCAATTCAAAGCTACAATTACTTGCTCAAATGAGCCTCAACTTCCAAAAACAAGATGAAAACATGGACTATAACAATAATATGAACATGCATGTACCAAATTCCATGTAATCAACCTCAAAATGCAACAATGTAGACATGCATGCATGATATATGCTACAATTCAACATATTAAGCTAATTTTGACTCTAATTTTCAATATAACAAGAATCAAGCAAGAACTAACTTAAAGACAAGTTTAAGAAGGTGAATTCTCTACCTTAGACCTTGAATATCAAGTGTAGGAAGCTCAACTATGAAATCAACCTTTAATTTTTTTAATTTACCAAGCAATTCACAAGATGGAACTCAATTTCTCTCTCACTCTCTCTCTTGGTCGGTTTGTCTCAAGAAAATGGCTGAGGAAATGTTTTGCCTGAGTGTATTTAAACCTCAATATGTGTAAGGAAGTGGGCCACTAAGTGGCAAAGTTGCAATTAAGGCCAACTCTTGTAGTTTAGCATTATTTAATCCAATTTAATCATACAGAATCACATTTCAATTAAGTATACCATAAAATCACATAAACCCTAATTAGCATAAAACATTAATCCAGTTTAGATTCGGCCGCCGATAGGGCCTTCAATTTGCAGTTTAAGGCATAAAACATGAACAGATAATTTGACAGTCGAACAGATAGAAATGCACTTAAACAGATACAGACAATCAATCAGTTTAGGATTTCAGTCAATTCAGTCAATTATCATGATCAATCTCAGTTTAGCAGTAATCAGTGGTGAGGGTTATTACAGTCTCCCCTCCTTACAAAGAGTTTGGTCCTCCTAACTCGAATTACCTTAATTTTGGAAGAAAACAGGATTCAGTGGGAACAAGTTAGGATATCTTTTTATCATATCATCTTCCCTCTCCGAAGTGGCATGCACGCCACCATGGTTCTGCCAATCAACTTTCACTAACGGAATCTCTTTGTTTCTCAACTTCTTGATCCGTCTGTTTACAATCTGAATGGGCCGTTTTTCATAAGTGTTGTCATCACTTTGTATTACACGGGTAGGCTCAATCACATGGAAGGGATCTTGAAGGTATTCCCTCAACATTGAAATATGGAACACGTTATGCATATGCTCCATTTCAGGAGGAAGCGCTACTTGATACGCCACCAGATTGATTTTCTCAATAATCTCGTACGGTCTGACATATCGCGGTGCTAACTTGCCTTTAACTCCAAAACAAGTCTGGCCCTTCATCGGTGTCACTTTTACAAAAACGTGATCACCTACTTCATATTCTCTGTCTCGTATTCAGACATTCGCATAACTTTTCTGTCGGCTCTGTGCGGTTTTCAGTCTCTGTTGGATCAGTTTTATTTTTTCTGTAGTTTCATACACAATCTCGGGCCCAACTAAAGGCCCATCTCCAACTTCTGCCTAGCAAATCGGAGATCGACATTTTCTGCCATACAATGCCTCGAAAGGTGCCATACCAATACTTGAATGAAAGCTGTTATTGTAGGCAAATTCAGCTAAGGATAGATGACTTTCCCAATTTCCCTGGAAATCAAGAACACACATCCGCAGTAAATCTTCCAGAGCCTGGATAGTTCTCTCTGACTGACCATCAATTTGAGGATAGTCTACACTACTCAGTCTCAGTTCAGTACCCAATGTTATCTGTAAGCTTTGCCAGAATCTCGATGTAAACTTCGAGTCCCTATCAGAAACAATGAACACAAGCACTCCATGCAATCTCACAATTTCATCAATATAGAGTATAGCCAATTTGTCCTCATTATAAATTGTTTTGACAGGTAAGAAATGAGTAGATTTAGTCAATCTATCAACAATAACCCAAATTGAATCCATACCTTTACTGGAGCGAGGCAATCCAACAATAAAATTCATGATAATATGTTTCCATTTCCACTCCGGTATCGGTAAGGGTTGCAGTAAACCTGCGGGTCGTTGATGTTCCGCTTTGACTTGTAGGCAATGAAGACATTTTGATACAAAATCAGCAATTTCTTTCTTCATTCCCGGCCACTAGAAATTCAATTTCAAGTCCTGGTACATTTTCGAATTCCCTGGATGGATAGACTCTTGTAGAACTCTTCTTTTTAGTTCAGAATCATTCGGTACACATAGTCTTCCTTGGAATTTCAACACATTATTCTCAAATTTGAAATCTGGCCTCGGTTTGGATTCTCGTTCTTCGATGATCTTCTTCAAGAAGTCATCCTGTTGCTGTTTCTCTTTAATTTCTTCAATCAATGCTGGTTGAGCAGAAATAGAAGCTAATGTTCCACCTTGTTCACGCAAAACAATCTCAATATCAAGTCTTTCAAGGTCACAAAGCAATTCTTTCTGCGTGGTGAGCAAACAGGCTAAATTTCCAATCGATTTCTGACTCAGTGCATCGGCAACGTTGCTAGCTTTCCCCGGATGATACAAAATCTGTAGATCATAATCTTTTATCAGTTCTAACTATCTCCGCTGCCTTATATTCAGTTCTTTCTGTGTGAAGAAATATTTCAAACTCTTATGGTCTGTATACACCTCACATGTCGCCCCATAAAGGTAGTGACGCCAAATTTTCAGTGTAAACACTACAGCAGCAAGTTCTAAATCATGGGTTGGGTAGTTCTTTTCATGCGATCTCAGTTGTCGGGAAGCATAGGCAATAACTCTCCTATTCTGCATTAAAACACGTCCCAAACCCTTATGATAAGCATCACTAAAAATGGTAAAACCATCCGTACCTGAAGGTAGGGTAAGAACCGGTGCAGTCACAAGTCAAGTTTTCAACTCTTGGAATGCTGATTCTCTTTGGTCAGTCCAGTTAAATGATATCCCCTTCTGAGTCAACTGTGTCAGTGGTAAGGCAATTTTGGAGAAGTCTTTGACAAATCTTCAGTAAAACCCGGCTAACCCTAAAAAGCTTCGGACTTCTGTAACATTTGTTGGTCTAGGCCAATTTATCACGGCTTCAACTTTCTATGGGTCAACTGAAATGCCATCTCTACTAATAACATGTCCCAAAAACATAACATGATCAAGCCAAAATTCACATTTACTCAATTTCGCATACAGTTTCTGTTCTCTTAGGGTTTGTAAGGCAAGTCTCAGATGATGTTCATGTTCTTCTCTACTTTTAGAATAAATCAGAATGTCGTCTATAAATACAACAATAAAGTCATCGAGGAATGGTTTAAAAATTCTGTTCATAAGGTCCATAAATGCAGCAGGTGCATTGGTAACTCCGAAAGGCATGACTAGGAATTCGTAATGTCCATACCTCGTTTGAAAAGCAGTTTTGTCAATGTCCTCTGGTTTAACTTTCAGCTAATGATATCCGGATCTGAGATCAATCTTAGAGAACACTTGAGCACCCTGTAACTGATCAAATAAGTCATCAATACGCGGCAATGGATATTTATTTTTCACAGTTACCTTGTTCAGTTCACGGTAGTCAACGAAGAGTCTCAGTGAGCCGTCTTTCTTTTTCTCAAACAAGACAGGTGCGCCCTATGGCGAAGTACTGGGCCTGATGAACTTTTTATCTAACAGTTCTTGCAGTTGCACTTTCAATTCTTTCAGTTCAGTCGGAGCCATTCGGTAAGGAGCTTTAGATACTGGCTGTGTACCCGGAATCACATCAATGGTGAACTCAATCTCCCTATCGATCAAATCCCCTGGCAGATCATCTGGGAAAATATTTGGAAATTCTCTGACTATAGGAATACTATTCACATTAGCGTTAACATCAGTAGATACAGTCAATACAAAACAGAAATACCCTTTACACCCCTTTCTAATCAGTTTGTATGCTTTCATAGATGAAATCAAATATGGGAAAGGTACCACTCCACTTCCACTAAACACAAATTCGGGTAGGCTAGGTGGATGGAAAACAACTTGTTTTGTCACACAGTCTATAGTAGCATGATATTTTATTAACCAGTCCATTCCCAATATCACGTCAAAATGATTAATGTTTAGGGGCAGTAAATCAATATACAGATGCATATCCCCAACAATAATTTCACATGCAGGGTACATATAAGCACAAGTCACAGATCTCCCAACAGGTGAAGATACAGCTAACAAGTAATTCATGGGTTCCAATGGTCTATTCAATTTTCGCGAAAAAGCATGCGATACATATGAATGTGTAGACCCCGAATCAATCAGAACATATGCATTTTGAGTACAAATTGAGAGGATACCTGACACAACGGTCTCGGTATTCTGCACATCTCCCGGTATGAGTGCGAACACTCGGCCTTGCCTCATAGGCTCTTTTCCAGTAGCTTTGGGGTTGGGTTTTGGTAGAGCAGTGGATGCTGCTGCACTTGGTGCAGCTTTACTATTACCCTAAGGAGTGGAAGGGTAATCTTTGGCCATGTGACCCATCTTGCCACACCTGTAACAAGCACCAGATAATTTATAACAAACCCCTTTGTGTTTCTTACCACATTCAGAAGAGGGCGTATGGAACCACTTCCCTGACTGGAACTGGTTGTTGACCCTGAGTTTTGCTTTTTGTTCAGTGGGTTGTTTCTGCCTTTCTTGAATTTAAAACCCCGTTTCTTCCCGCGCCACTCAGTTGCAGGTGTTTCAGTCTGTTTCAAAGCTTCGATATTTGCTTCGGCCATGATGGCTCAGTCAAGAACATCTACATATTTCAGTAACTTTAGCACATTGATTCTGTCCAATATTTCTACATTGAGGCCGCCTTCAAACTTCCTGGCCTTCTTGTAGTCGGTGTCCACCATGTGTGGTGCATATCTAGCAAATTCGATGAACTTTGTTTCATACTCTCCTACGGACATGGCGCCTTGTTTTAGTTGTTCGAACTCGGTCACCTTTCTGTCCCTGACACACTGAGGGAAGTACTTTTCGAAGAAGTCTTCTTTGAATTGAGCCCAAGTCATAATAGTGTTGACATCACGGATAAGCATCCACCACCTTCTAGCTTCTTCTTACAAAGTAAAGGTGGCCAGTAGCACTTTGTGTGCTTTAGAACATAGAAAAACTTCAAATAACTTTTCAGTCTCAAGAACCCAAGCTTCATCTTTTAGCGGTTCGAGGCCTCCCTGAAAGGATGGCAGTTTCATCTTACTAAATTTCTGTGTCAGAGTTATGATATCATCATTCATAAGTGGCTCTGGTTGTACTGGAGGAGGTGGGGGCTGTTGGTTCTGTTGTTGCCCTAATCTTTCAGTTAGTAGTTCTACCATTCTCTCCAACCTTGCCATTCTTGCTTCAGAGGATTCAGTTTCATCAACATTTCTTGCGTTGTCCATCTCACTATAGGCAGTTATAACAATTATAAACATAGGCAGTTGCATACTTAGACAGATTATCACATTAACAGTTATATTTATGTCTTAGCCACACACACTTATCATGCTCATGTAATGCCCTAATCACTTTTCTAGGACATCCTATAGCTCATTTGGACACGTGTGTGCGGTATAACTCGTGGTTTAAGTATCGCTTTGATACCACTCTATCACGACCTAAACCCGTCCCTATGGGTTTAGCACCGTAACCGGCCAGTAATCCGAGATTACCGAAGGCCTGCTCAACAGTAATACAGTAATACAAAGTACAAGGGCTGGCGGAAGCCAATACAGTAATTAAAATATATCCAATGAGCTGTGACAGTCTGTATGCAAAAAGACTTTTCATATCATATACACATATACAATCAGTACCAAAACAGTATGTACAATATATACAATCATTCAGAACAGGGACTTAATCCTTATTTAAAACAGTACAGTACAAAACATTCAGTCTATACAGAACATAACCAAGAAGGGGAAAAAACTAAAACACCCCAAAAGCCCTAACTTGACAGGCTCGGAACCTCGCAGTGAAGCACAATGGTTGGCTTTGACAAAAGGAAGTCTAACCCACGCTCCTAGCTCCGGTCTAGTGCCTAGACACCTATATATATATATGAGCAGTGAGCTAAAGCCTAGTGAATAACATAATGCGTAAAGAGGTTAAGAATAAATATCCTTACAGTAACGAAAACAGTTCATTGAATCAGTATATCAGTCATTCAGTCATAACAGTCATATGTGGTACATCCATTAGCAGAACAGCACAGTAAACAGTAGGTCTTAAAAGACCGAACAGTCAATGATGGCCATCGTAATAGTAAACAGAAGTTCCAAGATAGGAACTGACAAAGATCTCTGTAACAGTAGCAGTAACAGCAACAGTAGTTGCTAAGGATGCCACAATACAGTTCAGAATAGAGGACAAACATTCATTCAGTTAACAGCAAACAGTTCAGTTGATCATTCAGAAAATATTCATTTTCGAACATATCTTTACAACATTGTTACTCACAGAGTTTTGGGCTATAGATAAGCTAGTACGCGTCCTCGGTTGCCAACCCTACACAGTTAAAGAGTGAATACACACTAAGCTACACAGTTAGAAAAATAGTAACTTAATCCCTATCTTGACTCAGTGCAGTTCTACATCAATATCCTCATTAAGATGCCTTAAACTAGGCCTAAGAATGCCTAGAATGGAATGAGGATGCAAAGATGCACTTTAAAAACATTTTCAAAAAATAGGAGTTCGCTCGAGCGTGGGTTTACCCGCTCGAGCGTACAGGCAAACAAAATACTCTGCTCGAGCGCGAGTTATCCCGTTCAAGCGGACTGTAAAACATGCCAAAAGTACTGGATGTGCAAAAATCACGCTCGATTGGGCGCTCGATACCCGCTCGAGCGTGTGACACAAGTCCTCGCTCGAGCGTCCAATACCTCGCTCGAGCGAACTGTAAAATAGTGTAAAGTGCTGGATGCACGAATTTCACGCTCGAGCGCCAGTCACTCCGCTCGAGCGTGAGTCCAAAATCTGGAATTTCTAGATTTGAACCTCAAGCTCAAAAACAAGTTTCAATGTACCAAATTCGATCCTTTTGGGCTAATTTTCTGAAAAACACTTCAAAACTCATAATATAACATGTTTCAAAGATCAATTTGAGAAATCAAAGCCCAAAGGTAAGTCAATTAAATCCAATTTCAAACCAATTTTCATGAACATAACTCAAACATGACATGCATGAGTTTAAACTAATTCAAAGCTTCAATTACTTGCTCCAATGAGTCTCAACTTCCAAAAACAAGATGAAAACATGGACTATAACAATAATATGAACATGCATGTACCAAATTCCATGTAATCAACCTCAAAATGCAACAATGTAGACATGCATGCATGATATATGCTACAATTCAACATATTAAGCTAATTTTGACTCCAATTTTCAATATAACAAGAATCAAGCAAGAACTAACTTAAAGACAAGTTTAAGAAGGTGGATTCTCTACCTTGGACCTTGAATATCAAGTGTAGGAAGCTCAATTATGAAATCAACCTTCAATTTCTTTAATTCACCAAGCAATTCACAAGATGGAACTCAATTTCTCTCTCACTCTCTCTCTTGATCGGTTTGTCTCAAGAAAATGGCTGAGGAAATGTTTTTCCTAAGTGTATTCAAGCCTCAATATGTGTAAGGAAGTGGGCCACTAAGTGGCAAAGTTGCAATTAAGGCCAACTCTTGTAGTTTAGCATTATTTAATCCAATTTAATCATACAGAATCACATTTCAATTAAGTATACCATAAAATCACATAAACCCTAATTAGCATAAAACATTAATCCAGTTCAGATTCGGCCGCTGATAAGGCCTTCAATTTGCAGTTTAAGGCATAAAACATGAACAGATAATTTGACAGTTGAACAGATAGAAATGCACTTAAACAGATACAGACAATCAATCAGTTCAGGATTTCAGTCAATTCAGTCAATTATCATGATCAGTCTTAGTTTAGCAGTAATAGTGGTGAGGGTTATTACACCGCCGCTGCTTTCGTCTCCCTCTCTCTCTCTCTCACACACGATGGCTGTCACTCCTCCCTTCACCGCCGCTGCTTTCGCCTCACACACACACACACATACACATACACACACACACACACACACAACGCCGATGCATGTCACTCTTATCTCACCGCCGCTCGTGAACAGATCGTGACTGTTGCCACCGATCACCAATCTGAACAGATCGTAAACCATGAAGCTCTCTCTCTTTCTTTATATATACATGTGTGTGTGTGGGGGGGATGATGATTGTTGATAATTTTGATATATATATGTGTGAGTGTGTGTAATGAACAATTTCAGATCTCTTATTTTATTTTTATTTTTTTAAAGTTGTTTACTGATGATGATGACAGATACATATATATATATATATGTGTGTGTGTGTGTGTGTGTGTGTGTGTGTGTGTGTAATGAACAATTTCATATATATATATATATATATATATTTTTAAAGTTGTTGATGATGATTGTTGATGATGATGATGAAATATACTGAAAACAACAGATTAAAATTTTTTGTTGTGTTGAACAAAATTATTAAAAAAAAAACAAACAAACAAACAGGTTGGGGATTTTCGAGGTTGGGGAAACTCGATCCCCGATAAGGAACGGGGGTGGGGGGTGATGGTGTCCCTGCAGAGGATCGGGGGCAAAGACGGGGATTTTTTTGCCTTCGGGGATCGGGGATGGGGAGTGTGATCCCCGGCCCCGGCCCGGCCCATTGCCATTTGTAGCGTTGACCGGTTGACCGACCGGACGTCCGGTAACACTAATTTCCATTTTGTAGTGATGAACAGTGCCTCGCTTGTTGTAATAAGTTACTGTAGCACTCGTAAATTAGCGATCTACTGTAGCGAAATTGATGAAGGCCCGTGTTTGAACAGTATCATCAAACTAGCTAGTTTGATACGGATGCTCTTAAAGCTCTTATTTTAGAGGTCTCAAACATTTTTGTTCTAGAAATTGGGATGATCATGAGTGGTCAATACGCATGACTAGGAAATTAGGGAATCAAGCCTATGCATAAACAGAAGGAAATTTTTAATGAGTAATTTTGTGAGTGTTCCGTATTTCATTCTATTTTTTTTAATTTTAAATAATTAAGAAAATTTTTATTAGTTAGTTTTCATTTAATTTTTATTTTATAATCTTACATCGGGGAAAAAAAAGAAAAAGTAAATTATTTCACTTACATAAAGTGAATCTTATGTTCATATTTAATAGTATAGTATTGTGCATGTTTCAATTCAAAACAATTTAAATTTTAATAAAATAAAATTTAAAAGTTTTAATTAATTAATTTTTGTGTAAGCTGGTTAGTCTTTTGACTTAACTGATTAAGCTGAACTGTTTTCAGTTTGAATGATTCGCTAGTTTAATCGTGATTTTAGCTATTTTATCAAAATATATTAGTTAGATTTGTTTCATTCAAAATAAGTTAAAGATTGAACGGTTGAGATTGATTTAATGAATTGTTTCACTTACATTAAGTGAATCTTATACGTCCATTTAATATTATAGTATTGTGCATACTTTAGTTCAAGACAATTTAAAGTTTAACAAAATAATTTTTTTAATTTTTAATTAATTAATTTTTGTGTAAGCTGGTTAGTGTTCTGACCTAATTGATTAGCTGAACCATTTTTAGTTTGAGTAATTCACTAGTTAACAGTGATTTTAGCGATTTTATTAAAATATATTTATTAGATTTGTTTGATTTGAAATAAATTAAAGATTGACCGAATAAAAGATTTAACGGTTGAGATTGCTTGATTAGAAATAATTTTTTCGTCTAAACAATTGTTAGCTTTTATTTTATATCCCACATCGAAAAAAGAAAGAAAAAATGAATTATTTTATTTATATAAAGTGAAATTTATACTCTTATTTTAATATTGTAGTATTGTGCATGTTTCTATTCATGACGGTTTAAATTTTAAAATAAAATTAAAAGTTCTAATTAATTAATTTTTGTATAAATTGGTTAGTCTTTTGACCTAACTGATTAGGCTGAATCTTTTTCGGTTTGACTGATTCAAATTTTAGTGGATTTGTCAAAATATGTTGGTTAGATTTGTTTGATTTGAAATAAATTAGAGATTGACTTAATTAAAAATTGAACAACTGAAATTACTTGATTAGAGATGAACTTCCTGCCTAAACAATTGTTAGCTTTTATTTTACAATCTCATATGGGAAAATAGGAAGAAAAAAAAATGAGTTGTTTCATTATAAAAACCTTATGCTCACATTTAATATTATAATGTTGTGCATGTTTCAATTTAAGGCATTTAATTTTTAAAATTAAAATAAAATTCAAAAGTTTTAATTAATTAATTTTTGTATAAGTTGGTTGGTCTTTTAACCTAGCCGATAGGCTGAACCGTTTTCGGTTTGAGTGATTCACTGATTTAATTAAGATTTTAGTGGTTTTATCAAAATATATTAGTTAAATTTGTTTGATTAGATAAAAAATAAAGATTGACCTAATTAAAGATTAAACGACTGAGATTGCTTGATTGGAAGTAAACTTCCTACCCAAATAATTGTTAACTTTTGTTTTACGCAATCCCACACCGGGAAAAGACGGAAAAATAAGTTATTTTACTTATATAAAGTGAACATTATACTTTTATTTAATATTATAATGTTGTACATGTTTCAATTGAAAATAATTTAAATTTTAATTAATTAATTTTTATGTAAGTTGATTGTTCTTTTGACTGATTTTTGTAATTTTATCAAAATACATATATTGTTTTATTTCTAAAATGTAAGCATAGAATAAACTAAAATTTAAAAAATTATAAAACGAAATGTATTTTCATTTAATCATAAATATAATTTTTTTAATTTATTATATTTTTTTTTTCATTTTTACCAATTAAATTATGACATCTATTTTTTATTATGAATTTAAAATATACAATTAATGACATAACAACTGTAATATATATACTAATAAAATAGTTAAAATTTAATTCATTTTAAATTATTTTTTTTGTACTGTTTAAATAAATTTTACGTTATTATTTAATTTTAAATCTATTTTTAATTATTTGTCTAACCCGTGCATAACACGAGTTTATATGTTAGTATATATATATATATACATGAATGTGATTAATTATGGATGTGATTAATAAAGGCTACAGGAGGAGGACATGTGGGTGGCATTCATGCAAAGAGAAACCACTAACTCTTCATTCAATAATTATATTTCAGACTTCTTTAACAATACCTATTTTGATGAGATAACTTTAACCAAAGGACACTTGTTAATCATCTACTACGCATGCCCACCACTGAACGACTTCAATCAGAAGGAGATTGTAATCAATCCTATTCTTGAGAAATATTCTAACATCATGCATAGAAGGAGTCAAGTGAGACACGTGACATCTTAGGAGGCATTCTAGCATCCCAACAACTACAAGTAGTGAAGATATTTTAGAAGGTGGTTCCTATCTTTTAGGAGGTCAGCCAGAATTTTCAAGAGGATTCAAAGTGAAGCCACTTCCACATTCAACCAAAACACACACATCCAATCAATCCACTCAAGCAATCATATTCAAAAATCGACATCCGTGTCATTATAGCAATTAGACTAGGCTAATTTGTCTTTTTAAAAGGCATCTTTACCATAACTTAGCTTAGCGAACATCATCGTTGTTAATATTTGTGTCATTAGTTATTTTTTTGGCCATCAATGACATTTTGTTTTGTTTAAATTGTGCTTACAATAATTTGTAATTCAATTTTGTCTAATTCAAACTTGTTTTTGTCATTTTTATATGTTTAATCCACCTGAATATATAAAACTTGACTTTTTTCTATTTGTTATTTCGTTCTACTAATTTTGTTTCCTAACTAAAAATTAGATTTGAAATTCTCTTCATTGAACCAAGAAAAGGACAAAAAGACTTTTGTTCCCTTGGTCATTACACAATCATTTGATTAGAAATTAAATTTATCTTTCACGTAGGCAATATTTTGCCTTGGCATACTCGCAATCCACAACCTTATGTGTTAATTTTTGTGCAAACAATATGGCATGAAGCAAATTACAAGCTTGCAAGCCATTCAATTTGGTATGGACTTTTGTCTTTGAAGAGGTCAAATCATACAAAGAATGGGCTTCAAAATATATTAATAAGTCTTGTAGAAGTATTCATGAACCCCCCCCCCCCCCCTCCCTAAAAAAAAAAAAAAAAAAAAAGGTCTTGTAGAAGAATCCATGACTTGTGACGCTCCAACTCTAGAGTTGTTAATAAATTAAATAAATTTCAAATTACAATTTCAGATAATTAATAATTTCAAATATACAAATTATCTTTAAAATAATTTACACAATTGTTTTTAAAAAATAATTTATATAATTATCTCCAAAAATATTAACACAGTGGTGAGCCCCAAATATCTAACTCAATAAATTATTTAATGCTTTAACTTCAATCGCTATTAAATTACTCCACACTTGAAAAATAAATTAACTTGAGAAGTATACAATCAATGATGGATCTAAGGGGGGATAGGGGGGTGGTCGCACCCCTAAAAATTTGAAAAATATCATATTTATATTAAAAAATTTAAAATTACTTCAAATTATAGGAGTTCGTACCTCCAAATTTTTTGTAGATAATTTCAAAATTATATAGAGTAGCCCCCCAATTTTTTAAACTATAGAGTAGCCCCCCAAATACATAATCCTAGATCCGTCCCTATACACAATACGGCAGGAATAACAATACTCGAATAGAGAATAAATTAACAGGAATCCAACAATTTACAACATAGCAAACAATTTGATTTGAATTAGCAAGCAATTTACCAAATTGGACAAAAAAATAAACTCGAGACCAAATACACAATCCTACTCAGTACATGACTAAGTAACTAGCCTCCACTCACCTTACTCAAGCACAACTGTTTATCCAGGCATATTAGTGCAAGCTATTAATTGGCAGGATTCACTCGATCCATCTACAAAGTAATCCTACATCATCTAGTTAGACAAATCAACATTGTCAATATAGAATAATTTCATAAAATTAATCAAATGACTAGTGTAACAAACGGAGCACAAATTAGAAGTAATTAAAATAACACTCTTTGCAAAGAGATATAAAGGAGGCATATGTATACCATCCAGTTACCTCAAAATAATTCCTCTGTCATCAACACTTTAATCATCTGATATTACTTCATAGATCTCCAAAAATGATGGATTAAAATTTTAAGATAAAAGGTATATAAGATCTGATAAAATTTACAACTTTCTTCTTTTGTAAAATTATTAATTCTCACTCTAAATCAAAATTTATATCACAATGAGAGAGAGAGAGAGAGAGAGTTGAAATGAAGAAAAAGCAAGGTGAGAGGGTAGATGAGCACCTGTCCCTCACTTGTTCAATTTATAGGTAACTTGTTCAAATTTATAAGTAGGAGTGTAAAAATGGCCCACGATTTGTGGGCAGTCCGAAACCCGCCTGCGGCTCGGGATGGGCCCCATCCGTTTAGGCTAGGGCCTTAGCCCGGCCTGAGACCCTAGTCCTTTGCCTGTGCCATCATTTTGAAGCCTGGCCCGGCTCGTGGACCCGACTCATCAATCCGCTTAAGGCTCACTTGAGGCTAGCGTTGACGCCCGGTGTCTTTTTCAGTAGAAAATAATAAAATTTTGATAGAAAAAAAAAAAAATTGTTCAAACCTGCCCAAGCCCAAGTCGATGCCCAGGCCTACCGACCCGCCTAAAGCCCGAATACTCCTTGGGTTTGGGCCTAATTTTTTTGTCCATGGCCCAGACCAAATTTTGGCAACAGCCCACGAGGCTTGACATAGACCTTGCCGGGCAAAATTTACATCCTTATTTATAGAAAGAGTCTTCGAGCCACATAAAAATAAATAAATAAATAAAAAGGTAAATTACAAATACACCCCTTAAGGTTTACTTAAAATACGAATTATACCATGTGGTTTGAAAAATTATAAATATCTTCCTGTCAGAATTTTTTATTTAACAGAATTAATTAAAAAATTGAAATTTCTAACTGTTCACCTATACAATAATAAAATTATCTGAATTATTAATTGAAATTAAATTTTAACATTATTAAAAATTGTTATTTAACTTGATGATTTATTAATAAAATGATCTATTTGTTATGAAATTAAAAATCTTAGGGAGCTTAATATAATTTCTAAAACTATAAGAGATAATTTATAATTTAAGTAAATCTTAATGGGTGCGTTTGTAATTTATCTTAAATATAAAATGAAAGGAAAGAGATGATGCCATGGCACATCAATAAAAGGACAACAGGGAATGGAGGTGGACGGCCACACCTTTTTTTTGTTTTTTTTGGTGGTTTTGTTTTGCTTAAAGAGGAAATATGGTAAATGGGATAAAAAGATCTATTTTTAAAATTAGATGAATCAAAAATTAATAATGTTGAGATAAAAATAAAAAAATAAAATAAATAGAAAGGAATAAGTTAGATTTTTCATTTAAAAATCTCACCACCAAACTACTATTATAAACATTCATCAGAAAAAAAAAAAAAAAAAAAAAAAAAAAAAAAAAAACTACTATTATAAACCACTAATACCTCTCATTAAAATATTTATACTTTAAAAATAATGGATTTCACAAAACTAAGTGCACAAACAAAAATCTACCATATAGGCCACTCTGAAGCCATTTAAGAAGCGCCAATATTAATAAGAAGGCGACATGTCTATATTGATCTAGTGTCGAACACTTGCCAATATGTGTCAGACACATGTTCATACCATGTTCATACATGTCCTAATATTTTTTTAAAAAAATTGACTGAAACACGCTTCAGGTACTTGTGAGATAGACATGTCTATCTCTTACATACAAAAAACAAAAACAAAAACAACAAAACCAAAAAAAAAAATTACAAATTTGAACAAAATAACTTATGATCGAATGATTTGGCTTCCAAGCTTCTTGTTATTTCTTGCATTCACATTCTTGTTTTGTCATTGCATTTGATTCTTTTTGCACGTGATAGGTCTGCTTTAGGATCATACGTATCAACAATATAGATAAAATCTATACCAATACTTAGAGCATGGTTTTGGATGTAGATTTTTAAGGTTTCAGAAACTGTAGACCACGATTGCATACATTACAAAGTGGATATGGATTGTGCATTATACTCTTAAGAACATTTTTCGAGTATAAATCTAAACAAGGTGTCCTACCAGAGTTTAGTGCTTTTGCATGTTATAGGAATTTTATTCTTCAACAGTGAATTAATTGGATGTGTGAGTTCTTCTTCGTTTTCTTCTAAAAAATAGTTGTGAACAATAAGTTAATTAGACATGTGTGATGTGCATACATAAAATTTGAAAATACCACTGCAACTACCAATAACAAAAATCTG
This sequence comes from Camellia sinensis, assembly GCF_055761805.1. Lineage (NCBI taxonomy): Eukaryota > Viridiplantae > Streptophyta > Magnoliopsida > Ericales > Theaceae > Camellia > Camellia sinensis. The sequence goes on along the minus strand of NC_138966.1, from coordinate 26,590,151 downwards.
AGGTGAAAATTGTTAATGTTGTATTCATCGCCTTGGATTTGAAAATAGAAGTGGCTCGATTGTTTTTGTTTGTGTGAAGCTCTGGTTCATGACAAAGATCGGCCCCCTAATTTTGTGATTCTTCCTAGTTCTATGGCCTTTGTAATCAAAATTCTTAGCCTTAGTAGGCTCCCCCTTTTTCTCTTTTCAATTTTATTTTTTATTTTTTATTTTTTATAATATCACTTTGATGTGGACTATTATTGGTAGTGAATGTAACTGGATATGCATTGTTATCCCCTTTCCCTACAACTTAAGTTTTTTGATATTAAAGGTTATCTAACATGGTATAAGAGCTCAAATTATGAGAGGTTTTAGGTTCAAGTCTCAAGGACAAGGTAATCACCATCCCTAAAAAAGATATTTGCAGACTAGGCTATTGAGCAGGCTCAACTGGGGAATAGACCAAACAATGTTTTTGACAAGAAAACATGGAATCTCGTAAGTGATGAATTCAATAAGAGAATGTATCTCAACTTCCATAACAACCAATTGAGGAAGCATTTGGATTTTCAGCAAAGACGGTACTATAATGTGTGCTTTTGATCAAAGTGACTTCGTTATGGATGATTTTTGTTGTATTGGGTTTGGCCTATAGGAAGATATTGGGGTATATTTCTTTCTTCCGTGATGGTATGTTCTTTTTTAAATGGCAGTCCCGTTTTTTCTGACTTTGTAGGCACAAACTAAGCCTAAGACAAACTAAGGTCAAGGACTGTCTCCATGATCCTCAAAAATTTGCAAGGAAATGCTCTTTCAGCACAAAACATTAGCAAGAATACAGCAGAGAGAAAGAGAGTGTTCTTCAGAAAAAGGACTAGTCCTAGGACAAACCAAGAGAGAATGAGAAGAAAATGAGGCCATCGCAGAAGCTATGTTGCGGATGGAGCGAATTGATAAGAGTCTTTTTGTAGGGTTCTACTTCTTGATCTTGTGTTGAGCAACTAAATGCTACTCATCAAAAGATAAATAGAAGCAAAAAAGGGGCACGAAATATCTAGAAAATTCTCTGTATGCTTTTTCTCCCATTGGAATATGGTTGGTGCCTTCACCTTAATCATATGAAATTACCAATAATAATAGAACAAGAACAATTTACCCTCTTCCAACTAAAACAGAAATACTCATCTAACAAAGTCAAGTGGTTCAAGATCTAAAACTGCTTTCATTCATTTGAATATAATTTTAGGCCATAAAAAGGACAGCAGATATCCACAATAAGGTTTCAACTTCCTAAACTAAAAGTAGATCAAAGATATCACAGCCAACAGATCATGATTAGGTGCAACAATAATTTTTTTTTAATTTTAATTTTTGACGGGAAAAAATACAACAATAAATTTATGAAGACAAAAACTGTGTAATTCTTTCCTAATTTCCTCCAAGTGTATAAAAACCCAGCATCTCTTCTTCCACAGGATGAGTTTCACCTACTATGACAAGACAATGTAGTGGTGCCCCAAAGTCGACAGTGAGCAGTTGCTTCATTGATCCTGCAACTACCATCTGATCTTCACTTCCCAGTCGAGCAAAACCAACACAAATAGTGTCTTCACTGTATGCTGCAAATTTCAAAAAAAAACTTGTTAGGTTATTTACTTCACTCTAGACTACTCAAATCCACCATGACTAGCCCATCACTAAGGAGCCACACCCCAAATATAATTTTCTTGATTTTTTTTTTTTTTTTTTTTTTTTTGGGCTCAAGTTAAAATTGTATTCCACAAGAAAACAGAGAAATTCATTAAACAAGTGCCAAAATTTAAAGGCAAAATATAAACGAAAAATCAAATGGACCAACCAGGTTGTGTGTGATTTTGTTTGACCTCCAGGAGTTGCTCTATTGCAGTCTTTATTGTCATATACCTAGGTGGCTCATACTGCTTTCTTCCTCTGAAGATATTATAGGGCAGACCAAATAAAAAATTAGTCTATCAGTAGCATGCATAAAAGCATACATGATTTGCAAAATATAATAGAAAAATAAAGCACAAAATCAAAATGAGCTCTGACCTGGACAAGGATTCCAACGAGGGCTCCTTCACACGTATATCTGTGTTTTACATCATTTGCAGTGAGTTAGTTATATACGCCACAAAAAATCAAGAAAGTATAGTGAATATTCAAAAAATCAAAAAATATCTTAGGTTTGTGTTTGGTTTATGGATTTGGATAAAGATTTGGAAGGGAAAAGGAAAAAAGTGTGAAATATAGTTATATTTCATTCACATTTCGCTTACCTTTACCATTTTTCTTTTCAAATCCCCACCCAAATTCATGAACCAAACACAACGCAAGGGGAAATCTTTTGTGATATCTTATCCAAACAATTTGAGTCCAACAAGAATAAGAAGTGTGTTTTTTTAAATTTTCATGGCAGTAGCAAAATCAAAAGGATAAATCCTGTTTGTTCAAAACGGTTATGTTAATGGGTTCCAATCTAAAGGTATCGAGCCAAATATCAACAATCTAACTAAGATATATTCGTTCTTCCTTACTAGTACAACACAATTTCTTGATATCCTTTTTTTATTATTTATTTAATTTTTTATATCATATTCTCTAAGCATTGAGAACTAAATACGAGGGAAAAGCACAAAAAGGAGGGACAATGAAGATTCATCAGCCACCCACGGCATCTAGAGTAAAAGGGATTTGGTGCCATAAAATAGTGTATACAAAGGATTATAGACATACACCATATGAAAAGTCTAGTTACAGAAGTAAGAATCTTTTCTACATAATTTTCAACGTATAGCACTCTAGATCTTCTTTTTGAAGGTAGGAGGGAGAACAGTGTTCAAAAATAACATGTAATATCAGCATATGCTGTTTTTAAGTTTCAAGAGGTTGCAGGAAGAAAGCAAATAATGATTTCCATAATTGAGAAAAATTTTAAGGTTGATAGATAGCATAAACACCACTCTTTACAAGGTTGTTTTTACCTAACAAGCATAGAGTGTGCAATCCAAGCATGCAATTTCTTTGAATCTTCTCGTAAAAACTGTCAGGCTTCCATGTTTCAGTAAAGAATGGTATGGAAACAGTCTCTCCATACCGGTAGAGCTGTAGACCGCAAACTCCAACTGCAGTCATCACTGATGCATTGTGCACCACCTTGACAAACACCCCCAATTTCTTCGCTCGAACAACTAGATCAGTGTGTGTTGTAGCTCTATGTTTAACATTAGAATAAGAGATACAAGGGAGAGATGGCAGTTAGTAAATTCAATATGGAACAACCCTGTGGAAAATAGTAAAGAAGATGAGTTTCACTTTCTTTCATTATTGTTTTCACCTACAAGTAACATTCAAAGCAAAAGATTAAAGCACACGTCATTCTTGAAGACAGCTAAAAACAAAAAAACACTTAAAACTCCCTTCCACACCCCTCCACCCCTCTCCTCTCAATGCCTTTGGCTTGAGTTCACAATTTCACACTCCATATGTTGCACAAAGGGACTCGGGGTGTACTTCCCAACATCTTATGGTCAGAAACTAAAAATCATGAAACTGTTCTGGAGGCAAAGATCTGAGTAACTCTACACAAATCCCATAATAGATAACAACCATCATCAAACTTGACTTCCGCTATTCATAATTTTTTGACACAAATGAATTTATGAGGTGATTTCGGTAAACCAAGGCATGAGCTGAGGCTCCCATGTCCCGCCAACCCTCTGAAAAAGTCAGGTCGTAAAACGGCTCACAGGGAGTCAAAAGCAAGCAGAGTCAAAGGCGGGTCAAACTCACATAAGCAAAGGGGGAGACACATTCATGAAAAGTGAGAAGCAGTGTCGTGGGGGGACTGACCAACTATGAATAGATCTTACTTACAGGTAGTAGGAACATCTATGGGTTACAAGTTGCCTATTATCCTAAACATGATATATAATCAACTCCACAATTTGTAATGATTGTAAATGAGCATAATTAACCTACTTAAGCATTTTTTAAAAATTGTTACAAATAATCACACAAGTTAGTGTACCAAAAATATGGAATGCAACATGAATACAAACCAGACATACAGAGAAAAACAATTAAAATATATTACTCAAGCATAGCATTTCATGAATCAATAGGAGCAACAACTACTTGATAAAAGTTTCAGATTAGCTTATGGGATATGCCAATTTCAATAAAATAAGCATAATTTATTACCCGAAAGGATCTCCGACAACAAGGAAAGCAACATCAGATACGCGAGCTTCCGACAATATTTCGTCAGCTCTTTCCTCTACTGTTTCTCTGTCTGCAATTGTAATCACCTTTCCAAAAAGTGTTTCCTGCAAAAGAATTCAAATTCAAATTCAAATTCAATTACCCAAGAAGAATCATCAGATAAAACTGAAGAAAAGAAAATGTGGTAGTCAAATCATAAATCTAATTACTTGCTCTTTCTTTATTTTTTATTTTTCTATTAGAAATGTTTCTCAGGAACCAAACAGAAAGCGAAACGAACCAGAGTGGAGAGACCATCGGAGGAGAGGCCAAAAGAGAGGAGAGAAGTGTAGGCTTCCAAGTAGACTTTGTTGCATCTCTTCACTGCTTCAAGTCCTCTCAGAGTAATGTCCTTCTCGTCTCCCAATCCCAGACCAATTATGTACAACATCCCCCTTTTTTTCTTTCAGATAATCCAAACCCTAGAAGATAATATCTCTCCCTCAATATCCTCCTTGTTCCCTCAATCAAGATCAGCAAAACCCTAATAATAGTAACGAACAACGTTAAACCCTAGACTAACCAAACAATAGCAGAAGAAATTATTTCATTTGAGGCATCAATGATTTAAAACACATTCAAGCTTAAGAAACCCAAATCACCAACTACCCAAGCAGTATAAGTAAACATGTTAAATAACAAACACACACACACACACACACACACATATATATATATATCCCAAACCCTACAACTAAATCCCAGTTACATTGACTCTCCTGAGTTTTTTTTAAAAAATAAAAAACTAAAGAGTTAGTTGCATGAACGTACCTTTAGGAGCCATTGTTAACCCAACCTAAATCCAACAGGACGGATCAAATTCAAACAAAAACGAACATTGTCAGACCAATCACAATTTCAAAATAGAGAGAGAGAGAGAGAGAGAGAGAGAGAGAGAGAGAGAGAGTGGGAAGAAGGGTTTGCCGCAGCGGAAGAATAGGGTTCCGAGATGAGGATTTTCTATGAACACTGATTATATAGCTATCGAATTACCAAAACAACCATTATTTCGCTTCCAAAATTCAGGCTTGTTTGGTTTGTATTTGAGAAACATGTTTTAAGATAAAAAGAATGAAAATTTGTTTGATTTGATTTTTTTTTAAAAAGATATTTTGAAAAATTATTTTGAGAGAGAGTTTTAAAAAAAGTGATTGATTTAATGTGTATAAGAGAGAGATTTGTTTGGAAAACTTATAAACCAAACAAGTTTTGAAAAAAAAATTTGGAAAAATTTGTTTGATTTGATTACTTTTGAAACCTTATTTGTAGAGAATTTTTCTTAAAATTTTTTGAGAAATACAAACTAAACAAGGCCAACAATCGTCCAGTTATTTTAGTTAAGATTAAAAAAAAAATTACAAAAGATAAGGTATTATTTGGCATCGCCTGCGTAGGTTCGAATGCGTTGTTGTTTGTTTGTTTGTTTTTAATGATTATCCTTTAAAAATTTGAAAATTATATCGATGAATCACATCTTCAGAAATGATGATCGGTTTATAAATATTTTTTTATAGATTAATTAGTCTCATTAATTTTAAAAATTAAGTTTATAGTTATACTTTTATTTTTATATATTTATTTTTGAACCGGAAAAATAAAATACACAGCCTAAAATAAGATCTTCTAATATGAGAATCTTTTTGGGATACGGTGCGGTTATTAAAATTTGGGGTAGATTTTGATACGAAAATCTTTCTTCTTTGAAATGTTTGAAATGTAAAATTCTTTAAATATTTTAAAAGAAATATAAAAACCTCTTAGTAAATTTTGAGAAAACATATAATTTCAAACTATAGGGTTTTGATTTAGAATGACTTGAAATGTAAAAAATTTCAAACATTTCAAAACTAGTACAAAAACTTCTTAGTAAGGTTTGTGTAAATGTGTAATTTCAAATTGTGAGATTTTAATTTGAAATGACTTAAAATGTGATATTTTTTCAAATATTTCAAAAGAAGTATAAAAACTCCTTAATAAATTTTAGACAAATGCATAATTTCAAATTGTGACAATTTTGATTTTATGGTTATTAACTAGCATCCACAAATGTAAATTATAGGATTATATATGCTGTTATTTTTACACAAATAAAGATTGTTGTGTTCATTAAATTATTTAGAGAGCTTATATAAAAATGAGATTTATTGGTGTTTCTTCTTTAAAAAAATGTAGAGGGTTTGACTATTTTTTTTAATTTTATATTTTTACATTTAAAAAATGAGAATTTCAAAAATTCTCTTTCAAGAATTTTTATCTTAATTAGTGCATAAGATATTCTTATATTTTAATAAATCATATTATTCTGGATATTTGATCTACCAAATCTTAATTCTCATATTTAAGATATTTTATGAATAATTTTATCCTTATAATTTTTTTTTGAACCCTTGGCAATTTAGTGATGTAAACATTCACATTAAATAAATTTGACAATGTGAATGTTCAAATCACACTGTCAATGTGAACATTGATATACATTTCACCCTATTATTATTAGGAATATTTTGATAATTGTGTCATTTATAAAACTTATTGGAATATAAGAAAATAATTTAAAAGGTAAATTACACTTACCTCCCCTGAGATTTTTGACAAATACAGAGACATTCCCTATGGTTTTAATAATTACAGAAACTTCCCTCTATTTTTTGACTATTGTTCACACAACTAACAAAAGTTGCTGATGTCATCAAAGATAAATACTGAAATGTCCATAATGCCCTCAAGTGTCTTGTTGAGAGAAAAGAAAAAAAAAGCCATACCCAAATTCAAACAAAGCAATACCAAATTCAATTGATTTTTCAAATCTCATATATACGAACAGAGATATATATATATATATATAAATAAATACATGCAAACATATTTTAATTTCTAGCACAGAAAATAAAATTCAATTAAATTAATTTCTAAATTTATTTAACATATATATGTATATATGTACACACATTTAAACATGGGAACAATTTTTTTTTCTTCTAACATATATACATATATATACATGTACATATATAGACATATATATGTATGTATATACAAATATGTAAACATGGGAACAATTTGTTTAACATAGCACATTCTAGATCTACATCAATTGATCTAAAGCAAAATTTTCAACTAAATTAGTGAAAAAATGACCCAAATACACAAATATATATAGAGAGAAAGAAAGGGTTGGTGTCTTTCTTTTCTTTTTTTTCTTTTTTGAAAGCAGAAAGAGAGAGCATTAGATAAGCCTGAGAACACAAAATCTATGATAAATATAGACATGGTACAGTGTCCAAGAAACATAAAAATCACGAATTGGGGTAGTTAAAATAAAGACGTTCAAAGCTTATTCAAGGTATAAAGTGAATCTTGGAAATATTTCGAACAAGAATAGCAAAAGGGTAAAACATCGTACGCTATATCTTCTTCTTTGGAACCTCGATGAAGAACCCTAAAGAAAAAATTCATATATTTGTGAGGGACCCGTGATAGCTGCCCCCATTTGTGCTTTGGATTTTGAACCTAGTGGTGTTTGGAATCTATACCCAACTGATTTAAAGCAAAAATTTCAACCTTCTTACACTAAATTAGCAAAAAAAGACCCCCCCAAAAAAAAAAGAAAAAAAGAAAAGAAAAAATCTCTATATATGGAAGGTTGGTGCCTTTGAATTTTGAACCTAGTGGTGTTTGGAAATACTTGCAATTGAAGAACCCAACTCATATTCAGTTTCATTGTTGTCGTCCAGCCATCATTTATCTCTACTACCTCTATCACACCAGCTATCTGCATCGATTGTGTAGTGGCAGCCCACTATGCCCTCCATTGTCCCCACCTTAGTACCTAATCTACCTTCATCACACCAGCGCTATAGCTCCAGCTCTTCTGCTACCTCCATTGCCCATTGATGGGTCTTCTATGAAATCATTGATAGGTCTTATGCCATCACCGCCCACCACCACTCTCAAAACCATAGATCCAGGGTTAGGGTTTCAGAAGAAGATAAATAAGAAGGGGATGAGGTAAGAAAAACGGGCGGCGAACAACAAAAGAGAGGGAATGGATGAAGAAGAATAAAAGGAAAGACGGTAGCAACGGAAGGAATATGACAAATAGCAAAAACGAGTGCTGCTGGCGAGGAAGAGCTTCTCTCGCGCATTTCGATCTGATGAGATGAGAGAGAACAAAAACAAAAACAAAAAAACAAAGTTAGATATTGTAGAGAGGAGGTTAACAATCAAAGGGTATTTTCGTCTTTTTGCGCTCAAATAAAAGGGTAATATGGTCATTTTGTATAGAAAAATAATGTCGTTTGTGTATAATTGATGAATTGGGGAAAGCTTGATATTGTTAGTGAATGTAAGGGAGGTTTCTGTAATTATTAAAACTACAGGAAAGGTTCCTGCATTTGTCAAAAATCTCAAAGGAAGTAAGTGTACTTTACCCTAATTTAAACTAAGTGGAATATAAATAATTAAAAAGAGATTTATAAAAAAATGTACCATAAAAAAATTACGAGATATTCATTTATAAATCTCATTTAGATGACTTATAACCCAATAAATTCACAAAGTATTCTTATATTCCATCTAATCCCATACATTTGATCTTATATTCCAATATATCATTTTTTCTACATTAGAACTATTATGTGGACTATTTTACCCTTATAAACTTTTATTATAATATATATATACCGTATATCTAAGAGAAAGAAAATTATTATTAGATATATATCATTATGATATATATAAAATATTGTATATAAATATAGAAAATTATTATTCTTAGTATTTTCTTTGCCTCAATGTAAGAGATTCATTTGATCAAAAATCTTCTTTCACCATTATTTTATAATAAGGTCATGCCATGGAATAACATTTGGAAGGGAAAGTTAGTTGTATATGTACACCAATAATAGAGATGATAATAAACTCGCAACATAGATGATGGTAAATATGCAATGACAAATCATTTTTTGCCATTGTTATACATAAAACGTAATATCTTCATCGGTTTGTGTAGTCACCGATATTGTGCAGTTTATTCGCCGATATTATGCTGGAGTTGATTGTATACATATTTTTTAAAAAATGTGTGTCAATATATATGAACTATTTGATAATTTTTTATATATTGTTTGATGATTTATTGTGTATTTGTTTGCTGCTATGCTTGTTGGTTGATCAATGATTTTTATTGCCATTGAACAATTGAAATAGTCGATTTCACTTTTTTTAATTTTGTTTCGTGTTTTCACGTTTGTAGAGAAGTGGTTTGGAAATACTCTTCAGATTTTGGAGAACGCTCGTGATCCTCTTCTAGTCACCTGAAAATGAATAAACACTCCGGTCGGGGATGCCGGAATTAGCACTCCGACGGACAAATCAGTCTCAACGCTCAAGAATGCTTGTATTCTAAGTCTAGCACAACAATTCTCACATATCTCTTTCTGGCTGATGTTTCTTCTATTTATATCTTTTCTTCTTTGGGCCTCGGGATTAGATCTATAGCGATCCCGATTTTTTTTTTTTGCTGTTGTTGAACTGTAATCCGGACTTGGTTCCGTAGATCTGGTTGTTGCATCTATCTTGTTGTCGTCCTTTAATTCCATTTGTTTGAGTTTTAGGATGTGTTGGGCATGTTTCGAACAGGTGGGTTGAACCTTGGTCTAAAAATCATGTTGCTAGGTTTTTGGTCGTTCCGCTCGAGCGGGACTTGTTGCGCTCAAGCGGATATTGCACACTCCCAGTATTTCGTGTCCCTGCAAAACTTCTGCAGGTGTGATTTTTACGCTCGAGTGGGTTTCTTTACGCTCGAGCGGTCGCGCTCGAGCGGGTACTCTGGCGCTCGAGCGGGTAGTACCTTTTGGTATAAGTTCTGGAAGGGGGAAATCTACGCTCGAGCGGACTGATTTTCGCGCTCGAGCGGATGTACTTTATTCTTGTGTCTTGGCGCTCGAGCGGGCCTTCTTGTGCTCGAGCGTACCTAATTTTTTGTTCTTGACGCTCGAGCATTGTGTTCTACGCTCGAGCGGGAGAGTCGTATATCAGTTGGCAGCTAGGCTATTTTAGATCACTTTTTACATTCTCTCTCTCTCTCTTACTTTCTAAAAAAAGATATTTTTGAGAGCTCCTCACTCTAAAACCTAACTTCTCTCTAGGGTTTGATCTAGTAGGAGTGTTTTCCTCACCTTGGGCCTTTGTAAGAAGTGTGTTGATCATTGAGGACTACATTTTGATCCGAGAAATTTGGTATTTGGAGAACTTCCGAGTTTAGCTCTTCTTCTCCTTGGGTTCTACATTTGAGGTAGGGATTTCCTTGTTTTTTTTCAATGCTTCGTCTATAGATAGACATGTGGTAGTTTTGTATTGCATGAAAATCTTATCCACGTTGGATTTGTTTAAAATCATGAGAAGGAACCTAGGATTGGTTGTATAAACATGGTTATTTTATCATTGATGGTTGTGTTGGGCTGATTGGAGTGTAAATTAGCATGTTATAGTTGATAGAAGAAAAAGCCCTAAATTATATTTTGATTTGGTAAATTAAAATGGAGGGTAGTTAACCTATGTTGTAAATCTCTATTGTTAATGTGAGTTGGGTGAAGGTGTTAATGCCTAAGGGGTTAACTTTGGCTTGGAATGGTTTTGAAATGAATGTGGTGGACTAATGTGAGTTATGGCTTTATTACCAATGGAATTGGTTTTGTAAAACAAAAGGAATGGAATTGGTTTTGTGGAAACAAAAGGGATGGAGTTGGTTTTGGTGAAAACAAAAGGAAATGGAAATTGTTTTATGAAATGAGAAAAGTATCTTTGACATAAGTATGAAAATTGGATTGTTGTTTCTTGAGTGTTAAATACTCACACGTGGGGGTTGTATCTTTAACTACCGTATTAGTGCGGTTGTTGAGTTTGTGGCCTCATAATAATTGAGTCTTTAATAGATGCACTAAATACTTGCATCTAGAGGTTTTGTCCTTGGTCATCGGTGGAGGATGACATGGTTGTGTTAAATTGTCGTGTTTGCATCATATCATTGTTGAATGAACATCGTATGTGATGAAGTGTTGAGATACATTATACATGTATACTTGCTCGGGAGGAGGTAGTTATGTGTTCATATACTTTAACACATTGCTTGTATCTTGATGGTTTATGTATATGTGTTATACATGTTAGTTATGCCCTGTTATGTTTTGGTTGGTGGTGTCATACCTTACGCTAAGAATCAGAGGTACCGTGACCTTCCAGCTAGCGCCTGGAGAACTGACTGCGCTAAGAATCTAAGGCACCATACCCTTCCAGCTAGCGCCTGGTAAACTGGCATGTTGTTGTGAGAGGTGTATCTTTAGCTTACTACGCATATAGCTAGTAGAGCAAAGTTTTGTTGTTGATGTTTCAATGTGTCTGGGAATATCATGGATTGTGTTGGTTACGGTTTTAGAGGGGTGAATTGCCTCATTGGTTTATCTTATGCATGTTGGTGAGTTGTTATCTCCCTTTTATAGTGGTACATGTCTAGATTTGATTGTATCGAGAAGAAGCCAAAATGTCATTTGGTCTTTTGGAAAGTATGAAGGAGAACGGATATTTTTTTAAGAGATATATGTTTTGAAAAGGCGTATCTGTGTATGTTAGGAAAATGGAAGAGAGTAGTGGGCTTAGTGAATTTATTTCCTAAGGTATTGTTAATGTTATGAAAGATTGGGTACGAGGGTTAATGAAAAGAAAATAAAATTGAATTGTCTATGGCGTTGATTGAAATAGTTGTTTTCAAGAAAAGTTCATACTTATGTATATTTTGTATAAACTGTCACATTACTATTCTAGTATGAGATTGGGTATTCATGATCATAGCTATCTGTATGTTGTTATTGTTGAGGGCCATGTTGAGATCCCTACTGGACTATATGTTCATCCCACATTGTTGAATTTTTTTTCAAGTGTTGAGTTGCATGTGCTGCAAGATTTGGATCTTCTTATTTGTTGGCCACGGGGCCTCTCTTGTATTGGCGGAATGCCATATGTGTAAAAGGGTTGCACCCTTCTTCTTGATTCGTTAATGATGTAAGCCCAAGAGCAATTTATTTATTACACTCATGTTGTATTTACTTGCATACAAATGAGAGCAATGTTATCCACTTCTACGAGTTGAATATACGAGTTTATTTCATGTTATCTCTGAAATGGAATTAAGTAAATGAAATTGGCAATACTTCGAGTAATAAAAAGTGGGGTGTGACAAGATCCATTTCCCACCTCATATTCGACTCATTTTATAATAGACCGATCTTCACTTTGCCCCTTGCTTAATCGGTTATTTGGCCGAGTAGGGTTGGATTTGAGCTTTCGAGCTAATTGCCGAGTGCTTTGAATCTCGACTCTCCCAGATTCGACTCTGCGGAATCTCTACGACTCCCAATTCTCGGCCCCCACAATTGCCCCCCAAGTACTCCACTAACGATAGTTGGCTGGAGTGTTTGGCTTCGAACTCGAAGAGTCAGAGCCGAAATTCGGCGGCTGACCGTATTCCAACGCAAATGTTTGTACACACGTTTCTCGGTTATCATTTCAACTTCCTGCCTCTTCGTACACTTCTATTTATTGTGATTTAAAATTTCGACGTCTTTTCAAATGCATACATGCTTTTAGACGCCCGTCGCTGGATTGCCTTTTGGACTACCTTTGCAACTTCCTACTTTTCTCTATCTCCTTCGCCTCTTGTAAGTTCTCTCATTCTCTGCTTTGTTTTTTGGCTTAGCATAATCCTATTGGCTGAGGGGAATGGCGAAACATTTAAAAGATCTCCTCTCACCGGATCGAATTTCTGGCTTCTGACGCCATTTTTCCATTCCTAATGATGTATGTCTGTCATTTGTGGCAGACAGCACCCTCGATATGGAGAGGGTTGATGAAACCACGATCGTCTTCCCTCTTCTATCAATCACAGAAGGTGGGGTTCGTTTCCCCCTTCACCCACTCCTTAGGGCCGTGCTTTGCCATTGGGGCTTAATCTTTTCCCAACCCAACTTCAATTTCTTTAGGATTGTGATGGGGATTATCGCACTAAACCGCCGCCTTGGGCTTAACCTTGGCATTCCCGCTATTTGGCATTGCTATGCCTTGGTCCAGTCTTCTGGTCGACACGGGCGTTATTTCTTTAAGGCCAAAGACACCGACCATCAACTAGTGACTATGCTTTCCAGCTCTGGGAAGCGAGTCGATGATGTTATGGTCATTGTCCAAGGAAACTGGGAATTCGGCGAAGGTGAGGATCACCTTGGTCGTATTCCTACACGGAGGGGCGAACCAGGTGGCGGAGTATCTTCTTTTATTTATTTACTTGTTATATTTATAAAACTTTATTTTCGGGACCTCATGGTTTTGCTTTTGCAAGAAATGATTTGAAGAAAGTCTTGACCTCGACCGACGACGCCGTCCTTTTGGAAATCAAGACTGCGCTCAAGTATTTCGGCCGGCCGAGTCTTCAGAAGCAGGGGAAAGCGGTCCACGTTCTGCTCCCCTACGAGCCGACTTATACAACCTTTTCGGCGGCGAAAAATATCCCAATTCCGAAGGGTGAAGAGTTTCTTACCGCCCTTATCTTGACTAATTTCAGAAATTTGAGGCAAGTCGGTTTCGAGGGATCAGATTCGGAGCGACCAGAAGTAGTTGAGGCCGTCGAGTTAGACCAATCCGAAATTGAGGTTGACGAGGCTTTGAAGAAGCCGGCCTCAATTCGGGTGATCCTCCGTCCACTTCGGGTCAAGAGGACCGTCTACTTGACGATATTTTTCACGGTCTGGAGGACCTTCTCGTCGCGTTCCCAGAAGATATGGCTAGGTTGAGCCTCACTAAATTTGCCAAGAAAGCGAACGCGGAAAGGATGATCGCGCAGCGAAGGGCGGAGGAGATCCGGGCTGCCGAATCTCAGTCCCAGTCCTCCTTGCCTGTTATTGAGGGGATGGCAAAGAATGGAAGTACCAAGGCGGAACCTTTTGTGCAGGCGAGTGTGGAAGCGGGGCAAAGGGTGGAGAAGCGCCCTGCCGATGTCGAGGCCGGCTTAGAAGAAGACCATGCCAACAAACGACCTCGTTTAGAGGAGTCGGATGTGATTGTACCTTTTGTTATTCAGCCCAAGATAAAAAATACGCCGATCTCCTCCGATGCATCAGTAATTAAAGATCCAACGGTTGCACTCAACTTGGCGACGTCTGTTTTACTGCCTGCTGACAATGCGGCTTTTCGGGCAGAGCCTGATCTGGTTACAATTGGGTTGGCCGCACAATCGGCTCTTTTGGTATATATCTGGACTTTGTCTTTTCTCTTTACGCAAATATTATTTTGTTCTTAACTTCCGATTTTGCAGGCCGTCGGAAGGATAGCCGACATGGGCCGTCGCTATCACGATGCCGTCGAGCTAATTGGCCATTTACAAGTGAAGGTTGCGGGCCAAAGGAATAAGGCGCAGACGGAGGGCGCCCATGCCGAGACCGAGATAGAGAGAGCCCGCAATGCTGAAGAAATGAGATTAGTCGCCGAGAAGAGGGCGGATGCGAGTGACGATGCGCTTAAATTGGCCCAGGAGGCGATCTTTAAATTGGAGGCTGGGTTAGAAGAGATGAAGGCGACGAAGGAAACAGTCGACCTGAAGGCTTCCAGCGCATTCGATGCTGGGAAAAAATCTACTTTTGATGAATATGTAGACGAAGTCCCCTAATTTGAGAATCGGGGATTTAAACACGGCTGGCTCAAAGCCCTTGCTGCTGCTGATGTGACATTGGTTACGCCAATTCCATACGAGCAAGTGGATGTTAAGCCACTGGAGTCTGACTCCGAGGGCTAATTTGGGCGGCTTTTGTTTTTGTTTTAGGATTTGCATGTAATTTTCAGCTTTTTACAGCTTTTTATTTAGTAATTTTCATATGTAAAATGGTTACAATTTGTGCCCAATTTACTTAATGAAAATTCATTTTGTACTATGTTGTTACTAATGAACGGAATTGTTTGGTTGCTGTTTTGGATAAAAAGTTTTGTATACTTGCCGACTAGATGATTAGGCTGTTTAGATAGTTAGGCCGTTTAAAAAGCCAAAAATAGTACATGAAGTGGCTGTGGCACATATCAATCGGCAAGGGGCCAAGATGCTCGGCCGTTTAGATTAATAAATCTGCCCTTGCCCCAGCCAGTGCATGAACTTCAAGGCATTCTCCCATAATTGCCGTTAGATAATTAGGCCGTTTTAACAAGCCAAAGATTAGTGCATGAAGTGGCTATGGCACATATCAATCGGCATGGGGCCAAGATGCTCGGCCGGTTAGATTAATAAATCTGCCCTTGCCCCAGCCAATGCATGAACTTCAAGGCATTCTCCCATAATTGCCGTTAGATAATTAGGCCGTTTTAACAAGCCAAAGATTAGTGCATGAAGTGGCTATGGCACATATCAATCGGCATGGGGCTAAGATGCTCGGCCGGTTAGATTAATAAATCTGCATTTGCCCCAGCCAGTGCATGAACTTCAAGGCATTCTGCCATAATTGCCGTTTAGATAATTAGGTCGTTTTAACAAGCCAAAAATTAGTGCATGAAGTGGCTGTGGCACATATCAATCGGCTGTGGCCAAGATACTCGGCCGATTAGATTAATAAATCTGCCCTTGCCCCAGCCAGTGCATAAACTTCAAGGCATTCTCCCATAATTGCCGTATAGATTATTAGGCTGTTTTAACAAGCCAAAGATTAGTGCATGAGGTGGTTGTGGCACATATCAATCGGCATGGGGCTAAGATGCTCGGCCGGTTAGATTAATAAATCTGTCATTGCCCCAGCTAGTGCATGAACTTCAAGGCATTCTCCCATAATTGTCGTTTAGATAATTAGGCCGTTTTAACAAGCCAAAGATTAGTGCATGAAGTGGCTGTGGCACATATCAATCGGCATCCGTCGTTTGGAGACTGCCAAAAGCGTTAATGAAATTGCCTCGGGGTCGTTACATACCTACGAATAAATGGGGTGAGTTTGCGCTAGTGGGTCCACTTATTCTTAATCAAACTCGATTTGAATTAGCTTGGGGCGAGGGCGAATGTCAAACAGACTGTTCTTCAACAGCAGAAGAGAGGGACGAACGCTGGCTGAGCTAGATACTGCGATGAATCGCAGCAGCGAGCCTGCGCGTGCGGGAGGAAGGACGTCCAAGGAAAGCGAAAAGCGTCAACCTTCAAGCCGTCGAAGCAGATCACCCCGAAGAGAGAAGCATCAACGGGGAAGGTCCCTTCTACTACGACCGAGGAATGAGTCAGATGCGACGCCACGACCATTGAGTTTTACGGTGTTCGTAGGGAATAAACCGATGACTAAGGTAGATTCCATCGTCAATGATCCGGGTGTAGCGGTCGAGTTCGCTCGACAGATCTTTCTATCGGAAGTCCAACAATCGATGGTTGGACGACGAGATTTTGAAGTGTTTCGAGAAGGTATTCATGGGGCGGTGAAGGGGCTGTACACCGCCTACGAAGTCGGCATGCGTCCGTGCGCCGCGTGGCGAGAAATGAAGAAAATGGACGAACGGGTCCGCAGTTCGGAGGCTCGTGCGAAGAAAATCGAGGGCGAACTTAGGGAGCGTAGGAAGGTTAAAGTCGCCAATCCGCATGTGGCCGGTCAATTTAACCCGATTGTGGACGAGAGGGACCCAACGGCTATTGAGTCATGCCATCGCCGACCGCGATACGGCAAGCATGTTTGCCGTAGAAAATGCGAGGACCAAGGGTTACGAGCAGGGCTTCCATGCTAGCCGGAAGGTTGGGATCGACAAAACGAAAGAGACACTTACTGAGGAGGTCAGTCGATGCGAGAATCGGGGTTTTAAGCATGGTTAGATCACGGCTCTTCAGGCCACGGAGGCTCTCCGAGCAAAGGGTGTTGATTCCAACTTATGTGGCCTGGATCATTATTGGTTGGTCGAATAAAAAGAAGAATTTTATTTTCAATGTTTTGTTATAATTTTTGTCCGGCACACACGTGCTTGCATGTGTTTTATTATATACATGTTTGAATAAACGTATTTCAGACGAGTAAATGGACATTGATCGGCCTGATTTAATCAACATCATTGTGTTACGTACGGCCCGAAGGTTTAATCGGCCCAATGACATCATCCGCCGATGGGGCTCCGAATCCGGAGGCTTTAACGGCCCAAAGACGTCATTCGCCGATGGGGCTCCGAATCCGAAGACTTTATTCGGCCCAAAGATGTCATTCGCCGATGGGGCTCCGAATCCGGAGACTTTATTTGGCCAATCGTGATATCCACGAAGGGCACTCTGAATCTGGAGGCTTTAACGGCCCAAAGACGTCATTCGCTGATGGAGCTCCGAATTCGGAGACTATTTGGCCAATCATAATATTCACAAAGGGCGCTCCGAATCCGAAGGCTTTAACGGCCCAAAGACGTCATTCGCCGATGGGGCTCCGAATCTGGAGACTGTTTGGTCAATTGTGATATCCATGAAGGGCGCTCCGAATCCTGAGGCTTTAATCGGCCCAAAGACGTCATTCGTCGATGGGGCTCCGAATTTGGAGACTTTATTTGGCCAATCATGATATCCACGAAGGGCGCTCCGAATCCGGAGGCTTTAATCGGCCCAAAGACGTCATTCATCGATGGGGCTCCAAATCCGGAGACTTTATTTGGCCGATCGTGATATCCACGAAGGGCGCTCCGAATCCGGAGGCTTTAACAGCCCAAAGACGTCATTCGCCGATGGGGCTCCGAATCTAGAGACTTTATTTGGCCAATCGTGATATCCACAAAGGGTGCTCTGAATTCGGAGGCTTAATCGGCCCAAAGACGTCATTTGCGATGGGGCTCCGAATTCGGAGACTTTATTTGGCCAATCGTGATATCCACGAAGGGCGCTCCGGATTCAGAGGCTTTAACGGCCCAAAGACGTCATTTGTCGATGGGGCTCCGAATCCGGAGACTTTATTTGGCCAATCGTGATATCCACGAAGGGCGCTCCGGATTCGGAGGCTTTAACGGCCCAAAGACGTCATTCGCCGATGGGGCTCCGAATCCGGAGACTTTATTTGGCCAATCGTGATATCCACGAATGGCGTTCCGGATCCGGAGGCTTTAACAGCCCAAAGACGTCATTCGCCGATAGGGCTCCGAATCTGGAGACTTTATTCAGAATGTCTTTGAACTAGATTCTGTAGTAGGTGAATAGGAATCTTTGTATTACAGAAAAAAGAGATGTACATGGTGAATAGTTTGGAACAAACATTATGTCCCACAAGTCGGGTTAATGATAAAATTTGCATAAATGCGTGGAATTCCAAGGTCGTGGCAGACTCCTTCCTGACATGTCTTTGAGCCGATATGCCCCTACTCCAGTTATCGAATCGATCTGATAGGGGCCATCCCAGTTAGGACCCAATTTTTCATCGGCCGGTTTCCTGTCAGCAGAGAGCACCTTCTTCAGGACCAACTCTCCTGGTGTGTAGCAGCGCAGCTGAACGCGTTGATTATATGACTTTACTAGCTGCTGCTGGTACCGTGCCATGGATGCAAAGGCTCGGTCTCTTCATTCTTCGATTAAAATCAAATCCAAAGCCAACATCATGTCGTTTCGGCCTGTATCAAAAACTTGTGACTTGAGTGTCGGGTGGCCGATCTCCAGGGGTAAGATTGCCTGGGTTCCAAAGCATAAGGCAAACGGCGTTTCTCCAGTCGATTTTCTCGGTGTAGTTCGATGAGCCCACAGTACACTCGACAATTCTTCAACTCATTTGCCTTTGGGTTTCTCCAGCTTCTTTTTGATGCTGTCCAAGATGGATTTATTAGAGGCTTCGGCTTGGCCATTACTTTGGGGGTAAGCCGGCGTAGAAAAGTAAGGCCGAATACCATATTTGCTGCATAGCTCTCGGTATACGCCACAATTAAACTGGATGCCGTTGTCTGAGATAAGAGCTCTGGAAATGCCGAATCGTGTTATGATGTTCCTCCACAGAAGCGCTTAACGTCAGCATCTCGAATGTGTGTTAATGCCTCCGCTTCGACCTATTTCGTGAAGTAATCTGTTGCGACGATCAAGTATCGCTTGTTCCCTGGGGCCCTCGGCAATGGTCCTACGATATCAAGCACCCACTGGGTGAACGACCAAGGACTGGTGATAGAGTTCAACTCTTCAGCAGGTAGATGGTTTAATGGAGAGAATTTCTGGCACTGTTCACACTTTTTTGCATAACACTCGGCGTCCGCTCTCATTGTCGGCCAATAATACCCCTGTGTTATAGCTCAATGGGCCAAAAAGCGTCCGCCAGAATGGGCACCACAACTGCCTTCGTGTATCTCAGTCAGAAGCTCCCCAACTTTGTTCGGGTGCACACATTCCAAATATGGGCCAGAGAGTGACTTTTTATAAAGCCTTCCTTGTGGATCCAAGTAGTATCGCATGGCCTTGTTTCGCAGTTTGTGTGCTTCTTTCTTGTCCTCTGAGAGTTGTTCAGCAGATAGGAATGCAACGATAGGGTCCATCCAACTTGGTGCAGATTCTATAACGTTGATTTGGACTTCCTCCGAAGGGCCAATGCTTGGCTCTGGGATGAATCCTACTTCGATGGTCCGTTTAATCTCTGAGTTGATTGCAGAGGCTAGGCAAGCAAAGGCATCTGCATGGGTGTTCTGATTACGTGCTATCTGGTTTAACTCATGATGTTCAAATTTTGCCAACAGGGAATTGGCCGTTTTCATGTAGGCCGCCATATGGTCGTTTCTTGCTGCGTACTCTCCCTTTAGCTGATTGATCACCAGTTTTGAGTCGCAAAACACAAGCAGACGCCAAGCACCCAGAATATACGCATTCCGCAAGCCGGCTAAAAGGACTTCGTATTCGGCTTCATTATTTGATGCTTCGAAACCGAGCTTGACGGCCTGCTCAATTATTCTGCCGTCGGGGGTCATGATTACAACCCCAGCTCCACTGCCTCGCTGATTGGACGATCCATCACAATACAACTGCCAGATGTCCCCAACATAAATCCTCCAGTTCGGCTTCGGTCAAATTTCATCAGACTTGAAGTCGGTGACATCAGACTTGAAGTCGGCAAGGCCCCCAGTGAATTTGGCAATAAAGTCGGCAAACACCTGTCCCTTGATTGAGGTTCTGGGTAGAAATTGAATATCGTATTGGCCAAGTTCCAGAGCCCACTTTGAAACACGTCCAGATGCTTCCGCACTACGTAGTACTGATCAGAGGGGATAATCTGTTAGCACCCCAACGCTATGCCCCTAGAAGTAATGCATGAGCTTCCTTGCTGCCATAACTAGGGCTAGGATGAGCTTTTCCAGCGGAAGGTAGCGTGTTTCAGCGTCAACCATTGCCTTGCTTACATAATACACTGGTCGCTACTCTCCCAACTCTTCCTTTATCAATACGGCGCTGACGGCTCGGTCAGAAATTGCCAGGTACAAAATGAGTAGGTCGCCAGCAGACGGTGTTGTCAGGAGTGATACTGAGCGGAGGTAGGTCTTCAGGTCATTGAAAGCGGCTTTGCACTCGGCGGACCATTCAAAGGCCTTGCCCTGCCGTATTGTATGAAAGAATTGTCGGTAGCGATCTGTGGACCGGCTGATAAACTTGTTGAGTGCGGCAGCCATCCCCATCAATTTTTGAACCTCCTTTACTGAACGAAGGGAGCCGAGCTCCAGGATTGCTGTGATTTGCCTTGGGTTGGCTTCGATTCCTCTGTGGTTGACAATGTAGCCTAAGAATTTGCTAGGGCCGATACCAAACGCACATTTGGAAGCGTTCAACTTTATTCCATATTTGCGTAGAATGCCGAATGTCTCCTCTCGATCGGCTATATGGTTCTTCTCTTCTTTGGACTTGACCACCATATCGTCAATGTACACTTCCATAGTTTTGCCGAGTTTCTCCTTGAACATGGTGGTGACCAGTCTCCTGTAGGCTGCCTCTGCATTCTTCAACCTAAAAGGCATTACCTTATAGCAATAAGTTCCTCTTAGGGTGAGGAATACAGTTTTCTCTTGGTCCTTCGGATGCATAGCGATTTGATGATAGCCTCTATAGGCATCAAGGAAGCTCATATGCTGATGGCGCGCCGTAGTATCTACAAGCTGGTCTATCCTGGGAAGAGGAAAACAATCCTTTGGGCAGGCTTTGTTTAGGTCCATGAAGTCGATGCACACTCGCCAAGTTCTATTTTTCTTCTTCACCACTACTGTATTAGAGAGCCATGTAGGGTAGGTCACCTCCCTAATTGCCCCGGCGTCAAGCAGCCTGTCAACCTCCTCAACAACGGCGGCAGTGTGCTCTGCGGCTGACCGCCGACTTTTCTGAATGATCGGCTTGCACTTAGGAACGACATTCAAATGGTGCTGTGAAACTGACGGATCTATACCCGGCATCTCGTACGGAGTCCATGCAAAAACATCGAGGTTGCTGAGCAGGAATGATATTAGCTGCTGTCTGTCGGCCGGATCCAAGGAGGCGCCGACCATGAAGAACTTGTCTGGGCTTCCGTCGATTTGAACTCGTTCTAAGTCTTCCATTGCCTTTTCATTTGGGAGCCGCCCAATATCGTCGAGGCTTTTTCGATCCGGCAACTTAATGGAATTCACCTGTAGTTCCTTTGGCGTTTTCTCAACAAGGAGATAACATGCTTGTGCCGATTTCTGGGAGCCACGAATTTGCTCAATACCGCGTTCTATCGAGAAGCGGAGCAGCTGATGATAGGTGTTGGGCATGGCTCACATAGTATGTAACCAGGATCGCCCCATGATGAGATTATATGGCGACGGCAGCTTGACGACCAAGAATCCCACATCCACTGTTCGGGAACCTGCTCGAACGGGAAGTCTGATTTTCCCCAACGGGTACTCTGGATTGGCATTGAAGCCGAATAATGGATAAGGGGCCGGAGAAAGATCCGATTCGGAGAAGCCGAGTTTGGTGAATGTCTTGTAGTACATAATCTCCGATGTGCTCCCTGGATCAATGAGTACATGCTCAACTCTGAATCGGTTTACGTGTAACTCAATTACCAAGGGATCAATGTGGGGCAGTGTTACTCCGGCCAAATCCGAATCATCAAAAGTGATAACCTCGGCTTCATGGGGCCGTTTAGCCGGAGTGAGTTGCTCTTGAAGGTTAGACTTTGACTGAATCGCGTGCACCGCCGATGACATTGGCAAGCTGTATATCATGTGGATCATACGAGGCGAATGTGAATCTTGTGTCAAGGCTATTGCTTTGGTTGGGTTGCCTTTTCGAACGTACTGTTGTAGCTGGCCATCTTGTACCAATTTACTGTCGTACAAGGTGAATGACGGTGCTTTGAATTTCTTGGGTAGCGCTGCCTTTGCAAGCCGTCGTATAAAAGGATCATGTTGATCGTCATCCGAGCTGTTTCTTCTTCGCTTACGCCTTGTACGGTGACTCTCTTAAGAAGAACTGGAAATTTCAGATCGTCCCTTCTTCTTGGGCTCCGAGGATAATGAGTCGAAGTTGTTATCAGTATCTTATTGTCGGGCTCGAGATCGTCGACCAACTGCCCTCACGGGTCGTTCCGGGCCTTGGTATGCAGCTTGTTTGGACTTCGCCACCTCCAAGGCCAAATCCTGACGGAGATGTTCGTTCTCTGCGATCATGTTCTCCAATCTTTGTTCGTTTTGCTTTGCTTGTTCCTGGATCGCTTGCATTGCTTCGTGCTTCGAAGTCGATGGTGAGACGAAATTCAAGGCACATCTTGCGGCGATAGTCTCTGTTCCATGCATGTTTGTTGGAATGGTTTCATCATGTGGTACATGGTCGACAACGACTGTCGGAGGATCTTCCATCACACTCGCCATGGATGTGCTTGAGTATTCTCACAAACGGCGCCAATTGTGGAGAAGTGGTTTGGAAATACTCTTCAGATCCTGGGGAATGCTCGTGATCCTCTTCTAGTCACCTGAAAAGGAATAAACACTCCGGTTGGGGGTGCCAGAATTAGCACTGCGACGGACAAGTCAGTCTCAACGCTCAAGACTGCTTGTATTTTAAGTCTAGCACAACAATTCTCACATATCTCTTTCTAGCTGATGTTTCTTCTATTTATATCTTTTCTTCTTTGGGCCTCGGGATTAGATCCATTTCCCACCTCATATTCGGCTCATTTTATAATAGACCGATCTTCACTCGGGCCCTTGCTTAATCGGTTATTTGGCTGAGTAGGGTTGGATTTGAGCTTTCGAGCCAATTGCCGAGTGCTTCGAATCTCGACTCTCCCAGATTCGACCATTCGGAATATCTACGACTCCCAATTCTCAGCCCCCACAACGTTGTAGTGTGAATGTTCACATTAGTATAAATTTAAGGTTTTTTTAAGACTAGTTGTATGTTAATTGTAAACTACAGACATTCACATTATATTTTTGTATGAATTTTATTTTTTAGAATGTTAGTTATATGTTTATCGTTTTTGTTACTATGTTTGTTGGTTGACCAATCATTTTTGTTATCATTAAACAATCGAAATAACTGATTTTTACTTTTTTCACTTTTGTTTTATGTTTTCACGTTGTAGTGTGATTGTTCACATTGGTACACGTTTAGTTTTTTAAGGGTAGTTGTATGTTTATTATAAACTGTGAATATTCACATTGTATTTTGATATTAGTTTTATTTTTTTTGAAAATTAGTTGTATGTTTGTTATTTATTATGAACATTCACATTGTACTTTGGTATGTGTTTTGTGTTTTTTTAAAAGGTTAATTGTATATTAGTAGTCATACTAGTATAAACAACGTGTTATTTTGGTCAGAAACATAATGTGTATAAAGAGATGTAAATATTCACATTAATTTTGTAATACAAATAGGTAGTCGCACCCAATGTTAATGTTCACATACTCATGTAAGATTGAGTGTGTGTATGGTTCCATGAGGAGATATTATTTTTCAGCATGCATTTGTAATGTGAAAATTCATATCAATATTTAGTGAAAGATTTTCAGAAGATAGATGATTAGGATTTTAAGAATGTGAGATTTTTTCTGTAGAATAAGGGAGAGATTTTTCTCCCTAGAATAATGGAGAGATTCTCTCTATGGAATAATGGAGAGATTTTTTCCTTGAGGATATTCTCCCTAGAATGAGGAAAGATTTTCTCCATAGAATGAGGGAGGTGCTTTCTCTATAAAATAAGGAATTGTTATTATTTTTTATTGTGTATTAATTTCAAAATAGAAACCCTGGAAAAAAGTTGGAAGGGTAATTTGGTTATATTAATCTAAATAGGACCTAATGAAATATTAAAAAAATAAAAATTAAATGGAACATAAGCCTTAAAAATGAGATGTACTTAAAAAAAAAAAAAAGAACTCTCAAAAATTACTATTATCCTTTAAAAATTTTGAATAGGGTTTGAATATATTTTTTATATTATTATTATTCATTAAAAAAATTGAATAGAGTTTGATCATTGTAACAAAATAAATTTTGAGTTTAATTTTGTCAATTTAAACATTGTTATTATTATTATCCTTTAAAGTTTGGAGAAATTACCAAAAAAAAAATATATATCTAGGGTTTGACTATTGTAACAAAATATAATTATGAATTTTTAATTTTATCAATTTAAATCTTGATCTTTTGATTTGTTTACAATTTAAATTATTTACTTATTTTTGTTAAGTTAAACTGACAAAAAAATAGTATTTCACTCATTAAACTCAATGAAAAATGATATTTTAAATATTTTATGTATACCTGCACTAAATTTAATGATTATAGTAGTCTTTTTTTGTCAAATTATTTAACAAAAATAGGTAGATGATTTAAATTAAAAATAATCAAAATATTAGAGTTTAAATTAACAAAATTAAAAATTTAGTATTTATTTTATTATTAGACTAAAACTTCTTGTAATTATGCTGAAAAGTTTCATTATTATTATTATCCTTTAAAAAGAAAATTAGTGAAAATTTCCATTTTGAGAATTTATTTATTGAAAGATTCTGCGAAATTCTGAATAAGTCTTATTTATTTAAAAATATATCCCACGAGATTCCCAATTATTTATTTATTTATTTATTTTTTTTACCTCTTTTATGTTTTAATTTCATTACATGATTTATGATAATTTAGATTTTCTTATAGGTCAAGATTATTAATGCATAAGAAAAATACTTGGAACCCTTTTTTTAGAATCTCTACAATATCTTTGGATCTTAATCATTAATGTATGTGTAGGATCCACTCATATATGTATGGGACCCACATCATCAATAATTGAGATCTAAAAAGATTATAAGAGTACTAAATAAAAAAGAGTCTTAATCATTATCGTAATGCATAATTCCACGAGATCATTATTGTGGCATATATTTTATTACTTAAAGTGGATCCCTCACATCAACAGCACCATTCATATGTACAAAAGCGAATGCAGAGCAATGGAGACATGTTAAGGTGGGCAGCACTAAATAAATAAGAATGGTTGCACTTCCTATTGAAGATTTGTTTTTTAAGTAAACGAGTGTGCATGTTCATATTTTTATTTGAATAATATAAAGATTTAATATATTATTTAAAAATATAAAATTTTACTATTACAGTTTTGGAAGAGAGTTTTCTCCTCTTTATATTAGAATAGAGGGTGCTATTAGGACTGTGAGTTTATCATGAAATCCACATTAACGATTCGAACTGTTTAATGTATACAATTTGTCAAATACTTTATTACTGTAAAAAATTATGTTGATCAGATATCGATAATCACTTGATCATATGACATAGTAAGTATAATTTTAAAAATAAATTGTTAAAACAAATATAATATTGCACTTAGTTAAAAAAATTTAAGGGTTAGTTATATTTTTAGTCCCTAAAGTATTAACCTTATGTCATTTTGCTCCCCAATATTTAAATTGTATCTTTGATACCTAATGTGTGAAAGTGTTCAAATATGGTTCCCATGTTTAGATTGTGTCAATGTGATCCCCAGACATAATCTAAAATTATGAATTAGATTTATATTGAGACCAAACAAAATTAGATTAAGAAAACAATTGAAACACTTTTTATACATTAAAGATCAGATTGACACAATTTAAATACACTACATTGAAATACTTTTAGGATAAATTACACTAACACCCTTGAAATTTGGATTTAATATAGATCCCCCTCCACCTTTCAGAAATTACACTCCACTCCTTGTCAAACTTTTTCTTTTCACTGAATTAACAAAAAAAATATAAATTTAGGCTCCGTTTGGGGACTTACTTTTTTAGTCAATTAGCCAAAAAGTTACTAAATTAGCCAAAAAGCCAACAACTCATACCAAAAAGTCAAAGATTCTCTTTTCTCTCTACTTTTTGCACATCTTTTCGTAATTAGCCAAAAAGTCATTCCAAACATATAAATTTTTTTTACTTACCTTTTTAGCCAAATAGCCAAAAAGTTACTAAATTAGCCTGTTCCGAAACGAGGCCTTACTTTCTTGAACATAGACATCATTCTTTCTTGAGTTTGAGAGAGTCCATCACCATTGAACTCCTTCCCCATCTGTATCACTTCTACCAAACTCATCATCACCAAATCAACACCTAAATCCCCTACACAACACCATACATCGTTTCCAATACAACCACTAAACCTATCAACACTCGAACATTGCTGGAAAAAATAAATTGAGGTGGAGATGGTGTCCACCATTGATGGACATTGACATATATATATATATATATAGAGAGAGAGAGAGAGAGAGAGAGAGAGAGAAAATTTGAGAAGTTCTAGACACAAGCAACTAACAATTCACCTCCAAAATCAAAGTAATGAGATCACACAGGAACAGCACATAGACTGTAGCATAGACACAGAGATGTTCAAAACAGACTTAAAGAGCATGCAGAAGTATCCAAAAGATGGTGAGACCAGCACTCATACTCTCATTTAAGGAGGGTCTTGACAATGGACTTGACATTGAGCTTCTTGAGGTCGGTATATGACTGTCCACAGCCAACAAACATGACAGGCGCTCCTGATATGTAAACCATCGACAGTGCTGCTCCAACCTACATATTATACCATTATCAACCAATTCAAGTAATGCAATAAATTTGAGCCATTGTAAATGAAGTTCGTGATGGCCAAAAACATTCAAAACATCTTGCAGTAGATATAAATATATATATTTTACCTTATCATCAATGGTGTCGAACTTGGTGAGCAATATTCCATCAATCAAGCGGGGATTCGGAGAGGCTGAGAGGTCTGCTAATTTCTGCAACAAAAAAACAAAACCCACAAAATGTTGCTCAATGAACTGCAAGAAATTATAATATGAAAAACGACTATGATTGTGACTGATTCCGAGTTTTTGTAGTGGTAGTTATAACTGTCTAGTGACAGCTGGCATGAGTTTGTTGGAGGTAGTTATGTTCTAGATTCAGCTCGACACATTTTGTATATATGTACACATGGACTTGTATTGATATGTGATACGACAAGAAGAAGAACATGATCTTTGAGTCACTTCTGTAATTCATGTCTCTCTCTTTGGATCATGTCTTTAAATCTCATTTTCATGGTATCAGAGCCTGAAACACAAGTTAACAATGGCGACGTATTAATACTACGTTTGTTCCATGTCTAAAACTAGATCTACTCATTTTCATCAGAATCCAATATTTTTCACTTTCAAACAAAACAAACCTAGTTCCAATCAAGCAGATTCATCAGATATTATTATGTGGAAATATCAAGCAACTGCAATTCTTTGTGCCTATGATCTTCTAGGGTTTGTAGATGGGTTAAATCCATGTCCTGCAAAGGTATCCCAAAGGTACAATTGATTAAGGCATTATTTTTCAGCCTGGTCCTCTTTCTCTGTTTATGGCTTTTGTATATTTCTTGGAGGCAATCCCATTACCTGGAGTGCTAAGAAACAAGTTACTGTGGCAAGGTCATCTATTGAAGCTGAGTATAGTTTGTTAGCTGATACTGCTGCTGAGATATCTGGGGTTCGAATGCTTCTTCAGGATCTTTCTGTGTTCCTTCTCCTCCAACTATATGGTGTGACAATGTTTTTGTGTTAGCTTTGGCCTCCAACCCAGTTTTTCATGACAAGACAAACACACAAAAATAGACTACCACTTTCTTTGTGAACGTGTCGTTCTTAAGGGTTTACAAGTTCAATCTGAAAGTCCAAATTGCTAATATTCTCACCAAAGGCCTTTGTTCTTAAAGGTTTCTTCGTCTCAAGAACAAGCTAATGTATTATCTATGTCCATTCATTTTGTGGGGGGGGGGGGGGGGGGGGGGGATATTAAGCACTAACTAAAGTGACTAATTTGGACTATTGTTGTGGTAGTCATAACTGTCTAGTGGAAGCGGGCCTGAGTTAGCTAGATGTTGTTATGTTCTATATTCAGCTCAACACATTTTGTATATGATTTCTGTGTTCGTGTCTCTCTCTTTGGGTCATAATTCAGTTTCTGCAAATCTCATTCTTTCAGAGGGAAAAGCCTGAGCATAGAGACTGAACCTGATTGAACTTCAACAACTGATCCACAGCATCATTCCCAACCAGTGCCTCCCCAACAAACAGGACAAGATCTGGATTGTTGAGGTTGATAAGCTTTGATAGAGCTCTCATTAACGGTTCATTATCCTGTAAAATATAACAGAAATTTAAAAATTCGATGGCAGCGGGATGGCATATAGTAGAAATTCATAGGCCATGTTAAAATAAATAAATAAAAAAGTTCAGATATATCATTAATTGCAACAATTTTTGTGTAGATAACATTCAGCACGTTGTGTTTAATGGTAAATTCCGGTTCTATAGATCCATTCACAAGTGCTTCAAGTGTAATGTATTTGATCAATTTAAATAAGCTGAGGCAGAATATTAAGATAAATACTTGCATTCGACCAGCTGTATCAACAAGAACCACATCTGAACCATTTCGAGTGGCCTCTTGAATTGCTTCCTTCGCTACAATTGCTGGATCTTTTTCATAGCCCTTCTCAAAAATGGGAATCTGACAAGGGCAAATAGTTACAAATCAACTACCACAATCCAGCTTGTGCCAACTATACTTTTCAGGAGTATCCCTATGGGTAACATCTCTAATCCAACAAAGAGGCCCAAGATCTATAATGGTGGTGTTTGTTATAGCTTAAATGACCTACTTATAGCTTATTTTAATTTGAGAGTCTGTGCTAGAATATTTGGTGCAGCTTTTGCTTACAACTTATTAGGCAAAAACAGTTTAAAAATAGCTAATTATCTGAAAGTTGGGGGAGGTGAGCTTTTAGCTTCTGCTTTCTAATTATCAATTTTTAGCTTACAAGCTGCACCAAACAGGGCCAATGACACAGAACTGTGCATCAAAACAACACCTGGAGTCTACGTGCATGAGTTCGCAATTGTTCAACAGCTCCAGAACGGAATGTATCACATGCAGCCATCATGACATTGACCTTATGCTGCTGAAGCCAGTACGCAACCTGCAGAAGCACATTTTAGCAGTGTCTTATCAATAAAATTAGGTCATCAAACACAATCCAAAAATGCACTGATAGAGTTGAGCTTAACCTTAGCAAGATTGGTGGATTTTCCAACTCCATTAACTCCAACAAAAACCACGACATATGGTTTTCTTTGCTCCTTGGCAGCATGCACATCCCTCAAAATGTCAATCGAACGGCTAGGAGTTAAAATGCGGACAAGGGCCTCTTCCATTGCTGCCTACAGGCATCAATTTTCAATCATTAATACTAACCTTTCACAGCCGAAACGGTAAAAGAAAAAATACTGAAGAATGAGTTGTTTATATAATTTAACAAGTCCACACACCTGTACTGTTGAAGATATCCTCGTAAAGGAAGCAAGCTTTTTACCTTCCAAACTTGCTGCCACAGATTCACAAAGTTTTTCAGCTATCTCCTCTGCCTGAAAGTGCCACAACATAAGAATCACTATGAGCAGACTATGTAGAATTGAGAATAATATACAAGACAGACTCAAGAAGGAAGCAGCAAAAAGAGTCGAAAAGAACCAAGAAGATGAACAGTATGAAGAGGAAGTAGAGAGCAGGAGGCATACCACATTCTTGGTCATGAGCTTGTCCTTGAGAGCTTTCAATGCTGGTTCTAAGTCTGCCTTCTCCAAATTAGCTTTCCCAGCGATACTGAACATAGAACAGTGAAAAAAGTGACTTATAAACACCTTGATCCATGGTTAGAAATGGTCTTTTTCCCTTTTTTCTTTTATGGAGGGCACACAATGAAAAGGGGAAAAGGAAGGGTTGGGGGGAAATGTTCTTTCACTATATAATGATGAAACCAATATCATTCTATACCCAGATACATTAATCCCAGGTCCCAGCATTATCTCAAACAAAGCAAAAACATGATACCAAAAAGTAATGTAACATGGTTACACTTGGGAGAAAAAGCTGCCAAAATGCAAAATTCACGCTGAAGACCAAACAATTCCGTCAACTTTAACAAGGACAAGTCTCAGAAACACTTTCAATATTGTAAGATTCTGAATCTTAGAAACTAAACCATACAATCATGATCCTACAACTTTGTGCCTAAAAGCTCATCCACACTGTGTGTGTGCAGATCACAAGTCATAATGCAAAGAATGACAACACCCATAGCACAACTCTTACAACTCATGCTCAAAATCACCATACTAAAAGTATCACAATGGCCATAGCATTGAATGAAGAAAAGTACACTAATCTTGTGTGGATTGATTTATGATACCATCTATACAAATCCAGCAACTTTCCCCACTATAAAAATGTTCGGAAAACAAAGTTCCCAAACTACCAACAATTCCTCACTATAAAAGAGGTAACCACATCATGTCATGGTTAATCCTCAACACACAACCAGAATTTGACCACCCGGGGGGGGGGGGGGGGGGGCGGGGGGAGGACGCACTATAATAGCAATGAAAAATCATGATTTAACAAGGGAAGGGAGTGAAAGAGAGCACATCACATTCAGAACATCAAAATTCCAATAGCATCACCTTCTTCTTCTTCTATTATATTATTTTATATTATATGAGTACAAAATGATGAAATCTAAATTTTGGATTTTAACAGTTTGATTGTTTATTTAACCATACAAATCGACCAAATTTACGAAGCATTGAATAAAAAATTATGATGAATGGGGTAAAATAATGTACCTCTGGAACATGGAAGAAAACCACCCTTTCTTCTTTGTTTCAGTCTTACTATCATTCTCTTCCTCCTCCTCTTCCTCACTTTCGCTGTCACTACTAACAATCTCATCTTTGTCCATCATACTCTCACCTACATCTGCTGCCACAACTGCTATATTCTCATCCCCATTCTCACTCACCGGATCAGTAAAATCCAATTTTGACTCTGGAGGTGATTCATCCCAAACTCTATGCAAGAAATAATGTATAGAGAAAGAGAGAGAATAAATTGTATGTATTATTATTGATTGATATATTGATTTGTTACAATGATTCCTATATATAGAAGAGTAGGTGGTAGTAGGTGGTAGGTGGAGTAGGTGAAGTGGAGGTGGTAGTGGTGTAGTGGGTTAGGTTTAGTGGAGTAGGTGAGGTGGTAGTGGTGTAGTGGGTTAGGTTTAGTGGAGTAGGTGAAGTGGAGGTGATAGTGGTGTAGGTTTAGTGGAGTAGGTTTAAGTGGGTGAAGTAGGTGGAGAGTAGGTGGATTTTAACAGCCCCCCGCAAACTCAAGGGGGATAGGAACTAACCAACTTGAGTTTGGAGAGAGTAACAAAACAAGAAAATACATAAAAATAAAAGAGGATAAGAGACACTGTATGGTCGTGTCAGACCATTGGTGAAGACACTGGATGGTGGTGTCATAACGTTGTAGAGGACACTGTATGGGGGTGTCATAACCATGTAGAGGACACTGTATGGTGGTGTCATAACGGTGTAGAGGACACTGGATGGCGGTGTCAGACCGATGTAGAAGACAGTTTATGGGGTCATGTCGGACCGTTGTAGCAGACAATGTTGTGACAGTTGTGGTGACAGTTTACGGAGTCTTGCTGGACCCTTGTAGAAACTAACCGGAATCAATGTCGGGACAGTTTACAGAGTCTTGTCGGACCCATAAAGGAGCTAACCGGAATCAATGTCGGGACAGTTTACAGAGTCTTGTCGGACCCATAAAAGAGCTAACCGAAATTAATGTCGGGACAGTTTACAGAGTCTTGTCGGACCCATAAAGGAGCTAACCGGAATCAAATGTCGGGACAGTGTATGGGGTCATGTCGGACCGATGTAAAAGTTGCACCCTCAAAAGGTGTGCCCAATTTTTCAAAAGGCGTGCTATCAAAAGGCGTGCCCAATTCATCAAAAGACGTGCCGGACATGATGGCGAGGCACGTGGGCGCCTTGGCTTGCGTGCCCGTTTGTCGGCTGGTGGCAAGAGGCGCGCGATGCGCGTGGCTGCCTTGGCTATTTAACCAAGGTTGATGCTGAGGCTGAGGCAGAGAAAAGCTGCGAAAAACCTCTGAAAAAAACTTCGTTGTGCTGAGAGAGAGAGTCTGAAAAACTCTTCGTTGTGCTGAGAGAGATTTCTGAGAGAGATACTCTGTAACACTCTGTTTTCTGAGAGAGATTTCTGAGAGAGATACTCTGTAACACTCTGTTGTCTGAGAGAGATTTCTGAGAGAGATACTCTGTAACACTCTGTTTTCTGAGAGAGATTTCTGAGAGGGACACGCTGTAACACTCTGTTGTCCAGAAAATGGCTTCGTCTTCCCGTGGTCTGCTCACTCTCTTTCCAGACCTTAACGAGTCAACAAGAGAGATATTTGGTGCGGGGGCCAGTGAACCTCAACCAAGCGCCCCAGGGTTTGCTCCGTTGAACTTTCTTATGCGGTCTGTGGAGCAAAAAATGGCAGTGCAAACTGACATTGAAGCCAATCAGTATACTCTGAAGTCATGTATGGAAACCATGACTGCGGTCACAAACTTGTCGCACCGGCTGCAGAGCAGGACAAATGAGGTGCAGCAGTTAAACGCCCAACTGGCTCTGCTCCAACGCATGTATAAGGATGCGCGAGCAGAGATAAGTGTGCTAAAGGCGGAAAACAAGGAGCTGAAGCGGAAGGCCAGTTTTATGTTCCGATTTGGAGGGCCGCCATATGCTGCAGTGGAGGAGCAGGGAGTAGTGATCATGCCCAGTGGAGTGGGAAACACGGAGGCAACACCGGCAAGGGCCGCCCAAGACGGTGGCAAGAAGAAAAGACCGGCGGAATAGGCGAGAAGAAAAATCCCACTGTTCCGATTTGTGTTGGTTGTGTTTTGTTTTGTTTTGTGTTTTTTTTATTTTTATTTTTTTTTTTATTTTATTTTTTTTTTATGGTGTAAAATGCTGATCGGGGTTGATCCCCGGCATGAAGAAATGACAAGTTTGTAAAATGTTGTTTTTTTTTTTTTTTTTTTTTGTTTTTTTTTTGTTTTGGGAGTGTTTTGTTGAAAAAATAAAAATAAAATGAAAGAAAACAAGGGAGAAAGAAAATAGATAAAAAATATTTATAGATGGATTATATGAAAAACATCAGTGCGATTGTTTCAAAATAAAGTGGGGTATTTAAAAAAGAGGAAAAGTGACTTGGAAAAAATAAATAAAAATAAGTGATTTT
Organism: Camellia sinensis; assembly: GCF_055761805.1. Taxonomy (NCBI): domain Eukaryota; kingdom Viridiplantae; phylum Streptophyta; class Magnoliopsida; order Ericales; family Theaceae; genus Camellia; species Camellia sinensis. The sequence continues at coordinate 26,556,202 of NC_138966.1, read as the reverse complement.
TGAAATCAAATGGAGGAGAGAGAGGGACAAACCCATGTGATAAAGTGGAGAGAGAGTCGGTGAGTGGGGTGCAAAAGGTGAAGGAGAAATGATGGATTGAAAATGGTTTGGGTCAAAAGTGGACACTGTTAGTGGGGAACATGAGTGCATTGATTATTTGATATAATAATAATAATAATAAAAATAAAAAGTTAGAACAGTTGGAGAGAATGAGTGGAGTATGGTAAGGGTTTCATCCAAAGCCAAAATTCCTGCAGCGAATCACTTCGCAAATCCTAGCATGAGCTTTTTCTCTTTCCAGGCTTATTCATGAATTTCCTGGTGATTTCAAGAGCCTCTGGTGGCATTGTGGCAGAGAACACCCCAACCTGGATTTTGGGTGGCAGCAACTGAGAACACCCCAACCTGGATTTTGGGTGGCAGCAACTGGAAAATATCATAGATCTGATTTTTAAAAACCTCGTGACAGCATTTCATCAGCTTCATCCAAGACAAACATTTTGATGTAAACAGGGCGAAGTGATTGTCTCCGCAACATGTCAAACACACGACCAGGAGTACCAACAACAACATGAACCCCACTGGAGAGAATGCGCTGATCTTCGCGCACACTAGTCCCCTCCAACACAAGCATGAACCTTCACACTTTGCTGGGCAAGTTCAAGAGTGGGTGGAAGAACCAAAGCTTGGCACTCAACCAAGCTATAATCTAGCTGCTGCAGAATTCCAGAGCAGAATGTTGCAGTGTTTCTAGTTCCAGACTGTCTCGTCATATGAGGTGAACAATTCTTCTCCATCAGCCTCACACATGACTACAGTTGCACAAATCTTTGTTGATTTTATCAGCGGAATAGGTTGAGGTCCGGCGGGCGGCTAAGGTGAGGTTGCCGCCCGCCGGGGAAGCGAAAATACTAGGTTTTAAACCAGCTCTGATACCATGCAAGAAATAATGTATAGAGAAAGAGAGAGAATAAATTGTATGTATTATTATTGATTGATATATTGATTTGTTACAATGATTCCTATATATAGAAGAGTAGGTGGTAGTAGGTGGTAGGTGGAGTAGGTGAAGTGGAGGTGGTAGTGGTGTAGTGGGTTAGGTTTAGTGGAGTAGGTGAGGTGGTAGTGGTGTAGTGGGTTAGGTTTAGTGGAGTAGGTGAAGTGGAGGTGATAGTGGTGTAGGTTTAGTGGAGTAGGTTTAAGTGGGTGAAGTAGGTGGAGAGTAGGTGGATTTTAACACTCTATTCTTTTTTGTTATCTTTTTCTTTGGCTCTTCTTTGGAAATCTTGTTAACAACAGTATCAGTTTTCTTCCCACCTTTGGCTCTTAGCTTTTGTAGCTTATTTACATCGAAAGCCCCATTATTCTCTTTACCATTAGCAACATATGTTGTGGGCAACTCATCAATTGCAACATGATTCCCATTAGAATGTTCATTTTCTTTTTTGCGACCATTTTTATTTTCACCATCCCCACCATCAGATTCACCACTGCTCTTTTTTTTATTGCCTCCTTGAAACCCAGACTTCTGAACCTGCCCCTGCTTCTTACCGATGTTATTGTTTGTAGGCTGATTCACTGGCTTCGATTTCTTCATTTCTTCGGCCCGAGCCTCAGCCTCCTTCCTAAGCTGCCGAAATACATCATCAAAATCATTATAAACAATCTGCTTTGGATCATAAATTGCCGAGAATTCTTGCTTCACCATAGCAAGAAGATCATCCACGTACAAAAGATGGAGGATCCGTTGATACAAAGCAACAAATACAAGGCCCAGTTCATTGTGGAATGTCCATTTCAGAGTATATGCAGCACCTGGAGCATCATAATTGTATGATGCAGCACCAGAACGTTCCTCCAAAAGGCAGGACCGGATCAAGGTGTCGATGGGAGATCCTTTAAGAGCATTCCCTAGCTCTTTACATGTCCAGAGGATTAATCCTCCTCTAGTAAATATCAGTAATTGCTCCAACATCTTTGAAATCTATGCTATTATCAACCCTGCAATCAAATTCTGGAGAAATTTAATTCCCAAATACTAGAAATGAACAGAAAAACAAAAAATTCAAGAAGTAAAATCAAATTCTAGAATAAAATCACCAACGATCTGTTTGTTTGATATGAAAATAAGCAAAATTTAATTCCCAAATACTATAAATGAAAAAAAAATAAAAAGAAAAAATAAAAATAAAATTCAAGTAAAATAAAATTCTTGAATAAAATCACCAACGACCTGTTTGTTTTCTATGAAAATCAAGCAAAATAAAGGAAAAGGCATATGGATACAAATTCAAAACATGATCACAAACTTAGGATGTCACAAACCAGGAAAAAAATTTTGAATTATGATATCTCTGATGATGATCCCAACATAGAAACACAAATTAGACGATAAACAGGAATCCGCAGCACAAAATTGAAATTGTAACAGTTGAATTCCCAAATTAATCTATACAATTATATAAATGTGTTCTTCACAAATCTACAGATACACATACATATATGTATTTATAGATGGAGAGAGAAATAGAACAAACCAGAGGCAGATCGAGTATCTCAGTAAGAGTCTGGTTCTATTCGACAATGTTCATGATGAGATCAAGGGTTGAAGAATTGATATAAAATTGCAATTTTCTATGTTTGAATATCAATTTAGGGAAATTCTAAACTATATCTATATTTAGCCCTAGTACCTATAGGCTATATCTATGCTATATCTATATATATCTATGCTTGCATAATGGGTTGGGTTGGGCTGTTCGGTGGGCTTATACGAGAAAACTGTGAACCTATTGTAGGTTTGGGCCCAAACGAAATGAGCTTCTATATCACAACCCGGTATAAATTAATTAGGGAACACTGACATCTCCTAAGGTTTGAAAAAAATATAGTAAGTTTTAAAGTTTTAGCATAATTATATTAGGTTCTTTAATGTTGTAATTCATATAACACTTAGTTCAATTTTCATCAATAATCCATTAGTTATATGGATGAAAATATGATGTTGTCATCTTTTTTATATTAAAATGTATATTTTTTTCTCATTTATTCTTGTATCTTCACACCATTTACACCCTCTATATTTCATTTTTCAAGGTAATCCCAAAGCCAAGGCAACCAAAGCCTACCCTAAGGCCTAGGCAAGGCAAGGCCACCAAAGGCCAGACAAGTCAAAGGCAAGCAAAGGCCACCCAATGCCAGCCAAGAAAAGGCAAGCCAATGCCAAGACAATCCAAGCCCACCCCAAGACCAAGACAATCCAAGGCAACCACACAGTCTAGACAAGCCAATGCCAAAGCAAGCTAAGGCCATCCTAAGAGCAAGAAATTCCAAGGCCTAAGCAAGCCAATGCTAGGGCAAGCTAAGGCCACACCAAGACCCAAGGACACAAAGGACAAGACCAAAGGCCAACGCTTACTTCTAGGGTAAAAGCCCAAGCCAATGAAATTTAAGCCACCCCAAGGTCAAGGCAAGGCAAATCCAACCCAAGATGAAGGCCACGAAGGCTAAGAAAACAGAGGGGGAAGTCCAGGCTCGACGACAACTAGCAGTGGCGAAGCGGAATCTGTTTGAAGAAGGGGAGGGCAATATTAATGCAAATTATTGAGTAGGTTCAATTTGGGACACAATTTTGTTTCGTTTGATTTGGTTTTGTGATTAATTATATATATCACTACAAAAACTCATTGTACCATTCAAATTTATACAACTCTCAAGCAATAAGAAATAAAATAAAGATGAGAAATGTCAATAAAATACAGATCATAAAAGGAAAATGTTTTCTTAGATTTATTTGTGAAGCAATTAATGAGTCAATCAATGTCCATATCTTAGTCAATGGTTTGTCATGTTTATTGAAAGAATTAATAAAAAAAAATAACAAATTATTTTTGAGGGAGAAAATCTAGAAACATTTTCGAAACTTTGGGTTAAATTGTAATTTTTGAAAAATTAAGGAGGGGCAACTCTCTTAGGCCTATAGTGGCAGTAAGGCCACTAGGGCCAAAGCCAAACAGATTTTTGGAGGGAAGCATTAATTAATTTTATCATGATTGACACTTTATATGAACATTATCATGTCCACCCCGTATCACAATAATCAATGATAATGCAACCAATGCAGCTTCCTACAAATGACAACTAACAACTAAAATTTAGGACATTACATTACCAAGAGTAACTTATATTTCAAAACTCAAACAAAAAATGTATACAGGTACAAAAACATTTGGGCCATGAAATAGCAAAATCCCAAAGCAAAATAAATAATTCTCAACCATCTATCCTAATATATAAAAGCATAACACAAATTGGTTACTCTGAATTTATGTTCTTTTAACCGTTTCCAATAACAAGGTACAACAAATGTATTTTATCCTATTTAATTAAGTTCCAACTTCATTGATTTGAAAGGGCAAAAATAGAAAATAAAATGCCCACGTAATACACAAAACAACTGCTTATCTTTTCAAATTCCTATGGCTGAGTAATCCTCTTTTTAAGCAAACTAACAACTACTTCAATTATTCACTAGCAGGGAGCCATGCAATCTACGGGACTTGTAAAATTCAATGGTTACAAAAAGAAAATGATTGTTTATTTTAATTTATATTATTATACCTAAAATAATTATTAATTTATTTAAATAAAGTTTTATAGGTTTAATATGTGGATGTACAATCTATTCATTATTCAACACAACAACCAAAATTAAGTAAAATTTTAAGAAATTGACTAGATTTTTTTTCCAATGATCTCATATTGAATTCCAAATTTATTCAAGAAAAAATCTTAATAGCCTTAAAACATGAATATGGACTACTTTATGAAAGTTGTTTTTGTTTAAAAATCAACTATGTAAGACCCAATGCCTATGACGTCATGGCATATTTTACAAATCTCAATTTAGAAGTTTACCTAACTGTTTTTATTTTGATTTTGTAATTGAAAAAAGAAATAGGATTCATTATATGTAATAATTTTTTTTTTTTTTTGATGACCGGGTGTCCAGGCCAGTTTATGCACATCTCAACTAATCCCAGGACCCACGCAAAGCGCTGCCTCGATGTGGATCGGGCAAATCTCAAGCAAAGCCCGCGAACGTGGCCTTAAGGAGCTGATAGCATCTAATGAGAGTTGAACCTAAGGCCTGGAGAGAGTACACCCCCAGGCCCCAAGCTACACCCACTAGGCCAATCCCTTGGGGTTAAGAAAACTACCATACATTATATGTAATCATTTTTATAGGTAACTAAACAAAAAATGAATTTATTTACAAATTGATAAATGTTTTCTTCTCATTTTTTACAAACAAAACATAGGGATCTTTCTCCATTGTTTAGAAAGCCTAACACAATCAGCAAGAAGGTTCTTGTTTTTATATTCTTTCTGCTGAAAGAAAATAAGAGGCAAATAGTTATTTTATGTTGGTGCATATATGTACAATTTATTTTTTATTAGAGAATTCATAATTGTCGTTTGATAACCAATCGAACCGGCCACCACATTACCAACAAAACTCCAACTTTTCTAAAGTTGAAATAATATTATTTCATCTTATTTTACTTTTATGAAAATTTTGAATGGTTGAAAGAAATTAGACAAGCAGCTAGAAGCATCCAAATTAGTAATCAAGAACAAAAAATGGAATGACTTCTCCATCAACTACAATTCATCAGTACTCGCACATATATTTGAAGAATCTTCAAAGAAAGTCATATAGCAGTATTGAGACTTGAATCCCGTATACAATTTGGGAAATAAATTAAAGTTCTAGCATTTTTTCTCGAACTAACTAAAACTAATGAGGATACGGATTCCATTCATAATTAGCCATTTAATTATTGTGTACATCTACATATCTAGCATGATCAAGAAGGTATCACAACGTACAAATAAAACTAAACCAAATGGAGTACACACGCTTCACATGACAACAAAATCCATATAATGTTTTAAAAAAATGAGAACAAAACAGAAGAAAATTTACATAACTTGCACATAGATGCATGGCAAGACACTCAATCAAAAAAAGCTAACAACAGGGTCAATCTATGTTAGTCATGCCTTCCAAGCATAAGCCATGCTACCCTTCATGCAACCCATCCACAACGCATGATCTATTTGTCATTCAGGGCTAAGAATTAATTGAAATGACAATATAATTTTCTCCATATGACAAAAATATATTTTGAAACAAATCACGAAAAGTTATTATGAAGATGTAAAATACAAACCAAGATTCATTATAGGAAAAGGAAAAAAAAAATTGTAGAGAAAAATATCTTTGGAACACCTTGTGTCTGTTGTTTGACTTGGAGTTTGGTTGATATCACAAATGGAAAGAAATTGAGGGTCAAAAGAAGTTTACCTAGATTGTAAGACGACATCAAATTTGCCAAGGGAAGCACATAAATATATAGAGGGTTAGAGGTTAGCCAAAGGACTTAAGTGTATATGTATAAGACCCCAAAAAAAAAAAAAAAATCCACTCTTAACAATCAAAAGCAATATTCAAAATCAATATCAAAGTCGAGAACAATGCAAAGATAATATAATTTCCCAATCAATAAAAATAAGGAAATGAAGCAGATAAACAAAGTATCACATAAGCTAAAAAACCACCGGTAGGCCTTTAACTTAAGAAAATAACTTGTAAAATCAAATAAAAGTTTCAAAATCAAACAAAAGCTTCAGTTCCAAATCATTTCCTTTTCCAACGAAATTTGAACAGAGAAGGTATTTTAAAGTAATGTAGCGTTATAATGCAACTTAAGCTAATGAAACACCCAAAGCTCCACATAAGAAGATGAAGTTCACACTACCAATGTGTTTATATGTTATGTAAAGCACCCTAAACTCCACATAAGAAACAAACAATAAACCAAATTAAAGGTCAGCTTTTTTTTTCCCCCTAGAACTCACCAAATTTTTTTTCTGCTTTAAACCAAATTGCCAAGCAAAGCCACAAATGTTCTCTAAAGAACTGGTAACAATGATTAAAAAAAAAGAGAAGGTAAAGGTCAGCTAATGATTTTGACCGTAAGTTGGACATTTCCTACATGTTCAACTTTTTGGGCTGTAAAAAACTAAAGGCAAAAAGTGATCTCTTATTTTAGTATCAGAAAACGTGAAGAAGTTTAGTAAAGCTAATATTTTAGTGAATAAAACTCAGATTTGCAGTGCTTATATAAGCCTCTTTGTCGCTGTTTTCATTTTCTGTTTTTGGGTAGAAAATGCTTGCTTGAAGTTGAATATTTGTGCAAAAAAATCAGATTTGCATGTGTTGTGTTTGTGCCCTGTTATGCCATTGCCATGTTTGTGGCTGTTTCTTTTAATGATTCTTCTGCATGTATTTGACACCAAATCTCCGCAACACAGATTTATAGTTAAACATCAGTGCCCTCATAATATCTAAAAAGCAATAACACCATCAATCGATACAATAGCTCTGATAAAAGAAAGAAATAGTCAAGTAGCATGACCAACGTCCTTCATAATGGAACAAAAAAATTAAAATCCCTAACTGGACAATAACAAAAAAGAGCAATGCTACATCCACCGAATTTTGGGTTGCCCGAATCGCCCGAATTTGTGCATGCCAGTCATCCGACAGCAAAAGTGACAGCCGCGGTTGACAAGGATTGCACCAATCGTCCGGGTGGTCGTCTGGGCAGTCATCCAAACGATCGACCGGCGTGCACAAATTCGAGCAACTCAGGCAAACTCAAATTCAGTGGATGAATCATTTTTCAACAAAAAAAATTAAAATCCCTTAACTGGACAATAACCAAAAAACTTAGAATTAGATATAGAGGAACAATCAATCTACAGCAAATTCAAAGAAATAGACCAAGCTACTGCTATTCACAGTGATGCATCTAATGCTTGGCCACCCAAACTATTAATACTCACTTAGGCTTAAATTAAGATCTAAAGGTTTTAAAAATTAGGGGTTTTCAAAATTAGAGTTTTATGTACCTAAAAAATTTAGGGCTTACTAAAGAAATTGACAATCAATCAAAATCTAAAACAATCCATATAGATACGATGATTTCACAATAATAAATCGGATTATTACCATCATGATAGTAGATGGTAATAGCAACCCAAAAACCTTTCAAAGTCCATACACTTAGTTAGGCAGATTGAGATTTAAAAATATTATATATTTTTATTTTATATTTTAGAATTAATACTTAGTTAGGCATATTTATTTAGTTTCTTAATTTGATTTGATGCAATTTTCATATTCTATTAGCTTTGATTTTTATTTCCTATTTTATTAGTTTCTTGTTCTCCAAGAAGTAAGTTAATTATAGATAAAGTTGTAAGCCTCAGAGCTATAGGGGTGGAAGTTTATATTTGATTGATGGAAATAGGGAGTTTTATCAATATTATTCGTTTGTAGAGAGAGTATCTCTAGCTTGAATTCGTTCGTGGTTTGATCTTGTTTTTTTGCTCTGCTTTCCTTCTTTCTAATACGCTTTCTTGCATTAGTTGGTGTCAGAGCGAAAGCTTGAGTCTTGATCATGGCGCTAAGAGGAGCACCATGTGATCAATATGCCGCTGTCAAAGAGATGTATGAGAGAGATGGCACTGCACAAGATGCCCGGTCAAAAATTAGATTGGAACAGATTGAAGATTGAAGATGAGCTTGGAATATTGGCCAACCAAGTTGTCGCCTTGACTGTTATGAATTGACCTTGCAAACGTCCAATAAACCTATGTACTCCGGAGGAGGAAGAGGTTTTGGTTGACGTTACCACTAGCCCTTTCAGAAGGCCAAAAGAAAGGGATAGGGGAGTCATGGCTACGTTTGAGAGGCCATTCACATCAAATATTATTCCGGATCCGATTGTGGATTGGAGTAAGCCACCCATTTTTGATGAAGAACCATTCATTGATGGTAATAATATGATTGATTATATTTTACCTGATGAGATCATGAATCAGAGTCATAAAAGTGTTAGTGTTCATTTTGATGAAGTTTATGTGAAAGGTATTTTTCTTCAAGTTCTTTGTGGAGAGGTTCAAGACATGAAGTCTCATGCAGGTTACTTTAATTCCTTGGATCTTGATTGGGCTGAATTGTTTTTATTCAATATGGACATCAAGTATGAGGCAAAAGTATATTTTGATATGATAAATTATTATTCAGATCACATATTTGGTTCATATGAGTTCAAGGAGAATTCAAAATCAATTTACAATATGGAGAATATTTTCTATGATCTGTTTGAAGAGAAATTTTATGAAAATTTTACAAATTTGAGCTTGAAACGTTCAGATTTGGGCTTCAATGAAGACGAACTAAATTTATTAAAGAAAGTTGTTCCTTTTATTTTGGAAGATTGTTCTTTAAAATTTAAATTTGAGAAAATCAATCTTAAATAAAAGGTGGATGCAGACAAGTGCCGACGAGTCAAGTTGTTTCAAGCGGGGGAAAATGATGCAGATTGAAATTTTAAAATATTATATATGTGATTTAGTATAGATTTATTTAGTTTCTTTGATTTGATGCAATTTTCATATTCTATAAGCTTTTATTTTTATTTCCTATTTTATTAGTTTGTTGTTCTCCAAGAAGTAGGTTAATTATAAATAAAGTTTAAGTCTCAGAGCTATGGGGGTGGAAGTTCATATTTTGATTAATGAAAATAGAGAGTTTTCTAACGGCCAAGATTATATGTGTGCAATCTAATGGGATAGAGATGGGGTGCATATATCTACATTAAAGGGCAACATCCATCTAGAAAAGATATTAAAACCCACCAATTAGGTAGTAAGTAGAATCCAAAAGAAAGAAAAATATAAATGTTTAAGAATAAAACATTTAAAGAAACAACATAGAATTTGGAATATGATACTAAAAATATGTGGAATACAATAAGAGAATGCTTTTGAAAAAGAAAAATGATATATAAGCCCACTTTATAGACCCACTTTCTAAACCCAATGATGTGTCAGTGAGATTATTGGTTGATCATTAGAGAAAATATGAGAAAGAGTGTTGTCTTAGATATTCTAATTGATTGACATATCATTGGATTTGAAAAGTGATTCTAATTTTTGTACTTGAATAGCAATTCCCTTAAAAGAAGGGCAATGCTACATTCCAACAAATTTCTTCCACAAAAGCATCCCGTCAACAATTTCTTATCGGTAAGAATTCACCGCTATAGAGTGAGGGACTACAGCGCCATGTCAGACGGGGTGCTTTTGTAGGAGAAATTTGTGGGGATGAATCATTCTCCTTAAAAGAATATAGAAAGAAATCTTTAGAGAGTTGAAGGGAAAATGATACATTTAAAGATAGATGGTAGGTAGTTGAATGATAAGATACAAGTCATAGTAAAAACAAAAAATGAAATGCTTAAAACAAGTGACAAAAAGATAAGGGTAAATTATACTGACTTCCCCTAAGTTTGGATAAAATATGGTATCTCTCACAAGCTTGGCATAATTACACCTCTTTTAATTAGGCTAAAGGAACCTACACTAATGCAGATAGTGTGAACACACAAAGATAAACAAAGTAAAGTATACATTTTATTGTAAAAGAGATGATGGCATCAATTTTTCATCCATGACTAATGAAATTGGAATTCATTGTATGTGAATTAAAATTTTAAAGGAACCCAACGTCATTATAACAAATTTGTGAGGTTATTGTATTTTTACCAATCTTTAGGGGACGTAAGTGTAATTTACTCAAAAGATTAAATGGGCTTCTTTTTTTTTTTTGTTTAAAATTATAACATATGTTAACAACACTAGAGATATTTACTAAAGGGGAACATGAAACCAAAAAAGATATAAACAAAAAAAATCCATGAACTAAATGGTAGAATCTAAAGATAAAATTTTATTGTACTCTCAAATTATTATTTAAAAATTAATTTAATAACTGTCATTCCAATTATATCTATTTTATATCTAAATTATTTGATTTTGGATCAATTTTACCCAACTGTCAACTGTCATTTAAAATTAAACAAAATTTGCTAACTTGGCCCCCAACTTCTTTTTACCCTCTAAACTATTCCTCAAAAACTAATTAGACTCCTTAAATATATTAGCAAATTTTAAATTAATAATTATATATTTTAAAAAGCGAGAAAAATAAAAATTTTAAATAATTTTTTTTCAATATTTGTGTTATTGAGTAGTCGTCAGAGAATTGTTGTTGACATTAACATCAGAGTGTCCTCCAGTTGATGACATGACCGGGCAGTTTCTAATCTCAGTTTTGCAAAAGATCTTTGGATAATTATCCAATATCCTTTTCCCCAAACCTCTAGAGAAGTTGTTTCTCTTAGAATGTGTAGTCCAATTTTTTACCAACACGGTTTCCAACCTACAACTAGTTGATCAGTCCTACATATTGAAATTAAAATGGGGAATGAGCTAACTACGGTTGCTATGAGAGGGAGAGAGAGAGAGAGAGAGAGAGAGAGAGACTAGAAATTTTGAGCTCAATTAGTTTCCCCAATGTCTACTCAAGATAATTTGAAGTCTAAAGCGCAAGTAATTAGTTTTCCCTGAGACCAGCAAGCCTTTTCTTTTTGTGGAAGATTTGTTAAAACTATACCTATTCCAAATGTTACCTAACAAACAAAATCCTCACACAAGAACAAAAGGGGTATTCCAATTTTGCCAACTATTTTTGACAACAGGGATATGGGAAGGGTTTGAAAGCCGCACAATCTCAATTCAAAAGAGTTTAGTGCGTTTAGAGGGGAACTAGGGCAGTGGTCAGAGTAAATTCTAGGTAGATGAAAAACTTTAGAGTCGAGAGTACACAGTCTCAAATTTAAAAGGTCAAGTACATTTAAAAGGGAAAGGATTAGAGTTAAGGATCACAGGACAATGGTCATAATGATTTTTTTTTTCCTTTTTGATAATTTGTGTTAACATTTACCATCACCTACCACCAAATTACCATCACCTACCACCACCTACTCCTCACCTACTCCTCACCTACTACACTCACCCTCTCCTATATAATGAGCCACTCACCATTTGTAATATACACAACATTAGAACATACAACAATCAATAATACAATCATTTATCTTTATACATTAAATTTCTACATGGTATCAGAGCAGGTTTAGAGCCTAATATTTTCGCTTCCCCGGCGGGCGGCAACCTCACCTTAGCCGCCCGCCGGACCTCAACCTATTCCGTTTATTTTCTACACATACCTTCCCATCATTGCCCAAATACTTTCAGACTATGTCTCCATTGTGAGTCTTGAGAGCCTTGACAGCTTTACCCCTTGATACACCTGCCTGTGTCATCACCAAATCAATGTCACGTGGCTCCACCCCAGTCTCGTCAATCTCTTCCTCTTCCTCATCCACTTGTGCTCCAGTAGCAGCAGCAGAAATGAGAGACCGAGAGAGAGCTTGAAATGATGCTATGTTTGCAAGAAGTTAATGTGGAATGAAACTGTTCTTCCAGATTTGAAGCACCAAGGATGTTGCTTGACTATGAGAGAAGGGTCAACTTGGCTAGAAAAGATGAGATGCCCAAATCAGAAAAAATAAGTGATAAGGCATCTGAGAGTATTGGTGTTGAAGGCCTTGGGGAAATCACTCCTGAAGCTCAACAATACATTTTAAATTTGCATTCTCGTTTGTCTTCTGTAAAAAAAAAAAAAAAAAAAAAAAAAAAAAAAAAAAAAAAAAGGAGCTGCATGAAGTCAAGAGGAAAACTGCAGCTCTTCAAATGCAACAGTTTGTTGGAGAGGAAAAGAATGATTTGCTGGATTACTTGAGGTCACTTCAACCGGAGAAGGTGGCTGAGTTATCAGAACCAACATGCACTGAGCTGAAGGAAGTGATCCACTCTGTCATACATGGTCTACTTGCAACCCTCACTCTGTCATACATGGTCTACTTGCAACCCTCACGCCGCCCTCTTTCTCTCTCCTCAAAACCCACGCCTTCTCACATGTTCCTCACATTATTTCTTTTTTGCTCCCAACCCTCCTGTCCCATTATTTCCTCTCCCACATGCACTTTATGCTGAAATATTTTTTTAATCAACCCACTCCCTCTCTCTCTGGTCCCTTTCTCTTTACTCATTATTCCCCTTGTTCCCCACTCTCTCAGTATATATATATAAAATCCATCATTTATTTTATTCTTATTTTGTACAAACCCATACCCACTCTAATTCATACCTACTCATTTTTTAAAACGCATGCTGATTCAAGCTACCCCTACTTTCCCTTTATTTATTTTATTTAATCAAAAAAAAAAAAAACAAAAAAAAAAAAAAATCCATTCTTTAGAAATCTCTCTCAGATTCTTCTCTCTACAACCCAATTCATTTTCTTATTATTATTAGCGACTGAACCCTCCTCGGGCCACCCAATTCACTTTTCTTATTATTATTATATACACTTTTTCATTCTAACATATTTTCCACCGCCCAACTTTTCCTTGAACCTCAACTTTTTATCTTTTCTTTTAAAACAAACAAAAAAAAAAAAAAAAACAAAAAAACAAAAAAACAAAAAAACAAAAAAAACAAAAAAACAAAAAAAAAAAAACCTTCTATTCATTCCATCTCATTTTTCTGCTCAGTCTTGTACCTTCCAGCCATTCGGATTTGCACAATCCACTCATTTTATTTCTATCGGGACTTCGCCCTGATCATAATTTTACACCAAAAAAAAAAAAAAAAAAAAAAAAAAAAAAAAAACTACAAAACAAACAAAACAACCACACCCACAGTGGGATTTTTCTTCTCTACTCTGCTGCCGGTCTCTTCTTTTTGCCTTCGTCTTGGGCGGCCCTTGACGGTGGTGCCTCCGTGCTTCCTAGACCACCAAGCAAGTTGCCTCCTCCCTGCTCTTCTACTACAGCATATGGTGGACCTCCAAATCGGAACATCACGGTGGCCTTCCGCTTCAGCTCCTTGTTTTCTGTCTTTAGCACACTTATCTCTGCTCGCGCATCCTTATACATGCGTTGGAGCAGAGCCAGCTGGGAGTTTAACTGTTGCACCTCATTTGTCCTGCTCTGCAGCCGGTGCGACAAGTTTGTGACCGCAGTCATGGTTTCCACACATGACTTCAGAGTATACTGATTGGCCTCAATATCAGTTTGCACCGCCATTTTTTGCTCCACCGACCGCATCGGAAAGTTCAACGGAGCAAAACCAGAGGTGTTTGGTTGAGGTTCACTGGCCACCGCACCAGTTATTTCTTTTGTGGACTCGTTCAGTTCTGGAAAGAGCGTGAGCAGACCACGGGAAGAGGAGGCCATGTTCTGGGTAGCTGGACGGGAAGAAGAGGCCATGTTGCTAAGTGTTTCAGAGACGGGTTGGTTACAGAGTATTACAGAGTTTCTCTCTCAGCAAAGGAAGAGTTTTTTCAGAGGATTTTCAGAAGTTTTTTGTCTGCCTCAGCCTCAGCATCAACCTTGGTTAAATAGCCAAGGCAGCCACGCGTATCGCGCGCCACTTGACGCCAGACGACAAACGGGTGCGCCAGCCAAGGCACTCACGTGCCTCGCCATCATGTCCGGCACACCTTTTTATGGAATGGGCACGCCTTTTGATGGCACGCCTTTTGACAGATTGGGCACACTTTTTGAGGGTGCGACTTTTTAAGGGTCCGACAAGACTCTGTAAACTGTCCCGACATTGATTCCGGTTAGTTTCTACAAGGGTCCGACAAGACTCTATAAACTGTCCTGACATTGATTCCAGTTAGTTTCTACAAGGGTCCGACAAGACTCTGTAAACTGTCTCGACATTGATTCCGGTTAGTTTCTATAAGGGTCCGACAAGACTCTGTAAACTGTCCCGACATTGATTCCGGTTAGCTCCTTCATGGGTCCGACAAGACTCTGTAAACTGTCCCGACATTGATTCCGGTTAGTTTCTACAAGGGTCCAGCAAAACTCCGTAAACTGTCACAACAACTGTCACAGCATTGTCTGCTACAACGGTCCGACATGACCCCATAAACTGTCTTCTACATTGGTCCGACATGACCCCGTAAACTGTCTTCTACAGCGGTCCGACATGACCCCATAAACTGTCTTCTACATCGGTCCGACATGACCCCATAAACTGTTTTCTACAACGGTCCGCCATAACCATACAGTCTTCTACAACGGTCTGACACGACCATACAGTGTCTCCTATCCTTTTTTATTTTTATGTATTTTTCTTGTTTTGTTACTCTCTCCAAACTCAAGTTGGTTAGTTTCTATCCTCCTTGAGTTTGCGGGGGACTGTTAACATTTACCATCACCTACCACCAAATTACCATCACCTACCACCACCTACTCCTCACCTACTCCTCACCTACTACACTCACCCTCTCCTATATAATGAGCCACTCACCATTTGTAATATACACAACATTAGAACATACAACAATCAATAATACAATCATTTATCTTTATACATTAAATTTCTACAATTTGACATTTGACCAATTGGATCGACTAATCCAAGGGATCAACTAAAATTTTCACAATGAATCTCAAATAAGTCGCCTTTATCTGAAAGTCTCTAATAATATTCCTTCAAATTGAGAAGCATTGTTTGGTTGGGAACTTGGGAAAGTGTGGAGGGAGGGAGGGAGGTTACAGAAGAACAGAACAACATACAGCAGATCCAGTTGCCTGTGTTTGAATCTTAAACTTCGAAAAAAAAATCACTAAAGAAAGGTGATTTGAATTCAAATATATATAAAAAAAATCACTACAGAAAAAAACCACTACAAAATGATCAAGACAATTCACAATGGTCAACAATTCTTGTGCATCACTTTGAATTCAAATATATAAAATAGATTAAACAAAATGGATCCAAATCAGATATTTGAGATAGTTCTAATCAAATTACAAGTAAAGGCTCAGGGTAATTATTGAAGAAAGGTGGAGAACTGTTTAGTATCATCCTTTAAAGACAGTTTTATGTCTGGAAAAGGGAAAAGTGAGAATGATGCAGAAAACATGCTTGGGGTGGCAGTTAAGAAAACAGTGTTCACAAAAATTTTCTGAAAAAGGTCAACTGTCAAAAGAACTTTTCAAAACAATTTCTATGCACCAATGAAAATTGTGATCAATGAACACACCAAAAAAAAAAATGCATGAGTGCCTAATATATATGTATACATATATAGACACATATATGCACATGCAAAAGCAAATGTACACACAATATATATTTATATATATATATTATTAATCAATTTTGAAAGAACATAACAATGATGAAGCAAACTG
This sequence comes from Camellia sinensis, assembly GCF_055761805.1. Taxonomy (NCBI): domain Eukaryota; kingdom Viridiplantae; phylum Streptophyta; class Magnoliopsida; order Ericales; family Theaceae; genus Camellia; species Camellia sinensis. Next base: position 26,539,943 of record NC_138966.1, on the reverse strand, counting down.
AAATTAACAGGAAGAACAATCAATAAATCAAAAATCCTCCGTACAAACAACAAAGATGATCAAGATTTACTTTTTACATTACTACTATAGATTCAAAGCAACGAGGAAGATCAGGATTCACTTTTTCATTACTACTAAACCAAGTGATTTTTAGATGTACGACTATATATATGATCATCTATATATTTCATGGATACCCATACACCTCCATGCCCCATGAGAAGACAAAAACAGGATGAACAATATGCTGAAATATGGTTTAATGCATCAAAAAGGCAGAAATATGACAATTACATGGATGGTTACGGCACCCTATCTTAGATATTGAAGGAAAAACATAGTAGACCAAGCACTGAAAAAATACTCTTGTACTCTGGCTCTCTCCACTACAAAATTATAAGGCATGCTTTAATCTTCATCTCTTTGTTCCATCAGCTTCATGCAAACCATTAGTTCAGATAAGCAGTTAAAAGGGACATGTTTCTTACTAGTCAATTTTCACCATAAAATAGAGGAAATTTAGGTGTTTATGCAAACCTTTCAGCAAAGTAATTTTTGTTGAACATGACTGTATCTCAATTTTCAAGAAAAACATTTTTTATTTGCATTTTCAAATTTTATCATGCCCTAAATATTAATTGCTAATTTTAAATCTAGAAGAATTAGCTAGGCACACATATCCAAAAGTAGTCGCCAATCAAAAAAATAAAACAAATTTGAACTAGAGCAATGTTTAGGGGACCAGACCGGACCGGCCGGTTGAACCAATGACCGGGCATAGTTTCGGTCCAGGCAACCCTTTAAAACCGGACTATGGTCAAAACCGGCCTTAAAAGAAAAAACTGTTAGAATTGGTGGTTCAACCAAAATAACCGGTGAACCGGTACCAGGTTGTTCTGACCAGCAGGGTTTGCTCAAAGTATAATAATCCCAAAAAATCCTAAATTTCTAGGGCACACAGAACAGAACTTACGGGGTCCTCCCTCTCTCTCTCTCTCTCTCTCTCTTCGGTTTGTCGCGGTGAACAACAAACGACGAGCGATTCTTCCAGCAAACAGAGAACAGCGAAGGATTCCGGTGAGGATTCTGGCGAGGGCCTCCTTTTGTGTGCAGATCTAGCCAACCTTCGCTTTGCCTCAAGGTGTGTGTCTTCATCCTTTTCAATTGGGTTCTCTTTATTTTATCCTAGTGTTCTCTCTTTAATTGATTTGTTGAAACCTCACTCACTGAATCACATTTTCTTTGGAATTCTAAACATCTACTGTTTTATATATATATATATATATACATGGTGATATCTTGATATGTACAGCAAGATGTAATTTATTGCGTTATTTTTTGTTTTTCTTTTTAGTTTCAAGATTGTGTTCTTTGGACTTCTAAAATAAGATGTCACATTATTATTGCAAATTACAATTTTATATATTGTGAATTTGTGAGTGATATTTGAAAATTCTATTATTTTGTTATTTATTTATTTCCATTTTCATACATATTTTTAATATATTTATGATGTCATGGTTCAATTCCGGTAGACCCGACGGTTGAACCACTAACCTGTGACCCGGTCCCTTTCCCGGTTCGATGAACAGCCCGGTTTTCAAAACATTGAACTAGAGCACCCTTTGGTAAACCTTTCCAGAATGTGTTGTAAATGTATTACCACCAGATTTTTAGCTAACAAAGCATTAACACACTCCAGACTAATTAACCATCAAATATGTAAAGAAAATAGCTCAACCCATCAATAAATTTCAACCTAATTGGTGATATTTTACACCCATATGAAGAATCTAATAAATTAACCAATTAGATGCTGTTTGTCCAACGTCAGTTCATAAGCATGGAAACACTACATTGCTGTTGTAAGGAGGCATTGTTAAACTCATGCTACTTCATTCTGCATTTCTCCTTCAGCCACCTTATTGGTGCCTCTTGTTTCTATTCATTATAAAATTCATAACCAAAAGGGTACCCACCTCAATGCCCTAAAGTCAGGACTGGGACAGGAGACAGGAGAAAGCTGACTCATTGGGCCATTGTCATCCCCAATTTTCATAGAAATTTTGTGCTCACCTTGCCCTTTATTGAACCAAGTATGCAAGCAAAAAACATACCTAAGATCTACCAGTTCAGCTAATAGAACCCAATTTTCATCATACTTGATCCATTCATTTCAAAATTGATATTGCAGATTTAAAAAATAAAATAAAATCAATTCAAGTCAAATAATGTAACCAAAATCAAATTACAGGAAAAACCTAACAATTGTTTGTTGATACATCTGAACCAAACCCAAAAACCAAAGGAAATCATGTTTAACAGAGGTAAAGAAAAAAAATATAGATCCGAAAGAAAACCAACCATAGAAATCAATTATATCTCAACAACATATAGATATGTAACAAAAAAATTTAAAAATCACAACAGTAAGAGAGAGAAGAAGAAGAAGAAGAAGAAGAAGAAGAAGAAGCACATACCGGTGGGAGGAGAGGCGTGGTGAATCGAAGAGATCGAAGAAGCTCGCCTTCTTCCGAAAATGTTTACCGGTTTTGGAAAAAGGAAAAACCGGAAAACGTTTTATGCCATCTTAAATTGATTTTTCTTTGACTAGGAAACCTGTTTTATTTGACTTTTTCTATTCGTTTTTCTTTGACTAAAGAAACCTTTTTCATTTGACTTTATCTTTTCAGCAATGTTATGTGAAATGACAAAATCTATGATAGGTCCAATGTTCGGTTTAACATTTACTTATGTGATTGTCACTTTTTGTTGATCGAATTATTATCGGATGATTGGCCAAATAATCAACGAGTCAAAACTTAAGTTATTCGAATAAATTTAAATTTAAATTACGTAGCATTGTTGATGTAAAAAATATTTTTTTAAAAATGCTTTTTATTTAAACAAATTAAAATTAAAATTTATACTATTATATAAAATAGTCTTATTAACTTCTTATGCCACGTGTTTTTTTTTATTCAATTGAACTTATTTTATTTATATATGTCATGTATGTCACTGTCAATTATAACATATGCTAACAATACTTAGTGATACTTATTAAAAGGCAACATGAAACCAAAAAAATATTTAAAAAATTCATGAATTAAATGATAGAATCTAAATATAAATTTTATGTAATTTCAAATTATTATTTAAAAACTAATTTAATCACTGTCATTTTAATTATATCAATTTTATATTTAAATTATTTGATTTTGAATTAATTTTACCCTACTTTCAAACTATCATTTATAATTAGACAAAATTTGCTAACTTCGCCCCAAACTTCTTTTTACCTTCTAAATTATTCCTCAAAAATCAATTATGTATCGTTTTGAATCTTAAATTCAATTTGTTTATGTTTATTGGTACCCTTACCTTATCCTTGTATTGTTTTCAACTCTTGAAAATGTTAGATTTGTATTTGATCTTTTAATTATTATAATTGGGAACCTCTTTGTGGGCTAATTGTTTGGCTCAAGTCACCTGTTTTATTTGAGATTGAGAGAGAGAGACAGAGCAAGCAAGGGGGTATGAGTAAAATTAGTATTTTGAAAAAAATACACTTCTTGACATCATCAAATTCTGGATTAGTGTTTCATGAACAAAGAAATTGTACTCGATGTAGAGCTTGAGAATAAAACATAGGCTACAATTGAATGTTGTCTTGTAGATATGTAGTTCAAAAAGAGAAAATGTTGTCTTATATGAAATTCATAACTGTGGCTCATAACTTTCTTTGCCAATCACATATCTAAACAAAAATATATGGAGACCTATGAATCTCTATATCTTTGGCTTATAAGCAGTAATGTAATTTAACGTAAGCAAAAAAAAAAATTAAATTTTTAGTTTTGACAAAGAAATTAAATATCTTGCTCAATTTAAAAAAAAATAAATCCTTCTTTTAATATCAATTGAGAACACAATATTAGAGCCACTAAGGTTGTTCATAAAACTAAGAAGAAAGCATAGCATCAACTGAAAGAATAGCTAATGACAACAATTCAAGTGCTTTCCTACCATCTTCACACACTCCCTTCTCTCTCATATCTACCTACTCTCCATATTAAAAGTACAAAAACCATAGAATGTTTTCTATTTTTTTTAATTTCCGAAACACTTTCCCTTGCTAATTGATATTTATAGCCCCGTTAATTTCAAAAAGGTGGCACATTGGAAATTGAATTCCACCATAAAATCAGCTCCTTGTTTTTTTTTTTTTTAAACCAAAGCAACTGCTTTTATTTGATCCTCCTTAAAAAGAAACGGCTTGTTTTTGGCAATGAAACTGATATCAAGATCGTATTTCATACGATTCATTTTAACTATTAAAAAAAAAAAAAAAAAAAACAAACTTACAAACAACTTAGCAAATTAAAAAGTTGGGACAATATCTCTCAAACATTATTCTAAAATCAAAAGGCGTGAATAACATCACGAGTTTGTATTGGACTTTTATGTATAAGGTGCTAAACCACTAATAAGAAAATTTATAGAAAGTTCAAGTTGTGGAGTACCAAGGTATGTCCAAGTCTTCAATCTTGTGTTTGGTTGAACAATTATATATTTTTCATGGTTGTTCAAGATGTACACTTTTGTTTTTAAGAAAAAATATATGTGTTATTTATGCAATAAAATTTATGCACTACAAGAAATTAAGGTTTTAAAGACAAATTTTTAGAGACAAAAATAATTTGTCTGTAAAAATTATACTTTTAGAGACAAAATGAAAGAATTTAAAAATAAAATAAAATAATCATATTATTATATTCTTAAGACAAAATTATTTGGTTGCAAAAGAGTTAATGACTTTTTGCCTACAATTTTGATTCGTCCCCAATAAACTCAACTCATACATTATTTTATTTTATTTTCATTCTTTCAATTTCAATAGTCGGGACTTCATTTCCTTCTCCACACCAATCTCTCTCTCTCTCTCTATCGAAGCCCTAATTTCATTGTTCTCGGTGGTTTTTTGATTTCAATCCCTCTCTCTCGCGATCGAATCCCTGATGGCTGTGAGCACAAACTGATCGTAGCGTTCTTCTGATCTCATTGATTTCAACAATTAAGGGATAACACAGCATCTCTCTCCACTGTGATTTCAGCATCCAAGGTCGATCGATTAATCGATTTCAATCTCATTGATTTGGTTTTTGATTTCAGCATCTAGTGTGATTAATCGATTTATTGGTGCAGTGTTTGTGTTGATGATGTATTATCATAATATGATTCGTTTTAAATTCATTTTTGTGAGTGTTAGATTTGGTAATTATGGATATGAAATAGCCGTAATTGTGGAGAGAGAGACAAATGCAAAATTTATATTTGTGAGTGTTTGATTCGTTTTGCATTTGTCACAAAATTTATATTTGTGAGTGTTTGATTCAAAATTACTTCATTTTGAAAGTAATATTGAATTCCTGATTTGTCTTTTAGTCTTAATCATAATAATTCAACGGCTCTGTTTGGTTGAGCAGTTTTCAAAATCTGTTTAGTTTGGTGAAAACAAAAATTATCTTATAATAGCATGTATTATCTTATTTGCCATAATTTTCTCAGCTGAAGTTTAAATGACTATACTGAGTCATTGATCCTGTTTGTGTGACAGTTGTCTATCTTTCCACAGGAAGGATGACAAACTGAAACTTGTGGTACCTTGTTGTGTTGTTGTCAGGACTACACCAATGACATCAGGTAGACTTCAAGAAAGAGGGTCGGCTTTGTCTATCAATTGGGGGGGGGGGGGTAGTTTTTTTTTGTCAAATAAACACTGTTGAGTAGATTAGGAATTTAAATTGGTTTGCTTCAAAACTTGTTTCCTAGTTTGGCGGTGGGAATTTATAAATGTGTTAATCAAGAAGACAAATGTTGCCCCCATTAACTCTACCAATTCCTCTTTGCATATATTTATACAAAGGCTAAAGTTAGTGTTGATGTCTCACTTTTTAGATTTTTAAAAAAATATCCCAATAGTAATTACACGAGTAGTTATGCCATTAAATTTTTTTTTTTTTCAAGCCTCATAACTGTTAGTCTTTTTAATTCATAAAATGTATCAATTTTCAAATTTTGATAATTCAATCATACGTTTCAAAATCTTATTTCTCTGGGGAAAAATAAATTGATCATGTGCAAACTAATGTGTGTGCCATCACATAATATTTTATCTACTGTTTTATTGAGAGATTAATTTAATAGTCAATTGTTCATTTTCAACTGTTGCGCCTCTGAAGAAGCTAAGACATCCTGTTGTTGCTTATTTCTAATCCTGGGTCAGTTGGGAGTAGATCACTGAATATTTGAATGTTGAGGTTTATATGTTGTTATATTTTTATTTGCATATGGTGGTTGCCCTGGCAGAATCTTTCATCTTTATTCCATTTCTCTACACATATTTCACAATTCCAATCTTGTCCTCTACTTCCAGGCATGATCTGTTGTTATCTTCTGATAAAGAATTCCTGCTATTGCTTGTTTTTGACTTTTTTTTTTATATTTTTTTTATGAACTTTTGTATCATGAAACTCATTTGCTGTTGAGTTTGAAGATCAACATTTTGAGGGCTAAATTTGCACTTCCTTATTCATGAGGTAGCTTATTTCGTTGCCTCATAACTCTGAACATCATTAAAGCTTTAGCAATAATCATTAGTTAATTTGGATCTATTTTATTACCTAGATATTTAATTGGGGTTTGAAATTTTCAATTTTATTTGTTTTTAAGCTTCAGGCAATCAAGGATGGTAGAGAGAACTCATATGTATTGTATATTGTATAAGCTCAAAGGCCTATTTATGAAGTTCTTAAAACTTTTTGTAGTATCAATATGTGAATTATTGTTTTAGGTTCGCTTGGTAAAATATCTTGAACAGGCTAGGGAAGAAGCAAGATACATGTTTTGCAAGTAGATTAAAATAGATTTTGATTAAAAATGAGGATGTGAGAGAACAGTGAAAACTGTATATGAAAGAAAGTTCTACAATATCCTATTTTGTGGAGAGTGGAGCCGTAGTGGTATTGCAGAGGCATTAGGCACATCATCCTAATATCCTCATTCATCTATCAGACCTCACTGGGGATTTTTTACTGGTTCTAATCTGTAATTTCAGGCTAGTACCTAACCATTTCTTATACTATGCCTTTTGGTGACTGCTCTAGCAACTAGCCATTGGATGAACAACTGCTGCCTAATAGTTCTAGATTTTACCAAAGCTTTATCCATTTCATGTTTTGTTTTGTTTTTTTTTTTTTAAAAAATCCATTTCATGTTGCCTAGCACAAGTTCAGGCTAAAATCTTGTTTTTTGTTTTTCTTTTCTTGAATATTTATCTAGAGAACAACAAGGGTTAGATGTAGTCTTAGGCTCTATTTTTAGATCATGAATTTAGATTGAGAGAAAGTCAGAAAGCCCTTGCAAGAAAGATACATTAAACTTGAAAGTCAGTTTTGTGAAAGATTGCCTCACAAACTATCACTGAAAATCATTAAGAAAATCTCAAAAATTCTTGCTACCAAAGGTTCCAAATTTTCAAAAGCCTAAGAAGATGAGGACTCATTTTGATGTTTAGGCTGTGGTCTCAAAAATCTTGGGCCGATATTGGTGAGCCGTGGTTTTGTAGGTGGGGTTGGAGTTTTAACAAATCCGATCCATTTACAGGCCTAGTCTATACTTGTGGTTGTCATGGATGTGAGTGTACATTTAAGTATATGGGTGTGTTATTTTGCAGGAGATGATGTGCAACTAATGACAAGGAGGCAAATGCAATAGTCTTTATAATATAAATTAGAGTGCTTTTGAACTACAATATGAGTTGATTGGCTATAATAGAAACAATTACCAACTTCAATGAATATTTATGCACATCATCATTAAAAGTGATTTTCTCTTCAGAATTAGATTACTGTTTTTTAAATAAATTTATACACATAAACATCTCGGGTTTTAAGAAACTGTGCATTTCTGCATTGTCCTCTGATAATTGAATGAACATGTTTATGAAAGTGTATAGGACCCTACAGATCTGCATTTCTTATTGATAGCATTTTTGTGGTAAAAATTGTAGTCTCTGTGTTGACCGTGGATTGAATGAACATGTCTATGTTGTTGGTCGATTCTAGGTAACTCCACTAACAAGACCGGGCATGCAAGTCTAGTGAGCATCAAGTAGCACAGCAGGTGACTGCTTGTGCGCATTCTACCACATTAACAGCACACCTACAATGGTGGATTGATACGTATACTGAAATTTTCAAGAACCCTCTACCCTTATAGCAGTGTGAGTTCCAATGCTAACGCTTGTTAACTCTATACAGTGAGTTTAATTTTTTGACCATAGATTGTTATATTATAATTTGACTGGTATATGATTTGCCTATGGTTTGTGTTTATTGCTTTTCAGTTATCAGCAGTTTGATCTTGTGATATTTAAGGAGTGATAGGGTTTTTTGTTTTTTTGGTAAGAAGAGTGGTTAAATGTTTAATTGTTAGTAATTGCTTTTTTGTGCCTAACACGGGGTTGGATTTTAGTTTAATCTTTGTTAACTTTTGAATAGTGATAGTGAATTTTGGACGGCTTTGTGTACTGAGATTTATGTGTGATTGTTGCAGATACTACAATTGGCACATTAAATTACAATCTATTAAATTAATCTGTCATTGGATAATTTTTAATTGGTAATCTATTTGAGAGTTTGGCCTATTCTATGCAGGTTCTGCAAGCTTGTGTCGATTTGAAACTTGCGAGCTCTCTACTAGATTTTGAATGCCATTTCAATGAAGTCCTTGAGAAAAAGATGCGATGAGTTTAGTTGTTTTGTTATGTAGATAGATATAACTCCAATTACAATCTGTTTATTGAATAGTTGAATGTTACAAACAATGCTTATGACACTAACCTTATAAATTGGAAATGATACTTTTGAAATCTCTGTCAGTTTATGGTATACAATCAAGATATTACATACTAATGAATCAGAGCATCGTATTTTTTTGTTATTGAAATATCTTTTGATTAAGCCTCTTTGAATGTGATGAGCATTTTTTTTTTTTTTTTGTGTAGTTGAATTTTAATTTGGAGATGAACAGATAGTCTGGTGATATGTTTGATATTTTCTGTTTGGTTGTTGAGAAATCAAGAAAGGAATATAAGTTGATGTTCATACTAGTATTTTTAGAGTAATTGTTACAAAAAATAAATAAATAAATAAATAAAATAAAAATATCAAACTTTTAGAGACCAATTTTAGTTGTCTCAAAAAAATTATAACCTTTACACACCACTTTCATTTGTTCCAAAAACTAAAACTTTTGGAGACCACTTTCATTTGTCCCAAAAACTAAACTTTTAGAGACCAATTTCTATTGTCTCAAAAATTAATTTTTGTCTGGATTATAATTTGACTTTTAGAGACAAATTTTGGTGGTCTCAAAATCAAAACTTTTTGCAGCCATATATTTTTGTCTCTAAACGTCTATTTATAGTGACAAATGCAAAATTTTGTCTCTAAAAGTCATTTTTTGACTTTTCCGGACGGGCCATTTGGGACAAACTTCGCAATGGAGAAAATTGGTTGGCAAAAGTTTTTCCCAACAAATATTACACTATTAGGGACGGAATAAATTTGTCCCTAAAAAGTTGATTTCTAGTAGTGATGACTTATAGATTTTACTGTAAGATTGGTAGAGAGAGAGAGAGAGAGAGAGAAAAGAGAGAGACTTAATGAAGTGTTTGTTATATTCAGTATATAGTTTACAAGAGTGATGATTCTCATTTATAGAGAAAGCACCGAAAGGAGAAAGACATATCATAATGAAAGCTACGCACTATGAATGCATAATAATGAAAGTGTATGTTAGTGTTGTTCCCTTTACAGCATATGTCTAATGTATATTATATCTAATGTATATTATATATATACTAACAGCCCCCCGCAAACTCAAGGAGGGTAGGCATCTACCAAGTTGAGTTTGGAAACAAGATCTATAGCGACCCCGGTCTTTTCCCATTTAATTATTGTATCCGGACTGTTCCGTAGATTCTGTCATTGTATAATGGTTGTTGTTGTTATTCCTTATTTTTTCATTTGGGATTATAGGATGTTTTGGGCAGGTTTGTTTCAGGTTGGTTGGGTTTAGAAACCAAGAGTTGCTGTCCAGGTTTTTGGTTCTTCGCTCGAGCGAGGAGTTGTTCGCTCGAGCGAGAGGTAGTGTTTGATTTGGACCTGTAGCTGTGCATTCTTGGCTCGAGCGAGCTTTTCTTCGCTCGAGCGAGTTAGTTCATCCTTCGCTCGAGCTATAGTTCCTTCGCTCGAGCGTGTGTCTGGGTTCAGACCTGAGGGTTTGAGTTCTTCGCTCGACCGAGCTTTCTTTCGCTCGAGCGAGCATTTGAGTTGTTGGCTCGAGCAAGGCTTCCTTGGCTCGAGCGTAGTTTCTCTGTGTCTGGTCGCTCGAGCGACCAAGTCTTCGCTTGAGCGAGCCTGTCCAGTTTATATACACAACAGCGGGATTTGATCAGTCTTTTTCATTTTCTTTTGATTCCAAACCCTAGGTCCGACTTCTCTCTCTCCCTACTCACCTTCTTTCTTAGATTTGATCCACTTAGGGTGTGTTTCTACCCTAGATCCTTCATATAAAAGATAGAGTGAGGCAAGGGCTACCATTTAATCTGAGCATTTGACGATTTGGAGCACTTTGGTATTTTGGGCATTCATCTCTTTCTTCACCTTTTTGGGTTGTTTTCTTTGAGGTAGGGATTTCCTACTCCATTTTATAGGTTTTGCTCTAAGTTTTGGTATTTTGATGTGTTGGGTTACTTTGGTAATTTTCGGGAAAACCCTAGTTGTTGTAATAAATTAATTTATATAATCAATTCAGGGAAAATTGGGGAATTTAGTTGAATTCATGGAATTAATGAATTTATTGATTAAATGGTGTAGTTGGTTAGTTTAATCACTCACCTATGAAAATGTTGGAATTATGTTAGTTGATACATTTATTTCCTGTTTAGAAATAACTGTTTTGGGCTATCGGTGGAAGATAGTCGTGATTGTTGTAGACATTGCATGTGGATTAGGAATAACTGAAACTAATCACATTGGTTAAGTCATTAACTTTGACTATTGCATTGATACAGAAAATACGTGTATTGATTGAGCATTGCATTTGCATACATTGTTTTGTGTGGGAGGAGATAGGGGATGTACTCCACGGTTTAGGGGAAGATAGGGGATGGACCTCTAAACCGGATTTTGTTTGGGAGGAGATAGGGGATGGACTCCATTAGCATCACTTTTATGTGTGCTTATTATATTGAAGTGTTTTTATTGATACAGCACTAAAATGTGTATCAATCTGGAAGTATGAAGTGTTGTGAATTGAGCTTGAGTCTCATTTGTTTGTTGATATTGGAAGGATGTGAATATGGTATATGTAATTCACTGTTGTAGGTTGGCCAGGTTCTGAGCCATGTTGATAAAATTGGAGAGTAAATTGTATCTTAGACAATAGTGTCATGAGACTGTAAAATGAAGTGGTTGATTATCTTGGTTAACCATCTGTCAAATACTATTGCTTTATTCGTTACTTATATGTGGTTTAGTATATTTCTACTGGGCTGTGGCTCACCCTTTATGGGAACATCATTTTCAGGTTCAGGTGATAAGCAACCTCCCAGGACTTAGTTTGGAAGGATGCGGATTTTGAAGACTTGTCTTTAGTTATTTATTTTAAATAAGGTTACATGTAAACATTCAAGCCAAGGGCTTAACTTGTAAATGGGTTAATACTCATTCTTTTGTGTCCGAGTGTTAGCTTGGAAAGATGTAAGCCCTTAGGGCATTTATTTTGATGTTCCATGTAATGACTTTTAATAAAAGTACTCTGATGAATAATTCAAAAGATTCGTTTTCTTTTAATAATGCACGTTAATGTTATGTACATTATGGGTTTAATTTGAGGGCGTTACAAGATCACTGAAGCGCCCAGGAGGATGAGCCTTGGTGAAAATATCACCAGGTTGATCGGCAGAAGCAATAGGGAGAAGATGAACAATACCAAGGGTAACATGCTGTCGAATGAAATGACAATCAATCTCAATATGCTTTGTGCAATCATGAAAAACATTATTGTGAACAATCTGAATGGCACTCTAATTGTCACAATAGAGAGAGGTAGTGCCAGAAGAAGAAACACCCATATCAGCAAGGAGCCAGCGAAGCCAGAGAAGTTCCTGAGTAGTATCAGCAAGAGCTCGGTATTCAGCTTTGGTACTAGAGCGGGCAGTGATGGATTGTTTCTTGCTATGCCAAGTAAGAAGAGAATCCCCTAAGATAAAACAGAAACCCGGGGTGAAGCATCAATCCATAGGATCCCCAGTCCAATCAGCATCAGAAAAAGCACACAGTTCAAAAAAGGAGGAAGTAGAGTAGTGGAGGCCATGGAACAGAGTGCCTTTGAGGTAGCAAAGGATGCGAAGTGGAGCAGTATAATGGGGAGTGCGAGGAGCCGACATGTACTGACTAACAATGTGAACAGCATAGGCAATGTCAGGACGAGTCACGGTGAGATAGACAAGACTATCGACGAGCTGGCGATAAAGAGTAGCATCTGAGAGGAGATCCCCATCGAGAGGAGTGAGACGAAGCTGAGGATCAACTGGAGTAGAGGTAGTTTTGCAATCAGTAAGACCAGCACGAGCTAGAAGATCGAATGCATATTTGGCCTGGGACAAATAGGAACCAGTAGAATCATGGGAGACTTCAAGGCCTAAGAAGTAGTTAAGAGTACCAAGGTCCTTCATCTCAAACTGACGGTGGAGAAAACGTTTGAGGTAGAGAATACTAGCTGCATCTTTACCAGTGATAATCATATCATCCACATAAAGAAGGAGAAGAGTGGTACCATGAGGAGTAGTCCGTATAAATAAAGCAGAGTCATAGGAGCTAGAGGTGAACCCAAAGTCATGAATGGTATAACTGAACTTAGCAAACCAAGCGCGGGGTGCTTGCTTGAGGCCATAGAGAGCACGCTGTAGTTTGTAAACCTTATGAGGTTGAAAAGTGGACCCAGGTGGAGGTTGCATGTAGACCTCCTCAAGAAGATTACTATTGAGGAAAGCATTTTTGACATCCATCTGAAAGAGCTCCCAGTGGCGAGCAACAGCAACAGCGAGCAAACTGCGAACAGAGGTAAGCCGAGCAACAAGGGAGAAGGTCTCCTCATAATTAATACCATATTCTTGGTTGAAACCCTTGGCAACAAGACGAGCTTTGTAGCGTTCAATAGAGCCATCAGAATGAGTCTTGATTTTGTAAACCTATTTGCAGCCAATCGCAATCTTGCCAGGAGGAAGATCAACAAGATCCCAAGTATGAGTTTTGTCCAAAGCCTGGAGTTCATCAGTCATAGCTTGCTGCCAAAGAGGATTAGTACAAGCCTCACGATAGGAGGTAGGTTCATAAGTAGAAAAGGCAGCAGACTCAACAATATAATCATGAAGATGGATAGGTGGTTAAGTTACCCGGTGTGGTCGACCCGTAGGAGGATCGGTGGGAGGAAGAGCCGGTGGAGAAGGAGGAGAAGAACGAGGTGGCGCAATGAGAGGTGGACCTTCAAGGAGAACAATCTAGATGGGATCAGGGGTCAACAAGGGCGTCTCGATGAAGGAGGAACCTGTATCAAAGTCATCAGAGAAGAGATCTATGGAAGGATTAGTAAATAGGACATTAGTGGAAAAGTGCGGGTAAGTGAAAGGAGGATAGGGAGGAAAACATTTTGTGCTCCCAAAAAATGACATGTCGAGAGATACGAAGACGCTTAGAGAGAGGATCCCAACAGCGAAAACCTTTATGTTCAATTCCATACCCAAGAAAGCAGCAAAGACGAGAACAATGTTCAAGCTTAGTGTGTTCATGGGATTGAAGTAGAACAAAGCAGGCAGAGCCAAAAACCCGAAGATTGGTGTATGGAGGGTGAGTCCCATGCAGACGTTCAAAGGGAGTTTGATTATTGATGACAGGGGTAGGAGCACAATTGATAGTGTATACAGCAGTAATGGTAGCTTTCCCCCAAAAGTTTTCAAGACAGAAAGAAGAGAGAAGGAGAGCGTGAGTAGTGTCAAGAATATGCCGATGTTTCCTTTTAACACGGCCATTTTGTTGGGACGTTCCAGTACAAAAACGATGAGGCTGTGTACCATGACTCTGAAGAAAGGAAAGAAAATCGGAATCCCGATATTCTATAGCATTGTTAGAGCAAAAAAGTTTGATGGTTTTTGAAAATTGAGTGTGGACCATTTTGGCAAATCTATAATAAAGGTGTTTAAGTTCAGACCGATTTTTCATGAGAAAAAGCCAAGTAAACCGGGAAAAATCATCAATAAAAACAACAAAATAACGAGATCCCCCCATAGTAGTAGTAGGGGATGGGCCCCAAATATCCGAATGTATAAGATCAAAAGGTGCATGGGAAACAGAAGTACTTTTATTGAATGATAAAGCAGGTTGTTTTGCAAGTTGACAGGGTATACAATCGAAAGTATCTGAATTACATGACCCAATTGACCACTAGCAACCAAAGGCTTTAAGCGACTAACAGAAATATGCCCTAAGCGACAATGCCAAAGATGAAAAGGAGATAATGAGGAAGCAGATACGAGAGTAGTGATTGAGGGGAGTCAGGAACATGAAGGTGAATGAGTTTATGCTTACGGCCGATCCCAATAGTTTGTTCCGTCTGAGGGTCCTGCACCAAACAATCAGTAGTAGAAAATGTGACAGTTAGACCAAGCTTACATAATTGACCAGTAGAAATAAGGTTTAAGGTGAGAGCATGGATATGATAAACTTGAGGTAAAGATAAAGAAGATGTAGAAACAGTACCAACATGATGGACAGACATGAGAGAACCATCAGCAGTATGAATTGAAGGAATATGAGTAGATGAAGAAATGGAAGAAAATATAGTAGAACTGGAGATCATATGATTACAATAGGCGGAGTCAAAATACCAAGAAGAGTTACCTAGGATCACAGACAAAGCAGTAGGAGGAGGTGTACCAAATGTGAAGAGAAGTTGTTTGAACATGGCCTCTACATCAGTTTGAGAAAAAAAAAAGAGGTAGACAGAGCAGGTGACTTAAAGAAATCCTCAGAGACAGCAGCAGCAGTGCGATGAGATTGATTCTCGGAACGATGAGAGCTTTCCTGGAAAGAACCACCGCGAGAGGAGTGGCTAGTGGAGGATGATCGGGATGGATTGCGAAAACAATCCTATTGCAAATGACCAGGACCAAGTTTGTTGCAGTATCGGCAGGATTTGACGGGGCAATGGACTAGGAGATATGTTGAAGGAAGGCCTCGATTCTGACAATAGAGGCAAGCAGTGGTCTGCTGGGTAAATAATGGCCGGGACTGAGGAGTGGCAAGAATAGAGTCCACATGATGAGTTTGGAGAGTACCAAGACGAGTCTCCTCAGATAGCAGCTTAGAAATAGCTTGTTCAAGAGTGGGTAACGGAAGGGGATGAAGAAGAGAGGCACATACGAGCTCAAAAGAGGGAGTGAGAGCCATGAGAAAGTGAACCAACTGCTGCTAATTACCATAGGTAGTAAATAAAATAGCATCTTCTCGGTGAGGCCATACCGGTTCTGAGAGAGCAAACTGGTCCCAAACAGAATACATTTGAGAAAGAAAGTCATTAATAGACTGATTAGATTCTTGGCGCATGCGGTGAAGTTGGCTCTAAAGTTGATATTGATGGGCAAGACCAGTAGTCTGGTATTGTTCTTTCAAAAAATCCCAGATGTCTTTTGCAGGACTGGTTACAGAGTCGAGCTGAAACTGACCAAACTGAAGACTGATAGAGAGAACAGAGGTATTTCGAAACCAAGTAATGATCTGGTAGTTCTTACTGTCCCATTTCTCAAGTCGGTCTTCATATGTAGCAGCAGTAGTAGCAGTAGCAGTAGTTGCATTAATGTCTTTCACCGGTTGGGTCACATCTCCGGTGATAATGCGCCAGAGCTTCTTTCATTTGAGGAAAGAAGACATGGCTTGGGCCCACAAAACATAGTTGGAACCATTGAGAATAACAGATATTGGATGGGAGGCATCATGACGATCCATAATAATAGTTGAGTAGGGCTAAATAAATAGGAACAGACCTATAGGAGCAAAATTAGGTAAAACAGAGTGTACCAGTGAGTTCGAAAGGTCAAAAATAGCTAGAAAATGTGTGCTGTGTAGAGATGACGTCAGCAGAGGCTAAAATGATGTCAGCAGCGCACGATAGCAGGTTGCAGTGAGGACCACGATAGCAGGAAGGGCGTGCGGCACACTGTAGCAGACTGGCGCACGCGCGGTGCACGGGAGCACACTGGCGCACGTGGGTGCACAATAGCGGAACGGCACACGTGAGGCGCAAAGCAGCAAGCGCGACGTACGAATGAGCAGGGCTGACGTCAGACGCTGACGTGAACAGGCAACGGAGGGCGCGTGAAGGCGCCTGTGGGAGTGGCGGCGGAAGCTGAGACGCGCCGAACACAAAGGTGGCGTGTGGAGGCGCGTGATGACGTTTTTGGTGACGGGCGTGGTGCCGTTGGAATCGTGAGGTGATTCTGAGCTGTTTGTGACGGGCGTGGTGTCGTTGAAATTGTGAGGTGATTCCGAGCTGTTTGGTGTAGTTCCACTGCGTACGGGACTAAGCACCATAAATGAAAAATGTCAAGAGTGTAGAACTCAGCTCTGAAACCATGTAAGATTGGTAGAGAGAGAGAGAGAGAGAGAGAGAGAGAGAGAAAAGAGAGAGATTGAATGAAGTGTTTGTTATATTCAGTATTTAGTTTACAAGAGTGATGATTCTCATTTATAGAGAAGAGCACCGAAAGGAAAAAGAAACATCATAATGAAAGCTACGCACTATGAATGCATAACAATGAAAGTGTATGTTAGTGTTGTTCCCTTTACAGCATATATCTAATGTATATTATATATATACTAACATTTACAAACAAATCAAAGAAAAATGTTTGATTTATAGATTTTACAAACAATCAAGGAAAAATGGTCACACTCGATTCTGAAATAAAAAAATAAAAAAAAAATCGAGATAGAAATTCTGAATCATTGTTTTGAAATTGGAAAATGGAAATAACGTCTTTCAAGCGAAAAAAGAAAAAGAAAAAAAGAGATGATGTTGGATAAATAGTTTGTAACAAAGAAACACTATTGGATTTACAAAAAGGTGGACATTATAGTGTAATAATTAAAAGAAAAAATTGGAAAAGAAAATAGATCACAAACAGAATATAAAAAGAGGCAAGAAGTGTTGCTTGTGCTGGTATTTTTCTATAATAATACAAGAATATATATAAAATAAATTAACTAGAAATGACAAAACAATTTTATTTATTTATTTATTAAAGAATGAAATACAAAATAAATTACACAACTAAAAATATAGAAATGAGTTAAATTACATTACCAATAGAACAAATTATTAACATGAATAACTAAAGATTAGAACTCATTGAGGTAACCTAAATTTTGAAAAATTAAAGAACAAATGATAAGAAAAAAAGCAAACCGAAACCTGTGTGATACCACAGTTTCCTTAAAATAGATTCACCGCCTCCCAATGGGTGCTAGAGATATGCTGGCGTCTGTCTCCCAACATACGACGATCGAAACCAGCTCATGCAAAAGCACATTCTGAATAGTTTTGGTGAACTTGGCAATGGTAGCACTCTCTCTCTAACAAGAACCAAAGAAGGAGCTAGCAAAAAGAAGATATGAATAATTTTTTTGGTACAAGAACCATCTCCAACTTTATTATATTAAAACACCATATTCATTTTCATCTCAAAAATATCTTTAAAATTATTCTATCAAATTAGAGAGGAAAAGCTTTTATTTATACTAGTAGGGGAAAGCCTTAGCTATAAAGGCTAACATCAATAAGGTCATCATATTGCCATCAACCAAGGCCATCAATTCTAGCCATTAGGGCTACAACTACAAAGGTTAAAAACTTATGGCCACTAATATGGTCATCAACTTCATCATCAAAAGATGTGAGTTACAAAAGTCTAAACATTTCATGTGCTTAATAGATACAAATAAATATGTATATAATGATATTTGAATAATTCAAACAGATTGGTCGCAAAACGAATATTGGGTCACAACCCAATCCAAGTCCAATCTCAAACACATACACAAGCTAAGCCCAACACAACATAGCCCAGCCCAAGCTCAAGATTAAGTCTAAGTCTAAGTCTAAGTCCAAGTCCAAGACCAAATCCAGCACATACACAAACACAAGCCTAGGCCCAATCCAAATCTAAGCCTAAGTCCAAATCTAAGCCCCACTTTAATTAATGCTCACTTTATAAGACAATTCTCATTCACAACTCAATGGTTTTGGCCCATTATTTTTATATTGTAATAATCTCACTTAAGAGAATACAAAACACTCGAACCCACCTCAGCCAACGGCTGAGTCTCACTTTAATCTCGAATTAAAGTTGTCGAAAAATCATTATTTTCCAATAGCTTGTACATATGAGGCCGAATTATATTTAAGAAACAAAGCCATTCTAATATCTATAATCAAGAATGAAGACAAATATAAAAGGTCATATTCCAAACCATCATAAACTTCACATCAATTTCCCTAAACATACCAAGTAATGATTTTCCTAAAGAACAGCTACAAAAAAGTGCATGTTATGGATTGTTTGGATTTAACCAACTAGGTCTAACTTAGTTAGGCCACCATGATTTTTTTAAGGGTTTAGTCTCAAGAGGAAAGTCATGGGTTCAACTCTCCCTAAAAGAGAGTTAAATTAGGAGGCAATCACTTGGTGTTTTGTAAGGGTAGGAAGGCTAACTCTTCTAAGTATTAATCTAATAACTAAGAATTGATTTTTGTCAATAAAAAAAAATGCCACACTTTGTGCCTATTTATTGTGATTTCATTTTCTAAAGATGAATAAATTTATTTATTTTTTTAATTTTGATTTGGAGAAATTTTTTAAAAAATAACCAGTTTATTTGAAGACATCAAAATATGATTATTGAATTTGTAAAAATTATTTTTACGGAAAACATAAACTACATGAATGCCGTTTTGCAATGTTTACGACTTATTATTTTTGATTTACTAAAAATATTAAATATATTTATATTTATTTTTAGTATAAAAAAATTCAAAAATATATTTGGTACACATATTTATTAAAGATTTTTCCAAAGAACAATTAGAAGAAGTAAATGCTCTGAATTGTTTGGGTCTAACTAACTTTACTGTTATAACGGTTCCGGTTTAGACTCGACCCATTTCATGCTCTTAGATCTGGGATTCTAGGTCTTTAATTGTTATTCATGCCCTTTATTATCTTGTCGGTAGTTGAGTTTAGTTGTTGATTGTGTTTGAAATAGGTTGGGAGTTAGTTTTTTTTTAAAAGAGTTGTTGTCCAGTTTTCCTCTTGTTTGCTTAAGCAGTATTTTGGTCACTCGAGCGGTCTTTGAGATCTCCTAGTGTTTTTGCAGGTCTACAAAACTTATGGGAGTAAGGGATCTTCTCTCGAGCGGTCTTTCTTGTGCTCGAGCGATCTTTTATAGTCTGCAAAACTTCTGGAAAGGTGTTATTGTGCGCTCGAGTGGTGTTTTGGTCGCTTGAGCGGTGTCACTTATTGTGTCTGATGCTCAAGCTGTGGTTTGGTCGCTTGAGTGGTCTGTGCATATATCAAATTGGAAAAAGGAGATTTTTGATCACTTTTTCGTTCCCCCTCTCTCTCTAAAATATTTCAAACTCTAGTTTATTCTCCTTCGCTCTCTAGTTCTTGCTTAAAACCTTAAATACATCCCAACCCATTGATTTCTCAGACTAACGGGTAGTCCAAACACACCATTCAAATTATATAGGACATGCTTCAAGCTTACGTTCTCGATTTTAAGGGGTCGTGGGAGAGACACTTGCCATCGATGAAATTTGCCTACAATAATAGTTTTCAGGCGAGCATTGGTATGGCACCTTTTGATGCCTTGTATGGCCGACCATGTAGATCTCCTATGTGTTAGGCCGAGGTGGGTGATTGTAGACATCCCATTTTTTACCGTCCTCAAGACTTGGATGTCACCGTTTGAACACTCGGTGATCATCCATGTTCGTGTTCGTCTTGAGTTCTCGGAGGTCTCGGCCACGCGCCTTGCCTCAAGACCTTTCGACTTGCCTGTTTTGTGTTTGGTTTTGCACCAAACACTTGTGTTTTGCTTTTGAGGAGCAGAGAATGGCTTGTTGGCCATCCCCACATCTCACCGGCCATGGCTTGAGGCCACCGGCCATTGTTTTGTTGCCATCGGCCAAATGTTTGGTCGGTCGGCCATTTATTTGGTCAATTTGGCATTTTTGGTTGGCCGACCACTGTGCATCTGCTTTTGGCAGATATTTTGTGCCAGCTGTGCTACCTGGCACCCACTTTGCACCCCCTCCATATACGTGTATGGAGGGATTTCACTCTTGCTTAGCTTGTTTTGTAAGCTTTGCAAGAGTGATCCCCTATAAAGGGAGACCTTCTCCTCCCTCCTCAAGGGTTAGAGGGTTGAGTTCCAGGGGTCTGGATTAGGGTTAGCCATAGTGTATCTATTCTATCTCTATATCTCCCTCTCTTTGTGTATAAGTGTGTGTTTGTCCTTACTTTTGTGCATAAACACCTAGTTTTACACCTTACCTTGGTTGCTGAGGAGCCATTAGGTTGTTCTTGAAGTTTTGAGCTAAGGAAAGCAGCTGGAGTGCTGTTCTTGAAGGGGTCTACAAGGGTAAGAACTTTACCTTTAAATATCTCATTTTTGCATAGTCTTTTTGCCTACCTTGCATCTATTTTTGACCTTATTGTATAACATATAAAAGTCTTGTTTTTACTTACTTAAAATAGTTGTTTAAGGTTGCTTTGAGCTTTGGGGTTGTTTGACCCTTCTTAGGCCTTGTTTAGCCCCCATTTTGTGCTATTTTGGTGAGCTCCGGGACCACCTTGTTTGGGCCTCCTCACCACTGAAATATTGAGGGATTTTAGTGGTGGGGATGGTGCTTTAAGGTCCTAAGAAGGAGAGGGCCATCCCCTCTCCTTGTTGTCTTCAAAAGTTGTCATTTTAGCCTCATGTGTGAGCACCATTGTTGAGTTCATGTTGGCCATGTCTTAGCTAGTATTTGTGCTTGTTTTGCCATGATATAGACACACCATGCTTCCTTTGCACACTTGTCTTGTAATGCCATGAATTGCCTTAACATGCTTTGAGCCTTGTTTCTAGCATGTTTTTGGCCTAACTTTGTGAAGCTTTTATGCATGTCTTAGTATGCTTAAGATCTGTTTTTGGTTGTTTGGGCCATCCACGGCTTGCTTTGTATAGCTACCATGCAATCTCCCTTGTAGGCCTTGAGTGTTGACTCCTCTAGCATGCTTTACTTGCTTTGTTTCAGTGGTTTAGAACCACTTGTCATGTCATTTCAGTTCTTATAGCATGCTTGTATGCTTGCATTTGATACTCTTTTAATGCTTTAAAAGGTTAGTGTTTCATGTTCCATGTTTGTGCCATTGTGTATGCTTCTAGGATTAGATCATTTAGATGTCATCTAAGTGATTTTTGGGGCTTACTTTGGCATGATTTAGGACTGTTTTGATTCACTTTAGTCATTTGCTTCATGTGTCACATGACCATAGTTTAAGTCCTTGGGCTTGATTGCATGCCTTGTTTGCATTTGTAGGTTGATTTGGCATCATTTCTTACATGTTTTCAAAGCTTATCATGCATGCTATTTGTCCATGTTAAGTGTGTTTAAAGGTCCCCTCTTTGTGCCTAAGTGTTGGACCATGTTTGCATGCATGTTTGTATATGCATTTGCCTTTCATTTCCTTGGCATTTGGCCACTATTTTGGACCTAGTAGAGAGCTGTCCATCTTGGTGTAAGTCCCTCCCTTGCATGTAGTCGCATGCTTGCCTTGTGTGTTGTTGCATATTTGGCCTATCGCATGTTATGGCATGCTTGAAACACTTTGCATTTGGCGTGCATTTCTTTGGTCAAGTTGCTTAACATGTTATACGTCTTGCATACTTGCATGTTTTAATTGCATCTTGTATGCTTGTCATTAGCAGAGTTGTTCCATGCCTTGCATGCTTGTTTGCTTAGGTTGAGTGCCTAGTGCACATTGCTTGCTTGCATGCTCATGTTGCATACTTAGCTAACATGCTTAGGTTGCATTTGGCATGCATGCCTTGCCTCTTGATCAAGTGATAGAGGTTGGGCATTATGTGTTTATTTGGTTTGCATTTCATTTGAAATCAAAATGCACAACTTGGCATCTTAGGCCATAACGCATTGAAATGCGCGATTGGTGGTCCGAGGGCCGAAGACCATCCTCCTTTGAGTCATGAACATGATAAGGAGGGTGTTGGTGCATACATTTGCTTGAAATGCATTGCCATGCCATGTTTTGCCCTTTGCTGTTGTCAAAACAGGTTTCTGCAGACAAATTTGGCCGGTCAACTGAATATAGTGCCGATCGACCAATTATGGATAGCCGAGAGCTCAATAAATGGTCGATGACCATTACCTTATGGCCGATGGCATTCCCCTTTGGCCGGTGACCCTCCACAGTGTTCAGAGAGTGTTCATTGGGAATTGTGCAATTTTTAGAGGAGCAGAGCAGGGTAAACAGAGGCAACTTGTGCATGGCATTGGATTTCCGAGCGAAGCCAATCCGAGCATGCGTGTATCCCTCTTCCCGAGGCCCTTTACTACTTTCAGTAGCTTAATTGATTCGTTAATTAGTTAAGTGTTGTATAATTTAATTAATTAGCTTGTAGGTTAATTAATTTGTATATTCTTTTGGTCCCTCCGAGCGAGGGCGAATTTGTAATAAGTGTGGGTGCGTGTGTGCATGTCTTCCAACCCCCACTTCTTTCTCCCTTTTACTTACCTGCTTTTGATGGTTAGTATTAGGTCATATTTAATTAGCATACCTTATGCTATGCATGCGTGCATCCATTCATTTGTCTTACATGCACCGGGCTCGGCGCATCATGCTAACTGCATAGTATTTCAAATCTAACTTGAATACGTGTTACTTGTTGCATTCCATACGCCATCCTAGGATTGGCTCAGTGTAGACACCCCATTTTTGACCGACCTTAAGACTCAGACGTCACTGATTGAGCGCTTGGTGATGTTGCATAATGTTCTCGTTCAGAAGTTTCAGAGTCGCGGCCGCGAGCCCTGTCTCCGGACTTCCGAACCCTCTTTTGTGCCTTGTCTCGGTTTGCGAACCAGACTCGATTTTCTCTGTTTCTTTTCCTGAGGGGAGGGAGAGGTCCCGTAGACCATCTCTCAGTGGCTGTGGGCTACATTTTGTGGCCGTAGGCCATTTTACCCATTTCGGAGTCCGGTTTCCGGTTTTTCGGGACCGTTGGCCGTGTGCCTCGGTTCGGGACCGCTTAACCATCTCCGTTTGCTCTGATTTTGGCATACTTCCTTTTTACTCCCTTTTGAGGGACACTGAGGTCTGAGAGACCCACTTCGTGGTCGAACACCACTCCCGGTGCCTAACAGCCAGTTTTCGGGGCCTCGGGCTGCGCGTTTTGGCCCCCGAACCTTCATTTTGCATCGGTTTGGGCTCATTTTTGGTGGAGACCTTATTTTCACTGTTAGAAAGCTTGTAGGAGGGTGGGAGGCCAGCAATTTTTCTGAAAAGTCAACTTCTTTTTGGTCAAAAATGGTTCAGCATGAATCCGGGAAGGAGAAAAATTTGCACGGCTTCACCGAAACGGGCGTAACTCTTTGCACAAGAGGAATTAAGATATGAGGCCACCACCATTGGAAAGCTTACTTCCGGGGCTTCATTTTGCACTCAAGAATCTCCCAAGTCCAACTCCCGGGGGGGGGGAGATGTGGTTGGTTGAAGTCTGGTTGGACCGAATCTGCGCGGCTTCACGGAAAAGGGCATAACTTTTTCTACAAGAGGAATTTTAATGCAAGGTTTGCGCCATTGGAAAGCTAACTTCTGGGGCTTCATCCTAGGAGGTGGCTGGCCACTTTTTTCCCTTTGACCTAGCCGGCCGGCTAGGGGAAGTGGCCGGCCGGCCACCTGCAGCCAAAAGGCCAGGCCGGCCTGCTTCTTCAGGTTGAGTACATGCCAGCTGTGCCTTGGTTTTCCCCCAAAAATATCTATATCCGGGGGACCCTTTTGGAGGGAAAAGAAGCCTCATTTCCCTCCACTTTTGCCTAGACTCTTCTCTCCCCCTCTTGCCTATATAGTTGGCCTCCCAACTCAAGAAAAAGGGTTACAAGAATTGGCTTGAGGATATACATACATATCACTCTATTTCCTTCAAGTTTTGGCTCCATTTTCTTCATCATCTCCAAGCTCTACCATCACCACTCCATTCCAGCAGCAAAGGAGGGATTCCAGCAGCTTAGAGTCATCAAATCTGGTCCAAGAAGCAACAAAAGTGTTGGTCTTCAAGGGTAAGTAGACTTTCCCCCTTTTGTAGCTCATTTTTTGCACCATTCCTCTAGCCATCTTGCTTACTGTTTTAGGCTCCGACCCTAACTGAAACTAGGCCTATTTTGAGCTATTCTACATGTTTGTTGAAGGGCTCAACCCTCTTTGAGCCCCCCATCTTGCACTTGCTTCAATATCTCCTTGTATGTCAATATTCTTGCATGCTTCACTAACCTATCATTTTTCTATTTTTGGACCATGATCAGAACTGAAAGTGGCCTTATTTTGACCTTCTTAACATGTTTTATTAAGGGTCTTTGCTCGTTTGGTGAATTCTTTGTATACCTCATGTTATAGCCACTTTTTGAGCCTCATTTTGCATTGCATTTCTAGCATGTTTGTATACTGATTTCGGGGCTACCATAAACTGTAAATGTGCATATTTTTGGTCCTTATTCAATGTTGTAGAAGGGAATTTTTCAGTTTGGGCTTTGCATATACCACTTTCCTCTTTGGCCACCTTTTGGCCCTTTTTCTTGCATAAGAGCTTAGCCATATCTATGTTTGTTTTTAGGGTTTTTACAGTTCTGTAAAGTGGCTTATTTTGGGCCCCTATTCAATGTTGTTGAAGGGTCCTAACCTATTTGGGGTCAGCATCTGTGAGTTGCTTCATAACCTCATATTTAGGGCCATTTTTGCATGCCATTGTTGCCCTATCTGTGTTTGCTGATTGGCCATGATTTGTACTGGTAAAATGCTTATTTTGGGGCTGCCTTGCTACTGTCTATTCATTGCATATCCATATTGTGCATGTTTGGTATAGCTATAGGCCATTTCGGGTCCCAAAATTCATGTTTCGGGACTATTCCATGCATCGGGTGTACTTTCGCCTCATTTCGGGGCTGTTTTCCCCCACATTTCAGTGCTGAAATCCCATTAGCATGTTTGCATATCATTTTCCATGCCATTGCATTGCATATGCCATTGCCTCGATTTGCGTGCCCGTGTGCACGCGTTTCGAGGCACTTCATTTTCATCCATCGGCCTCTTATGTGAGTGTGGCTGAGGCTCTCTCATGTTAGTGTAAGTCCATGTTGCATTCTATATGCCATTTTAGCCCTATTGCATTGCATATACCATTGCCTCGATTTGCGTGCCCGTGTTCACGCATTTCGAGGCACATCATTTTCATCCATCGACCTCTTATGTGAGTGCGGCTGAGGCTCTCTCATGTTAGTATAAGTCCATGTTGCATTCTATATGCCATTTTAGCCATATTGCATTGCGTATGCCATTGCCTCAGTTTGCGTGCCCGTGTGCATGCATTTCGAGGCACTTTATTTTCATCCATTGGCCTCCTATGTGAGTGTGGCTGAGGCTCTCTCATGTTGGTGTAAGCCCATTATTGCATTGCATATGCCATTGCCTCGATTTGCGTGCCCGTGTGCACGCGTTTCGAGGTACTTCATTTTCATCCATCGGCCTCTTATGTGAGTGTGGCTGAGGCTCTCTCATGTTGGTGTAAGCCCATTATTGCATTGCATATGCCATTGCCTCGATTTGTGTGCCCGTGTGCACGCATTTTGAGGCATCTCTTTTTTACAGCATAGTGCATACTAGGTTGTATCTTAGATCGCATTCTGTCATTTTCTCGGTTTGCGTGCCTGTGTGCACACATTTCGAGACATCTCATTTTCATAGCATTGTGCATACTAGGCTGTATCTTAGTTGCATTCATGCATATCATGCATATTGCATCGTGTTCGGGATAGAAGTTAGCCCGGACACGGGAAACGAGGTGCGTTTCGTACTCCGAGTGACGGAACGTGTCTCAATTCCCAGTCACCGACACTCCGGATTACCCATGATGGAGTTAGGTTCTTGTTGTGTTTACACGTGCATTCATTTTATATTGAGTTGCACATTTTGACCCCTCTGTCATCATGCATAGATATGCGTGATTGGTGGCACGAGGATCGAGGCATGCATATATCCATGAAAATACATTGCCATGCCCCTTTCCTGCTCTCCGTTGCGGCAAAATGAAGAATCAGCAAACTTCTGGAGTTTGGCACGCTTTCCAAGAAAAATCACAAAACAGAGGCTAATCGGGGCATCCCAGTGGATTTCCGCGCAAGGCAGCCCAGACATACATCATTCATCAGAAGCAAAGCAGTCCCTGGCTTGCACGCCAGTTTTACAGTTTTCTTAGTTAATTTGTTAATTAATTAGGAATTTGTATATTATTCGGACTGTATTATTTGGATTGTAATATTCTTTTATTCGGGACTGTATATTTATTCGGACCCTCTGCGCGAGGGCATAACTGTAATAAGTGTGCGTGTGTGTGTTGTATGTCTTCCAACCCCACGTCTTTCTCCCTTTTATTTATCCGCTTATGATGTTTAGATTAGGGCATATTTCAATTAGCATACAGTATGACAGCATGTTTGCATCATTCATCTGTTTTGCATGCACCGGGCTCGGCACATCATACTAACTGCATTGTATTTTCAATTCTAAGATTGAATACATGTTAGCTGTAGCATCCCATATGCCATGTTTAGAATAGCCGAGCCTGCGATAGTTTGCATTTTTGCATGTGTTGCATTAGGCATTTCTGTATACTTAGGATTCATGCATGATTTCTAATGAGTTTTTGTTTTGGCTTGGAGTACCCGGTAAGCTTTATGCTTTAGCATCCTTGCATGCGTGTGAGTGAATGCCATGATAGCATGCTTACCATGAGGCAATATGCTTATGTGATATAACTGCCTGAATGCCTGTGGGTGAAGGTTGGGTTAGTTGGATTAGAATAAATCATCTAATGTTTTAAGCCCACTAGATAGTGGTAAAACCATCTTTTCTAAGCCCACCTGCGGGTGGCAAAATCTGCATTTTAAGCCTACTTGCGAGTAGCAAACCATCTTTCAAATAAACAAGCATGAAATGTTTTGTTCCAATTCGGGCGATCCAGTCTATACTTGTATGCTGTGCGCATCACATAGTAACCTAGGCTAATAAACCGGAATAAGAACATACAATGTTTTAAAAAATAGATATCATGGTTAGTAAAGGCCGATCTTTGATCGGGCGAACGGGGGTGCTCACGAAGTGACCTTCCCCAATCGTACCCAAGTTCCCGAGCCGAGGCAACTTTGGTGATGACGGACACGTGGCCTTTGGCACCGAGTCAGGGTTTCCTAAATTTCCCATTAAAAACATTTAGGTGGCGACTCTGTATCTGGCAAAGCAGTCCATGTTTGGCACTTCTTTCAAAATCTGTTTTCTCAAAACGATTTGCCGGATTTGGACTCTTTGGTTCAGACTTAGAACTGTGACAAATTTGAGAGTCCTGAGCTGTAGTGACCCCAAAATGAACGGAACGGGAGCTCGTTCCTCCCGGGGCGTTCGGGGACGTCTACACTGCGCCTATTCTAGATTGCATTTTGTATGCGATGCATTAGCCACTTAACCTGGACTTAGATCATACATTCAATTGCTAACAAGTTTCCTGTTTTGGCTCGGAGTACGCTGTAAGTATTTATGCTTTAGCATCTCGCATGCGTGTGAGTGTTGCCATATTAGCATGCTTACAATGAGGCTATATGCTTATGTGATATATTTGCCTGAATGCTTATGGGTGAAGGTTGGATTGTTTGAGTTGGAACAACTCATTGAAATCCGTGTTTTAGCCTACTCGTGAGTAGCAGATTTTAAATCATTTACAAACAAACGGATATGCGATGCTTTGTTCCAAATTAGACGATCTAGTCTATACTTTTGTGCTGTGTGCATCACGTAGTAAATCTAGGCTAATAACCGGAATAAGAATGCATAATGTTTTCAAAACTCGATATCATGGTTAGTAGAGGCCGATCTTTGATCGGGCGAGCGGGGGTGCTCACGAAGTGACCTTCCCCAATCATACCCAAGTTCCCGAGTCGAGGCAACTTTGGTAATGACAGACACGTAGCCTTCGACACGAGTCAGGGTTTCCTAAATTCCCCCAAAAATAAAATATTTAGGTGGCGACTCTGTATCTGGCAAAGCAGTCCATGTTTGGCACTTCTTTCTAAAAAATCTGTTTTCCAAAACAATTTGCCAGATTTCAACTCTTTGATGATTCATCGGTCTTGCATTGCACTCTGCGAGATTAGATACAGGACCGTGACATTGAGTCCTGAACTGTAGTGAGCCCAAATGAACAAAACGGGATTTTCCTCCCGGGACATTCGGGGACGTCTACAGTGATACACCTATGTTAGGTCTAAAGTTAGTCCGGGAAACAACAGAGAAGATTGCATTTATTTGTAAGAGGTTGGTTTCGGCTTAGAGTCGCCATAAGAGCTATGCCGACCATAGGAGGAGAAGGCCTTTATCGTTTGAGGTAGGGGATCACTTGTTTCTAAAAATATCACTAAGATGGGGTTTGATGAGATTCGGAGAGAAAGGAAAGTTGTTTCCTAGATTTATTGGGTCTTGTAAGATTCTAGAGCGAATTGGGGAGGTAACTTATTGTTTGGCCTTGCCGCCCTAACTTTTCAAAATTCATGATGTATTTCATATTTGTATGCTTCGAAAATACAAGCCTGATCCTTCACACATGTTGGATTGGACTGAGTTAGAGGTAGATGAGGATGCCTCGTATGAAGAGAGACTCATTCACGTATTGGATACGTGGGATCAAGTCTTGTGGGGCATGACTATTCCATTGGTTAAAGTGTTGTGGTGACACCATGGGGTTAATGAGGTGACATGGGAGCGTGAGGTGAAAGTCAGTGAGAAGTATCTAAACCTATTTGTTGATATTTGAGACTTGTATTGAAAATTTTATCCATGTTGTAAAATGTAAACATTGTAAATGTTTTGGAAATTTGAATTGTACTATTTTGTGTGGAAAGACTCTGTCTTATCATTATTACTAATGTGGATGGTTAATGAAATTAAAATCTATTGGTTATTGGTTTGATTTAAATTTCGGGGACAAAATTTCTTAAGGGAGGAGATTAAAACAATTCTAGTTTAGACCCGACCTATTCATACTCTTAGATCCAGGATTACGTGTCTTTAATTGTTATTCATACCCTTTATCATGTTGTCGGTAGCTAAGTTGAGTTATTGGTTGTGTTTGAAACAAGTTGGGAGTTAGTTTTTTTTAAAAGAGTTGTTGTCCAGTTTTCTTCTTATTCGCTCGAGTGGTGTTTTAGTTGCTCGAGCGGTCTTTGAGATCTCCCAGTGTTTTGCAAGTCTGCAAAAATTCTGGGAGTAGGGTATCTTCTCTCAAGCTGTCCTTCCTGCACTCGAGCGATCTTCTACAGTCTGCAAAACTTCTATAAGGGTGTCATTATGTGCTCAAGCAGTGTTTTGGTTACTCGAGCGGTGTCACTTATTGTGTCTAACGCTCGAGCAGTGGTTTGGTCATTCGAGCGGTTTGTGCATATATCAGACCGGGAAAAGGGGATTTTTGGTCGCTTTTTCATTCCTCTCTCTCTCTCTAAAATATTCTAAACCCTAATTTCTTTTCATTCCCTCTCTAATTCTTGATTAAAACCTCAAATACATCCCCAACCCATTGATTTCTCCACTATAGCTCTTTGGAGAAAAAGGTTGAGCTTGTCAAAAGCTTCATTCTAATTGGAGAGGATCTTGTTTTTGGCTCCATCAAATTTTTACCCTTACTCTCTTCCTCTTCTACTCTTGAGGTAGGGCTTTCCTCAGCCTTTAGTATGATTCGTAGCTTAGTTATTTGCTCTTTGAAAAGGTTTAGGGATTTGGGGATTTTGGATTAAATCTAGGGTTTGGTTTTGAAATATAAAAAAGAGGTTTTTCAAATAATTTTTTGTGAAGGGTTGTGAAAGTGTGTATATTATTGGATTGTGTTATAAACTTCTTCCTTAAATGTGATTTTGAAAACAAAGGAAGTGTCACGACCTAAACCCGCTCCTATAGGTTTAGCATCATAACCGGCCAGTAATCCTAAAATTACCAAAGGCCTCTTAAATAGATACATAATATTAGGGGCTAGCAGAAGCAAAATACAAACATTTATCATCCATTGAGCTGTGCAAGATTACATGAGACAAAAAATATTTAAACTTCTTATATACATATATTATCACATTAGTCCTACATCATCACATATATAGAGGAGACAAAATGGATTTAGCCTATATATCGAATAACCAAAAAACTTAACTTGAATCACATAGCCTTCACACTTGACATATCCGGAACCTCCACGGAAAGCACATAGGTTGGTTGACAAGATAGAGTCCAGGCAGAAGCTCTAGACCTGGTCACGCGCTTGATCACCTATATATATATATATACATATACAGTGAGCTAGAGCCCAGTGAATAATAACAGTGTAAGGGGTTATGGATGATATCCTTACTGTAATCCAAATTGGTCAATTTTAGCAATAAATAGAAAATTAGAAGCATATTCTTAGCAGATCCATATTTCATACAGAAAGCATTAGTTATACGTGGTACATCCAATAGCAGAACAATATAGACGGTCATGAAAATCGAACAGACGGTCATAAAGATCATCAATACAGTAAACAGAAGTTTCAAG
Source organism: Camellia sinensis (assembly GCF_055761805.1). Classification (NCBI taxonomy): domain Eukaryota; kingdom Viridiplantae; phylum Streptophyta; class Magnoliopsida; order Ericales; family Theaceae; genus Camellia; species Camellia sinensis. The sequence continues at coordinate 26,508,856 of NC_138966.1, read as the reverse complement.
AATTGGAATTGACAGAGATCTCTATAACAGTAATAGCAAACAGATGCTAAGGATGCCACACGTACAGTTCAAGAAAACAGAACAATCATTCATTTGAACAGAATCATCATTTCATAAAGCAGAGTATAATATAAGTCAGAAAATACTCATAATTGAACATATCTTTACAAGATTGTTACTCATAATGGGCTTCTAGAGACAGTTGTGCGGTCTTAAAATCTTGACCTACAGTCACAATGCATACAGTACAACATATATATTATCATTCCATATTCATATAGCCTAACTGTCCTTACATTAACTTCTTAGTCATTCAGTTCATTTTTCTTATTCTTTCTTTACTTTTTTTTCATATTCATGTGATGTATATACCTTCACAATACATTTGAAAACCATGCATATGGAAGCCCAGAAGTCAGAAAAATGGAGCAAAAACACAACCAGGTCTGCGTTGAAAATCGCATGTGCAGCAGCCACTTCCGTATGTGCGAAACCTCATCACACGTACTGGTCGCCCGTGCAATTAAAGCAGAATAAAAAACGAAGCAGAGAAAATTTTCCGCACGTACGGGGCTCTAGGTCACACGTGCAGTCTGGGTTCAAAACCAGTCTGAAATTCTGCTTTGAACTCGGAACTTATGCTTTTACAAAATCATGATACAAATCAAGGCCCAAAACCTTTCAAAACCATGTTGAATTAAATAATTCTAACTTCAATTAAAATCATAATTTCAAAGCAAAACCAAAATTCTATTTACAAGCTCAAAGACTTCAAGTCAAGAACAAAATCAAAAGCTATGCATGTGATGAGTTCTAATTCCAAAATCCATGGAGAAAGTCCCTTGAAATCTTTAAGAATCTTAGATATCATGCAAGGAAACAAGTTATAAACATGAATCTCATGAAATCATGCCATGTTCTTGCCTTATATGACAAAATACATGTAAAAGCTTCCATAAAATCCATAAATCCAACTCTTAATTCATGATCTTCAAGGTTTGAGAGGTAAAATCTTACCTAAAGCCTTCATTAACCCTTATTCTTGCACAATCTTGGAGAATCCAAGCTAAATCTTAAGTTTCCCTTTCAATCTCTAGACTTTCCTTTTCTTGTCTTTGAGTTCTTTAGAGCTCTCTCTCTCTCTCTCTCTCTCTCTCTAGACCTCTCCCTCCCTTTCCCTTAGATATTTTCCTTCCCAGGGGATAAGAATGAGCAAAATATGAGCTCAACACACTTATAGCTATAACTTGTCTCATAAATATCTATATGTAAAAGCTTACTTCAATAATCAGAGCCAAACATGACTTAACGAATCAGCCGAAATCAAATTTCAATTAAACTTTCCAGATGACTCTAAAAATTTCCATTAATATATCCATGTACTCCATTCCAGTTTCTGAAGCCATTAAAGCCATCAATTTCAGTTTCAAAGTCGTAATCATAACAGATAATTCTACGATTAACAAATCTAAAGTTCAATCACACTCAACACACACCCAATTAACTCATAATTTCATATCAAGCTCTTATTTAGTATTCTTAACTTAGGTTCATAGGTGATTAGGATTTGTTAATCCAAGTTAAGATTAAATAACTAAAGTTTCACTTAATAAATCTAATTAATTCGTTCCGAATCAAATTTTTACCAAAATTCACATTAGACTCTAAAAATCATGTTGATCATAGATATGTAACCCATTTTGGTTTCTGTCGCCTCTAAGGCTGTTAATTTGCAGTTCAAAGATGTGATTCTGACAAATTTTCCTACACCCAACAGATAGAAATTCATAACCACATAATTCACACAAGTAAACATGCAAATTTACATCACACACATAAGCACTTGCATAATTAAGTCTAATTCGAGTTGGGGTTATCATAGTAAGTTTTGTTTAAAAAAGTCATTGATGTTGATTTATGAAAAAAAAAGGAAATGAAGTTGGGTTTTGAAAACATATGAAGAATGCATTTGTTGATGATGAGAGTGGAGTTGAATATTTATTATTGCTCTCATTTTGAAATTTTTAAGATTTTATCTGTTATTGAAAAATTATCTGTTAAGTAGAAATATTTGTTTTGGGCTATAAGTGGAAATTAGCTTTGATTGTTGTAGAAATGGCATGAGGATCAGGTTAATTGAAACTAATTACTAATTCATCTTGCATTGAACATTATTTCCAATTTAAACATTGAAAACATATTGTTTTTGAGAAAAAAAAATGATGTATGCCTTGGTAAATCTGGTTAGAGGGTATGGTTGTGGTTTATATTGTTAGCCTGTGTGTCCTTGGTGAAAGTCCAGAAATCTGTGCAGTTAGGTTCTGTGAGAACCCAAGAGTTTTTCTACTTTATCACTCGAGCGATGGATTGTTTGCTTGAGCGGTCTTGCAGGTCATCTAGTACTTTTACAGGTCTAAACTTCTGGGAGTTCGCGTTCTGAGCTTGAGTGAAAATTGCATTGCTCAAGCGGTCTTATGTCCCTGATGCTCGAGTGCAAGTTTCATCGCTCGAGCGGTCTATTCAAGATTAACACTTTAAAAAGCCATTTTTTGGGTCAAATGTAGATCATTCTCTCTCTCTCTCTCTCTCTCTCTCTCTCTCTCTCTCTCGTCTCTTTTGCCATTTTTGAGGGTTTCAAGCTTTCTAGCTTGGTTTTCATCTATTTTCACTCATTTTTTACTCTTAGTTTCATATACCAAAACGTAGAGCACGAAGAGAGCTTTTTAGTAATTTGAGTGGATCGTGTTTTCGTCGAAGTTGGATTTTAGGGCTTTCTCATCTTCTTGCTAGAGGTAGGGATTTTTTTTTTGCTTCTTTTCAATGCTTCCTTATAGATGGACATGTGGTATATTTCTGTTGCATAAAAAACATGATTATGTGGTTTCAAATTCATAAAAAGGGGTTTTTGGGTTTGAGTTGTGGAAAGTGAAATTGTATGTTTTTTTGGAGGTTTTGATGTATTGAAATGTAGTCTATCTTGTTTATGTCATGAAATGGAGGAAAACCCCTAATTTTTATTATTAAAGGTTTGGTCAAATGAATAAGGGAAAAATTTGCGTAATAGTTATATTATGTATTATGTAGATTGCATTAGTGTAGTAATTGCTAAAAAAGGAGTTAATCGAGATATTGAGATTATTTTGAGAAATATATGTTGAGTTGAGTTGGGTTGTGGTTTTAGTCAACTATGTATTTGGAATTATTGAAGAAGGAAAATGAATATTTGGAACATGATAGGAGTACTGGGGATGACATAATTGATTTTTGAAAATAAAATGAAATCATAACACTTCTATAATGAATGGGGGTTAAATTTTGAATATCTTACTTGTTATTGTTGTTGTTGGGCTTAATGTCCCATAAGTTTTGGATTATTGTATTACGCTTATTAAATATATGTGCCTAGAGGTTTTGTCCTTGGTCATCAGTGGAGGATGACATTGACGTGTTGAATAGATTATATGTATGTATTACACTTATGTTATTTATGATTTTAGCATGTTGTTATGATCGGTGATGCACAAGCGTTCTGAATAAGAGGTACCAGTATCTTCTAACTAGCGCTTGGAGAACTTAGTAGCGCTGAGAATGAGAGGTACCAGTACCTTCCAGCTAGTGCCTGGAGGACTTGGCAGAGGTACCATTCCCTTCTAGTTTATGTTTGGTAAATTGGCAAATGTACCATTTCTTTCCAGCTTGTGATTGGTAAATTGGCATTTCGTTGTGGAAAGGTGATCTTTGCCTTACCGTACTTGAGGCAAGTAGAGCATGGGTTGGGGTTTCAGTGTTGAATCGGTTTATCTGTATTTATCATATGTGTAGCGGTTTTGTTGATAAGGTTTGGTTATCTCATATGATTGTGTCATAGTCTTAGCATGTACGTTATTTTGTTTTTGTATTAAAGGTATTGTATGTAAATTTGTGTGTAGAACGGGTTGTAGAAATGTTTCATTACCCTTGGCTTAGGGCTTGGGAATGTTATTTACGTATTAGTAATGGTGTATGTGATGTGTTGGGAGTGTAAGGAATGAAAAGTGATATGGTTTTGTGAACACGTTATCGTTAATATATGTTCTTTATGAAATGAATGATGTAAGAGAAGGAGTAGTTAGCGTTATGTATTGTTAAGCAAATTGGAGACTTTTGGAAAAAGATTATATATAAGTATACTTTGATTACAAACCATCACATTATTTATATTTTATCTTATGAGCATTTATGATTATAGTTATTTGTATGTTATTATTGTTTAGAATCATGTTGGGATCCCTACTGAGCTTTATGCTCATCCCACATCGTTAATCCTTTTTCAGATACAAGTTGATAAGTGAAACAAGATCGGTGATCTTCTTTATGTGTTGGCCACGGGGCCTTTATTTGTTGGTGGAACGCCATTGTTGTAAAGAGGGTTGAACCCTTTCTCTTTTATGTAATAGTGTAAGCCTATGGGCAATTTATCTAATTGTAATTTATGTTACATTTCAATTTTTTTATATGATTGAGGAAATCTTTATGTATTTATGAATGTCAGTGGATTTCATTTCCATATTGCATAAATGAATTGGACTTTAATGACGGATATGGTGATGTTAATTGGGTAATAAAAATTGGGGCGTGATAGGTGTCGATCCTTCTAGTTAGTACCGGTAAAATGGCTTTAGTAGTGCTTGTATAACCTACTAGCAAACACATACCTAAAGATTCCCAATATTTTGTATCCACTGCTTATTTTCTAGCATAAAAATGAATTTTCATGAATTGAAATATAATAATGATGGCATTGGATTGTTTTGAGATGGAAAATGATAATATTTCGTAAATGACATGCATATGCATTCACCTTATGATTTCATTAATTTTTATACATAATGTTAAAGTATCTCTACTGGGTTTTGGCTCACCTTATGTGGAAAATAACTTTCAGGTGTTGATGATACCCCTTCACTAAGGACTTAGCTTGGGAGGACTGTGGAGCTGAAGGCTTATTTTTTTATTTTATTTTATTATTATTATTTTTTTGTTTCTTTTGTTGTAATTATATTTTGCACAAGCCTCGGGTTTTTTAATTTTTTTGGACTTGAGCCATCTTGTTGTAACCAAGCAATGTCTTGGAAAGATATAGCCATTAGGGCATAAACTTATTTACATTACATTTTATTTTAGTTTACTCATATAAGGCATATGCTATAGGTTCAGGATTTAGGATTTATAAATGTATACTCGCATATGTTATCTTTTGTATAGTAAAGGAATATAAATAAAAGGTTAATATTTCGCATGTCTATGTTTCTATTAGATATCATGAGATGGGATGTCGTTATTGTTTCGGGGCATTACAACTATTATGCCTATTTAGTTGTGATTTCATTTTTTTTTTTGTTTTTAGTGTTTATTTAAATACAAAAATGTATTTGTTGAATCAAATATATACTAGTTTTTTTTAACTTCTCTCTCTCTCTCTCTCTCCCCTTTACACTTTATTAAGAGATCAATCATTATTAATGGTTCAAATTTATCCACTTGCTTATGTTGTTTTATTTCTTGTATATTTGTTTAGGTTTCTTTCTAACTTTGAAAGTTCATTTGTATTTATTATGTGTTGTATTTGATTTTCATTACAATTATAATTAATTAGGCATCGGTGTAATAACATACAAATAAATAAAATTTAAGATTTGTTTGGATTTCTATCCTATTAAAATCAATTAAGTCTATTTAATAACTATAACTCTTGTCATTTAAAATTTTAATTGAATCATAAAATGTTAGTTCAAAAAATTTAAACTAACAACATTATTATTTAATGTTCACTAAATTTATAGTTACTTTTACTTATATAGTACCAAAGTGTACCATTATAACATAACTTGTTGGAAAATTGGTTTTTTATAGGCTTATTTTGGCCAACTTTAAGCCCAAAATTGTGTGGGGTCCACACGTCTCTTGAGGTGGGTCCAAAGAGGTGACATGTTCTTTACCGCGTGGCAAGTCACACGGTGAAGACAGTTCGTCAAAACTATTTATGAGTGAATGGGAACTTGACGTCGTTTTCGGGTTCGTGGAATGGACGTTTAAAGAATTAAATGTAGGTTTCCTTGAAATGGACTGTCCGACATTGAAACTTTAAGAGAGCTTTTGTGATTATATAGGCTCTAAGTGTACAACATTGGGTTGGGCCCCAAGGGGCACCCCAAGTTTATAGAAGGGAGGAGTTATGGACAAAGTGAACCTTAGCCCAAACCAGCACGCGCGCGTGCCGCTGCTGTCCGTCCAGCCGAGCCAAGCCGTGCTGGGCGCATGTGTAGGTTATCGGTCGCCGCTGTCTATCCGTTCGGCCGGGCTGGGTTGTGGGTTGGGTCGATTCTAATATTAATTTTTTGGAGAAAATTTATTTGAATTTTTTCCCAAATTCTTAACGAAATTAATTCAAATTTTGTGCCAAATTTGAATTTAAGTTTTGTATTCATTTGTTACCTCTTCCAGTCCGAATTCCAACAGTTCAAACTATTTCCAACAATGTTAAAAACTGTCACTGAATCTACTTGAATTTCAAACTGAATCTGTCTAGTTTTTGCATCCGTTCATGTTCAAAATCAGACCTGTTCGGGTCTGTCTTTTTGCCTATAAATATCTGCCATTTCCAGTAGTCTTGGGCATCCAAAAATAGGCAGAAAAATTCATTTTTCTTGCTGTCTAGTTTTGCTCTCTTGTATAATTTATTTTTATATTATTTTATGAAAAATTCAGAGAGTTTAAAACACGGGTTTTGTTCGCCGAACAAATTGTTTGGAGTGCTACTACAATTTGTAAAGATCATTGTATCCTTGAAGATAGACACCACTTGACCGTAAGCACCGTAGCAGGGCGAATCTGTCTTAAGGACAGAGTGTCACACACTCGACTTGATCTTTTTTTTATTCATTCGGTTTGGTAAAATAAATTCTGTAAGTTATTTATTTTATTTGTTTGATTTGGTTTCAAGTTATTTATTTTACACAGAAAATTGTTCCTACAATCTTAAGACATATTTTAATTATTCTGTTTAAACAGAATTTTTCGTTTGTTTCCTTTTCTCTTTCTTCTTCTTACAGAAATTATTTTCTATGATTTTACAAAATAATATTCTGGTTGGAAAAAAAAATAGTAGTAATATACTATTTAACAGATAGTAGTAATATACTGTCTATTTTCTTCGACAACTAGTAGTAATATACTAGTGTTATTAACAATTCAAAATATTTATTTGTGAAGTTTGTTAGAAATTAAATTTTGGTTTTCAGAAATAATTTTTGAGTGTTCATTAATTAAAATTCTGTTTCAGTATTTTAATTATTGAAGTGTTACAGAAATTTAATTTTCTGTGTGGAATTAATTTGTTTAAATAAAATTTTATTTTATTTTCAAATTAATTGAAAATAAAAGTTACAATTCTTGTTTCTTTTATTTTTACAGAATTTAATTATGTGGTTTTGGTTTAAATTTTCCATGTGGTATAAAATTCTAATTCTAATTTTGTTTTATAATTTAGAATTCATGGCTACTGAAACTGGTCAAACTAATGCTCAAATAAGTATTAGTGTGGTGGCTGCAATTGCTCCAATCCCTCATGTTGTGACTATGCCAGTCAATCACGGTGAGAAGCCAGAGAAGTTCTCAAGAACTGGTTTTAAAAAATGACAGCAAAAAATCCTGTTCTATCTTACTACTCTTAACCTGGCTCGTTTTCTTCGTGATGATGCTCTTACTTTGAAAGAGGATGAAACTGATTGGCAAGTGGTTGCTGCGGTCGATGCTTGGAAACATGCTGATTTCCTTTCCCGGAACTACATCTTGAACGGACTTGACAACACATTATACAACGTCTATAGTCTTATCAAGACATCAAAGGAACTTTGGGAGTCTTTGGAGAAAAAGTACAAAACAGAAGATGCTGGCTCAAAGAAATTTGTGGTTGGCAAATTCCTGGACTTTGTGATGGTTGATTCTAAGACAGTGATTGGCCAAGTTCAAGATCTTCAACTCAGTCTGCATGACATTCACGCAAAAGGCATGTCTCTCAGTGAATCCTTCCAAGTTACTGCCTTAATTGAGAAATTCTCACAAGGTTGGAAGGAATTCAAGAACTGCCTCAAACATAAGCGCAAAGAAATGTCTTTGGAGGAATTAATTATGCGTTTGAGGATTGAGGAGGACAACCGCAATTTAGAGAAGCGGGCTAGTAAGTATCCAATGGGGTCAAAGGCAAATGTGGTGGAACATGCTCCAAAAGCTAAGAAACGGAAGTTTTCTGGAGAAAGTTCCTCACAAGGCTCTAAAGAAGGAGAAACTAAAAAGTACAAGTTTAATGGCAAGTGTTACATCTGTGACAAAGAGGGATATCGGGCTAAAAATTGCTGTAGCAAAGGCAAAAGCAAAAGAAAAACAAGCAAGAAGCCTGCTTAAGCTAATATGACTGAAGTGGACAAAATTTTCAATGGTGTAGATGACATAAATCTTTTTACAGTAGTTTCCGAGGCAAACCTTGTTGGAAATCCTAAAGAATGTTGGGTGGACACTGGTGCTACTTGTCATATCTGTGCCGACAAAAAGATGTTCACATCTTATTCTATAGTGGACAATGGTGAACAAATTTTTATGGGCAACTCCTTGACTTCTAAAGTTAAAGGACAAGGAAAGATTATTTTGAAGATGACATCTAGAAAGGAACTCACTCTTAACAATGTGCTGTATGTACTGAACATTCGCAAGAATCTAGTCTCCGGATCTCTGTTAAGTAAAAAAAGGGTTTAGGCTAGTTTTTGAAAGTGACAAGTTTGTACTTGCAAAAAACAGAATGTATGTAGGAAAATGTTACATGTTTGATGGCCTTTTCAAAATGAATGTAATGACTGCTGTACCCTCTGTTATTAATAAAAATACATTTTTTTCTTACTTGCTTGAGTTTTCAAATTTATAGCATGGTAGACTAGGACATGTTAATTATGAATATTTGCGTAGATTAATTAATATGGAATGTTTACCTAAATTTGACATTGATTCAAATCATAAATGTGAAATTTGCGTTGAGGCAAAATTATCCAAAACTCCTTTTTCATTTAATTGAAAGAAGTACAGAACCACTTGAATTAATTTATAGTGATATTTGTGGAGGTGGGAAAAAGTATTTTATGACTTTTATAGATGACTATACTAGATATAATTATGTTTATTTAATTTGAACAAATGATGTAGTTTTGGAAACTTTCATTCAATATAAGAATGAAGTTGGTAAGAAAATAAAAAAACTTAGAAGTGATAGATGTGGTGAATATGAATCACCTTTTGGTGAATTTTGTAAAGAACATGGAATAATTCATCAAACCACCGCTTCTTCCTCACCTCAATAAAATAGAATTGTTGAAAGAAAAAATAGAATTTTAAAAGAAATGATGAATGCTATGTTAATAAGTTCTGGATTACCTTAGAACTTGTGGGGGGAAACAATACTTTTTGCTAATTATATACTTAATAAAGTACCCCGAAAGAAAGTGAATCAAACACCTTATGAAATGTGGCATGAGAGAGTACCATCCTATAAATACTTAAAAGTGTGGGGGTGTTTGGCTAAAGTGGCTATTCCTAGTCCTAAAAAGACTAAGATAGGTCCTATAACTGTTGATTGTATTTTCATTGGTTATGCCAAGAATAGTAGTGTATATCAATTCTTGATTCATAAGTCTGAACATTTCGAAATGCATGTAAATTCTATTATTGAATCTCGGAATGCATCATTCTTTGAACATGTATTTCCAAACAAGACTGGACAAGAGACTAGTACTAATAAAAGATCTTATCATACTATTAATAGTCATGATCAAGAATAAGAGCAAGAGATAGATCAAAATGAGGAAGAGGAACCTAGGCGTAGTAAACGTGCTAGAACTTCAAAATCTTTTGGTCTAGATTTTCTAACATTTTTGTGAGAAAATGAGCCTTTAACTTTTAAAGAGGCTATGTCTAGTCCTAAAGCTCCTTTATGGAAAGTCGCTGTACACAGTGAAGTTGAATCCATCCTGCAAAATCACACTTGGGAATTGGTGGATTTACCACCAGGTTGTAAACCTCTTGGGTACAAGTAGATTTTCAAAAAAAAAAAAAAAAAATGAAAGCAGATGGATTAATTGACAAATACAAGGCAAGACTTCTGGTCAAAGGATATAGACAAAAAGAAGGTCTTAATTACTTTGATACATACTCACCAGTTACCAGAACAACATCCACTAGAATGCTAATTGCCATTGCATCTTTGTACAATCTAAAAATTCATCAAATGGATGTGAAAACCGCTTTCTTAAATGGTGAGTTAGATGAAGAAATTTACATGGAACAACCAGAAGGATTTTCTGTTCTAGAAAAAGAAAAGAAAGTGTGTAAACTGGTTAAATCATTATATGGTTTAAAACAAACGCCAAAGCAATGGCATGAGAAATTTGACAAGGCAATGATGTCAAATGGATTTAAAATTAATGAGTATGACAAATGTGTTTATATTAAAAACACAAACAATGGTTGTGTTATAGTATGTCTTTATGTGGATGATATGCTCATCATAGGTAGTAATAATGACCTGATTAAAACTACCAAGAAAATGTTGAATAAACATTTTGATATGAAGGACATGGGCATTGCTGATGTCATTCTTCGTATGAAAATTATCAAAACATCAAAAGGATATGCTTTGTCACAATCTTATTACGTTGAGAAAATACTTGACAAATTTAGTAAAGATGAAGATCATCTTACTAGAACACCCGTGGATGTTAATTTGTTTCTTTCTAAAAATGTACAGGAAAGTATTTCTCAAGAGTATGCCCAAATTATTGGAAACTTAATGTACTTGATGAACTGCACTCGCCCAGATATAGCTTATGCAGTAAGTAAATTAAGGCCTCGTTTGGGAACAGGCTATTTTAGTAACTTTTTGACTTTTTACGAAAAGATGTGCAGAAAAGTAGAGAGGTGATGTGACTAGTTTTAGTTGGCTTTTTGGCTAAAATAGCCACTCCCCAAACAAGGCCTAAGTAGATATACGAGTAACCTAGGAGTAGAACACTGGAAAGCAATTATAAGGGTTCTAAGATATCTCCGATTTACTCGTAACATTGGGCTTAATTATACTAGATATCCAGCAGTACTTGAAGGATACTGTGATGCAAACTGGATATCGGATACTAGAGACTCAAAATCCACCAGTGGATATGTCTTTACTCTTAGAGGAGCGGCTGTATCTTGAAAATTTTCCAAACAGACTTGCATTGCTAAGTCTACTATGGAATTAGAATTCATAACTTTAGATAAAGCTAGGGAAGAGGCAGAATGGCTTCGCTACTACCTTGAAGATATTTCAATGTAGCCAAAACCGGTGTTTGCTATATGCATACATTGTGATAGCCAATCAACAATTGGTAGAGCACAGAGTCATATGTATAACGGTAAGTCACGACACATTCGTCGTCGACTTAATATCGTGAGACAACTACTCTCTAATAGAATTATTTCTATTGGATATGTGAAATCTAAAGACAACATAGCGGATCCACTAACCAAAAGGTTAGCAAGAGAGTTAGTTGAGAATTCATCAAGGGAAATGGGACTTAAGCCTATTAAATAAGAGTTACCATAACGGCAACCCAACTTAGTTGACTAGAGATCCCAAGATCTAGGTTTAAAGGGACAACCGAGTTGTGTATGACTCATAAGGATCACTGGGGAGTTAAACTCTTACCCATTTCTATGATGAAATAGTGATGTCTGCAGCGTTTTAGGTTAAGTAAAATTTTAATGATTCTTATATCTAGGCATACCTAGTGGAGTATGGCAGGATACTCTTCATAAGAATCACCTATGTGAGTGTGAATTGGGCTGGTTCTATAAGATTTGTGAAGGGTTACAATTCTCTAGAGCACTCATAAAAGACCAGGTTGTTCAGGGCCAAAATGAACACAATAGTGAAAACTAAACTGTGTCTAGTGATATACTGTGTGAGTTCTGTTGTCTTGGTTTACACAAATGACTGAACAGTTTAAGACATCATGTTCACTAGTTAGCTAGTAAATCCGATAGTGTCTCACAAGGGAAGCTTCAAAGCCAAAGCTAACCTATCCTTTGTACAATATTTTCATTATCTGTACCCTCTGTAATTAGATCATATTATTGCATTTTCTCTCCGTCAAATTCCATTAATATGGGGGATTATTGAAAAATTAGTTTTTTATAAGATTATTTTGGGCCAACTTTGAGACCAAAATTGTATGGGGTCCACACGTCTTTTGAAGTGGGTCCAAAAGGTGACGTGTTCCTTGCCGTATGGCAAGTCACACGGTGAAGACGGTTCGTCAAAACCATTTATGAGTGAATGAGAACTTGACGTCGTTTTCGGATTCGTGGAATGGACATTTAAATAATTAAATGTGGGTTTCTTTGAAATGGATTGTCTCACATTGAAACTTTAAGAGAGCTTTTGTGAGTATATAAGCTCTAAGTGTACAACCTTGGGTTGGACCCCAAGGGGCACCCCAAGTTTGTAGAAGGGGGGAGTTTTGGACAAAGTGAACCTTAGCCCAAACCAACACACACGCACGGGCGCACCGCCACCGTCCGTCGGTCCGGCCGAGCCGAGCTGTGCCGGGTGCGGGTGTGGGTTATGGGTCGGGTTGGTCATAATATTAATTTTTTTGAGAAAATTTATTTGAATTTTTTCCCAAATCCTTAACGAAATTAATTCAAATTTTGTGCTAAATTTGAATTTAAGTTTTCTGTTCATTTGTTACCTCTTCCAGTCCGAATTCCAGCAGTTCAAACTGTTTCTAACAATGTTAAAAACTGCCCAGCAGTTATAGATTGAAACTACCGTGCAGTATCTGTTGAAACTGCCACCGAATCTGTTTGAATTTCAAACTGAATCTGTCCAGTTTTTTGCACCTGTTCGTGTTCAAAATCAAACTTGTTCGGGTTTGTCTTTTTGCCTATAAATATCCGCCATTTCCAACAGTCTTGGGCATCCAAAAACAAACTAAAAAAATCATTTTTCTTGTTGTCCAGTTTTGCTCTCTTGCATAATTTATTCTTCATATTATTTTAGGGAAAATTTAGAGAGTTTAGAACATAGGTTTTGTTCGCCGTACAAATTGTTTAGAGTGCTACTACAATTTGTGAAGATCATTGTATCCTGGAAGATAGACGCCACTTGTCCGTAAGTACCGTAACGGGGCGAATCTGTCTTAAGGATAGAGTGTCACACACTCGACTTGATCTTTTTATTATTCATTCGGTTCTGTAAAATAAATTCTATAAGTTATTTATTTTATTTGTTTGATTTGGTTTCAAGTTATTTATTTTACACAGAAAATTGTTCCTACATAACCATCCCCGCCACCACCACCACCACTGTTACGCCTACCACTATCTCCACCACCAATGCCATTGTCGCCAAAGATACCGTCATTATTTCACTACCACACCTCGTTTGCCTCTGCCACTACCACCACATTTCCACCACTACCAAATAACCATCAATAATTATTCTTTCTTAAAACTTCTAAATATAAAAATATAAAATATAATATAATATGATGCTAAACTTTTATTCATGTTCACTTAAATGTGGTTTTCTAAAATTTCTATATAAAAATATAAATTACAAATATAATCATTTACAATTTATAAAAAAATAAAAATAAAAACTTTAGATTTGTTGTTGACGTTTCAAATCAAACATTAGTTAGTTAATGGACACTATTTTAAATTGAATGTAAATGTCTATTTAAATTTGAATCTAATAAGTTTTGAATTTAAACCGAACCAATGTATCAATTACAAAAGCATAAAGAGTCTTATCGTATAAAAACAAACTTTCTCTACAATTTGAAGAAACAAAAATGATGGTTTTTTTTCTTTTTCTTTTTTTCCTTCTTAATTTTCTCTTTTTCCATAGTGCTATATACATATTATATTACTATTTTCCTTAAATTTTGGGCATCCAATAAAAACTTGACATCCAGCCTGCTACAACTATTCATTGTGAATTAGACCGCTATAAATATTTTGAGTTGAATGTTAGAGTTGTATGAGTCCGTTCAAACTTGTATGGAATGTGACACATGCGATTTTAGATAGTGATTTGTGGTGCCTCTCCGAATTTCATAAGCTATCTTTATACTCTCTATCTCTTTGTTTTGATTTTTTGTATGTCAATATTGTATTATTTTGATTTTGTTAGTTTGATGTCTAAAAAAAAAAAAAAAAAACTCTGCTATATAATAAATTTTTACTCTTAAAAATTAATATAAATTATAACATTCAACAAGATAAAAAATCACATGCGACACGTGTACCACAACTATAAATATACATGTATGTACATTTGTTTTCTTGTCAAACTTAATCAGCGTGTTTAGTTTCAGTTTTCTGAATTCAGTTTTTTGAAAATTGAATTTTTGTTTTTCATATTTTTTTAGAGAATATTTTTAAAATTTTAGGCAATTTTTTTTTTTTAAACTTTTTTGAATGCACCTTACTAAGATGTATTTAAATAGTAAAATATTTGTAAAAAAATATTTTAAAAAATTATTAAATACACAAAAATATGAAAACATACTGAATTTTCCTCTTTTTTTTTGTGTTTTTGATATTTAATGAATTTTTTAAAGATTTTTTTTCACAAATATTATATTTTTTAAGCGTATTTATGTTAGGTGTGTCTAAAAATTAAAAAAATTGTTTAAAATATTAAAAATTCATTGAAAACAAAAAAATATAAAAAACAAAAAAGTAATTTTTTTAAAAAATTAAATTCTAAAATCTAAAACCAAACCGAATGAATAATTCTATCTATGACAAATGCTTTTCAAAAGTTTAAAAGGCCTTAATAAGTGCTGTGGAGCAACTCATTAAAGATATTAATGAAGCAAACATCTTTAATAAGGATTTGGGGTGCTGCTGGGGAGCACAACAACTACTAATGTGTAGCAAAATGTGTTTATTTTGAGATTTATTTTGATAATTTAAATTATTTATATTTTAGAATATACCAAATAAAATATACTTATAAAAAATCAAGTTAATCGAATATCGTTAATCATTTCATCCGCTCACATTTGTATTTATTTTAATGTTTTAAATCACAATTATCATTTATTTTTGTATATATAAATATAAATGGATGAAAGAGTTAACGATATTCGATTAACTTGATTTTTTACAGGTATGTTTTATTCAATATATTCTAAAATATAAATAGTTCGAATTATCAAAATAAATTTCAAAATAGACATATTTTGCTGCACAACAGTGATTATTGTGCTCCCAACACAACAGCTAGCTATACTAATAGCGTGAGTTTAATCTTCCTCAATAACATAGCACATTCCTAGAATAAAGCTATTTAGGCCTATTTTATGAAGTGCCTTTCTTTTCTCCTTTTTTTTTTTTTTTTGAAAAAACATGTGTATATATATATAAAAGTGATGTGAATTAAATAAATTAATAAATTGGTGTTTTCCCTACATGAAAAAGCAATATCCAAAGACAAGTTGAAATACAAATCTACTCCAGAGAAAAATAAAATAAAACTTACTAAACTAGCTTTTTTTTTTTGTTTTTATTTTAAAACCAAATACAGGTTTCATCTATTTATTCCTAGCAGACATGGATGTTAATCAATACAATACAAACTTTCTCTTTTAATATATGTCTTTGTAGGAAAAATAATAAATATAGCGAAAGTAAATAAATGGATTTGGACAATTTTTTTTGTACTCAAACCAAATTTAATGATCATTTAGTAACTCTAATTTTTCGGAAGTCATTATATATTATTATTATTACTTTATTTTATTTTTGATTTTATTAGTTGTATGGACACATAAAAATTTAATGTGGTATTTAATTAATTTAATGTAATATTTAATTATATATAATTAATCTAAATATTTATATATATATATGTTTTATATATAAAAAAGGTATTATATATATTGATTTTATAAAGCATATTTATTTATATTGTATTTATATAATAAAATATAATATAATCATTAATTAGGTCATCGTAAGAGTGCTGCCAGAAAAAACAAAACAAAAAGAAAGAGAGGGTTTCGTGTTGCAGAGATTAATCAACAAAAGCATAGAGACGACGGGAGAGAGGTAGGGAAAAAGATTAGGGTTAGGGTTAGGGTTTTGTTTTTGTGGCTTTTAAAATTTTTTAATAGTTTTTTGTTTTTTAAAAAAATAATTGTGAGTGTAAAATTCACTTTTCTTGATTTTTGTTTAAGTCGCTATTTTTATTTATTTATATATATTTATTTGATGTTGCTTTGATTTTATATTTGCATGTAGATGATGGATTGATTTCATTATTTAGTTAGATATGTATGTAAGATTTAGGGTTTTTATATGTATATATTTTATGATTGTAATCACACTCATGAATATATGAAATTAAAATAAATTAGGAACTTATAGATAAATTCCTTACACTCCACTATGACTCTATGGATTGCTGTTTTATTTGAATGTTGGTAAGAAAGAATGTATAAAAAAAGGTAATGATTATGAGATTTATTTGAATGCCTTAGGCTTGGCATTGTTATGTTTGTTCTCATGAGTAAATGAGGGGTTGTGTATATATATATATATATATTATTGTCTCGTTCTCAAGAGTAGATGAGTATTTTGATTTACATGCGTATGTACATGCTAACCATTCGAGGAGTGTGAGTCAAATTCGGGACGATATTCCCTTGCAAGTTTGGCTTCAGAGCGGTGTTAGGTATACGGGAGACACATAAGATATATGTGTAGGCCGGAAGTGAATGGCTGGAGTGGAAAAGGTAAGGTACAAATAATTAAATATGAATTTATTGGTATAGTTTGAATTGTTTTGATTTGTACATCTCGAAAAATAGTAAACGAACTTGATAAATTATGAAATTTGGGCAGAGACATGTATACGCAATTCTAGACAACTTTTGTATTTTAACCTTGAATTAAAAAGATTGATTAGAACTTGTAATCGGATGATCTTGGTTATAATAGTTTTTATTCATTTTAACAATGCAAATTTTAAATATTGTTTTAACCCACGAAACGAGCTCATTTTTATTGGTTTTGCGAAAAATGAAGTAAAACATTATTCTGAACATTTTTAGTGTTTTAAACTTTTCTGAAAAAAATCATCTTAGGACAGTTTCTTTTCGTTTCCAGTCCAGATTTTTTGATCGAATTTCGTTTAGATTTTTCTATTAAGTTTTTCTCACAACCTGTTCAATTTTTACTAAATTCATTTGCATTGCGTTTAGAAAATTTGATTCTATACAACTTTTGTTTTTTGAGTTTTACTCAATTCGAATGATTTAAGCATGAAACGGTGTGTTTTTATACTTTTTCAGCAATTTACTTGTGATTAAATTATACTGACTTAGTTTTTTTTTTTATAGAATGGTGGATCTTACTAACTTTTTATGCAGGGCTGACCAGCTATATTATTTTTATTTATTTTTTTGTATACTTAATTTATATTTAGTTGTGTACTGGCAAGAAACTAAATGCCACCGTATTTCGAGAAACTACTCGTCTCGTTGTGAGTGGAACTACTTGTCTTGTCCCGTAATAAGAATTAAATATATTTTTACTTGTGTCTAGTGGACACGTAGGTGTCAAATATTTGTACTCATACCAGTATACTTGTATACTGATCCGTTTTGTCTCTTGGCATCTCGGGTGTGTTCTATTTGAGCGCAGCCAATCTTCTTTTGCATGGTTAGTTGGGGCTACGGTGGTGATGAGAAATAACGAAAAATCTAAGTGATTCGTGATTAGATCAAGAACTAATTGTACCAATTCCCAAACAGCAAAATTTACCAATCTAAATCATCAAGCGCGTACGAATGTGATTTAGATTGTTGTTTCCGAAACAATAAATCGACATAAACGATTTTCACGTGGAAAAACCACAATTGAAGCACCTCCAATTGTGGAAAAAAAAAACCACGGACGAAACGCCACAAATCAATCCACTACCGAAGAAATAAAGATTACAAAGATACCAAACAAATTACCCAAACGCTTTGTATATCTTTCATCGCAACCTTCGTCTCGGAGTTGATTAGACTGATGTTGAATCCACAACATCCATTGTTGAATCAACGACTGCACACAGCATCAAACTCCTTCGATTACTCTGTGCTTGAATCTTCGGATTCCACCGAAGAAGAATACTCTAAAAAAAGATCAACCAAACTTCTTGATGTGTGCTTATAAGAACATGAGTTCAATACTCAATCAAACATTAAGGAAAACTAGAAAAACAGCCCCAAAAGAAAACTCTAAAACCCTTAAAGAAGATCTAGAAAACGCAACCCTAGAATAGGAGCAACCTGTAGCCTTATAGAAGCTGAAATCGCGAGGTCCGCTCGAGCGTAGGAATTGATGCTTGAGCGGGGACACTACAACGTGTGTTCCAAACTAGGGTTCACGCTCGAGCGTAAGAACCCACGCTCGAGCGTAAAAACACACCACTCAGTATATTTTGCAGACAAGCTAAAATATTGTGATGGTTGAATCTCCGCTTGAGCGCCATGTTTCCCGCTCGAGCGGGAAGACAAAAAACAAAGGAAAATTACAACTCAATGAATCCCAAGTTTGTCCACGGAATTTGACAACAAGTAAGATCTTAACAATCACCCCCTTTGTCAATTCCCAAACAAAACATTTCTAACAATTTTCCTAACAAACAAACCCACTAAACACACTAACTAACACAATCAACAATCTCGACTTTAACGAAAACAAAAAAAACATCAAAACCACTACAAAACCACAAAAGCTGAATGCGAATATGAAACACTTAATCCTTGAACAATCCACCTGTGGAAACAACCATACAAACCAAAACTGTGGAACTGGATAAATAGCCAAATATATATCTAAACAACTGTCAAAAGTATCAAAATATCCATGCATAAAAAATATCTCAATATCCATGACCAAAACCCAACAAAGCCATGAAACACTTATCCAAGCAAAGAATATCCCCAAAAATCTACTCCCCTTTTTTGGCCAGGAGGAAAACAGAAGTGCAAAAGAAACAAAAAACAAGAGAAAAAACTGTACAAAGAATATACTAGCCAAGAAGACAGATATCACGGAGCTGGTGGCTATGGAGGTGGTTGCATTTGAAGAAGTGACAAGATCTGGAAAAGATGAGAAGAGGATTGAGCGACTAACTCCTCAATGCGCCTAGAAGAGGCCTTCAATGCTGTGAGCCGGGCATCGGTGGTAGTCTCAAGATCAGTAAGCCAGGCCTCGAAGATATCTATTTGGCCCTCCAAGCGATCAAAATGTGAAACCATGGACTGCTCGAACTGACGTAGCTGGCCTCAGATAGTTCGAACCGGTGGAAGCTGCTCCCCCTCAACAACAGCCTCACCAGCAGTAGCAGCATCAGCATCATACTCGGCCTCCTTGGCTACAGCAGCATCCCCTGCACCTGTACCAGAACTACGTACTCCAGAAGGGACCCTCCTGACATGAGACTGACTCTGAGAGACAGTCTTTTTGGTGAATGGGCGAGTAGGAAAAACTAAGTCATCCTCATCAAAAGAGGGAACCTCAAACTTGGTGAGAAGCCGGTTAATGAGGCAACCGTAAGGAAGACCAAGGTTATTCTGCTCAAAGGCAGCGACCATTTTTTGAATGATCAAGGTGGCAAGGTCGATAGATCGGTGGTGAGCAATGCAATAAAGGACAAAACATTGTTCTTGATTTATCTCGGAGCTGTGGGTGGTTACAATGATGTTGGCACAAACAATGAGATTGATTAGACGAAATTGGGGAATGAGCTCATTTTGTTTGATCAAAGAGCCCTGGATCCACGAACGAGATGTACCACATAAAGCAGTGGCCACGTCGTTGAAATCACAGGTGGGTCGAACAAGGAAAGGATAATAACAAGGAAAGACTTGACCAATACCCAAAAAGCTCACGAATAAGAGCAGGTGTAATAGTGATAGACTTAGACCTGACCCAGGTCTTAAAAGAAGGGCTAACATCGTCAATCCCGTCAATATTACAGTAAAATTCCCGCACCCAATCAAGATTTTGACGACCAGAGAAAGAAAGGACCATATCTCCTCCTAAAGGATCAAACAAAGGATGAATGTGGATGGACTCAAAAGTGTTTGGCTGTACATTGCGTTCAAGATGAATAATCCTAGTGGGATAAGACTCTCTAAACAACTTGGCTTTTTCGGTGGAAGGAAACCGGTCCGTATTAAAAGAGGGGCGAGTGGCAATTGACTTCTTACGTTTAGAAGTGGACATAACTAAACTAAGGATTACCCAAAGGAGACAATCATAAACCCCCCCAACCCAAGACAAGAATAAAAACCAAAAACACAAAACAAACCACTAGTAGCAAAGTTTAAATATGTCAGAATTAAATAGCCAAGAGCAGTATGAAAATCTATATAATCAAGCTTCAATGAGAACACAATATATCAAAATTCAGAATAAAACAGCCAGTGAGAACATAGTGACCATAACCAAATAGATATAATGAAAAACACACTAGAACAGAAGGCATTGATCATACCAACTACACAACTCAATATCCCATAACCCATGGGAGCACAAAACCACAGATTCAAGAGAATGAGAAAACATAATCACATTGCATACAAAAATGCCCAAACCAATAGACCATAAACAGGAGTAATCAAGACACACATTCTAGAACAGTACTCATGAGTATGGATGATGAAGATGAGAAGGAACAAAGACAACCAAAAACAAATAAAGAAAATAACTTGACAAACGAAGATAGAATCATACCTGAGATGACGATGGATTATGAGAAACAAGGAACTGAGAGAAGCACAGCAATCAACAACCCAAGGAGGGACGATCACAGAGTCGCCAAAGGAACCCTAGGAGAGAGAGAGAGAGAGAGATAGAATTTGGGGAAAAAATGGACTGAAAAGACGAGGGTTGGACTTTTAAATCAAACCAGTCCACTCGAGCGAAGGTTTGAATACTCGAGCACGCGCCTGAACACGTGTGGCTATGCTCGAGCAAGGAATCATACGCTTGAGCGCCAAAAAAAAAAAAGCTCAGAAGTTTGAAAAACTCTGCAAAAATGCTGGAGGGATGAAATCTACACTCGAGCGTGAGAGTTTCCGCTCGAGCGGGCACTAAAAACACCAATGACCAAAACACCTTTTCTGAGCAAATAAAACTAACTCGTACTGGGAAGTGTGACATGAAACAAAACAGAAGTGAGCATAATAGTAAGAATGTGACACTAAGATGGGATAATCCACAAGCCATGAAGCCTGCAAACTCGCAAATTTTGAAATTATGAACCACAAAATCATGAGCAAATCAGATAAAAATTAATCAATGATCATAAGCTACATGAGAATGCACAACTCAAAAACAAGCATGAGAGCTCACATAATGAATGTGTGTGTGTGCAATCCTTGAGAAGCCTCAGAGTTAGAGTCAATCCTCGTAGTGATCGGATGGCTGGACCTCTGACAAGAGTAAGGAAACATCAGAGAGAAAAGTCAAACCACTAGGAATCAAGGGGTATTTGTTGAGTAAACGCGGAGGCTCCCCCTCAATCAAAGAGTCCTTTTTTTTATATATATTTTTTCTTTTGTGACTTTTCTTTTCTATGGGCGCTCACTGGTGGCTTGCATGCTCAAGAGTATGGAGACCAAACCAGTGAAGCATGAAATTAGAAAGGATGGCCTGGTTGATGTCTCTGAGGTAGTCTTTTCCTAATGCTCGGACTTCAATGAACTGAGGAAGGAACTGTGAAAGTGAAAACGATGGTAGATGGTTAAGAGACTCAACATCACCCATGATATGCCAGTATAGGTCAATTCTTCCAATAATGTAAAAGATACACTGTTAGTTTTGATCACTTGTGCGGAAACCCCTGCAACAGTTTATCTCAAGAATGTGTATAGAATGAGATCATGAAGTCAATGAGCATGGGCATTCAGAATGAGCTATGAACAAAGAAGAATGAAATCTTGCAAGCAGTATGAGAGGTGTTTATATAAGTTCAAATGCAGGGATAACAGGAATCAATGAAAATGAGATTATAGCATCCAAGTACACATAAAAGCAAACACTCACACCCACTCAAGAACAAGTAACACTCTAGTAACTGAGCACTACACCCAAGGTCTTTCTAAGGAACTCAAACCTAAGAAGATGAAGGAGTTTTGTAAAAATATCAGCTTTTTGATTCTCAGTGGGTACATGTTCAAGAACAACAAGGCCTTCTTCTACTAACTCTCGAATAAAATGATGACGAATCTCAATGTGTTTGGTGCGAGAGTGTTGGACAGGATTTTTAGAAATTTTAATGGCACTTGTATCATCACAGAAAAGAGTGAGAGTGTTCTGGTCAATTCCATAATCATGAAGCATTTGCTTCATCTATAGCATTTGTGCACAACAACTCTCTGTAGTAATGTACTCTGCCTCAGCGGTCGAAAGAGAAATGGAATTTTGCTTTTTGCTATGCTAGGCAACCAAATTATTCTCAAGATAAAAATACCCTCTAGATGTGCTCTTACGATCATTAACACCCTACCAGGTCAGCATCAGAAAAACCAGAAATTTTAACTGTATTGTCGGTCGAAAACCAAATCCTATAACCCAATGTCCCATTCACATACTTAATGATGCATTTTACAGCAATCAGATGAGACTCTTTAGGACAGGCTTGGTAACGGGCACAAACACCTACACTAAATGCAAAGTCAGGACGACTGGCTGTGAAATGCAAGAGACTCCCTATCATACTCCTGTAAAGGGTAGGATCAATATCAGTACTAGAGAAATCTTTGGAAAGGTGAAGACTGGTGCTCATGGGAGTGCGTGCATGTTTGGTCGACTCAAGACCGAACTTTGACAAAAGGTTTTTGGCATACTTAGTCTGAGAAACAAACATACCCAAAAGAGACTGTTTAATTTGAAGACCTAAGAAATAGGATAACTCTCCCATCATGCTCATCTCAACTCATGTGTCATGCAATCCGAAAAGTATTTAACAAGATGATCAGCAGTGGATCCAAACACAATATCATTAACATAAATCTGTGCAACAAGTATATGTGACTTAGTATGTTTCACAAATAAAGTCTTGTCCACACTACCCTTTTGAAAATCATTATTAAGAAGAAAGGTAGTAAGTCTATCATACCAAGCCTGAGGGGCTTGTTTCAACCCATACAAAGCCTTGTCTTCTAACCCTTTTGGTTGCTCAACATAAGCCTCTTATTTTAAGTACCTATTTAGAAAGGCATTTTTCATATCCATTTGAAATAATTTGAAACCAAAAAAGCATGCAACACCAAGTAAAATACGAATAGATTCGAGACTTGCAACTGGGGCAAACATCTCATCATAGTCAATACCCTCTACTTGTGTATCGCCTTGAGCAACCAAGCTAGCTTTATTTCTAATCACAGTACCATTCTCATAAGATTTATTCTTAAAGATCCATTTGGTACCTATCACATTCATGTCTTTAGGTCTAGGAACAAGAGCCCAAACATTGTTACGTTCAAATTGACCTAATTCTTCATGCATAGCATTGACCCAACTATCATCTAATAAGGCCTCTTTTATATTCTTAGGTTCAATTAATGAAACATAACACATATGAGATACCTCCTCCCGAATTTGTCTGCGGGTTTTCATTCGATCCGAGACACTTCCAATCACATGCTGAGTTGGATGATTCAATTTCACCCTTGCTGATGGTTTAAACTCTGGACTTGTGGTGACAGAATCATCAGAAGTGATGTCTCTTTGTGCACTCTTTGGACTCTAACTTACCTGAGAAGTTGGTGCTGTCTCAACTTCCTGTGCTTGGACCTCAACTTCTCTTTGACTTTGTGGTTCAGTATCCAAGATTGGAGACTCACCATTTTCTTCCTCATTTATCGCTGAAGTAGGAGAACTTGTGTCATCTATAACCACGTTGATCGATTCCACTAAAGATAAAGTTCGCAGGTTATAGACACGAAAAGCTCTACTAGTGGTTGAATACCCTAGAAAAATACATTCATCACTTCGGGAGTCAAATTTGCCCAAAGGCTCTCTATCTTTGAAAATGTAATATTTACTTCCAAAAGTTATGAAGTATTTTACATTAGGTTTCAATCCCTTCCACAATTCATATGGAGTTTGTAAAGTGCCGGGCCTTAAATACACATGATTTATGACATAAACAGTAGTATTTAAGGCTTCAGCCCAAAACTTTGGAGGAACTTTCTTACTAAGGAGCATGACCCTAGCTATCTCTTGAACAACTCTGTTCTTCCTCTCAACAACTCCATTTTGTTGTGGAGTAATCGGTGCAGAAAATTCATGCTTAATTCCATGTATATCACAAAAATCCGAGAACGAACTATTTTCAAACTTACGACCATGATAGTTCGGATTCTTATGATACGCCCAATAGAAACACCCTGTTCATTTTGGATTTTAATGACTAAGGCCTGGAAAGTATCAAATGTATCAGATTTTTCTCTTAAAAAATTTACCCATGAAAAATGAGTAAAATCATCAACGGTTAAAAAAATGTACCTTTTACCTCCAATGCTTTCAGTGCGAGTGGGTCCCACAAGATCCATATGAACCAATTCAAGAGGACGTTTGGTTGTAAAGCTATTCACCTTTTTATAAGAGGCACGGGTTTGCTTCCCAAGTTGACATGGTCCACACACATGGTTCATATTCTTACCCAGTTTAGGTACTTCTCTCACAAGCCCTTTGTTGGCAATCTTAGTTAGGTATTTGAAATTCATGTGACCTAATCTTTGATACCACAGATCAATATTACTTATGATGGCTGAGTGGCAAGTGAGATCATTAGTGGTAACAATCCTATAGCAATTATCAGATGTGCGAACCCCATGCATGACAGTATTTCCATTTTTATCTAAAATTTCACATTTATTTTTTGAAAATAATACTTCATGGTGGGAATCACACATTTGATTGATGCTCAAAAGATTTGCTTTAAGGCCATCAACAAGTAATGCATTTTCGAGCTTGGGAAGACCAACCACACTTATAGAGCCCTTACCAATGACTCTAGAAGTGCCACCATCTCCAGAGGTAATAATTCCTCATTCATATTTTTCAAGGGAGGTGAAGTAGGATTTGTCACCTGACATGTGACGAGAGCACCTACTGTCAAGGTACCACATGTGTGAGTCACGTGCTTTTAGGGCAGTGTGAACAACAAAACAAGTCAAGTCATCCTTTCTCACCCATATCTTTTTGGTCTTAACAAAATCAGGACTGGCGGTCTTGGTAAATATCTTAGCGTTGTGAACATCCTCATGAGTCTTGGTATTCTGCCTAGACATGTAAGGTTGTCTCCTAACCCAAAAAGTATTAGAGTTTCTATCCTTTTGAGACACCTTACCAAACAACTCAAAGCAATAAGGACGAATGTGGCCATACCTATCACAATGATGACAAACAAAACAGGTTTTACCTCATTTTTGTTGATCTAACCCCCATTAGGCAGATGAAGAGAGGGATCACCCTGCTGCACATTCAGCTTTCCCTTTGCTTGAGTCTTCAGGTCATGTGATGTAGAGGCCTGTCCCTTATGAGTTGTCGCATTACCACAGCCTAGTCCACTTTTGTCACAACCCATTTGTTGAGACCCGATGATGTCTTCTAATGACTTGGAACCTTTGTTCCACATGACAATTATGGATCTAGCATATCTGAGTTCTTCATCTTTTTGACCTACTATCTCTTCCAATGTAGCTTATGACATCTCAAGGCTTTCAATCTTCTCTTCATATGTGGCCTATATTTTCAAAAGTTCATTCCTTTCAGTCTCACAAGATAGAAGTTTTCCACATAGGTCTTGCCTATCATTAGATATCTTGATGACATTCTGCTTGACTCTTACAATTTCTCCTTTTAGTTTGACATTCTCACTTTTACATGCTTTGAGCTTGAGAGTAAGTTTGTCATTGATCTTGGACAAATTTAGAGATTCATCGTAAAGCTTTTTGTAAGCTTGTTGTAGATCATCACCATCAATCTCATCATTGTCTTCTGATGTTTCATCATCGTCTTTTTGCTTCTTTTTCTCCTGGACCTCATCTAGTTGATCAACTAAGGCAGGAAAGGTGATAGATGGTGGTGAAGATGACTCTCATCTTTTATGAAATTGACTCAGAATGTCCCATGCATCTTTGGCCTTTGTGTAGTGGGCAATCCGTTGTCGTTCTTCATCAAAAATTACTTCACGAATGGTAGACAAAACTCTTTGATTGCTCGGATTGTCAGTGTTCTCAACATCCTCTTCAATGGCTTGCCAGCCCTCAGGGTCGTTAGCTCTTAGAAACATCCTCATTCTGATCTTTCTGAACACGTAATTACTCCCATCAAAAGTAGGAGCACTGTGCAGATTATAACCACGAGCAAATTCCACTGGCTTTGGTGGAGGTTGAGTGAAAGTGGACCAAAATGCCATGAAAGCACTATCTCCGTCTTCACCGGATTTAGTTTCTTCGAGTTCTTGCTCTGACCCGCTTTCATCATCCCAAGTCACTATATAGACTTTCTTCCGATTCTTTTTCTATGGACATTCAAGAGCAATATGTCCAAACCCTTGACATTCATAACACTTGACCCCTTGATCCTTCACAATCTTCTTTTCAGTTTTTGGAGCAAGTTTTGGTAGAAAAGTTTTGGGTTTTTCATTCTCTTATCTTTTGAAATAGGGTCCCTGAAATTAGGCTTCTTTTTTTAAATTTTTTTTTGAACTGTTTAGTAAACATAGCCGTCATCTCGGACTCTAGATCAAACTCAATCTTAGGAGTTTTTGTAGTCTCATGAGCACTAGTGAAAGCCACACTATCTTTTTATTTTTTCTTACAAATCTGGTGGGCTTCATAAGTCTGCAAGTTTTCAACCAACTGATGAAGCTTGAGGGTATTAACATTCTGAGCCTCCTCAATAGCTGTCACTTTTGATTAGAACCTCTCAGGTAAAGACCTCAAAATTTTTCCAACAACCTTAGTTTTAGGGATTTTTTCACTGAGTGTAAAACAGGAATTCACGATGTCACTAAGTTTAGCATAAAAATCATCAAACGTCTCATCATCATGCATAAAAAGAGTTTCAAAGGCTGAGGTGAGACGTTGAAGTTTTGACCTTTTAACAGAAGTAGTACCCTTGTAAATCGTTTCAAGAATGTCTCGAGCCTCTTTTGCTACCTCACACGTGCAAATACGACCAAACTCTTCAGGTGTGATGAAGCAAAAAAGGGAATTTAAAGCCTTACTATTCCAACTCGAGTTTTGATAGTCGAATGCGTCCCATTTATGAAGGGGTTTGGGAATATCAACTTCATCAATGGTGATAATAGGTTCATTCCATCCATAGATCACATAGTGCCAAACTATAGCGATCCCAGTTTTGCCACTTCGCTGAGTATGTTGGGGATCGAGCTACCCGGCCAACTCGCGGGGGTCCAGGGGGCAGCGCCCCTTGGCAGGTCCAAGGGCAGCGCCCCAGCAGGGATCGAGCTGCCCGGTCAACTCGCGGGGGTCCAGGGGGCAGTGCCCCTTGGTGGGTCCTAGGGTAGCGCCCTGGCAGGGTTGAGGGGCAGCGCCCCCGAAGCAAAAATGCAAAATACATTAGAAGTTGCTTGTCTGCTCGAGCGGCCATTTATGCGCTAGAACGGAGAATGTTTGGTTTCAGAAGTTTGACTTGTCTGCAAAAGTACTGGGAAGTATATTTGATGCTCGAGCAGGCCTTTCCACGCTCGAGCGGACCATATTATATCAGTTCGTGAATCTGATATTTCATATCACTTTTGTATATCTCTCTATCTAATAACCCTTTCCTCTCCATTCTCTCTACATTTTCCTATGCCAAATTGGATCAAAATCTTGATTTCTCAAGATCCATTAGAGTTCTGCCATAAGTTATTCATAAAAGTTGGTTAACTTCTCGAGGGCTTCATTGTGTGCGGTGAAGATCGAGTTTCGATATCGTTGATTTTGGGGGTTTCATCTTATTTCTTCTTCAAAACTTGAGGTTGGATTTTCTTAGAGTTATATATATGTTTTTGCAAGATCTATATGATTTTTGAAATCATCTTTCCATAGCTTTGAAAATTGATTGTTGATTCAAGAAGTTGAGCGATTTTGAAAGTGGGTTTGTCTTTTGTTCTTTTAAAATGATCTTATGGGTTTTGATCTTCGTTGATTGAAGAAAAGATGATTTTGTAAAGTTTTCTTTCAAAAGATTTGAGTTGTATAGTTTTGGTGAGAAAACCTAGAATTTGGAGATTTTTTTGTCAGAGATTGAAAATCCATGAATGATATTGTTATATTTATTTTGTGTGTCAAAACAAATGGATGTTTGAAAATTTTCTTATTTATATTTATATAAATGATGAATTTCAGGGAATATGAGAATTATTGTTCATTTTGAAAATTGTTATTCAAAACGTTGAAATAGTTTTGAAATGACTAGTTGTTGAGCATACTTGAGAAGAGGGAATTGTGTTATTCCTTGGATGATGAATTTGAATAAAAGTATTTATATTCATCTTGTGTTATTGGCATATCAATTCATTTGATTACATTAACCTTTGAAAGTTGATTTGAAAACTTACATTGGGAAAAGAATGTTGAGAAACAAGTTTTCATGAAATGGTTTTGGGGTAAATACGTTGGTAAGTCTTGATAGGTGGTGTATATGATATTGAATAAGTTGGCCTGAGAGTCCGAGATGAAAGTCCGAAAACCCGCACGGATAGATGTCAAGCCTTTCGGTTAATACTGGTAAAAATGATAAAT
This sequence comes from Camellia sinensis, assembly GCF_055761805.1. Classification (NCBI taxonomy): domain Eukaryota; kingdom Viridiplantae; phylum Streptophyta; class Magnoliopsida; order Ericales; family Theaceae; genus Camellia; species Camellia sinensis. Next base: position 26,479,952 of record NC_138966.1, on the reverse strand, counting down.
TGGTAGTATTTGTATAGTTTACTTGCAGACAGCGACCTAGGGATTACCAGAGTTGTATTTACCGCTCTTGAAATGAATTGTTAAGTTTTGAAGAATTGAAATTGCATGACATCATTGAGCATGAGGATTTTCAAAGATAAAGATGTGATTTTCTTTCAAAAGAGCATAGCATGGCATATGCATTTCATCTCTTGAGACTTGTATAAAATGTATATACTTTGTTAAGGATTTCCTACTGGGCTTTATGCTCTCCCTACAGGATTTTAGTGCAGAAAAAGATGCGGTGATGCCGCCTAACTAAAGGCAAGGAAATGTGTGTTGAGAGTACAGACTCTCATTTTGCTGTGACCCTGTGTGTAAGCCAAGGGATGTATGTGTGTGGGTTTGAATAACCGTTTTGTATAACTAGGCTCAAGCTTTGGAAACTTGTAAACCCTTGTAGGTATTTATTTGTTTATTTACTTGTTGTTGAATTAATGTATTGTTGCATGAAGAACTATTGTATCATGTAATGTAAGTTTGGAGATTTATATTTGGTTATCCTTGAAAGAGCCATGATTGTTGTATTATCATTTGGGCTAGAAATTTGGGGCGTTACAACTTGGTATCAGAGCTACCGGGTTGAATACTTGGAGCTCGTGGGAAGTGGTTGTTTAACCACAATGGGTTCATTTAGCATGCTTAGGAAGTGTTATGCATTTTGTGACTATGTAATAACATGCTTATGTGACTAAATGCGTATAGGACTGGAATTTGGGATGTTGTTTGCTCCTGTTAAATTCCTTGAGGTCTCATTAGAAGGGTACTTGATTAATACTCGTTCTACTAAGAATTCTTGGTTTTTCGTGGGACGGATTTCATCGTAAAAGAATAGTCCGTATGTGTTTACATTACTAAGTGCTTATGTGGAATGAAATTGAATTGTGTATCTGGTAGAGAGATATATGGAATTGTTGTAGTCGAACGTGTGAGTCAAGTTACGAGCACATATGAGTTAATGTGCTAAATTATTTCTTGTGTCCTTTATTAGGATGTCAGGAAGGGGTCAAGTCCGTGGTGATAGAGGTGGGAGGCGTGGTAGGGCTCGCTGAGGTGTGCATGAGGTATCGGTCCATAGGGTTCCGGTGCAAGAAAAAGGGTTCGGCCATGCTAATATGGTCGGTCAAGCAGGCCAAGCTAATGTGGCTGAGCAGGTGGGACAAGCGGGTCAAACCGCAATGGGAGCCCTAGCTCGAGAAATGGCAGGGGCTTTAAGAGAGTCTATGAACTTGTTGAGGGTTGAGAATCAAGCCCGAGAGAACACCGCAGAGTCAAGGGCGAGTTTCCTTACTAGAGAGTTCTTGCGGGCTAAACCGGATAAGTTCCATGGTGGTCCTGAGCCCAAGAAAGTAGATGAGTGGCTCGAACAAACTGTGAAGACATTTGAGATGCTTCACATTGAAGATAGTGAACTAAGAGTGACTCTAGCGAGTTACTACCTTAAGGGAGACGCGAGTCAATGGTGGAAATATGCCAAGGGTAGAGTGAAACCGACATGGGAAGCCTTTGCGGTTACTTTTCAAGATAAGTACATACCTCTCACTGCTAGGGAGAGATTGAGGCAAGAGTTTAAAGACCTCAAACAATTCGACATGCCCGTGGCTGAGTTTGAGGTGGTCTTCTCTAGTTTGTCCAGATTTGCACCAGAGTTAGTGGCAACGGAAGAGCGCCATTGCATTGAATTTGAAAAGAAATTGAAAACAAAAATTATGTTCAAGCTTGTCGGAAATATGATTCAGGAATATGACCGTCTTGTGGAGATGTCAACACAGGTAAAAATTTCCATACAAGCCGAGGAGGAGAGGCTTCGGAGTTCAAGGTCTAGGGGCCAAGAGTCTCAAGGAGACTATAGGCAGAACAAGAAAAGCAGGAACACCTATCCATCCCAGTCCCAACCACAGCAGTCTAGATCCACTTTTCCTTTGCCTAGGGCAGGTCCGGGAAAAAGTGCATTGAGTAGCTTCTCGTGTTTTAAGTGTGGCTAACCGGGTCACAAATCCTTCTCATGTCCACAGAAGGGAGGAGGGAAGTTAATGTTACCACCACCTAACCGATCTCAAAGTCAGTCTCAGTCTCAGAATAAAGGTCAAGGGTTTAATTGTTATCAGTGTGGTCAGTCGGGGCATATGAAGAGAACTTGCCCACAGTTGGGAGGCGCATCTGGCGCATCAGGGTCGAGGCAGACTCAGAGCCACCAACAGGCTCAATCAGTCCAAGCTTCACGAGTTAATCAGGGAGCCACTTCGGCTCAATCAGTACAACAGGCCTATGCTCCGAGAGGGGAGCAAGTTAATCAGGGGCCACAGGGGCGCGTGCATGCTATTATCGTGCCAGAGCAGTTGCCAGAATCCTCAGTTGTGAAAGGTATTTTTGTTGTGTGTAATTCTTTGGCTAATATATTGATAGACACGGGTGTGTCTCATTCATTTATATCTACTGCATTTGCTTCTGCATTGGGGTTAGAGGTAGCACGATTAGTGCCTCCACTCAGAATAGGGTCACCTGTTGGGGGTACAGTTGATTTAGACCGGGGTTGTTGTGGTTGTGAAATAGAAGTTGCTGGGCGTCGACTTCTGTTTGCTTTTGTGTTGCTAGATATGTCAATTTTTGATGTCATTTTAGTCATGGACTGGTTGTGTTCTTATCAAGCTGTGATTGATTGTTACCGTTAGAGAGTTACAGTGTGCACTTCGGGTGCTGATCGTTTTTATTTTTTGGGGAACCGAGTTGATAGAGCCTTGTCGCCAGTTGTTGACCCTCGTAGTACGAGCAAGCTTAGTGGCCTTCTTACATCTCTCTTGGATAGTGAGAGTGACGGGGCTCGTGTTGAGTTACCAAAGGTAGTATATGAATACCCGAATGTCTTTCCAGAAGATCTTATTAGTTACCACCTCACCGGGAGATTGAGTTCTCCATTGAATTAGTGCCTGGCACGACACTGATTTCCTTGTCATTGTATAGATTTGCACCTTCTGAATTGCATGAGTTGAAGATTCAACTCCAAGAACTTTTAAACAAGGGCTTCATTCGCCCTAGTATATCACCTTGGGGAGCGCCGGCTCTCTTTGTGAAGAAGAAGGATGGGTCATTGCGGTTGTGTATTGATTACCGCAAGTTGAATAGAGTTACAATTAAGAACAAGTATCCTCTACCCAGAATAGATGATTTGTTTGACTAGCTTAGAGGGTCTCGTTGCTTCTCAAAAATAGATTTAAGGTCGGGGTACCATCAGTTGAGAGTCCGGGAGGAGGACATTCAAAAGACGGCCTTTCGTACTCATTATGGCCACTATGAATTCCTTGTAATGCCTTTTGGGTTGACCAATGCACCGGCTTCCTTTATGGATTTGATGAACATAATTTTTCGGGAATACTTGGACCATTTTATAGTCGTCTTTGTGGACGACATCTTGATTTATTCAACCTCTGAAGAGGAACACGAGACTCACTTGCGGGTAGTGCTAGGTTTACTTAGTGAGCACCAATTGTATGCCAAATTTGAAAAATGCGAGTTTTGGTTAATAGAGGTGAACTTTTTGGGGCATGTATTGTCTAGAGAGGGAGTGACTGTAGACTCCACAAAGATAGATGCCGTACAGGATTGGGAACAACCCAAGAATGTTTTTGAAATTCAGAGTTTCTTGGGATTAGCGGGGTATTATCGACGTTTTGTAAGGGACTTCTCTAGACTAGCTGCACCTTTGACTAGGTTGACTAGAAAGGGTATCAAATTTGTGTGGAGTGAGGCTTGTGAAAAGTTATTCCAAGAGCTTAAGACTAGATTGACTACTGCACTGGTCTTGATAATTCTGGAAAGGGGTTTAATTACATTGTCTATTGTGATGCGTCTGGGGCTGGACTTGGTTGTGTCTTGATGCAAGAGGGAAAAGTTGTGGCCTACGGTTCACGACGATTGAAAATTCATGAGTAAAATTACCCCACCCATGATCTAGAATTAGCAGCAGTGATTTTTGTTTTGAAAATTTGGAGGCATTACTTGTACGGTGAGAAGTTTAAAGTCTTCTCCGATCATAAGAGTCTAAAGTATTTGTTTTCTCAAAAAAGCTTGAATTTATGACAACAGAGGTGGATGGAATTTATGGAGGATTATGGCTTTGAGTTACACTATCATCCAGGGAAGGCCAATGTGGTAGCCGATGCTTTGAGTCTAAAATCTGTGAGTAGTTTGGCAACTGTGGCCATTCGGAAATGGGATATGCTAGATGTTATTGGCAAGTTTGATTTACACTTGGGTAAGTCCGGAGAGAGTGCTACCTTGTTTACTTTGAATGCTCAACCTACCTTGGTTAGTAAAGTTATAGAGGCACAACGAGGAGATCGTGATGTGGAATCAATCCATGTTAAGATTTCCAATGGGAAGGAAGAGAAAGGTTTGATCACTCACTCGGATCTCAGTGTACATTACCTAGACTATTTGTTTGTACCATAATCTTGTAGAGAGGAAGTACTTCGGGAGTTCCATCATTTACGCCTTGCGGTACACCCGAGAGGCACTAAAATGTATCATGATCTTAGTCATCAGTTTTGGTGGAGGGGTATGAAACGAGATGTCGCTTTATTTGTATCAAAGTGCCTTACTTGTTAACAAGTGAAGACCGAACACCAAAGACCAGCGGGTTTGTTACAACCCTTACTGATAGCCTAGTGAAAATGAGAGCGTGCTACCATGGATTTTGTAGTTGGACTCCCTAGAACACAATGAGGCAATGACGCAGTTTGGGTGATTGTTGATAGGTTGACTACGTCTACCCATTTCATTTTGATGTGCACCAGCAACTCAGTTGAACGCTTGGCAGAGTTGTACATTAGAGAGATAGTTCGACTTCATAGAGTCCCTGTGACTATTGTGTCGGATAGGGATCCTCGTTTTACTGTCTGGTTATGGCAAAGCCTTTAAGAAGCGTTGGGAACTAAGTCGACTCTTAGCACCACTTGCCATCCTCAAACCGATGGGTAGTCGGAATGTACCATTCAGATTTTGGAGGACATGCTTAGAGCTTGTGTCCTTGATTTTAAGGGGTCTTGGGAAAGGCACTTATCATTGATTGAGTTTGCTTTCAACAATAGTTACCAAGCTAGTATTGAGATGGCACCATTTGAGGCTTTGTATGGCCGACCTTGTAGATCACCGGTTTGTTGAGCCGAAGTGGGTGATGCACCGTTACTAGGTCCGAAAATTGTTAGAGAGACAACCAAGAAAGTTGTTCTCATTCGGAGGAGGTTAGCTACGGCCTAAAGCCGACAAAAGAGTTATGCCGATAAGAGGAGATGACCTTTATTTTTTGAAGTAGGTGACCATGTGTTTCTAAAAATTTCACCAAGGCGGGGTTTGATGAGATTTGGTAAGAGTAATAAATTATCTCCAAGGTTCATTGGGCCTTTTGAGATCTTAGAGCGAATTGGGGAAGGGGCGTACTGGTTAGCTTTACCGCCACAACTTTCGGGAGTTCACAACGTATTTCATGTATCTATGCTTAGGAAGTATGAACCTGACCCTTCTCATGTTCTTGATTAGGTTGGCTTGGAGGTAGATGAGGATGCCTCTTACGAAGAACGACCGATTCAAATATTAGATACCCGAAAGCAAGTGCTACAGGGCAAAACTATACCGTTGGTAAAGGTGTCGTGGAGACACCATGGGATTGAAGAAGCGACGTGGGAATGGGAGGCAGAAGTCCGCTCCAAATATCCGAATTTGTTTGAAAATGCTTAAGTTGCTTTTCTTTGTAATATTGCTCAGTGTTGAGGGAAACGTATTTAAAGTTATTAACCATATGTTGATATGTGCGTTGTTGTTTTAAACATAAGGTTGTTTAGAGTTGCCATTACTTTTTGAGAAATTTCATGTTTATGCGTATTTGGGAGGTTGTTGTTAATGAGATAACCATGGTGGAAATGGTGGAATTTGGTTGAGAGTTAGTACTGTGATTTGAAAATGAAATAGCGTGGTTTTGATCGCTAGAAACCTTTTCTTTGGGTAGTTTGATTTGAAATTTCAGTGACGAAATTCTTTAAGGAGGGAAGGTTGTAGCGATCCCAGTTTTGCCACTTCACTGAGTATGTCAGGGATCTAGCTGCTCGGTCAGCTCGCGGGGGTCTAGGGGGCAGCGCCCCTTGGTGGTTCCAAGGACAGCACCCTGGCAGGATCGAGCTGCCTGGTCAGCTCGCGGGGGTCCAGGGGGCAGTGCCCCTTGGCGGGTCCTAGGGCAGCGCCTTGGCGGGGTTAAGGGGCAGCGCCCTCGAAGTAAAAATGCAAAATGCATTAGACGCTCGAGCAGAGAATGTTTGGTTTCAGAAGTTTGACTTGTCTGCAAAAGTACTGGGAAAGTGTATTTGACACTCGAGCGGGGATTTCCACGCTCGAGCAGACCATGTTATATCAGTTCGTGAATCTGATATTTCAGATCACTTTTGTATATCTCTCTCTCTAAAAACCCTTTCCTCTCTTTTCTCTCTACATTTCCCTACGCCAAATTGGATCAAAACCTTGATTTCTCAAGATCCATTAGAGTTCTTCCATAAGTTCTTCATCAAAGTTGGTTAACTTCTCGAGGGCTTCGTTGTGTGCGATGAAGATCAAGTTTCGACACCGTTGATTTTGGGGGTTTCATCTCATTTCTTCTTCAAAACTTGAGGTAGGGATTTTCTTGGAGTTCTATATATGTTTTTGCAAGATCTATATGATTTTCGAAATCATCTTTCGATAGATTTGAAAATTGATTGTTGATTTAAGAAGTTGAGCGATTTTAAAAGTGGGCTTGTCTCTTGTTCTTTTAAAATGATTTTATGGGTTTTGGTCTTCGTTGATTGAAGAAAAGCTGATTTTGGAAAGTTTTCTTTCAAAAGATTTAAGTTATATAGTTTTGGTGAGAAAACCTAGAATTTGGGGATTTTTTTTGAAAGACTGAAAATCCATGAATGATATTGTTATATTTATTTTGTGTGTCAAAATAAATGGATGTTTGGAAAATTTCTTATTTATATTTATATAAATGATGAATTTTAGGAAATATGAGAATTATTGTTCATTTTGGAAATTATTGTTCAAAACGTTGAAATAGTCTTAAAATGACTATTGTTGAGGATACTTGAGAAGAGGGAATTGTGTTATTCCTTAGACAATGAATTGGAATAAAAGTATTTATATTCATCTTGTATATTGGTATATCAATTCATTTGATTACATTAAACTTTGAAAGTTGATTTGAAAACTTGCATTGAGAAAAGATATTGAGAAATAAGTTTTTATGAAATGGTTTTGGGGTGAATACGTTGGTAAGTCTTGATAGATGGTGTATATGATATTGAATAAGTTGGCCTGAGAGTCTGGAGTGAAAGACCGAAAACTCACGCGGATAGGTGTCGAGCCTTCCAGTTAATACCGGTAAAAATGACAAATTGGTAGTACTTATATAGTCTACTTGCTGACACCGACTTAGAGATTACCAGAGTCGTATTTACTGCTCTTGAAATGAATTGTTAAGTTTTGAAGAATTGAAATTGCATGACATCATTGAGCATGAGGATTTTCAAAGATGAAGATGTGATTTTCTTTTAAAAGGGCATAGCATGGCATGTGCATTTCATCTCTTGAGACTTGTATAAAATGTATATACTTTGTTAAGGATTTCCTACTGGGCTTTATACTCACCCTACGGGATTTTTATGCAAGAAAAGATGTGGTGATGCCGCCTAACTAAAGGCGAGGAAATGTGTGTTGAAAGTACGAGACTCTCATTTTGCTGTGACTGTGTGTGTAAGCCAAGGGCTGTATATGTGTGGGTTTGAATAACCGTTTTGTTTAACCAGGCTCAAGCCTTGGAAACTTGTAAACCCTTGGGGGTATTTATTTGTTTATTTACTTGTTGTTGGATTAATGTATTGTTGCATGAAGAACTATTGTATCATGTAATGTAAGTTTGGAGATTTATATTTGGTTTTCCTTGAAAGAGCCATGATGTATTATCATTTGGGCTAGAAATTTGGGGCGTTACGCAAACTTTCTCATTGATAGATTTTAAAAATGCACTCATACGAGCTTTCCAATAAGAATAGTTTGTACCATCAAGTAACAAAGGCCTATGGGTTGAGTTACCTTCGCGAATTGAATCCATATCACCAATCACACAAAATCACACTCTTATAGTTTTGATAAAAATAAAGAGTGACCTGCTCTGATACCAATTGAAAAACCTAAGTGATTCGTGATTAGATCAAGAACTAATTGTACCAATTCCCAAACAACAAAACTTACCAATCTAAATCATCAAGCACGTACGAATGTGATTTAGATTGTTATTTCCGAAACAATAAATAGACAAAAATGGTTTTTACGTGGAAAAACCACAATTGGAGCACCTTCAATTGTGATCAAAAATCACGAGCAAAATGCCACAAATCAATTCACTACCGAAGAAAGAAAGATTACAAACATACGAAACAAATTACCCAAACGCTTCTAATTTGTCTTCAAATCTTTTGTATATCTTTTACTTCAACCTTCGTCTCGGAATTGATTAGACTGATGTTGAGTCCACAACATCCATTGTCGAATCAACGGCTACACACAACATCAAACTCCTTTGATTACTCTATGCTTGAATCTTCGGATTCCACCGAAAAAGAATACTCTAAAAAAAGATCAACCAAACTCCCTGATGTGTGCTTATAAGAACATGAGTTCAATACTCAATCAAACATCCAGTAAAACCAGAAAAACAGCCCCCAAGAAAACCCTAAAACCCTTAAAGAAGATCTAGAAAACGTAACCCTAGAATAGGAGCAACTTGCAGCTTTATAGAAGCTAAAATTGCGAGGTCCGCTCGAGCGTAGGAATGGACGCTCGAGCGGGGACACTACAACGCATGTTCCAAATTAGGGTTCACGCTCGAGCGTAAAAACACACCACTCAGTATATTTTGCAGACAAGCCAAAATACTGTAATGGTTGATTCTCCGCTCGAGCGCCACGTTCCCCGCTCGAGCGGGAAGACAAAAACCAAAGGAAAATTACAGCTCAATGAATCCCAAGTTTGTCTATGGAATTTGATAACAAGTAGGGTCCTAACAAATAACTATAGTTGTTGGACATGTCTCTTGGACTTTTTTTGTTTTCTTGAACTTAGGGTTGATATTAGTTTATTGTATTTATTATTATTTTTTTTATGAGCTTAGTATTTTGACAATTTGACATTGTGGGTTATTTTTCAACTTTACATTATTTAAGTTGTTTTGACTAGTTGTTGTTATTTTAATGTTGGAGGTATGAGATAGTTATGAAATTATAGTAGATAGTTTGGTTGGCGTTTTGTTAGTTTTTTTCATCCCTTGTAATCTTTTAGGCATGGAAATTTACTTAAACCTTATGGAGACGAGAATGTTTAGATTTTGTTTCACTCCTAGGATTTGGATGATGGAATATTGATTGGGATTTAGTCCTAATTTAATATTTAACTGTCCAAATTTTGGGGCGTAACAGATCATGTGGGTAAATCACGTGTCTCCATTGACAAACTTGAACAATTCTTAATAGCGGGGCAGAACTACTAGAGAACTATCTACACTAGTCACAGTACAAAGGTTTTTCTGTATTTCTATGGAGAGAAAAATCAGATACTGACTACCCATACGATTAAATCTTACTCTCTCCAATATAATACGTATATTATGTTGGAGAGTTATAATCACCTACAACTCTATCTCCTTAAGATAGGGCTGGGCATAGGGTCATCCGACTTGCCCAAACCGCCCTACCCGATCCGAACCGCGCATGTATGGGCGGTTTCGCAAACACATTAGGGTAGGGTGCGGTTTGGATTTTATCTAATTTTCGGGTTGCAGGCGGGTTGCAGGTTTGACCCGCACCCACCTAACCTGCCCGCATAAAACTTTTTTTTTTTTTTTTAAAAAAACCCCTTTTATTTTTATTTATTTTTTTTGCATTTTGGATGAATGTAAGTTAATGAAGAATTACCTTCTCTTTTTTTTTGTATTTGGGTTAAGAATGATGAATGTAGGATGAATGCAAGTTAATGATGAATGTAAATTTTGAATGATTTGTTTAGGTTACGAATTGAGATGAATGCAAGTTAATGATGAAGGTAAATTTTGAATGATTTGTTTAGGTTACGAATTGATTTTGTTGTGTTTTTTATTTTATAAGTTTTTTATAAGTTTTAATTCATTAATTATTAATGTTAGAGTATTTTAGAAAATTGGAGGAAAAATGTCTAAAAGAAATATTGATAAAAAAATGGGGAAAAAAAAGGGTTTAACAAAAAAATTTTGAAAAAAATTTCAATCCGCAAACCGCCCACAACCGGCCGCGCAACTGCAAACCCTATCCGCACAAACCGCAAACCGCATTGCGGGCGGTTGCGGGTTGACTCTTCCTCAAACCGCATACATACGAGTGGGTCCAAACCGAACCGCAAACCATCCCAAACCGAACCGCGGACACCCTTACCTTAAGAGATGAGATAATGGGTTATATGCTCTTATTCTCAAGATAAGTTGATTCAAAATGAATCTCTTCTAATAGGGTCTCTCAATAAGTCATAGGTCATGCCACCCTAGGCGACCCAATCAGGTATGAATTCTAAACTCGACCCAATTTCCAACAGTCTTGATAACCAAATTCTACACTAACCTGAAACTCAACCACATAAAATGAGATGCTCATTGATAGAGACTAATTTTTCCAAAATAAAAGAAATATACATTGATAGACATAAATTTGCCAGCATTTCTACTACACATTGGTTGAGTCCTGGCACTCATGGGAGGAAAACGAATAATTAATGAGGTAATATGCACCATGAAGAATAATGAAATTAAAATAATATATACATGTTGTCAAATAATTTTCTACAAGCAACTTGAGATCAGAAATGCTGTTACTCATACACTATGAGTTGAGTTTATCTTAGAATCAACACCATGCTCCCAAGGATTGGTTGGCTATATGTAATTGTAGATTCGATTAGAAGAGAAACCCATTAACACCATGGCCACTTGACACTACAAGAAAAATAGGATATTACCACTTTTTTTTTTTGGCGTTTTTGAAAAATGTTGTGAAATGTTTTATAATTTTTCACCATCTGTGCAAATTTAATTATTTCATCTCGTTTGTTCGCCGTTATTAAAAACAGTGAAGTAATATTTATTTGTGATTGAAGTGGCAAGACTTTTCTGATCAAAAGAAGTGGCGTAACTTTTGAGAGAGAGGGAGAGAGAGAGGCAGAGAGAGAAATCAAGGGCTTGGATCTTCGATCTCCATCGATTCGTTGGTTGTATGATCTGGAAATTTTTGTTCTACACTTGATTTGAGCGTATGTCTGTAATATCGTTTGATTCCCTCTTAATCTAAGTCGATCTAGGGCTCAAGGTTAGAGTTTTCTGATATGGATTTGCTACATTCACACTAGATTTGTAAACTTTCATGGCTGAAACTAACGATTTATAGTTGATTGCTAGTTTCTTTTCTTCTGTTTTGTATTTTCGTTTTTTGAATCGATGTATCTAGGGTTTTGAGTGCCGTGTTAATGTCTCTGATCATGTACAGGATAAGCAAGCAGCGCTGGATCTGGATCGTTAACAACAGTGAGTAGAAGCAAGCTCAACGATGTCGAGATGTAGATCTTATTCTCAGATCTGCTCTCTCTGTCTCTCCGATCTGCTATTATGGTAATATCAGATCTGCTCTCTCAACCTCTCCAATCGAATTTCATGCATTCTTTTCATTGATCTATGAGATTTGGACCTCTCTCTGTTTTTTATTAAATCTCAGTATCTTTGTCACTCTTATCACATTTTCCTTACATAAAATGTCAAAACAGTTTCTAAAATTGGTGCTGGTGACTAGTTTGTTGGTGCTCTCCTATGCATATTGATGATGACCGATTTGTAGTTGAGGTTAGTATTCCTTGATGTTGTGATTCTTATCCTACTGACATAAATTTTTTTATGGATCTTTTTTTTGGTTGGAATAGCTTGTTGATATTGTGATTCTTATTGTACTATTTTCCTTGCATGTCCAATGTTCGATAAAATGTGTCAATGGAAAACTTTTTTTTATTTTTATTTTATCTTCTTGTTATTGGTGGACCTAGGGCTTTAGGTGGAGGGATCATAGAGGTTAGTGCTTGGGTGCCAGACCAAGGTCCGCCATAGTGGAGCTTGCTGGCCAGCAAGCATTCAGGAAGTTTTGTTTATAATTTTGCTGTGATAGGTTGCTGTTGCTAAGGTGTTTGATTTTGGTGACACCGTATTTACTATACGGGATTCCTTTCTCAATGGGATTTACAACTTCTTTTTGAAGGAGATGGGATTCTGGTTAGTGGCTAATCTCTGCCTTTTTTTTGTGGGTAATTAATCTCTGCCTGCCCTTTGGGGAAAAATTCGTATTTTACTCGAGATTCATAAATATTACTTGAAGGAGGTCTCAAGGTTTATCTGTCTTCTAATTCTTTTTGTGTCCTATTGGTTTGCATCTTCAACATTTTTTAGTTTCCTCGATAGGTTTTGTTTTCCAAAGGTTAGCATCACAAAGGACAAAGCATAGACTAATAATTGAAGAACCAGTACACTTTTTGGGCTTTTATGAATAATTACAAAAAGCTTTATGGGAACACTAGAAACCATTTTATCAGTGACACTTTTTTCAGCATTTATCCATGTATCACATCAGCTGGCATGCATCATTTGTCTATATGCTTTCTCATCCACTTCTTGTTTGTTAATTACGTAACATGATTTTATTCTACAATTATATGTTGCAGATTATGTACTAGAGGGAAGTGAAGGAACTCCTTTTGCAGGTTTGATATGAAGTGTTATGCATTTGTGGCACACGACATTTATTTCATCGTTGGTTTTGTTTGCTATTGTTCTTGGAACATGGAATTTTTTTATTTTATTTTATTCATGAATGTTTCCCACTTATTATTGTAAGGTGGATATTATTATGGGAAAATCAAGTTTCCTCCAGAGTATCCATTTAAACCTCCAGGAATCAGGTATTGTGGATTTTGTTTGCTTAAATTTTTCCACAAAAAATATTTTGATGCTTTTTTAGCAGGTTCATGTTTATTTTTATTTTTAACATTTTCACTAGGTTTCTTTAACTGAAAATTACATTTTTTTCCATTGTAGTATGACTACTCCAAACGGACGATTTATGACTCAAAAGAAAATCTGCCTGTCTATGAGTGATTGTAAGTGCCGTTAAATATCATTGGTCTAGGAATCATCTGTTCTTTCTAATAAACTATTTTATTTTCACCTCATTTCTATCATTTTTCAGTTCATCTAGAAAGTTGGAATCTGATATGGTCTGTATCAAGGTAATACATTGTCATTGATGAAAAACAGATGTCACTGTTTGCAACCATTTAATCTAGCGTCTGATGCTGACTAGAGTTTGTATGTGTTAAATGCAGCATACTTACTAGCCTTCTCTATTTCATGGTGAGATTCTGAACTCTAGTATTATATGACTATTGTCTGCTAACTATACAGGATAGATACACGACTAGATGAAATGTGCCTGAAATTTTCTTTATGGACATCTCAATCCCATTTATTTACATACCAAACAGTCCTTAGTCATTTGACTTTGAGTCTTTGAGTTCTTGCCAATGACTGTATCATAGGAATGTATTCTGCATTCATGACATTGTATAATACTCAATTTTTAACAAAGTATCTAGTTGTGCATTGGTGTAACTGGTTGATTCACTTATTTCGATGAATGGAGGTTTTCCGCACCTTCTCTGCTTCCTCCCTCATATTCCATCTTAGGGTTGTGAATTTGAAAGGGAAAAAGTATTGTTAGTTTGGTAACTTCCAACGGGTCTTCTGATCATCTTCTTGCAGCTATCTTTACTTTTATTTTAAATTTATTGAATGTTTGTAGACTTGAGGCTGCTAGGCACCAACCTAGTGGGTTGGCCCCTAAATGGCTCGTAGCTCTAATATCTGAATGTGCCAAAATAATATAAATGGGAACCATTTGCACCATAGCTTGTGCCAAGCAGATTTTCCAGATTTATTGCTAGGATCGACTAAATTGAACATGCATCTAACTAGGAAATGGGAGAACAAAAATAGTGGGGCATTGTTGCATTGATAACTTCAACGCATTCTATTGTGCTTCCAAGCATTCCTTTCCTGAGTGTGTTTTTTTTTTCTTTTTTTGTTTTTCCCTCTTATTATATTATTATTATTATATCTCGTTGTCTATATGCTTTGTTCTTTCTTTATGGTCCTACTCGTTAATTTTTGTTTGGATCATCATAGTATGAACCAGTTGAAATCAATAATGAGGAACATGATGACAAACCGGAGGGTGCAACAAATTTCATTAATAAATTAATATTTATTTTGCTAGTTTGAAGAATTTATCTCTAATATATGCCCCATTTTGAAAGGGCAAAAATTAGATTGTATTGTTTTCTTGAATTGATATCTACTGAGGCATGTATGTTCTCTCCAGATGGAGAAATTTTAGTTGGAAGGCAACTTCCTCCTGTATGCCATCCTGAACTTCATGGTGATATAGCCTTCCATTCCCTTTATATGTTGCAAATTGATGAGAATTTATTTTATTGGTTTGCTAAATACATTATTAGGGTTTTCTAATTGTATAGTTGCATTGTTAGTGCCTCTAAGAAGGTTGGAATTGATCTTCACAAGTAATTAATGTGCCTCTAATTATATACTTCATTTTATTATTTATTGTTTCTACATAATTAATGTGTTAATGTGTTCTTGCATTAAAAACATTTTTTTTTAACCTTTTAACAAGTTCAAGTGGTGCTCTCCATACTCGAACTGTCCGTAATCTCTCTTATGAGTGTATATTTATTTGATGAACGTGAAGTTTTTTGAATGTGGGTGCTTGCAGGTGGTGGTGAGAGTTTTGAACTTGGATTGTGATTGCTGTGCTAACCATGGTTGTTAAAATCGCGAACAGGATCGTAGGATCGTACGATCCTACGATCCTACTTTGCCAAAACGATCCAGATCGTTATAGGATCGATGTTATAACAGGATCGCAAGTAGGATCGTGTAGGATCACATGGGATCGTGTAGGATCGTATGAGATCGTATATGATCGTAGGTAGGATCGCAAGTAGGATCGTAGATTTTATGATTTTTCACCTTATTTTTAATATGTATCATTTTAATTTTTATTTATTTATTTATTTTTTAATAGAAAGTAGGATCTTACGATCCTCGATCCGATCCTACGATCCGATCCACCAGACCCTCTCACCGATCCTACTTAGGATCCCGATTTTAACAACCTTGGTGCTAACTTTTTGCTGACTTTATTATTGGCAATGATTAAAATTTACTAACTTTTTATTTTATTTTATTTTATTTTATTTTTGGGTTAGTTTCTCTATTTTTTAATGACTGATTCCAGTGTTTTTTTGTAGGAGCATTGGCCAGCTTGTTCCTTGAAAGAAGTATTGGCCCATGAATGAGATATCCAATATTTTGATGGTTTTATTAACATTTTTTTGGGGTATGGTTTGTGGTTAAATATACACAGGTAGGAAATGTTATAATTTTTTTATATTGTTTGTCAAATGTAAAATTGTAGCCACCTAAAAGAGGAATTAAATCTGTTTGGTTTATTTTTTGGTTTATTTTCGTTTATGTGCTTCTGTATAGAATCCTTGCCTTTCAGAGTTGACCTTATTTAGCTAATAGTGCAATTTGACAATTGAATACTTATTTTGCAGATTTTTTTTTTTTTTTGAGAAGCATTATTTCGCAGATTTAGTGCAATGAAATTTATTTATATTTTTTTCTTTCTATAAATAGCAGTGCAATTTTTTTTTTTGGTAAAAAAAAAGAAAAAAAAAATGGCGTTTTTGAAAAAACGTCACTAAATGTCGTCATATGACGTCACATTTAACTGTGACAGTTTTTAGATAACAGATGTATGAGAATTTACGGCATGTAAAAAAATGCTGGCTAAAGTCATTAGCAACGTTTAATAAACGTCAAATGCCTAAGACGGTGGCCGTATCTACGACGAAAGTTATAAACGTCTGTAGACACCCCATTTTTGACCGCCCTTAAGACTTGGGCGCTACTGATGGTTTGCTCGATG
This sequence comes from Camellia sinensis, assembly GCF_055761805.1. NCBI lineage: Eukaryota > Viridiplantae > Streptophyta > Magnoliopsida > Ericales > Theaceae > Camellia > Camellia sinensis. Next base: position 26,463,765 of record NC_138966.1, on the reverse strand, counting down.
ATGAAAGGTGTGCAGGGCAAAGGTTCAATTTCTTCGGCAATGAGAGGGTCAAATCCCAAATTCACACCCCATTTTGGACCAAAGCTATTTTGAATGGTTTTTAGACCTTAAAACCCTCTCTTTCAAAACATTTTTGAAATAAAGTTTCTACGATGTTCCGAGGCTCACATTTTGTCAAAAATGCGTTTTTCGATAAACCGAGCAAGGACAAAGTGGAAATGAATGAAAGAGAGATGAAATCTTTGAAAAATCTTTCAATACACCTTGCTTAGGGGTTTGAAGTTGAAGAAAAGAGGAGAAGAGAGGAGAAGCCAAGTCGGAGAAGAAGATAGGCAAGAATTGCTAAGAGAGGGACGAGCAGTCCTCGCTAAATCAAGCTTATTTGTCTATACACTTTGAGTTAAGCTATGAGGCCACCACCGTTGGAAATAAGACTTCCGAGGCTTCATTTTTCATTCAAGAATCTCTTAAATCCGAGACCGGAGGGCGGAGATATGATTGGTTGAAGTTGGGCATCATTCCGGTTGGATCGAAACTGAGCAGCCTTCACTAAAACAAACATAACTTTTTACACAGTTGGAATTTTGATGCAAGGCTGGCGCCATTGGAAAGCTTACTTCTGGGGCTTCAATTTCGACACAAGAATGACCTGAAAAGGAGTTCATATGAAGAAGTTATGCCCGTTTGAAGTTGGACCTACAGAGTAGATTTTTCCTGCCGACCGGCCAAAACAAATGGCCGACCGGCCAGAACAGATGGCCGACCGGCCAAATAGATTGCCGACCGGTAGATTAAAGTAGCCGACCGACCTTTTTTGCTAGCCGACGACCTTCCGGAGCATTCTGCAGATTGAGTGGATTCCAGCTGTGCCAGCTGGAGTGCACAGACTCGATCCCCCATGCACATGTGTGGTTGTTTTGCACCTTGTGAGTCTTTGAACCCCCTAACCTTCTAGAAGCTTGAACCCTTTGGCCAAGCTTCTCCAAGAAGCTTGGCCAGCTGTTTTAGCTTCCTCTAGAAGCCTTGCACCCCCCTTGAACCCCTTTGACCCTTTCCCTTTACTTAGCTTGTAAGTTAAGTGCTTCCCTTGCCTTATATAAGCACCATTCCTCTCCCTTTGTCTAGGTTGGATGTTTTGAACAAAAAACCAGAGATATATAGATATATCTGATATATACATACATATATCCCTTCATCTCTCACTATATCTCTCCCATTCAACCATCAAACACCCTTGTTCTTGGGCCATTTCTTCATCAAATCATAGCACAAGGCATCCTTACTCCATTGCAGAAACTTGAGGCTGTTCTTCAGAGCTTAGGAGCACCTAAACTTGGTCCAAGAGGTGCTGGTTTGCTGGTCTTCAAGGGTGAGTCCTCCTCTTCCCTTTTCTAGTCTTTTCTTGCTTCATATCTAAGCCATAGTTGCTTGCATTTTTGGGCTCCGACCCAAACTGTAAATCATCATATTTTGAGGTCCCCTTCATGTTTGATTGAGGACCTCTTGCTGTTTGAGGACAGTAGCTTGCACTTGCTTCATTACCCCTCTTAAATGCCATTATCTTGCATGTTATTCTTGGCCTATACGTGATCTGTTTTGGACCATGATGTAAACTATAAATAGGCTTATTTTGAGCCCCTCTTCAACATTGAAGAAGGGCTCAACACTGTTTGGGACCTCCATGCTATACTTGCCTTTATATTCTCTTTTGGGTCCCATTTTTGCATGCCTTGTCAGCCCCTGATGTTGCTGTTTTTGGACTTTGGTCCGAACTAAAAACAGACATATTTTGACCCCCTTGTCATGTTTCATTAAGGGTCTTTGGCTGTTTGATGAATGTTTTGTATGCTTGCTTCTTTGGCCACCTTTTGGCCCATTTCTTGCATAAGAGCTTAGCCATACCTATGTTTGTTTTTGGGGTTTTTACAGTTCTGTAAATGTGTATATTTTGGGCCCCTCTTCAATGTTGTTGAAGGGCCCTAACCTGTTTGGAGTCAGCAGCTGTGAGTTGCTTCATAATCTCATATTTAGGGTCGTTTTTGCATACTAGTTTTGCCCTATTTATGTTTGCTGTTTGGTCATGCTTTGAACTGGAAAAATGCTTATTTTGGGGCTGCCTTGCTACTGTCTATTCATTGCATGTCCATATTGTGCATGTTTGGTATAGCTATAGGCCATTTCGGGTGCCAAAATTCATGTTTCGGGACTATTCCATGCATCGGGTGTACTTTCGCCTCATTTCGGGGCTGTTTTCCCCCACATTTCAGTGCTGAAATCCCATTATCATGTTTGCATATCATTTTTCATGCCATTGCATTGTATATGCCATTGCCTCGGTTTGCGTGCCCGTGTGCACGCATTTCGAGGCACTTCATTTTCATCTTATGGCCTCCTATGTGAGTGTGGCTGAGGTCCACTTGTATTGGTGTAAGCCCATCTTGCATTGTGTATGCCATGTTTCAAAGCGTTGCGCATGTTATGTTGTTAGCATTGTGTATGCCATGTAGTTGCATAGCATGCTTGTATTCTTGTTTGCATACCTAGGTTGCATTGCATTGGCATGCATGCCTTGCCTCTTGATCATGTGATAGAGGTTGGGCTTTATGTGTTTGTTTGGTTTGCATGACATTTGAAATCAAAGCGCATACTTGGTTTCTTGGACCATCACGCATCGAAATGCGCAATTGGTGGTCCGAGAATCAAGGAACATCCCCCTTTGAGTCAAAAGCATGATAAGGGATGTGTTGGTGCACACATTTGCTTGGAATTTCATGCCATACACTGTCTGTCCTTTGTTGCTGTCAAAACTGTCTTCTGCAGGAAGTTTCTGCCGACCGGCAACATTCAGTGCCGACCGGCCATTTATTCAGTGCCGATAGCTTTATCTCCAGCCGATGGGTATTGTACACGGCCGGTGGCCATCCCTCCTAGTCGATGATGTTCTGCAATGCTCAGAGAAGGTTCTTTGGGACTTTGACAAGTTTTCAGAGAAGAAAAGGCAGTGAAAACAGAGGCAGTAGTGCTATGGCAGCGAGTTTCCGGGCGATATGGGTCAAGCATGCATCACTTGCGCATCCCGAGGTGGGGGCCGTGGCCACCTTCCCTTTGCATTTAATTTATTGATTAAATAGGAATTCTGTAAAAATTAATTAAGTAGTTAGTTATTTATTCGGACTGTAATATTTATTCGGTCCCTCCGAGTGAGGGCGTATTTGTAATAAGTGTGGGTGCGTGTGTGTATGTCTTCCAACCCCCACTTCTTTCTCCCTTTTATTTACCTGCCTATGATGGTAGACTAGGGCATATTTAAATTTGCATAACAGTATGATAGCATGCGTGCATCCATACATTTGTCTTACATGCACCAGGCTCGGCGCATCATGCTAACAACATTAGCATTTCAAATCTAACTTGAATACATGCTACCTGCGCATTTTCACATGTCATTCATAGACTAGCCGAGCCTACTCTAGTGACATTCCGTGTGCATTGCATTAGGCATTTAAACATGGACTTGGATCATGCATTGATTGCTAATGAGTTCTTTGTTTTGGCACGGAGTACGATGTAAGTATTTATGCTTTAGCATCCTTGCATGCGTGTGAGTGTTGCCATGATAGCATGATTACCATGAGGCTAGTTGCTTACGTGATATTACTGCTTGAATGCCTGTGGATGGAGGTCGAATTGCTTAAATTGGGATAACACATTAAAATTGTGAATTTTAAAGCCCACTAGATAGTGGCAAAACCATCTTTTCTAAAAGCCCACTTGAGGGTGGCAAAACCTGCATTTTAGCCTACTTGCGAGTAGCAAACCATTTTCAAAACAAACATGAAATGTTTTGTTCCAATTTAGGCGATTTGGTCTATACTTGTTTGCTGTGCGCATAACATAGTAATTCTAGGCTAATAACCAGAATAAGAACACATAAACGTTTTCAAAACAGAATATCACGGTTAGTAGAGGCCGGTCTTCGGACCGAGCGAGAGGGGGTGCTCATAGCTGACCTTCCCCGATCGTACCCAAGTTCCCGAGTCGAGGCAACTTTGGTGATGACGGACACGTGGCCTTTGGCACCGAGTCAGGGTTTCCTAAATTCCCCCTTAATAAAATATTTAGGTGGCGACTCTGTATTTGACAAAGCAGTCCATGTTTGGCACTTCTTTCAAAATCTGTTTTCTCAAAACGATTTGCCGGATTTGGACTCTTTGGTTCATATTTAGAACCGTAACAAAATCGAGTCCGAACTGTAGTAGCGGAGGCCCCTCGCGGGACGCACCCTCCCGGCAGCGTTCGGGGACGTCTACAGTTTCTGGCGACTCTGCTGGGGATTTTAGAGAGCTTGACTCGAACTCATGATATCCTGTTTTGATTTCATTTATGTGTCTCTTTGCATTGCATGTGCATTGGTGCGCCTAGGACACCGTGTTTGCCATCTGCCATTCCTGAACGGTTTGCCGGAGGTTTGACTTTGTCAAAGCATGCCATAAGGCTGACCGGTTATGGGCTCTGACAGTATGGGAACACAAACCCCGGTTTTTGCCAGGGCACCCTTTTTGACCATTCGACCTAGTGCATGTTGAAATCCATAGTGACCATTCCAAACTAGGACATGTTGCTCACCCGATGTTAGGTTGTTTGAAACCGCTGTGTGCGTAGTGAAACCCTAGTTCCTGACAAAATAGGACAGGGAAACCCTACCCTAACATAGGGGTGTTTTGGCTCTCTCTTACTTGCTATGTGCTTTTAGAGTGTATCTCTACAGGAACGCATATACCAGTTTGCAAGTCTGGGTATCAGGCCTGTGGGCATCAGCATCAATTTTTGGGGAATCAGTTTTACCCGAGGGTGTCAGTTTACAGGCAGATATTTGGGAAACAGTGATCAGTATTGAGTACAGTCATCCTAGTATGCTCGAATCCGTTCCAGTAAAATTGTGCTGAGATGCTGTCTGTTTTCTCTTTTGCTAGGTAGTCCTGGAACTATAGCTTCAGAAGGCTCCGATATCCCCGGGGTACATTGGACTAGTGTTGATAGACTTTGTTAGGTCAGAAATTCAATTCAAGGGTAACCAGTGTTCTTTCGCTGAGGCAAGGCAAAGAAAGGCCAGTCAGGGCTCGCCGGTTCATCTGATCCGTCAGTCGCCAGCCACATCACCTTTGTTCAGACTCAGCAGACCATAATGGCACAGGGTTCGGAAGAATTTGTGGCCATGATAGCAGCGTTAAATCAGGGAACTGCCATGCAGCCTGAGACCAGTATTGAAATGCAGCGTCCATCTGGGGCATCTGCCCCACATCCAGCTTTAGGACCCCAGCCAAACTTTGACCCACTTCCGCCAGTTGAAGATTTGCAGTGTCCAAATCCTCGAGAAAGGTTGACTCAAGCTCAGGTGCTCAGATCCCTGGTACAGCCTAATGAGAGGCTTTATTCCCTTGATGTTAATGAGCTCAATCCGACTGCAGTGAAAATTGCAAACCTTGAAAAGAACTTCAGAAAGGCACAGGGCCTTAATTCCATTCCCGACATTGAGGATGGGCACACTGAGTCTGTCGTACGGCTCCCAGACAGATTCAAAATGCCATATATTGACCGTTTCGACGGGTCTGGAGATCCAATGGTACATATCCGACTTTTCTTGGATGTCCTGAAGCCAATGGGTCTGACTAAGCCACAAAAACTCTCTCTGTATGGAAGAACCCTGTCGGGCGTAGCAGCCACTTGGTACGCTAAGTTGGAAGATAAAGTGAAGCAAGACTGGGAAGAATTGGCTGAGGCCTTTGTTGATCAGTATTCCTACAATACCCAAGTTGAAATGACCATGCAAGAGCTTGAAGCAACCCGCCAGAACCCAACAGAGCCTTTTGTGGAATTTGTTGCGAGGTGGAGAGCAAAGGCAGCACAGATGATAGATCGCCGCCCTTCTGAGAGGGATCAAGTACAGATGATGGTGCGAAACCTCGAGCATGATATGTTACAAAAGTTGATAGTTGCTCCGCTATTTACTTTCAAAAGTTTGCATGAACTGGGGGTTCAGGTCGAGAATGCGTTCAACAGCGGGATCATTCCCAGAACAAGGGAACCGACAAAGAGGGTGATTTCAGGGAGTACCAATGCTGGTAGTAGCGTCATTCCCAAACCCACCGAGATCAATGCAGTCGCCACAGCCAACCCTTTTGCCAAACCAAGCCTACAAACAGCCGGCCTAGCCCGAGCTCAGGGCAGAACTTTCACTCCCCTCTATATGAGCCTAACTAGTGCACTAAAAGCCTTGATGGAAAGAGGGAATCTCAAACCCCTCGATCCTCAACCTCTGCCTGACCCACTTCTAGCCAGACATAATCCCTCCAAGTACTGTATGTACCATCAGCAGCGCGGTCATGGCACCGATCGTTGCTACCGCCTTCGTCATGAGGTCCAAAATCTCATCGACAACCGGACGATAGCGCCACCTTCAGCCCCCAATGACCAAGTACATCATCCACATCTCAATCTAATCCACACACTGGCCGTCCCTTACGACCCCAGCATGTACATCACCCCAGTCCACCTACCCAGGCCTAATGTGTTTATCCCAGAGAGCCTGGACTTATGCATGATGGGTGCATCTGAACCCCAATCATCTCAAACCCACGAACCCACTACTTCTGAGCTGATGAAAATGATCGAAGACCTTCAGAGAACTGTGGCAGATCTGGCCTTTGGAGTTTTGGCCCCGTCATCAACCGCATCACATACTAGGGAGTTCATGTCAAAAGGCTCCTCAGGACGGGCTGCATTTGAAGGAGGCCAATCCCTTGGCAAATTGGAGGCAAGTGGTAAGAACAAGGTAGGGGCAAGCATTGGTCCCCATGAACACCTTCAGTGGGATATTGAGGCTTTGAAAGCCGAAGGGCTGAACAAACAGCAAGTGCTCGCAGTTGTTGCAAAAATTGTAGATGACACTTTCGCCACTCAGAATGAGAGCAGTCTGAATCAAGAGGCCAGCCGGGAGAAAGGCCGCTGTACCAGGAATGTTCCTTTCAGCTCTAAACCCTCACTTGGAAGAGATCAGCAAACCCAGTCAGCACCTACCAATCCCTTTGCTGGTGCATCCAGCAAAACTCCACAAACTTCAAAATACCCACCTCAGGGCCAGAGGGTGTTCGCACCACTGTACATGTCTCTATCGGCGGCCTTGAGGGTCCTGATTAGAGAAGGGTATCTGAAACCCCTGGGGCCGCGACCACTGCCAGATAGACTTCCTTCCTCCCACGATCCGACCAAGTACTGTGCCTTTCATCAGCAAGTCGGCCATGTCACTGATGGTTGTTTCCGTCTTCGCCACGAAATACAAGATCTGATTGATAATAAGGTCATCGTCGCACCAACTCAACAAAGTCTATCGTCATTGGATCAGTGAACCTGGGGGATAATACGGTGCGATCGGGGGATGAACCACCTGCGGGCGGCGCTCAGTTTACTTCAGATGTGGCGTTTGGCACGCACAATTTTGAGCAATGTGCGAACACTAGTTTTTGTACTTTCTGACTTGGGTATTGGGTCAGTTTTGTTGTTTTGTATATGGTCAGTCTTTTTGTACTAAGTCGGTCAGGTCTGTCTTGTTGTATCGAGTCAGTCCTGTTTTGTTAAAGTCAGGTGATTCCGGGGGTGTTACCTCGGGCATCACTATTTTGTTTTGTGTTTGTCTTTTCGCTTTCTTTTGAGTTTGTTTCTGCCATGGAACCAGTTACACCAATAGTTATGAATGAAACAGCAGTGGTTTTTCATGCTTTTGTGCTTACTTCTGCCTTGTGTTAGTTGTACCAGAAAGTCGAATGGGACGACAGTGCATTTCACCTGCTTCTCTGTGCTTTTAAGTCATTGCGTTGACCTAAGTTTTTCGAAGCTGTTTTTGAACATTGTGATGAAAACGAAGAGGAAGGAATTCCTCGGGTTTTTGCAAAAATTTGATCATTTGAGAGAAAGAGAAGCATGCTAAGCCTTTAATGATCGAGATCATGCTTGTTAATATGAGTACTGAGAAGGATCCTGGCTTGATCCAGATTGGTCCCACACTGTCTTCAGCGCGAGCGACTAGTCGCCCTCTTAAAAGATTTAAAAGAAAAAAATGTTTTGCGCGATCCTACGAAGACCTGTGTGGAATCGCTCTTGAGATTGTGCAGCCTAGGATCGCTCTCAGCCTCGAGACTCGACCCCTCATTTTCAAACCTTGAACTTGGATTCAGAAGGTTCAACGATCAACCACAATGTGAAGCCTGTGTGGCCTGATTTGAAGCAGCCCATGAACTAAGGGCAAGAAAAGTCAGATCAAGGGGATCAGATGTCGCCAAAAGAAGCTTGCAAAGCTAGATCAGAAGTATCCCTGGAACTAGGGGCAAAAATGCCAGATGTGCTCGAAGAGCCGAAGATTGGTCGTCCTGCAAATCAATGAAGACTGGCAAGAATGCCAAACCGCAGAAGAGAAGAAATAAGAAAGTATTACTGAAGAACTACTGAGTTCCTATCCACAACACTAGGGGTAAATCCGGCCCCCATGGGACGGACTCCTGCATTGTCAGCGAACAACAGTCACTCTCCTGGATTCAGACGGGTTCGAGATCTCAAAACCATTTGACATGGACAAAGCTACACTTTTACGCTTGAGAGGCTTGCTGGGTCGAAAACCCGGAAGGGCGACCCAGGCAAAAGTTAGAGCAAGGAAAAAAGGAAAAGAACAAAAAAAGAAGAAGAAAAAAAATACAAAAAAAAAATGCAAAAGAAAAGAAAAAAAAAGAAAGAAAAAAAAATGCAAAAAAAAGAAGAGAAAAAGAAATGAAAAAAATTGAAAAGAAAAGAAAAACAAAGCTCGCAAGGTCGAAGACCCGCAACGGGCGCCTTGGCAAAAGTTAGAGCCTAAAAAGAAGAGGATAATACCCGAGTGTACCTTAACCCCGAACTACGTAAGGCTTGATTCCCATCCTTGGGATACGTAGGCAACTTCATTCTGAAGTCCAGCCCTAAAACACTTCAAATTCGATCATGTCCATCTAATGGTTCTGATAATCTTTGCCTTCTCTGCATCCGAGAGTTCGGTTGCAATCATCGCTTCGAGGACTGATTATAATGCGCCGCGGTGCCATTCACACAAGGGGCAACTTTCCGTTGCCATTCAATGCACTGCGGTGCCGTTCAAACAAGGGGAAACTTTCCGTTGCCATGCAGCTCTCTTCGAGCAAGGGGGCAATTTTCGTCCAGATCCGAGGTCGTACGTCTCAAGAGTAAGTTCCACGCTTGTTAAGCATCGGCCGTTTGCGAAAATAGTTTTTGAGAATTTTTACTGAGGTTGACTAATTTTCTCGAAAATTGTTTCATCTTTTCCAAAAACTAAACCATTTCTTGGACCCAAAAAAGGAAAATTTTCAGTGCTCATAGCCTGACTTGCATGATTTCAAATCAAAAATCGAACAAGTGTGTTAATCTAACTCTCATGTTGGTCAAAATTGTTTTAGTAGAAAACCAAAACAAAAAATGGTCAAAATAATGAACTAGGGGCACAGTTGAGTCAGGCTTCATGTCTTTTCCCTGTTGTCAATGCATTTGCCAGAAAGGGCACTCTACTTGCCAGAAAAGGGGCACAACTGAAGTCAACAACAAAGGGCTGAAAGCTCTCTCATCCTCTAAGCAACGAGGTATCAAGACAAGTGCGAAGCACGAACTGGAATGAGGCGAGATATTCCACTCCCTCATCTGGACAGATCTGATCATGTCCGAACTTCCAACAGAGCATCATCAACTGATGTCAGCTACAGATTTGCTACATACCCAGTTGTAGCGCAACCCCTGTGTGGGAGGAATTCACTGTTGTGAACAAGAATCAAAAGCTGGTAGAATACCAGGGGCAAGAGCCCACGACTTCCTGTTTATCCATCAACCACCCAGGGGAGGGATTGAAAAAAAACGAGAGATTGAAGAATAGAGAGATGTACGATGAGAGAAAAAGTGAGAAGAGGGCTTTTTCAGAAAAATAGAGCTTGAGGGCCGAGTGATGTGAGGATCACAAATGAGAAAGGGTGGGAAACAATACCCGGGGAAACAGGCTCCATGTGCACATTTGAGTCTTGTGTTTTATTTTGTCTGTCTCGATTCTTGTCTTGAGTCGCTTCGAGTGTTACTCGATGTGTTTAGGTTGTTTACCTTTGTTTTTCCCTTGTCGAGTCATTTTGGCTGTGGCCAGTCGTCGGCTCAATACCCGGTTATGAACTCATTTCTCAATTTCCAAAATCATCTTGTGCTCAGAGTGCTGTGCCATTCTCCACATTTGTGCAAAACAGTATTTGTTCTTTCATAAAACTGCAGGGTCCACCCCCGATAAGTGTGAACAGTAGAACAAGGACCTATCTGAAGCTATGTAGGTTCCAGACTCCAAAGCAAAAGAAAAAGGAAAATTTGGAGCATCTTAGGGTGTTCCAGCTTTGGCAAGATCCGAGACTGCATTTCAGGTGCACCTTCCCAGACCTCGCCATTTCTCTGGAGTATGAGTGTATCTCGACCCCAAGTGTAAGCCTGCTTCAAGTCAGAATGGCAATTAAAGCAGCAGCAGATGTTATCTCTTGCCAACATAAACAGGGTGTGCCCTTTTTGAGCTGAGTGTGTTACAAAGTCCTCCGAAAGGTAAATCGGAGGCACCAGAGTACATGTTTGATGCCCTTCCATTGCATAGAATGTGCACTTTCATATACACTTCTGTGACATGCGTGTCGCGCATCGTTATGATTCATGCATAGAATATGCTTGCTTTCGATTCTGCATAGAATTTGCTTTCAATATTGCATAGAATATGCTTCTATTTCTTGCATAGAAAACGCTCGTATCTTTTGCATAGAAAATGCACTCTTCCATACTTGCATAGAAAATGCACCTCATTTGCATAGAACATGCATTCACTCGCACTATCTTGTGCTTACACTAGCACTATCTTGTGCATCTTGTGGCTGTATCTCACTCGCACTATTTTGTGCATTGCATATCAATCGCGCTGTTTAGTGTATCGCACTGTTCAGTGCATTTCAAATCAATCGCGCTGTTTAGCGTATCGCACTGTCTTGTGCATTTCAAAATCACTCGCGCTGTTTAGCGTATCGCACTTTCTTGTGCATTTCAAAATCACTCGCGCTATTTTGCGTATCGCACTGTTTTGTGCAGCTACATTCGCGCTATTTTGCGCACCTCAATCGCACTGTTTTGTGTAGCTACATTCGCGCTATTTTGCGCACCTTAATCGCACTGTTTTGTGCAGTTTATCATTCGCGTTATTTTGCGCATTGCACTGTTTTGTGCAGTTTACATTCGTGCTATTTTGCGCATCGCACTGTTTTGTGCAGTTTACATTTCGCGCTATTTTACGCACCTCAATCGCACTATCTTGTGCATTTCGAAATCACTCGCGCTGTTTAGTGTATCGCACTGTTTAGTGCATTTCAATCGCGCTGTTTAGCGTATCGCACTGTCTTGTGCATTTCAAAATCACTCGTGCTGTTTAGCGTGTCGCACTATTTAGTGCATTTCAAATCACTCGCGCTGTTTAGCGTATCGCACTGTTTAGTGCATTTCAATCGCGCTGTTTAGCGTATCGCACTGTCTTGCGAATTTCAAATCAATCGCGCTGTTTAGCGTATCGCACTATCTTGTGCATTTCAAAATCACTCGCGCTGTTTAGCGTATCTCACTTTCTTGTGCATTTCAAATCGCTCGTGCTATTTAGCGTATCGCACTGTTTAGTGCATTTCAATCGCGCTGTTTAGCGTATCGCACTATCTTGGGCATTTCAAAATCACTCGCACTGTTTTGTGCACCTTACTTGCATTTTGCAGGCATCCTATCGCGCTATCTTGCGCACCTCACTTATACTTGTTAGTACATTGCATTGTTTTGAATGCAAACCGGCTTCGCGTAGCGTATAAGTCCAATTGTCAAAGTCCAATGCAAACCGGCTTCGCGTAGCGTATAAGTCCAATGCAAACCGGCATCCTATCGCGCTATCCTGCCCCTGAACTACGCTGGTTTGATTCCTTGCAAAGGGATACGTAGGCAGCCTGCGGGCACAACCATTCATTCATTTGTATTTTGTTTGTTTGTCCAAGTCTTCGGCCTTGTCAAAAATAGGTCGTCTCTGGGCTTTGACATTCACTCCCGTCATTGTTATGACTTTCGAGTTCTGTCAAAGAGAGGCAACTGTAGATACCCCATTTTTGACCGCCCTTAAGACTTGGGCGCTACTGATGGTTTGCTCGATGATGAAAGGTGTGCAGGGCAAAGGTTCAATTTCTTCGGCAATGAGAGGGTCAAATCCCAACTTCACACCCCATTTTGGACCAAAGCTATTTTGAATGGTTTTTAGACCTTAAAACCCTCTCTTTCAAAACATTTTTGAAATAAAGTTTCTACGATGTTCCGAGGCTCACATTTTGTCAAAAAATGTGTTTTTCGATAAACCGAGCAAGGACAAAATGGAAATGAATGAAAGAGAGATGAAATCTTTGAAAAATATTTCAATACACCTTGCTTAGGGGTTTGAAGTTGAAGAAAAGAGGAGAAGAGGGGAGAAGCCAAGTCGGAGAAGAAGATAGGCAAGAATTGCTAAGAGAGGGACGAGCAGTCCTCGCTAAATCAAGCTTATTTGTCTATACATTTTGAGTTAAGCTATGAGGCCACCACCATTGGAAAGAAGATTTCCGGGGCTTCATTTTACATTCAAGAATCTCTTAAATCCGAGACCGGAGGGCGGAGATATGATTGGTTGAAGTTGGGCATCATTCCGGTTGGATCGAAACTGAGCAGCCTTCACTAAAACAAACATAACTTTTTACACAGTTGGAATTTTGATGCAAGGCTGGCGCCATTGGAAAGCTTACTTCTGGGGCTTCAATTTCGACACAAGAATGACCTGAAAAGGAGTTCATATGAAGAAGTTATGCCCGTTTGAAGTTGGACCTGCAGAGTAGATTTTTCCTGCCGACCGGCCAAAACAAATGGCCGACCGGCCAGAACAGATGGCCGACCGGCCAAATAGATTGCCGACCGGTAGATTAAAGTAGCCGACCGACCTTTTTTGCTAGCCGACGACCTTCCGGAGCATTCTGCAGATTGAGTGGATTCCAGCTGTGCCAGCTGGAGTGCACAGACTCGATCCCCCATGCACATGTGTGGTTGTTTTGCACCTTGTGAGTCTTTGAACCCCCTAACCTTCTAGAAGCTTGAACCCTTTGGCCAAGCTTCTCCAAGAAGCTTGGCCAGCTGTTTTAGCTTCCTCTAGAAGCCTTGCACCCCCCTTGAACCCCTTTGACCCTTTCCCTTTACTTAGCTTGTAAGTTATGTGCTTCCCTTGCCTTATATAAGCACCATTCCTCTCCCTTTGTCTAGGTTGGATGTTTTGAACAAAAAACCAGAGATATATAGATATATCTGATATATACATACATATATCCCTTCATCTCTCACTATATCTTTCCCATTCAACCATCAAACACCCTTGTTCTTGGGCCATTTCTTCATCAAATCATAGCACAAGGCATCCTTACTCCATTGCAGAAACTTGAGGCTGTTCTTCAGAGCTTAGAAGCACCTAAACTTGGTCCAAGAGGTGCTGGTTTGCTGGTCTTCAAGGGTGAGTCCTCCTCTTCCCTTTTCTAGTCTTTTCTTGCTTCATATCTAAGCCATAGTTGCTTGCATTTTTGGGCTCCGACCCAAACTGTAAATCATCATATTTTGAGGTCCCCTTCATATTTGATTGAGGACCTCTTGCTGTTTGAGGACAGTAGCTTGCACTTGCTTCATTACCCCTCTTAAATGCCATTATCTTGCATGTTATTCTTGGCCTATACGTGATCTATTTTGGAGCATGATGTAAACTGTAAATAGGATTATTTTGAGCCCCTCTTCAACATTGAAGATGGCTCAACACTGTTTGGGACCTCCATGCTGTACTTGCCTTTATATTCTCTTTTGGGTCCCATTTTTGCATGCCTTGTCAGCCCCTGATGTTGCTGTTTTTGGACTTTGGTCCGAACTAAAAACAGACATATTTTGACCCCCTTGTCATGTTTCATTAAGGGTTTTTGGCTGTTTGATGAATGTTTTGTATGCTTGCTTCTTTGGCCACCTTTTGGCTCATTTCTTGCATAAGAGCTTAGCCATACCTATGTTTGTTTTTGGGGTTTTTGCAGTTCTGTAAATGTGTATATTTTGGGCCCCTCTTCAATGTTGTTGAAGGGTCCTAACCTGTTTGGAGTCAGCAGCTGTGAGTTGCTTCATAATCTCATATTTAGGGTCATTTTTGCATACTAGTTTTGCCCTATTTATGTTTGCTGTTTGGCCATGCTTTGAACTGGAAAAATGCTTATTTTGGGGCTGCCTTGCTACTGTCTATTCATTGCATGTCCATATTGTGCATGTTTGGTATAGCTATAGGCCATTTTGGGTGCCAAAATTCATGTTTCGGGACTATTCAATGCATCGGGTGTACTTTCGCCTCATTTCGGGGCTGTTTTCCCCCACATTTCAGTGCTGAAATCCCATTAGTATGTTTGCATATCATTTTCCATGCCATTGCATTGCATATGCCATTGCCTCGGTTTGCGTGCCTGTGTGCACGCATTTCGAGGCACTTCATTTTCATCTTATGGCCTCCTATGTGAGTGTGGCTGAGGTCCACTTGTATTGGTGTAAGCCCATCTTGCATTGTGTATGCCATGTTTCAAAGCGTTGCGCATGTTATGTTGTTAGCATTGTGTATGCCATGTAGTTGCATAGCATGCTTGTATTCTTGTTTGCATACCTAGGTTGCATTGCATTGGCATGCATGCCTTGCCTCTTGATCATGTGATAGAGGTTGGGCTTTATATGTTTGTTTGGTTTGCATGACATTTGAAATCAAAGCGCATACTTGGTTTCTTGGACCATCACGCATCGAAATGCGCAATTGGTGGTCCGAGAATCAAGGAACATCCCCCTTTGAGTCAAAAGCATGATAAGGGATGTGTTGGTGCACACATTTGCTTGGAATTTCATGCCATACACTGTCTGTCTTTTGTTGCTGTCAAAACTGTCTTCTGCAGGAAGTTTCTGCCGACCGGCAACATTCAGTGCCGACCGGCCATTTATTCAGTGCCGATAGCTTTATCTCCAGCCGATGGATATTGTACACGGCCGGTGGCCATCCCTCCCAGTCGATGATGTTCTGCAATGCTCAGAGAAGGTTCTCTGGGACTTTGACAAGTTTTCAGAGAAGAAAAGGCAGTGAAAACAGAGGCAGTAGTGCTATGGCAGCGAGTTTCCGGGCGATATGGGTCAAACATGCATCACTCGCGCATCCCGAGGTGGGGGCCGTGGCCACCTTCCCTTTGCATTTAATTTATTGATTAAATAGGAATTCTGTAAAAATTAATTAAGTAGTTAGTTATTTATTCGGACTGTAATATTTATTCGGTCCCTCCGAGTGAGGGCGTATTTGTAATAAGTGTGGGTGCGTGTGTGTATGTCTTCCAACCCCCACTTCTTTCTCCCTTTTATTTACCTGCCTATGATGGTAGACTAGGGCATATTTAAATTAGCATAACAGTATGATAGCATGCGTGCATCCATACATTTGTCTTACATGCACCAGGCTCAGCGCATCATGCTAACAGCATTAGCATTTCAAATCTAACTTGAATACATGCTACCTGCGCATTTTCACATGTCATTCATAGACTAGCCGAGCCTACTCTAGTGACATTCCGTGTGCGTTGCATTAGGCATTTAAACATGGACTTGGATCATGCATTGATTGCTAACGAGTTCTTTGTTTTGGCACGGGGTACGATGTAAGTATTTATGCTTTAGCATCCTTGCATGCGTGTGAGTGTTGCCATGATTGCATGATTACCATGAGGCTAGTTGCTTACGTGATATTACTGCTTGAATGCCTGTGGATGGAGGTCGAATTGCTTAAATTGGGATAACACATTAAAACTGTGAATTTTAAAGCCCACTAGATAGTGGCAAAACCATCTTTTCTAAAAACCCACTTGAGGGTGGCAAAACCTGCATTTTAGCCTACTTGCGAGTAACAAACCATTTTCAAAACAAACATGAAATGTTTTGTTCCAATTTAGGCGATTTGGTCTATACTTGTTTGCTGTGCGCATAACATAGTAATTCTAGGCTAATAACCAGAATAAGAACACATGAATGTTTTCAAAACAGAATATCACGGTTAGTAGAGGCCGGTCTTCGGACCGGGCGAGAGGGGGTGCTCATAGCTGACCTTCCCCGATCGTACCCAAGTTCCCGAGCTGAGGCAACTTTGGTGATGACGGACACGTGGCCTTTGGCACCGAGTTAGGGTTTCCTAAATTCCCCCTTAATAAAATATTTAGGTGGCGACTCTGTATCTGGCAAAGCAGTCCATGTTTGGCATTTCTTTCAAAATCTGTTTTCTTAAAACGATTTGCCGGATTTGGACTCTTTGGTTCAGATTTAGAACCGTAACAAAATCGAGTCCGAACTGTAGTAGCGGAGGCCCCTCGCGGGACGCACCCTCCCGGCAGCGTTCGGGGACGTCTACAACGTCACTTTATCCTTTAACGGCGTTTTTAAAGCTTATTGTGGCGTTTTTTAAACGTCACGAATTCTGAAAATTCCTGCAGTGTGAATAATTGATGCCACCACCATCACACTCGTGTTAAGTTGCACTTCCTCTGTATAGTAGAAGTGGAGGCAGTGAAAGTGCTTCTAACCACTCATGTTAAACTAAACTTTCTTTGCAGCTCCTCATGTTCATTCAAATTTGTTAGAACTTCTCCCTTGGAATCCATTATTTAAAAAACCCTAGCCCTATTTTCCCTATATTAATATATACTAATATGTCCTTTATCACTAGTAGAGAGTGTATCACTCTTTTAAGGTACATTAATAAGTGTTTAAGACTCAAGTTTTCATAAGGGTTTGGGCCCTTGGACATCCAAATTTTCTGAAAGAATGAAGTTATAGATGTGTGAAACATAAACTTGAACCAAGACTGTGGACCAAGTTTGTTATGAAAAAATTACCACACGATTGAGCGCCCCGCCGCCGCCCGCCAGCCTTTATCTGTCCTGTTTGATTTGTGGATTTTGGACTTGGACTTGTGCCGGGTTAGATTTGAGCTTGGTTGGGGTTGGTGGTCCAACAACTTGTATCCGTTTTGTAACCTCTGTAACTCCTGCCAAATGATGCCTCATGATAATGGCATTTGATGCCATCCTTCAAGGCTGAGAGCTCACTTTGGTTGTATAAATAGAGGCATTCCATGTAGTCCATGACAAACAGAAAATCATATGAGTATCCACAAAGTTTTCTTCTCCTTCAAGTGTGTTCTTCCAGTCAAGAGAGAATACGGTATTTGTTTAGTTCAGTGAAGCCGCTCCAATAAGTACTACTATAGCAACATTCAACAATCTCCATTGTATCCTGAGAGACAGACGCCTACAAACCTTCAGCACTCTCCAGTGAGGCAGTGAATCTATTTTGAGAACACCGTGTGAAACACGAGTCTCCGTTTTTGGGTTTCTTCCAGCCTCTGTTACTGGAAAATTCAATTCTTATTTTTCTAGTTTCTGTATTCTGTTCTTCCATTTATTTTCTATTTCCACTTTATTATTTTTGTCTAGTGATTTAATTTGTTAATTAATCAATTTAATCTAATTAATTTAAAGAATTTTAACAACATGTTAAACACAAATAAAGCTTAAAATGAAAAGAACAAAAAAATTATAGTATGTAATTGCACTTTTTAAAGTAATTTTCTGAACACTTTTTTATAAGTTATTGTAGACTTACCAATTGCCAGTCCAATGTCAAAACAATGCATGCACTGCTTCTACATAAAATTATGAAAAAAACATAAAAAAGTGCCCCTCTTAAATGAAGTTTATTGGAAATTCTCTTCTAGATGTGGTCACAGTTTTAGGTTGTTGATCACCTAAATTCAAATTAAAATGATCGACTTGAGAGAAATCAAATCCATTTACAAATAATCATATCCCACTTGAAGCTAGATAACTTCATCCTTTTACACTTCACTCTGTCAATAAATAATAAGTGAAGTTAGGGATGCAAACCAGCTGAGTTTTGAGGTGTTTAGCTTAACTTGTTTAAAAATTATTAGTCGAACTTAAAGAATCAAACTTAAACATGAACTTGAACTCGACTCGTCAAATATTTGAAAAAATAAACTTGACTCGAGTTGACTTAATTATATAAAGGAGCTGAGTTTAGAAATTACAAATTTTGAAAAATTTTAAAAATTAAAATCAAACTTAAATTAATATGCATTGAGAGGGTAATTTATAAGTAAATTGGGCCGAGCTGAGTAATGGGTCGTTCGATGGGCCACGGTAGAAAAGGGCTTGGCAAGTGGACTGTAGTAAGTAGCGCGGTCCAAGTGGAATGGCAGTTACCATGGACGGAGTGGAGTTAGCTCGGTCATAGTGTTTGAAGCCAAGGTATGATGGCTTCACACAGTGGACCTCGCTTTGGTTAGCATGGTCGTAGCAGGCCGTAGATTAGCCCGGTTTCAACAGGCTACCGAGGTACAACTGAACGAGAGCCAAGCTAACTTAGCGTTTTGCATTGGAGCACCAAGTTTGGTTAGCTCGGTCTTAAGTTAATAGCCCGGTTGGAGTATGCATAACCAGGGTACAGGCACTGAAGGGAAGATCTAAGCTGGGTTAGCTCGGTCGTACTGCCATCCAACCGGGGTAAAACTATCTCACTTGGTTTAAGCAGTGAGGGGGGTGTTGAAGGATAAGCATTATCCTTCAAGAGTGTGATTCCTAGGAGGACTCTGCATGGAGGAATAAGAGTCCTACTAGGATTATACCACGCGAAACTTATAAAAGCTCATAGCATCACCTATGGAGAGGTAACACAACTTTGATTCCTGAATTCACAGAGCTTTTATGTCTATTGTCTATTGTGCTGACTTAGGCATCAGAGGGGTTTCCGGTACACACTCGCCGGCTAACTCATGTTTGTGTTCTCAGGTGGTAAAGCGATGACGTTTCGAGGAGCGCAAGCTTGATCAACAGGATCATACGAGAAGAATTATTTCGTTCTCATACAATTGGCGCCGTTTGTGGGAATCACAGAAAGAACAAAACCTCTTGATCAAAGTTTTCCTCGCTAGATTAGACGCAATGGCGCACAATAAAGATTTGTCGCAGTCCGCCATTGACGAACAAACCCTAGAGGGAGGTGGGAGGCGCGAAGGTTTGCCTTCCATCCCTCTCATAATAGATTTAGAGCCCCAACGACAGAACCCCCAGAGGGATGCAAGAGGGAGGCGGGGTAACAGCCCTCGTCGCTCATCAAGTCCTGATAAGCAGAGGTGGAGGATCGACCCTCAAGTTTTGGAGGATCGGGTAAAGGAGCAGGACGAGTTAATTAGGAAGATGGCGGCGAACATGGAATTAATGAAGTGCCAGATAAAAGGGAAGGGGGTGGTGACAGGAGAGGGGCGCAAAAGCAATGCGCCTCCTCGCCACTCAGAAGATCGTGGTAGGCATACCACACCGTTACAAGCAATGAGTAGAAGCCTCAGGACATGCGACACTTAATCAAGGACTACCAGGACTCATTACTCCAGGTCTGAAAAAACGAGGACTGAGAGGTCATATACTGAGGGAAGCACCTATCGGCCCTCACGCATGCACCAGACGTCATCCAAGCAGACGGAACTGCCTAGGTCGTCCGATTTGTGAACTGTGCTCGAAGAAAGGGCACGATGGAAGGAGAATGCCAGGGCACGCGACCCGCGCAGAGTTTCAGCCCTTCAGCGGTTGGCTCCTCGGAGGCATGGAAGCGTCGAGGTAGGAATGCCAATACCACACCTTGCCTACGAACCAACAGATAAAGCATTGGCAAGGCTATATAGCTCGCCGTTCGTTTCGGCGATTGAGAACGCACTATTACCTTCAGGCTTCATCCAGCCTAAATTTACGACTTACGAGGGGAAGACAGACCCCTACATGCACCTAAGCCACTTTCGCCAGATCATGGCAGTATACCGGCGGGACGAGGCTTTGATGTACATCCTATTCCCATCCAGCCTTGGCGACCTAGGTTTAACCTGGCTCGAAAGGCTACTAGAAGGCAGCATGGCCTCCTGGGCGCAATTAGCGGAGGCATTCGTGACAAGGTTCAGAACGAACACCAAGACGCCAGTAGAGATCGATCAGCTACTCTCCATTGACATGGGCGACAAGGAGACGTTGAGATCCTACAACAGTTGTTATTGGGAGACCTTCAACCAGATAGGAGATTGCCCCACAAATCTTGCCATCGCGCAGTACAAAAGAGGTCTTCCAGTCGGAAACAGGTTGAGGGACTCAATCACCATGACACCACCCCTTACGATGAAGGCCTTGATGGAGAGAGTACACCAACATATTCCGGTGGAAGAGGATGGTGCCCGCGCTAAAACCAAATCTGGTGCATTAGCAGTACCAGATAAAAAGACTACGGCAAAAGTTAACGCGGTAGAGCGTCCAAACAGGAACGGGTGAGGCAGGCGGGACAACGGAGAGGACCAAGATAAAAGGTGGTTAAGAATCCGCGCTGCCATCACCACGGTGTTCAAGAAACTGATCTATCAGATTCTCAGTGAAATACGTGATGAACCTTTCGTCCGATAGCCAGCTAAACTGGGGGAAGCGCAAAAGGACTACGACGAAAGATCTCGGTGCACCTTCCATAAGGAAAAAGGGCACCGCACTGAAAATTGCATGCCGTTAAGACAACACTGGAGGAGTTAGTGGCAGCTGGGTACCTAGACCAGTACATAGAATGAGGGACACAGCCAGCCCCCCAAAACCACGATCACCCAGACGGAACACCGATCGACGCCCCACCTCAAGGCGTGATAAACGTAATACATGGGGTATTTGAACCTGAGCGAGTATGTGAGCTCAGGCGAATAATCAAAAAGGCTGAGCACTTAAGGGAGGTATTAAATGCGTAGCCTACCATTAAAAAGGGGAGAACGGAGGCCACGAACGTCATGTCTTTTTCAAACAGAGACTTGGCAAGGATATATTGCTCTCACAATGATGCATTGGTCGTCACTCTTCGCATCAAAGATTACGACGTCAAGCAAATTTTGATTGACCAAGGGAGCTCATGTGAGATAATGTATTACGAAACCTTCAAACAAATGAAACTGGAGGACAAAGACTTGGTACCTGTTGTATCTCCTCTGATCGGATTCAACTCAATGCCAGAGCGGCCAGTTGGCAAGATTATCCTCCCAGTCAGAGCAGGAAGCATGACGAAACAAGTGGAATTCTGGGTATTGAAAGTCCCTTCCACTTACAACATAATCTTGGAAAGGACATGGCTGCATGCCATGCGATCGGTAGCGTCAACCTACCATCAAGTAATGCGGTTCCCCAACGAAGCCGGAGTAATTAAAGAGGTCTTTGGAGACCAGATCATGTCCAAACAATGCTTCGTCACAGTAAATGGTAGCCGTGCTGCCAAAGGGTATGTACAGATGGTGGAAGAACCTGAGAGTAATGAACTGTTTGCGGATGTTGGCAAGGCCACTGAACAGAAGGCAGTGGAAGACTTGGTACAAGTACGGATAGATGAAAAAGACCTAGAAAAGTTCTTTCTGCTTGGCTCGTCTTTGTCCAGCACTAAGAGAATAGAGGTGGTGGAATTCCTAACCTCTAACATCGAAGTGTTCGCCTGGACGCCGTATGACATGCCTGGTATTGACCCAAACTTCATCTGTCACCAATTAAACGTCCACCCAAATGCCAGACCAATTATACAGCGCACTCGCAGATCAGCACTCCACCACGCTGAGATAGTGGCGGAAGAAGTGAGAAACCTTCTAGAGGCGGGAGCTATCAGAGAAGTGCACTACCCCAAGTGGATATCCAACACGGTAGTGGTGCCAAAGAAGAATGGAAAATGGCGTGTCTGCGTAGACTAGAAAATAGTCAACAAGGCATGCCCAAAAGATAGCTTTCCCTTACCCAGGATAGACCAACTAGTAGACCTAATGACAGGGCACAACCGACTTAGCTTTCTTGATGCATACAGAGGTTATCATCAGATCGCTATGTATGAACCAGACTAGGAGGTCACATCTTTTACAACGCCAAGAGGTCTGTATTGCTACAAGGTCATGCCCTTTGGCCTAAAGAACGTAGGGGCAACATTCCAACGGATGGTCACCAAGATGTTTGAGCCATTTTTAGGCAGAACAATGGAGGCTTACATAGATGACATGGTGGTCAAGAGCAAGGATGAAAAGGACCATCTCAGGGACCTAGGTGAAATGTTCTAGGTCCTGAAGAAGAACAAGTTGCGCCTTAATGTTTCCAAATGTGCGTTCGGCGTAGGATCAGGCAAGTTCCTAGGCTTCCTGGTGACCAACCGTGGTATAGAGGTAGACCCCTCTCAGATCAAAGCAATCCAGGATCTAGAGAGGCCCAACACAGCAAAAGAATTACAACATCTCATCGATATGGCAACCGCACTTAACCGATTCATAAGCCAGTCGTCAGACAGATGTCGATCATTTTTTCAAGCATTAAAAGCCAAGTTTGAGTAGAATGAAGAATGCGACCGCGCCCTAGAAAGTTTAAAAGAATATATGTCTTCTCCACCGTTGCTAGTAACCCCAATACCTAGAGAAGAGCTCTTTTTGTACCTAGCAGTTTCACAGCACGCAGTTAGTGCGGTATTGGTCAGAGCAGAAGGAATCCAACACCTGCCCATCTTTTATGTCAGCAAGACATTACTGGGCGCAGAAACCAGGTACTTACCATTAGAAAAACTGGCCTTAGCCTTGATGATGGCATCAAGGAAGTTGTCGCATTACTTTCACGCCCACACCATAATCGTCCTCACAGCCTTCCCATTAAAAGCTTTGTTTGAGAGGATGAACTTTTCTGGGTGAATCTTGAAGTGGGCGGTGGAACTAGGACAGTACAATATCAAGTTTCAACCCAGAACCGCAATAAAAGCCCAAGCATTGGCAGAATTTGTGGCAGAATTCACCCTAGGAAGCCATCACATCTGCCCAGTTGACTTGACTAGTGCCACCGAAATGGGGATGGAAAGTGCCGTGGGAAGCACACAACCCCTGAATTGGGATGCCTAGCCACACCCCAAAACAGATCAGAGTAACGACAAGCTGGAAGAGGCGAACCATGCTACACCATGCTAAGACTCATCAGCAAACAAAAATTTGGCACAATCAGATAGTGAGGAGCAAACAGTAAGCGTGGACTTGGAAGAAAATACCAGCACCACTCATGACCCCAAGGCATCATCCGATCCCTCTACTTGCTGGAAGCTGTTCGTTGGAGAGATGTGGAAGCTCTTCGTGGATGGAGCGTCCAATAGGCACGGTGCAGGACTCGGCATAGTCCTCATCTCACCAGATGACCTAGTAGTGGAACAGGCAGTCAACCTTGGCTTCTCAGCATCAAACAACGAAGCGAAGTATGAAGCGCTTCTGGTAGGACTAAAATCAGCACTCTGCATGAAGGCTACCGAGCTAATGGTTTACAGTGACTCACAGCTGGTGGTAAACCAAATTTTAGGCGACTACGAAGCAAAGGATGAAAGGATGGCTAAGTGCCAAGAGTTAGTTAGAAAAAGATCATGAAGTTCGAAGTAGTGCAGATAGAGCAGATTGGCAGAGAAGAAAACAGCCGAGCAGACGAACTAGCAGGTTTTACTTCGATGGCAGATACATCCATCCCACATCCGTTCCTAATTGACTACCTACCAAGACCAAGCATTGAAGAACCCGAAGTAGAAGAGGTATGTTACGCCGAATTAGGCCCTTCATGGATGGATCCCATTATAATGTTCTTAAAAGACGGCATCTTACCCAAAGAAAAGAAAGAAGCCAACAAGATTAGAGCAAAGTCGCAACGATTTTGGCTCTCCCCATCAATGGCCTTGTACAAAAAATCCTTCACAGGACCTTACTTGAAATGCGTCCATCCCAGCAAGGTTAATGCATTCTTGTTCGAGATACACGAAGGCGTATGCAGAAGCCACCAAGAGGGGAGATCATTGGCTTACAGAGCAATTTTGCAGGGATATTGGTGGCCTTACATGCAAGCAGATTCAGAGAAGTATGTCAAGAAGTGCGAGAAATGTCAGAAGTTCGCACACCAAATACATCAACCGGCGAGAGAGCTTCTACCATTAACTAGCCCATGGCCCTTCGCAATATGGGGCTTGGACATAGTAGGGCCACTCCCAATAGCTCCCGGCAACAGAAAGTTCTTTCTTGCAGCAACAGACTACTTCACAAAGTGGGTAGAGGCAGAAGCACTAGCATCAATAAAGGAGAAAGATGTGAAGAAGTTCATCTGGCAGAATATCATCACTCGGTTCGGCATACCCAAGCGCTAATATCAGACAACGGCACTCAGTTCGACGGCAAAATTTTTAGAGGCTTTTGTGAGGAGTACAAGATAGAATTCTATAACTCTACACCGGCATACCCCCAAGCAATTGGCCAGGCGGAAACAACAAATAAGGTCATCTTGCATGGATTGAAGAAAAGATTAGAGAAAGCAAAAGACAAGTGGGCTGAGAAACTTCCTCATGTTTCATGGGCTTACCGTACCACACCTTGACGATCAACCGGAGAAACGCCATTCTCTTTAGCCTATGGCATGGAATCAGTAATCCCACTAGAAGTCGGCCTCCTCACAATTAGAAGCGAAAATTTTGACCCAGACTTAAACGAGGAAGCCATAGCCTTGGAACTCGACCTTGCGGAAGAAAGAAGAGAAAGAGCACTGGTTCACATTGCCTCGTACCAGCAAGAGTTGTCCAGAAAGTATAACAAGACAGTACATCCAAGGCAATTCAAGATCGGAGATTGGGTGCTGCGCAAAGTAATGGGAAACACCTTGGTACCCGGAGATGGCAAGTTAGGGCCTAATTGGGAAGGATCTTACAAGGTGGTTGGATTAGCAGGAAAAGGGGCATAACACTTAGAAGATGAAGACAATAAAGCCATTCCCAGGCCATGGAACACTGCCAATCTCAAACTATTTTATTTTTAGCTTTTCTTTAAACTCAGTTGCAGTTTTCCTTTCTTAATAAAACAAGTAGTTTCTTTCAGCATAGTTGTTTCCTTCTGTAAAAGATTGTTTTAGTGAGCTAGGGGCATTGAAAGCATAGTTGGCCGGAATAACCAACTTTAACCCCTCCCAAGCCCTGGATAAGGATCCAGGCTGCAGGACGTTTGGTAGGAATAACCAAACACTTTACTCTAGGTTGGCAGGAATAACCAACTTAGAGGTTGGCTAGAATAACCAACACCCCTCCTAAGCCCAGGATAAGGATCCAGACTGCAGGACGTTTGGCAGGAATAACCAAACACTTTACTCTAGGTTGGCAGGAATAACCAACTTAGAGGTTGGCTGGAATAACCAACACCCCTCCTAAGCCCAGGATAAAGGATCCAGGCTACAGTACGTTTGGCAGGAATAACCAAACACTTCACTCAGGGTTGGCAGGAAAAACCAACTTTAAGCTCTCTTCAGCTAAGAATAGGTTCTAAGCTGAAGAGGTTGGCTGGAAAAACCAACACTTATTGCTCTTCAGCTGAGATAAGGATCTAGGCTGAAGAGGTTGGCTGGAAAAACCAACACTTATTGTTCTTCAGGCGAGATAAGGATCTAGGCTGCAGAGGTTGGCCGGAAAAACCAAACACTTATTGTTCTTCAGCCGAGATAAGGATCTAGGCTGAAAAAGTTGGCAGGTATGGCTAGCTAGATTGCAAAGTTAAGACCGGGATAAATATCTCCGCCAGAGAATTTACTTCATTCAGATTATATTGGGAAAGTAAATAAAGCATAAAAGTAAACTGAATAGACAGTTGAGGAAAACAAAAGATGATTTCATTGATAATGCAAAGTCAAAGTACAAGAGATGGGGCCATAAGCCTGGTTACAAAAACTTCTAAAGTCAGCACCTAAAGAAAAGAAAAATACATAATCAAGCAAAGAGGTCATCTAAATCGGCATCCAGAACAACCCGGTCTTCACCCAGAGGTAGCTCGGTTGTGCCTAGCCCCCATTGGTTAAGCTCGGACGACGGCGCCGCATCAGACACGGAAGACAAAGGAGGGATGGAGACCACTGGAGTTGGGGAGATAGACTGGTGACCGGGCTGGATGTTGTCTTCTGGAGCAGAATTTTCGTCCTCTCCCTCTTGCAGAAATTTTTGTTGAATGGCAGCAGCATACTCTGCCATACAACTCGGTATGAAGTACGGGGGAGGGTTGAAGACCTCAGTCTCTGGACCATGACCGAGCTGCACCACAGCCACCTTCCATCCGCATTTGAAGAAGAGATCTTTCGCAGCTTCGCATTGTTTAATATAAGTGGCCTCCCCCTCCTTGTAACCCTGGTCCTCTACGTCGTCTACTTTCTTCTCCAGCTTGGCAATTTCAGCGTTCTTCTTGCCCTCAAGCTTGGCCAGCTCGCGCAGGTACCTATCTTTTACCACGGCCGTGGCCTTTTTCTTATCTACCTCAGCCGAACTGACAAGACCGGTCAGACGTGCCATCTCGGTTTGTAGCTCGGCTATTTGCTTCTTTGACTCTTCCAGCTCGGTGGTTTTGGCATTAGCTTCTGCCATGGCCTGTCTTGTGGTTTTGCGTAGTTCCAGCACTCGTTTGTGAGCAATATGGTTTTTCTGCATGGCCTACAAAAGGATGGTAAGAAACTTTTAAGAGAAACCGAGCGGAAAGTTGTTCAAATTAGAAAGACAAGCAAGGGGGTAACCTACCAGCACCATTGATTTTGTGGCTGAGCGAATGGCCTTTAGTTCGGTTAGATGATTGTGGTGCTCCATGTCGGCTGGAGGGCAAACGCTTTTGACGAGGTTGAACGCCAAGAAATGGTCCTTTTCTGCGACCACGGAGTCAGAATCCTTGATAACACAGTTCTGAAACGTGATCTTTGGTGCCCACTTTGAAAAGCTAGCTTGGTCAGAGCGCTCAGGTGGAGGGCTTGGTGGAGTGGTTTGAGGAACCACGGTTTCATCCTCGACGACAAGGCGCGGCTCGGTTGTGGAAGTCCGAGCACGCTTGCTTGCCCGAGACGATGAAGGCTAATGGGTTGGTAGGGCTACCAGGGTCTCTTGAGTTTGGCTGGCTGGTGGTACCTCGGCCTGGTTTGTTTCGATTAGAAAGGCCCTTACTGCTCTTTTCTTGGCCATCTCTTGCTCCGCTGTCAACGGGATCAAATTGACTTAGGGCAAGGTTGGGTCTGGCTCTGGTGAAGGCTCAAGGAGGAAATCGGTCACCCTGGTCTTCCTACGGCTGCTGTATCTGTATGTCGGTTCAAAATTCAATAGCTCGGCCCAGTTTTTGTTGGGATATCGCAGAGCGGGGCGAAGTGCATTCAAGTTGGGGTAGCTGTACTGAGACTTGAAAAAGTTCAAATCTGCATGAAGTAAAAGAGACAACAGTTAGTATGATTCAAGATGTGAAAACCGAAGTAAAGAAAAATTTGAATTTGAGCCGAGGTAATTATACCGGCGACTCCTTTGTTCCAGTTTATGCGGTTGCCTGGGATTTGGGCCTCATGGTCTTCAAAATTCCCAAAAACCCAGAAAAAATCATCGTCGTTTACATTCTTATCTGGGGTATTTTTTATTATCTTTTCACGCCGGTGCCTTATTCTTAAATAGTAAACCCATCCATCTTCATTTGACCCTATGGAATATTGGTGGAAGAGCTCGGCTAAACCAAGGTTAAGGCCAGCCCGACGGTTTAGCTCGGCGATGCCATTTATTATGCGGTATGAATTTATGGAAAGTTGGGTAGGCCAGAGGTTGGTTTGTCTAAGGAACTCGCAAAGAAAGGGTTGTACAGGGAATCTTAGTCCGGTTTCTACAATGGAAAGAAGTGTAAAGGGAACAAAGCCAGGGTTTTCCCAGGGAGTGATATCTAGTTCGGCTAAGGTAAGATAGACATCATCAGGGATGTGGTAGTCCCTTCGGAACTCGGCCATAGCACCTGGTGTGTTTACTAAGAACCTATATTTCCTCATATAGGTTTAAATTATGTATAAATTAGCCTAAGCATTAGCTCGGTGCTGAGAAGATGTTGGATATCTCGGTTGGACGTTCAAAGGAGTGCTTGGGCAACCTAGTCGAAGTCTGCAAAGTAAAAAAGAAAGGTGTTAAGCACAGATCGTTAGACCGTGCTAAACGAAACAAAGACAAGATAAATGAAGTCCTAGCTCGGCTACGTGGGATACTGTCCATTCTTAGCCCGGTTTGAGCAAGGGTCTTTAGCCCGGTTGAGCATTTGGGGCAACATTCTTAGTTCAGTTTTGACTAAGGGAGCTGGTTTAGCCCCAAGTTGTGGCTCGATCGGTGGTTAGGGCTTTCTAGCACAGTATTGCGCAAACCTTGTACGGTTCTATAGCTCTGTTAGGTGTAACAGAGGGTACTTAGACCTATGGAGATTACACATATGGCGTGAAATTTTAGTTTGGTTATCTAGTTCGGCTGGGTGCACACCTTAAGTACAAACAGGATCCTAGCTCGGTTGGAATTCTATTTAGGATCAAACACATCGTTCTACAGGTTATTCATGAATGCAATGGTTCTATTACACTGTTTTTTCCCAGAAAAATGGAAACAAAAATGCTATATGTGTTATGAAAAGCATACGAGTATTGTGCTATATATTTCAGAAACTTGACAAACAAAACGAAAATGGGACTGAGGTACTTACAGTTTGAAGACGAGAGGATGAAGATCGTAGATCGCAAGGAGAAATTTCGCAGGCACTGTGTTTGGAAAAATGGATGTTCAGAAAGAGAGAGGAAGATGAATAGTGGTGCGTATGGTTCAAGGAGTAGGGTTTTTTGTGAAAAGAACGAGTTTGGGCAGGACTATTCAAATGTTGCAAGGTACGAGGACGGCTATGACAGTTGTATTCAGCCAGTGGGGGCTTGACACGTGTCTTTGGAAGAATAAGCGATTCAGATGACAGGGTGACTGAAGAGACGTTTTTCGACCGAACCAATCGATAGCCCGGCAGCATTTTATCTCGGTTGAAAGACTAAAGTTTTTAGCTCGGCTGATAACAGTTAATCCCAATCATGCGGTGCAAATAGAATTAAGGGGCAATTGAGAGGGTAATTTATAAGTAAATTGGGCCGAGCTGAGTAATGGGCAGTTCGATGGGCCACGGTAGAAAAGGGCTTGGCAAGTGGACTGTAGTAAGTAGGGCGGTCCAAGTGAAATGACAGTTACCACGGACAGAGTGGAGTTAGCTCGGTCATAGTGTTTGAAGCCAAGGTATGATGGCTTCACACAGTGGACCTCGCTTTGGTTAGCATGGTCGTAGCAAGCCGTAGATTAGCCTGGTTTCAACAGGCTACCGAGGTACAACTGAACGAGAGCCAAGCTAACTTGGTGTTTTGTATTGGAACACCAAGCTTGGTTAGCTCGGTCTTAAGTTAACAGCCCGGTTGGAGTATGCATAACCAGGGTACAGGCACTGAAGGGAAGATCTAAGCTGGGTTAGCTCGGTCGTACTGCCATCCAACCGGGGTAAAACCATCTCACTTGGTTTAAGCAGTGAGGGGGGTGTTGAAGGATAAGCATTATCCTTCAGGAGTGTGATTTCTAGAAGGACTCTGCATGGAGGAATAAGAGTCTTACTAGGATTATGCCACGCGGAACCTGTAAAAGCTCATAATATCACCTATGGAGAGGTAACACAACTTTGATTCCTGAATTCACATAACTTTTGTGTCTATTGTTTATTGTGCTGACTTAGGCATCTGTAATGACCCCAAAATGTGGAGAAGAAATAATTTGTATTTAACTATGAGCTGAGGTGTTTTCATTTAATTATATCCTTTGGAATTGAAGCATTATCTGTTGAGCCACGGCTTTAAAATTGAAATTACCGACCTTTATGGGTTCAGAAATCACAATTGAGGACTTAGATGTGTTAATGGAAATTTTTAGAACTATTTGGGAAACTTAATTGGAAATCTAATTTGTCTGGCTCGTTAATGTGCGTTTGGGTGGTTAACTTGGTACTGTAAATTGAAGGCCTTAGAGACTTCAGAAATCGGAACAGGGGACATATTTATGATCATCATAATTTTTAGAGTCATCTGGAAAATTTAATTGAAATTTAATTTTGTGCGATTCGTAAGGGCGTGTTTGGCCCTCCATATTTGTGATAAAGTTTATATAGTTAATCATATGGGTGTATATGAGTTATAAGAGGAGGACTTATCTTTTGGGAGCTCAAAATATCTAAAAAGAGAGGGGAAGACCCGTGAGAAAGAGAGCCAAGAGAGAGTGAGAGAGAGGGTTCACCATTGTTGAGAGTTTGAGGGTGGCTTGAAGAAATTTGAGAGAAGAAGGAGAGCAACCATGGAAGCTTGGAGAAATTAAAGAGAACCATGAGGAAATCAAAGAGTGAACTAAGGTAAGATCAATTATCTTGAATCCTTGTGTTTAAGACATTAATTTCATGAAATCATGATAATAAAGGAAGCTTTGAACCCATGAACCTTGATTTTCTAAGAATTCCTTGATTGAAGAATTAAAATCATTAAATTTGTTTATTTTGAGATTATGGTGTTTGATGAAGAATAATAATGTGAAATTGGTCATGTATTAAAGGGTTTTGGGATTTGATTTACATGTAATTAAGGTTTGATTTTGAAAATGAAAAGTCCCAAATTTTCAGCCACTTTCGGACTGCAACTGTCCAGGGCCGCACGTGCGGCACTGTTCCCCCGCACGTGCGGAGACAGCTCTGCCCAACCAATTTTGAATAAGCATATCTTTTTCATCCGGACTTCGTTTTGAGTCATTTTTTAGCCTAAAATCAAGCCCCGGAAGTCTAGTTTCCAATGGCGCTGGTTTCACTCCCAAATTCTAAATACAGAAATAGTTATGCCCAAATTAGTGATGACTGTTCACGTTATGTCAATTAGTTTTGTACCATTTCTTCACCTAAACCATTTCCCATCGATTTCTCGTGTTTTCTAAGACATGGATTACAACTTATTAAAGAATAATGAGCTTGGTACTACCATGACTAATTGATTGAACGATCGAAGAGAATAAGTAAAAGATCGAGTATAACCTCATATTATGTGTTGTGCACTGTAATTGTAGATCGAGACGAGGACATTGTACCCTTACCACCGGGAACCGATCACTGTGAGTAGTAGTACTGCAATCGTACGTTTACTTACCGTTAATAATTCTTATTGTTAACGCACTGTTCTTTGTAAGCATTTATGTTGTTTAGGGATCGGTGAGAACATTGAAAGATTATGTGCACTTCGGTATGACTCTGAAACTACTCTACATTCTGGTTATGGTTAATGGTTATCCTTAATGTGTAATAACCTGTAAATTACCTATAACTCCGCACAAGAATTATTAATATTATGCAACTGGTTGGCAAGAAGGGATTATGAATATAAACCCCGCTTAATGGGAACATGATGTTTTGAACGTCCTATCTTGGACTCCTACAGCCTTATTTAGTTTGATACATGTTTTATGACATAGACATCTGCCTAGAATGGATTAACGAAATGAAAATCGAACAGAACCATGGGTTGCCTTATACGTCAAAGAATTGAATATCAATAACATTGTTATATGACTCACGTTATGGTGTGAATTGTTCTATCCCCATGAATAGTACTGTAACGACACGTGTTTCTGTAAATAATTATTATTAATGCTTTGTTATACGTAAGATGACTATGGCTACATGTAATGAATCATAAAGGGAAATTTATGTGCACCATTGTGAACGGTATTTGTATGAACCTGGCATTATTCTATTCTGTTTATTCACTTCGTTTATGCTATGACATAATATGAATTGTTCAGTCTTCAAGAACTATTGATTCCTAGTATGGAACAAAGTGCTGTACGGAACTAAGTGCTGCAATACGAGCCACCTCTAGAATCCGTACGAGGCACCTCTTGAATCCATACATACAAGAACTGGGCTTAAAGCCAATTTGGTCCCTTTATGGGTCACCTGGTTATGTGAAGTTATGAAAGATACAATTTGTGAAGTTATGAAAGATACAATTTGTGAAATTATGAAAGATATAATTTGTGAAGATATGAAAGGTATAACTTGTGAATTTATGAGGCCAAGGGCCACTTTGTGAATTTGTGAACTTATGAGGCCGAGGGCCACTTTGTGAATTTGTGAACTTATGAGGCCGAGGACCACTTTGTGAACTTGTGAACTTATGAGGCCGTGGGCCAACTTGTGAATTCTAAAATTATGAGGCCGAGGGCCAACTTGTGAAGTATGAATCTGTAACTTGTGAAACTATGAATCTCAAAGGCCAAGGGCCAATTTGTGAAGTTATGCATCTAAGTTAAGCCAAGGGCTAATTTGTGAATGTGTGAACCCATTAGGCCAAGGGCCAATCTATGAAGTTATGAACCGACAAGACTGTTCTGAAATGTGTACAGAATCAGACTAACCACAGGATTTTTGCATTTACTTATGTAATTAGAGAAATGTGTACATTGTAAGTAAATTAAGTTAATCTTTAAATTGTTTATGTACTACTGTTCACTGAGCTTGACTCGCTTTGTGTTATGTCTGTTTCTGTAGGCACTCCACATGGAGGTCAGTTTTAACCCATGGCATCCGTGCCTCTTCTGTCAACCTCAGAGTGTCCAGGCACTTAAGTGAAGGCAGCTCTTTTTGCTAAGCTTTTGATTTTACTGTCACGCCCTCAAAATAAACCCATAATATATATATCATTGACATGCAATATTAAAAGAAAGCAATTTATTATCTCATTCATCAGAGTACTACTAAATGACACATTACATGTAACATCAAATTAAATGCCCTACAGGCTTACATCTTTCCAAGCCAACACTTGGACACAAAAGTATGAGTTCTAACTCAAATACAAATAAAGCCCTAGGCTTGAGTGTTTACATGTACAAACAAATAAAAACAAATAACTGAAAATAGTCTTCAAAATCCAAGTCCTTCCAAGCTAAGTTCTTGGAGGTAGCTTATCACCTGAACCTGAAAATGATGTTCCCATATAGGGTGAGCCAAAGCCCAGTAGAAATATACTAAACCAAATATAAGCAATGAATAAAGCGATAGCATTCAATAGATGATTAACCTAGATAATCAATTATATCATTACACTGTCTCATGACACTAATGTCTAAGACACGTTTTACTTTCCAACATTATCAATAGGGCTCAGAACCTGGCCAAACTTAAAACAGTGAACTATATATATATATCATATTCACATTCTTCCAATGTCTACAAACAAATGAGACTCAGGCTCAAATCAAAACACTTCATACTTCCAGTTTGATACACATTTTAGTGATGTATCAATAAAAACACTTCAATATAAATAAGCACACATAAAAGTGATGCTAATGGAGTCCATCCCCTATCTCCTCCCAAACAAAAATCCGGTTTAGAGGTCCATCCCCTATCTTCCCCTAAACCGTGGAGTACATCCCCTATCTCCTCTCACACAAAACAATGTATGTAAACACATAACATATACAACACACAATCAATACACATAATGTCTGTATTAATTCAACAGTCAAAATTGATGACTTAATCAATGATTAGCTTCAGTTATCCCTAATCCACATGCAGTGTCTACAACAATCACGACTATCCTCCACCGATAGCCCAAAACAGTTATTTCTAGACTTGGAAATAAATAACTCAACAATTAAATGGACGAGTGATTTAAATTAACCAACTACCCCATTTAATCAATAGATTGCTCAAACTCATGAAATTAACTAGTTTCCCCAATGTTCCTTAAATTAAATATACAATTCAATTTATTTAAACAACTAGGGTTTTTCCCAAAATTACCAAAATACCCCCAACCTATTAAAATGCCAGAACTTAGAACAAAACGTATACATTGGAGTGGGAAATCCCTACCTCGAAGAAAATAACCCGAATGGAGAAGACAGAGATGAAGACCCAAATTCCAATGTGCTCCAAATCACCAAACGTTCAGATTAAATGGAAGCCCTCGACTCACTCTATCTTTTTAATAAAGGATCTAAGGTAGAAACTCACTCTAAGTAGATCAATCCTAAGAGAGATGGTGTGTAGAGGGAGAGAGAACTCGTACCTAGGGTTTTGGAATCTGAAAGTGGATCAAAAACTGATCTGAAACACGCTGCTGCCTATTTAAACCTGACAGACTCGCTCGAGCGAAGACTTGGTCGCTCGAGCGACCAGACACACGAAAAGCTCGCTCGAGCAAAGAAAAGCTCGCTCGAGCCAAAAATGCAATGCTTCAGGTCTGCAACCCAGCAGCACGCTCGAGCGACAGAAATCTCGCTCGAGCGAGGAACTCGAAAACATACACCTCGCTCGCTCGAGCGAATAAGCACTGCCCTCAAGTCTATACTAGACGCAAACGCTCGCTCGAGCGAAGCAAAGCTGGATCGAGCCAGAAGACACAAAATACAACCCTCGCTCGAGCGACCAAGCCCTGGCTCGAGCGACCTACCCAAAAACTAGACAGCAACACTTGGTTTACGAACCCAACCAACCTGAAACAAACCTGCCCAACACATCCTATAACTCCAAATGAGAAAATAAAGGACGACGACAACAATTATACAATGACAGAATAAACGGAACCTAAGTCCGGATACAATAATCAAATGGGAAAAGACCGGGGTCGCTATATTTACACTCTGATTATCTGCTTAAGGTTGATGTATATATAATTCTTTTGCCTGTCCATGTTGTTTTACGCCCAATTCTAAGGGTTGGGTCTGTATATATATATATGTACATAGCTAACTCTCTGATGCACGTCACTGTATGTTTATTTGCCTTATATTCTGTCTGTGATCCTAGCATGATAGTGGTCGCTCAATGGATGCAGTTCTTTTATTTATGTTAATTTATATTGGTAAATGCTTCCGTTCAGGCCCCATATGATATGTATACCAGGTTATGCGTTCGTTTCTGTGTAGGTCATGCCCAAACTTTTAAGGGAAAGTTTGGGGCATGACAGTATCGGAGGGGTTTCCGGCACACACCTGCCGACTAGCTCAAGTTTGTGTTCTCAGGCAGCAAAGCGACGACGTTTCGAGGAGCGCAAGCTTGATCAACAGGATCATACGAGAAGAATTATTTCGTGCTGACTTAATTATGAACTTGAACTTAAACATGAACTTGAACTCGACTCGTCAAATATTTGAAAAAATAAACTTGACTCGAGTTGACTTAATTATATAAACGAGTTGAGTTTAGAAATTACAAATTTTGAAATTTTTTAAAAATTAAAATCGAACTTAAATTAATATGCATATTAAAGAAAATTGTAAACAAAATATAAAATAAAGCTCATATTAATAATAAATTTCGTCAATCAAATATATAAATTTATCATAAAATACCAAGCATGGATAGAGAAATAAAATAAATTAATAAAAATCTACTAATAAAAATAAATAAAAATTAAATTTATTATATTTATGAACCTAATCAAGCTAAGCTAAGCTTTTCATAATTGTTTCGATTACTAAACAAATTTAAAAATCGAGTTTGACCTCGTTTATTTAACCAATAAGTAAGTTCAAACAAATATTAACGATTGAAGCTTGACTTCTTTATAAACAATTCGATTCATTTATAGTTATGAAATAACCTTTATATTATTTAGATGACTTTAATAAAATATGTGTGACAAGAAAGGTTTCAAAAGTTGTTGCGGTCATCGTAACAATTGCTGTAACACGGTTGCGGTTGTGGAGTGTAAAACCCATAGTGTAACGGTTGCGGTAACCAGAACTGTGAACTTTTTAATTTTTCGCACAACTTGAGAAAAACTTACCAATTTGCATTTTTTTTTTCTTTTCAAAATCACATTAATTAGGATTTAAAATAAATTTTGATAAATTTTTGTTAGTTTCTAAGTGTAATCCAATATATTTTATATTTTTAAATTACTATAAAATGAGCTTTTTACATTTTATTTCAATAGTTAATGATTTTAAGAATAATTGATTTTAAATGTCTATAAAATTATTTTCAACCAATACCTGAACTAACTAAATAAAAAATATTTACAATTATTAAATGAAATGATTATTAAAAAAAAGGGAATAAATTATAAATACACCCCCTGAAGTTTGCTTAAAATACAGATTGCCCCATGTGGTTTGAAAATTACAAATACCTTTTATTAGAATTTGTTATTTAATAAAATTAACTAAAAAAATAAAATTCATAATTGCTCTCCTATACAATAATAAAATTACCTAAATTATTAATTGAAACATATTTTTAACATCATCAAAAACTATTGATTGACTTGATGATTGATTAATAAAATGGTTGATTTATTATGAAATTAGAAACCTCAAAGGGTGGAATGTAATTTTCAAAACTACGGGGGACGATTCGTATTTTAATCAAACCTTAGAAGGTGTGTTTGTAATTTACCCTAAAAAAAGTGTGCCATAACCAAAATTATTTTTGAGCTAATGATTTTTTTTTTTATGAGATATTTTTTTAGACAACACTTTACAGCTAACTAAATAAAATTATTTACAATTAAGTATTAAATGAAATAATTATGAAAATAAAAATTGTGCCATAAGCAAATATTATTTTTGAGCTACTGATTTTTTTAAAGACATTTTTTAGATAACACATTAAACCAAACCAAGGCTTAAGTTCCGTCAAATGAGGTCGGATACATGAATCTTCCTTCTCCACGCGGCTCTATCAAAGGTCATTTCGTTAGTCAAATTAAGTAGATTCGTATCTCTATTTACAACGCTAGCCAACATTAATTTAGGTCTACCCGGTCCCCTAACACTACCATCTATCATCACCTCATCACACCTCTTCACTACTGTCTCTGTTGGTTTCCGTTGAATATGACCAAACCATCTCATTCGATTCTCTCTCAACTTATCTTCTATCAACGCTACTCCTACCCATTTCCGAATACACTCATTCCTAATTATGTCTTGTCTAGTTTTGTCACACATCTACTTTAGCATCCTCATCTCAATAACACTCATCTTATCTATATGTTGTCTCTTAGTTGTCCAACACTTCGTCCCATACAATATCGCTGGTTTAATAGTCATTCTATAAAACTTATCTTTTAGTTTAGTGAGTATTTATTTATCGCATAGTACCCCAGACGCACTTTTCCACTTAAACCATCCCGCCTTAATCCTATGGGCCACATCAGCATCAATCTCCCCTGACATTGTGATAATCAACCGTGAATAACGAAAATGTTCACTCTTAGGCCGTTCTTGATTCTCAATCTTCACTTCTCCTCTGCTTTCATTGTTATTGTTACTAAATTTACACTCCATGTACTCTGTTTTAGTTCTGCTTATCCAGAATCCTTTAGATTCAAGTGTTTTTCTCCAAATTTCTAACTTTGTGTTAACTCCTTCTCTAGTCTCATCCACTAACACGATATCATCTACAAAAAGCATACACCAAGGCGCGTCATCCTGAATATTTCTCATCAACTCATTCATAACTAAAGCAAAAAGATAAGGACTTAAGGTAGATCATTGGTGTAACCCTACAATAATAGGGAATTCATTTGTCTATCTAGCAAGCGATCTAATAGTTGTCACCACCCCTTCATACATGTTCCTAATCACGTCAGTGTAACCTTTTGTCACCACTTTCTTCTCTAATACCCACCATATTATATCCCGAGACACTCTATCATATGCTTTCTCAAGGTCGATAAACACCATATGAATGTCTTTTTTCTTTTCTCTATACTTTTCTATTACTCTCCTCAAAAGATAGATCGCTTCCATTGTTGACCTGCCAGGTATAAATCCAAATTGATTCTCTGACACCTCTGTTACATCTCACAATCAATGTTCCATTACCCTCTCCCACACTTCCATTATATGACACATTAGCTTGATTCCTTTGTAGTTGTTGTAATTCTGGACATCTCCTTTATTCTCATATATTGGTACTAAAATACTCTTCCTTCACTCATTTGGCATGTTCCTAATCAACAAAATCTTGCTAAACAACCTAGTCAACCAAGCAACCCCCTTTTTATCCAAACACTTCCAAGCTTCAATAGGGATATCAACGGATCCTAAAGCCTTATTTGATTTCATTTTTTTAAGTGCAATATCCACTTCAAAGTTCCTAATCCTGCGATAGAACCTATAGTTTTGGTTTGTCGTATTACTGGCTATTTCTTCCTCCATTGACATACCTCTGTGTTCCTCATTTAATAGTTTCTCAAAATGGTTCTTCCATCTCTCCTTAATCTCTTTATCTTTCACCAATACCTTAGAATCCTCACTCTTGATACACTTAACTTGATTAAAATCTCTTATTTTCCTCTCTCGTATCTTAAAAAGTTTGTATACCCTCTTATCTTCCTCCTTACTATCTAGTCTATTATATAGGTCATTATAAGCTTTTAACTTAGCCTCCCTTACTACTTTCTTGACCTCCTTATTAGCCAATCTATAGCTCTTAAGGTTTTCCTCAGTTTTATCCTTTTGCCAGTTTCTAAAGCACTCTTTTTTTTTTTTTTTTGCCTTAACTACCTTTTGAACCTCTTCCCTCCACCACCAAGTTTCCCTAGAGCTGGGTCCCGTTCATTTCGACTCTCCCAGCACTTCCCTTGAGATTTTCCTCATATGATTGGCCGTCGAGTTCTACGTAGTGTTAGCATCATCTTCCAAGTCCCAAGTACATTCCTTATAAATTCTATTCTTAAATATTTTAAGTTTATCCCTGTTTAGGTCCCACCATCTCGTCCTATGATGCCCACCATCCTTCCTAGCTTGGTATGGCCCTTTAAAACATAAATCTAGTACCAAAATCCTATGTTGAGAGGTCAGACTCTCTCCAAGAATCTCCTTACATTCACTGCATTTTAGGCGGTCCACTTTTCTCACTAGAAGTAATCTATTTGGCTTTTAACTGACCCACTTGTAAAGGTTTTCAAATGTTCCTCCCTCTTCTTATACATAGTATTGGCCACCACCAGGTCAAAAGCCAACACAAAATCTAAGATACTCTCTCTAGCCTTATTTCTATCACCAAAGTCGTAATCACCATGTACTCTTTCATATCCTAGTTTATCTATGCCTACGTAGCTATTGAAATCTCCACCTAGAACTAGGTTCTCTCCTACGGGTATCTCCTACAAGATCTCATCCATTCGCTCCCAAAAACCTCTCTTAGTCCGATCATTTAATCCTACTTGAGGAGCGTATGCACTAATAGCGTTCAGTATATTCCCTCCAATAACTAGTTTAACTAACATAATCATATCCCCTTTTCTAATGACCGCCACTACATTTTCCACAAGACCCTTGACAACTACGATTCCTATCACATTCCTGCGTCTATCCTTACCACTATAATATAGTTTAAAGCTGGTATCCTCAATTTTCCTAACTTTCTCACCCGTCCACCTAGTTTCTTGTACGCATGCTATACTAACTCTCCTTCTAATCATAACATCCACCAATTCCATTGTCTTACCAGTTAAAGTTCCTATATTCCAAGTGGCTACCCTAAACTTATAGTTTTGGACTAGTTTCTTTACGCTCGCTCGTCTGGAAAAACGCGGGAACCTTTGCCCATTTTTCACCGCACCCAAGCATCGATGCGGTGCCCCTTGCTCACTTTTTGAAACACCCAGAAGCAGGCGCAATGTGTCACTTGAGGGGAATGACCTAGCATTTAATCGATTCAAAATAGGATTCATTGTCATAAGGGATTTGAGCGGCTTTTTTATGTGTTTACTGTCGACTACCTAACACACAACCCTCCTCTTTTACCCAGGCTTGGGACTAACGGAGTTGTTAACAACCCTAATAAAGTTTTTTTAGATAAAAATATTTACAATTAAATATTAAATGAAATGATTATAAAATAAATACAATCCCTATTCATATATTTTTTATTTTATATGCTAATGCAATGAAATAAAAATTAAAAAATAAATTACAAGGAAAAAAATTCATACAAGTTTTTTATTATTTTTTTATAGGTTTGGATCACTTGAGTATTCATTCTTTTTTTGTAAGATTTTTTTTTAAAATTTTTAATTTTTTTTTTTAAAAAAAGAGCTATTCAGAATATTGTAACGGTGTGTAACGGGCCGTTATGACTATTACAGTACTGCTACGACTGTTACATAACATCGAAACAATCGTTACACATGCGAATTTTCGTCACACAGCAAAAGTGAATGTAATAAATAGCACTTACCACTGTAATCGTTATACAACGACCACAACCGTTACATAATGTCTTTTTGAAACCTTAGGCCTCGTTTGAGAACAGACTTTTTTAGTAACTTTTTGATTTTTTAGCTAAAATGTGATGTAAAAAAAATTAGTATGTTTGGGATGACTTTTTAACTTTTTACGAAAAGATATGCAAAAAATAAAGAAAATAGAGAATCTTTGATTTTTTAGTATGAATTATTGGTTTTTTAATTTTTTTATTAATTTTTTAATTTTTTGATTAAAATGGTCACTTGCCAAACGAGGTAAGAAAGTGATATCAACAGAGAGAGAGAGAGAGAGAGAGAGAGAGAGAAAATGACTTTGTAATTTGTACGTATGCCGAGACAGAATTTCCAGTTGGGAGGAGAAGAAAATTAAAGAGGAGTGGGAGAGGTAGGAGGGAAGGGTGAGAGTGACAAGCCACCCACGTCGCTATGATTTCAAGGAACATGGTGATGGGGTGACATCTTCCCCTTCAACTAACTGTGTGGGACTATTATCATGGCAACCAGCCATTGGACTCCTGTCCCATGAAATTTAACTCACTTTGACAAACTAAACTACCACCCGTAGTAGTACTACTGCAAGTACCTAATCCAAGGCTTGGAAAACTACGACTTTTTCTCACTGTACATCTTCCCAACTTGTACGGCATTTAGGCCCATTATAATTTTTTTGGGGGGTCAATTTTTTAAAAACCGGACCAGTGAATGAACCGGAAAAATGATCGGGTGGACGGGTCACCGGTTCAACCGTCGAGTTGAACCGGAATCGAACCGTGACGTCATAAATATATTAAAATTATATTTAAATAAAAATATAAATAATAAAATTATAAATTAAAAATTTTAATAATCTTAAATATTTCTCTTAATACTTTTTTTTATTAAAAAATATAAAAATATATTTAAAAATATTATTAATTTTCATTTTGGAAGAAGAAATTAAATATTTAATATTTCTTTCATATGATTTTAATTCAAACACTTTGATTGAAAGAAGAGCAAAATGGATATCAAATTTTAAGTTTCCCTCCAATGAATTTGATTGAATCCCACATAGATTTCTTGAGTTTTTTGGAAGAATTTTTTTCTTATAAATAGATAGAAGTTTTCACAATAATTTCAAGCTCTCAATGGGATTCCTCACAAGAGGAGACCCTTAAAAGAGAGTTTCCAATTAAATTTTTATTATATATATAATATATAATATATATATATATATATATATATAAAATAAGAAAGAAAGAAAATAAAACAGGAAAAAAAAAAAAAAAAAAAAGGCCGGACCGGTTCAATCAACCCGTGGCCGGGTCGACCGGTTCACCGGTTTAACCGGTGGGTTCACCGGTTTTCAAAAAATAGGCCGGTTTTTCCAGATGGCCGGTTTAAGAGGGTCGACCGGACCGGAACCCCATCCGGTCACCGGTTGAACCGGCCGGTCCAGTCCGGTTTTTAAAACCATGCTTGCATCTACCGAAATTCTTCAATTCTTATGCATTTTTTATTTTTCAAAAAAATAAATAAATAAACAAAAGCAAAAAAATATTAAATGTCTTGTAACTTTTTGTATTTCAATATTTTCACATCATTTTACAATTTAAAATGCATTAAGGAGATGTTTCATTACTATAAAAATAACTAAAGATCACACTTTGATAAATGAAAATATCTCACTTCTATTAAAAGTGTGACAAAAAAAAATTAGATTGATATTTTAATTACACTTGATTTGAAGTGTGATAATATTTATTTTTAATGTCACTTTTTAATTAAGTGTGATTATATATATATATATATATATATATATATATATATATATATATTTTAATCACACATTTTAATTAACATGTGATTAAAGATCACATAAGAATAATTAAAATATCTCACTTTTATTAGAAGTGTGATTAAAAAAATTTAAATAATTTTTTAATCACACTTAATTTAATGAGTGAGATAATATTTTTTAATCACACATTTTAAATAAGTGTGATTATATATATTTATTTTCATCACAGTTCCAGGTGTGATTGTATATAATTTTTTAATTTA
The DNA here is from genome assembly GCF_055761805.1 of Camellia sinensis. Lineage (NCBI taxonomy): Eukaryota > Viridiplantae > Streptophyta > Magnoliopsida > Ericales > Theaceae > Camellia > Camellia sinensis. The sequence continues at coordinate 26,421,337 of NC_138966.1, read as the reverse complement.
ATTTTTATGTAAAATAATTATTCCCATAATCGCGCCTCTTCTACATGATTGAGATGGCCATGACTCTTTGAAACACCCACCAAGATATTATAACTTTACACAGCATGCATTAACATGTCGTGATAATTTCGACAAAAAAAAAATTCAATCTGATTTTTTTTATGATATGCAAAAGTATACTGTAAAAAATATATATTTTTACGGCATACAAAAATATATCATAAAATATTTGCACTTAAGACGACATACATTTCATGTCGTAAAATATTATAACTTTACATGACATGTATTAGCATGTCGTGAAAACTTTTATTAAAAAAATTTCAATCTGATTTTTTTTTTAATTTAAAAAAGCTAACAATTTCCAACCAAACTTCTCACCATAAATTTTTCTAATTAAAGACAACGTAAAAAATAATTTATACATTATTTTATATTTTAGTGTATTATTGTAAGGTATAATTGCACCCAGTCTGGGAAAAACATTACATGTTCATAAAAAAATTTATAATTTTAAGAGCACTCGCTTTAAAAATTCAATTTTTAATTTTGTTTGATTAAAAATCCAAACGTTCAAATACTTTGTCCAAAAAGATAAGTGCAAACAAAATGACCACCCTAACCTTATATATATTATACAGAGTCTAAACCCTAACCTAACACTCCCTCTCACTCTCTCTCATTCTCCTATCTTTTTATCTTTTTCGCCTCCTACGTCGTCGCCTCTGGTGGTGCCACTAGCGACCACCACTGCTGCTACCACTATCTCCTCTCTCGCCGCCCTCTCTCTCTTCTCCTATTCTCTTTACCGATCTTCACCGGTTGTCTACTTCGTCTTCTCCATTCTCGTCATCGGTTCCAAAACCTTAACCTTACCTTCAATCTTCTCCAATCCCTCCACAAGCCATATGTTCGAATCTAGACCCTACACTCCCTTCAACTGTTTCAAAACCTTTGTCTACAAAGGACTACCAGCGGACTCGTCAGAATGACGATCTCGAACGAGTTGATTGCGATGAGAAAGATTAGACGGCAAGGCACATTAATGCCTCAGAAATGAAATTGAAAGATGGACAATTCATCTTTGCCCTAATTTTTCTCTCCATTTTTGTTCAATCGACCCCTCTATCTTCTCTGATTAGAACTCTGTGCTAGATTTGCTGGTTCAGTCCAACTCCAGGTTCAGCCTTGAAGTACACTCCATTCTTCTCTCATTCTCTGCCTATGTTTTTCACTTTCTTTCTTTTCTTCACTTTCCTCTCAATGAATTCAAGATTCAGATTTCTTTTTTTGTTTATATTTTCCATTTTTTTTCCCTCAAAAACCAAAAGATTGGATCAATATAAACCTCTTTTATCTCAAATCTAGGTTTAATTTTTTCCTTCTTGTTGACTTCAAATTCTACTGAAGATTTTTTGTTCTTTAATGTTCATTAGTTAACTGTTTCACCAAGAATGACAATGTTGACTTAGAATGGTTGATGATTGTTTCTACCTAGTTTATTAATTTGGTTGTTTTGTTTGTGTTAATTTCCTTGAGGGAGAAACAACTGAGGTTTGTTTCTGATACATATTTAAAAAGTTAATAGACTATTTCAAAATACATGTGTACTGTTCTATTTCATCTTGTTACCATAATTGTCTTCAAATTTGGTCCTCCATTGAGACATTGACAATATAGGCGAGGTGGGAGTAAGTAGAGGCACAACTCCCAAAATTCTGAAACCTCCTTCTATTTACTTATGCAATTTACATGCTCATGTAACTTGTGGCTTTGATATTGAAATTGCTATAATATGGGCTTTGATATTAAAATAGATAGCAACTAGGTATTGGGTAGAACATCTTGCAATCATTGGGAATGCCTACACTACACCCCAAAATCCTTTGCAAGTGCTCAGCTTTGTTGTATCTCGAGCTGTTGATGATTTTGAGTTTTGTGATTTCTAATTAATTTGCAAAATATTTGGTATTGAATTGAAGATGTGGAGGATCAAGCGCCGAAGATCTCAGTTGAAGAGCAAATGCAGATTACTACAATTTTACCCTACAGAAAGTCCTTGATTTAGGTTTTCTTTTCTTTTTCTTCTCCTTCTATGGAAATTGTGTGCCTATCTGTAATTTCATTGTTGAATTTACTTCACAGAAACTTAAAAATCGTTATAATGTTTAGCATAGAATGGCCACTTGTTATTGAAGTTGTATGTATTAATGTAGCTCGTTCGGATATCAAGCAACTTAAAGATGAAATTGACCAGATGGTGAAGGCTGGGAGACAGATTTGTGCCCAGAATTTGGAAAAACAAAGAAAAATTGCCTCTATGGAATCTGATTCATCCGCACTTTCTCAGGTATGCCTTTTATTTATTTATTTATTTTATTTTTTAATTCAAATGTTTATATTCAAGTGTTCTACAAAAAATTGATGGATTATACTTCTGTGTATACATCTCCAAATGGAGCAGAACTTGAATAAATATAAGTTGTATAAATGCCAGTTCATGTGAAAGTTTGTAAATGTTGTAGTAATAATGTTTTGCATGTACTTGAATTCTTTCACACACATATTTAATAACATTGGTAGGAATAGATAAGCAATTATACTAGATGGTGCATGGTGGATGTGGTTTTAGTGACCGAAACAATGTTGGAGAGAGCATGCTAGATTTTATTAAAAATAACTTTCTACGGCATTAAAAATTATATAATAACCTTCTATGGCATATAAAATTATGTTGTGAAAAGTGTGCTGATTTATGACATGCAAGAAAATGTCGTAAAATATTATATACGGCATACAAAGTATGCCAGAAATATATTAAAAATAACCTTCTACGACATACAAAATTATGACGTGAAAAGTGTAATGACCTTCTACGGCTTCGCAAACAGGTTCGTTTTTGTTTCTGTCCCAATCTTTTTAGTCTTCGTTTTTAGGATATTAAAACCTCAATTTATCTAGGTTTATTGATTTTTTCTCAAATTTTTCTAGGTTTGTGTCCTTCAATCTTGAAACATCAATTTCTCGATATCTTTTTCATACTTTGATTTTGAGGTGAGTTCATTTTGTGTGCTAGGTTTTGATTGTTCTGCAGAAAAATGTAAATGAGGCTGTGGAGAAGCTTAAATCAAGAGGAATTAAAGTGTTTGGAGTGGTTTGTCATGTGTCTATAGCTCAACAAAGGAAGAATATGATAGAAAGACTGTTTAGGTGAGTAAACCCATCTTATTTGTTATCTTCTGAAAGTAGCTACTAAAAGAAAAAACACATTTGGCGACTAAATTTTTAGATGCCAAAAGTCAATTTTTAGTCGCCAAAAGTCAGTTTTTAAGTTTCCCCGACTAAATTTTTTAGTTGCCGGTTTGGTCGCTGGAAAACGGTTGGGAAAGGTAGCAAGTCTTTAGTGACCAAAACTTTGGTTGGCAATAGTCAATTATATTTTTTAAATTATACATTTAGCGACTAAATTTTTAGTCACCAATAGTGAATTATATTTTTTTAAATTATATATTTACCGACCAATGTTTTAGTCGCCAATACTCAAGGAATCGGCGACCAAACCTTTTAGTCGCCGAAAGCTCATTCGTGAAAAAAAAAAAATTACACTCACTAGCTTCTCAATTGCTCTTGTGGAGATTTGAACCATCAACCTCCCACACCATAAACCTTATACAACACACTCTTTCCACTAGGCCATTATAACACCACATGATTATATATGCAACATATATTATTTATATAGTACATAGACCCGTATTAATATAAATGTATATATATAAAGATAATTATTTTTTATTGAACATAATTTATGAGAAAATAAATTATTTACTAGGAAAAAAAGAGACCACTTTTGGCGTCTAAACATAATTTTAGTCGCCAATTCTATACTTTTGGTTACTGATTATTTTTTAGTCGTTAAAAAATTTAATTCCCGCGCTAAAATTACCACTTTTGGCGACTAAACTTCTTTTTAGTTGCCAAAAAGCCTCACTTTTGGCTACTAAATTATTTTTAGTCGCCCAATGCCTCACTTTTGGCTACTAAATTATTTTTAGTCGCCAAAAAGCCTCACTTTTGGCTACTAAAATTTTTTTAGTCGGTAAAAGCCTCACTTTTGGTGACCAAACATCTTTTTAGTCGCCCAATGCCTCACTTTTGGCTACCAAATTTTTTTTAGTCGCCAAAAAGCCTTACTTTTGGCTACTAAAATTTTTTTAGTCGCTAAAAGCCATATTTCGGCGATCAAACAAATTTTTAGTCACCAAAACCTATACTTTTGGCTACTAAATTTTTTTAGTCGCCAAAAGTCCTCACTTTTGGCTACTAATGCTTTTTTAGTCGCCAAAACCTATACTTTCAGTGACCAAAGGTGCATTTTTAGCCGCCAAAGATGCTTTTTGTTGTAGTGAGCTAAACAAGGGGAAAAATGGAAACCTGGGCTTTGATTTTTCTTGAGTATTTGTTTTTCTATCTTTAACACATCATGGATGGAGGTGTCTTCATTTGGGTCCAACAACTATATTTCTAGCAGGTTTGTTATTCTAATTTTTTTGGATATCTTTTGTTTCAATAATGTTTCAATAATCTTTAATTTCCAGCTGGTTTGTTAGTCAATAATAGTGACAGCAAGTTTGTCCAATTTAATTGCTTTATTGATGTTTATATTATTAATTCTTATAGTTTGTGCTTGAAACATTGTGTCTAAAGCATTGTGTTTGCTTAATAGGCTTACATTAGGCAGCTTGATGACGTCCTTAGGACCTTTCATATCCAAACATTGTGGTAAGTACTTGATTTGTATTCTTACTGAAGCAATGATTGATCATTGTTATTCTGTGATTATTTCTTTGGTTGGTTATCTAACTTGACTATACAAATTTAGGAATTTATCATCCATGAAGCTTCCTATTGAGTTGAAAACTCAAATGAATTTATGGGTACCGTTTTTTTTTTCCTTACAATTATCATTATTTGGATTTATTAAAATCAAATTGGGATAGGTGGGGTGTAGGGGGAGCAAGAAAGAATGAATGATTTAAGAAATCAACTATATTATATGCTTTGTTTTGTTTTGTTTTGTTTTTTTTTCCAATTAATCTCAGTTAAATCTAAACCACATTTCATTATTCTATTTCAACGAATAGGCTCTTAACAGAATTATAGAATTCATGAGTTAATTTTTTAAGTAAATTGATTTTGAAATTCATGACTTAATTGGTTTGAATTTGTAGTATCATATTGTTCAAGCTTTAATTAATCTCCTTAGCAGAAGTCTTTGTATTTTCTTATAATTCTCATATTGGTTGTTAAGAGTTTCATCATTCTAGGTTAGTTTAATTGGATATCTTTATGTATTCAGATTCAAATTATTAGTTATTAAATTTGATATTTTAAATTAAAGTGAGTCATAATTTATAGATGAAAATGAGTTAGAGAGAGATGAAAAATTGATGAACCATTATGAGATACAGAGAGGTTAGTTTCTAATTGCTAAACCATTTGGCGAAAATTGATAAAAATTGTTGAACCATTTAGTGAGATGACTTGTTTTTTAGAGAAAAAGAAATAGAGAGATAGGGCTTTAATTTCTATGTTGTTTAATTTGTATATAAATATTCGCTCAGTTTGTTATCCTACCATACAACATAATATGCCATGTATAGGACACAAAACAACATACATACTATCTACCATGCTTCCATAGGAATTTAATTTAATATTCACTCAGTTTGTTATTCTTTCTATTGTTATGCTTTTCTTAATGTGGACAATGATACATGTTTAGGAATGTAGGATTAGGTGTAATATGAGTTTCGCCATGGACTACGAGATTTATCATGTCATCAAAAAATAAGAAATTTTTTTACCATATTTGTCATGCCCATCAATTTCGGCATGGACTACCAAACTTGTTCCTGCATGTGGAAGATTTTTTTTTCCCTACATGTGGATAAGTGGATATTGACCCAAGGACACAACAAGATGGATGATTTGATGCTCATGGATTTTCTTTGCTATGTTTCATTTTTTTTATTGGTTTAAATGCATTCGTAATTTCTGTAAAAGAGGCAAATTTTGCCTTTGAATTAATTTGTGTTTTCATTTTTCAAGTCAGAAATTACTTGGAGAGATGCAAAATATGGTTAAAGAATTCAAGAATTTTGTGCTTCAAGTTTTTTCATTTTTTTAAATATATGTAATCACAGTTAATTTTTTTAATTTATTAATTCATTTGTATATACTTTTGAACATTCAACTTTCATTTATGAAATATATAATGTTATTCCATTCAATATATGGTTGTGATTCAAAGAATAGTATTTATGTTGTGTATTACATTCTTCAAATGTGTACAAAAATAATATTGATTATTCTTCAAATATGTTGAACCTTTTTTTTTGTCACACGCATTAACTGTGATGAGAAATGCATATAACGTGTGATCTTATCTTATTATTAATCATGTGTTTTATTAGTTATACATCACATATAAAAAGTGTGATCTAAATGTCTGTTATTACATGTAGAAAGTGTGATCTAAATGTTTATTATCACATGTAAAAAGTGTGATCTAAATATTTATTATCACACACATAACGTGTGATAGAATCATCTTTTAATGACACTTAAAATGTGTGATTAAAAGTGACCATTTTTAATCACAATCCCAACTATCACACTTTGACAAAACTTAAAACGTGTGATTAAATAACATATATCACACGTACAAAGTGTGATCGATTTTTTATTTTGTAGTAGTGTTTGTTTGGAGAGATTGTGACATGGGATTGGACTCCACGTCCAACACTTCAATTAGTTCGTTGTTTGGTTTGAAAAGTGAAGGTCAGACTAATAGTCTGAACGGACTATTAATCTGTAGCACTTTGGGATTTTCCTTTTCACTTGAGCGAAAGATTATTCATTGGAGCAGTCTTTTAAATCGTTCAGTATTTTGGTCTGCTGTTCGGGATTCCGTGAATTTTTTATGTTTACTTGAATGGTAGTTTGTTCGCTTAAGCAGTCTGTTCCTTGTATAGTCTGAGATTTTAGGAGCATGAGTTCTGTGCTCAAGTGGAGGTTTTATCACTTAAGCAGTCTGTTTGGGATCAACCCTTTAAAAAGTCACTTTTGGATCAAATCTATCTGATTTCTCTCTCTCTCTCTTCTCTCTCTTTCCTCCATTTCTGAAAATTCTAACTTCTCAAGCTTAGATTTCATCTGCATCCACTAAGAATCTCACCTTAGTTCCATTTACCAAAATATAGAGCATCGCGAGAGCTTCTTTTTAATATGATTGGATCGTGTTTTCTTCGAAGTCGGATTTCTAGACTTTCTCCTCTTTTGCTTGAGATAGTGATTTTGTTGATTCTCTTCAATATCTTGCTAGAGATAGATTTGTGATATTTTTCTACTGCATAAAACCATAGTTTAAAAGGATATTTGTAAAAGGCATATAGATGTGAGTTAGGGTTTTGAATCTAAGAGTAAATCTTATATTTTAAAGTTGATTTTGAGAACTTGACATTAATGAAACTTGATTTTGACATTTTAAATAAATAGCCCTAATTATTTGATTGACTTGATAATGTGAAGAATGAAATTGTGGTTAACTCTTGTATTATGGAATCAAACTAACTATTGTGAATAGGAAATGGTTTTTATGAAGTGGGATTACGTTATAAGGTTGATCATTTTTAGGGTTTACAACTAACTAATGGGTTATGTTCGCGGTGATTAAATCCAAGCTCTAGTATGAATTATTCAACAATGTTTCTAAGAAATTATGAGTTATGTTGGGAATTGAAGTGTTAGGGAGTATTGATGACGTATTGAGAATTTTATTGTTTGATTTTGATGGTTTGAGTTATCACTACAAAGAAAAATTAAGGTTTTAGAGACCAAAATTTAGGGACACAATTATTTTTTAAAGACTAAATATTTTTGTTGCAAAAAGTATCATTATTATATTTTAAGTAATGAAAATTGAACATTAGTGATGAATTATTATCTTTTTGGGACCAAATTTTTTGTCTCAAAAAATAAATCATTTTCAAACCAAATTATTTTGCCCCTAAAAGTGTATTTATTAGCGTCATTTTCAAAATTTTGTCACTAAAAGTCTTATTTTTTACTTTTCGGAATGACCTATTAGCGACTATTCTCACGACAATAGAAATTGGTCCCTAAATATTTTTTGCAACAAAATTTTTTCACTTATAAAGACCAAAAAATTTGGTTTCTAAAACTCTTATATGTTATCGTACTATGTTGATATTAGACTTTGGCCATGAGTGAAGTATGGTGTTGATTGTATGGAATTGGCCATGAATATTATGTGTGTATATCGTTTGTATATTTTAGAATGTTGTGCATTGTATTGGTATTTGCACGAAAAGTTCAGTGTCCACATGCCCGATCGTGTGAGGATGATACATGTGGAAAATGTTTTGGGGTGTCCACGTGTTGGTTGTGTGAGGACGACAAATGTGGAAAGATACTTGTTTAAGGTGCCCAGCTGCCCATTCGTGTGAGGACGAAAAATGTGGAACTGTTTTGGTGACTTCTTGTAGTTGGTATTTTGAAATAGCTTGAAGATGCCCAATTACCTTCTATGCCGAGGTTGGTAAATGTGAGAGTATATTAAGATGTTATATTGTTGAATGACATGTAGTGATGTTAAAAATGGATCATCTTTGAAAGACATATGTAAGTATATGTATGTTGATTATATATAAAAGACACATTACTTATATACTTATAATATCGAGCATCATGATCATTTTTATCTGTAAGGAGTTATTGTTTAGAATCATTGTAGATCCCTATTGGACCCTTATGTTCATCCCTATAGTTTAACAATTTTTCAGGTGCTGAGTCGGAGGCATCGACAAAGAATCAATGAGTTATTTTGTGGTGGTTTAAGAAGAGAGTTATAAAACATTAGCTTACCCTAATATGGGTGAGACCATATCTATATATAATCAATATAAGATACATGAAAAAGGAATTAAATAATTACACAATCAAACCCTAAAATTAAATTCCTAAATTAAATATACAATATTCTATATTCCAACATTCCATATTCCAACACTTCCATATTCCAACATTCCATATTCCAACACTCCCCTTTAAGCTGGATTAAAGATGTCAACCAACCCCAACTTGCCAATGGAAGATCGAAGTAGGGATGGTCCTACAAATTTGGTGAAGATGTCGGTAGTCTAATCAGAAGATGGAACAAATGAAGGACATACAATGCCAGCTCGAACCTTTTCCCAGATAAAATGAATATCAACCTCAATATGCTTAGTGCGCTCATCAAGCAGAGAGTCAGAGGCAAGTGAGATGGCAGACTTATTGTCACAAAATAGCTTGGAGGAATTATTCTCCTCAAAGCCTAACTCAGTAAGAATGGACCGAAGCTATAGTAACTCACATGTCTTATGAGCCGTGGCGCGGTATTCAGCTTCAGCAGAGGATCTAGAAACAACTACCTGTTTTTTGCTTTTCCATGACAGAAGATGGGTACCAGGGAAGGTGCATACCCCAGAAGTGGAACGTCTATCAATCAATGAACCGGCATAGTCTGCATCAGTAAAACAAGACAATCCTGTCTGAATCCCACCATTGAAAAAAAAGCCCAAACTTGGACACGACTTGAGATATCTCAAGATGTGGTGAACAACATCAAGGTGAGCAGTACGAGGTGAATGTATAAACTGACTAACCACACTTACAGCAAATGTCAAATTTGGTCGTGTATTAGTCAAATAGATCAAACGTCCTACCAATCTTTGGTAGTGAGTTAGATCAGAAAGCAACTCACCAGACTCAGCCGAAAGTTTCAAATTCGGATCCATAGAAGTAGAGGCAGGCTTGCACCCCATCATACCGGTGTCCCGAATAAGATCCAAAGTATACTTCCGTTGGGACAATGATATCGCACTGCGAGAACGAGCTACTTCAATCCCCAAGAAATATTTGAGAGGACCTAAGTCCTTGATGTCAAAAACTCGACTAAGCTCCTATTTTACCTTAGCAATACCAATGGTGTCATCTCTTGTAAGAATGATATCATCCATATAGACCAACAAAATAATACATCGACCAGTGGCCTGACGACGAATGAAGCATGTATGGTCGGAGTGACATTGAGTAAATCCATGGATAGGATAACAGAGTTAAAACGATAGAACCATGCACGAGGAGATTGTTTCAAGGCATAGAGAGACTTAAGCAGACGACAGACCTTGCCAGCATACTCCTCCTTAGCTCGAAACCCGGGTGGAGGATCCATGTAGATCGTCTCAAGTAAGTCCCCATGAAGAAAAGCATTCTTGACATCAAGTTAATGATGAAGGTGCCAAGAAGAAGAGACAACCAAGGAAATAAGTAAACGAACATTAGTCAATTTAGCAACCGGTGCAAACGTAGCCCCAAAGTCCTTGCCAGGAACCTGCGTAAAGCCCTTAGCAACAAGACGAGCCTTATAGCGGTCCACGGTACCATCAGCCAAGTATTTGATAATAAAAACCCATTTGCACCCAATAGTCGTCTCACCAGAAGGTAAAGAGACAAGATCCCAAGTGTGATTATGCTCCAAAGCAGCCATTTCAGTTTGCAGAGCAGCGACCCATTGGGGATTTTGGAGAGCCTCAGACATAGACCGCGAGATAGAGACTGACTCAAGTTGGCCAAGAAAAGACCGATGAGAAGCTGAAAGGGCATCATAACATAAAAACTGGGAAATAAGGTGATTAGTACTATTAAACCAACCAAACCGATTAGGGGGACGGTGTTCACGGGTTGGATACCGAGAAGGAGCTGGGGAGGGAATAAGAGAGGGTGTACTTGGGCCGGAGGACGAAGAAGATGTTGGAGGGGGCGGAGCACGAGGGCGACGAGAGTATGTCGGTAATGGCGAAGGACTAGCAGGTGCAAATACAGGCGATGAGGAAGGAGCAAATAAATCAATGATAAGAACAGGGCGAGCACTCGGTGACATAGCAGGATGCGGTGTACGCGAGGTGGAATCCTGAAACACAAGGTTCTAACCAAAAAATGGCAAAGCTTCACAAAATGTGACATCCATAGAATGATAAAAACGACGAGACAACGGATCATAGCACCTATACCCTTCAGAGAGAGCGGAATAACAGAAGAAGATGCATTAAAAGACTTGTTATCTAACTTGGTCCGAGTTGGACTACGATCCTGAACAAAAAAAGTACAACCAAACACACGAGGCACAAGAGGAAATAACACAGTATCTGGTCGAAGTAAATGAAAAGGGGCCGACCCATGAAGAATCCGACTAGGTGTCCGATTAATGAGGTAAATAGTAGTAAGCACATCCATATGCCAGTAGGACTTAGGGACATTCATCCCACAAAGAAGACACCGGACAATAAACATAATATGATGGTTTTTACGTTCAACAATCCTATTTTGTTCAGGGGTGTAAGTACAAGTGAGTTGCTACAAAATTCCCTGCTGATTAAGTTAGGAGCGAAATGCATCAGAGATGTACTCCCCATCATTATCAGAACAAACATTGCGTACAACGGTGTGGAATTGGGTTTTAACCATTTGGAGAAATTGAATAAAAAGTGGAAGCACATCAGACTTCTTTTTAAGCAAATAAACCCAAGTACACCAAGAATGGTCATCTATGAAAGTGACATAATAGCGATGCCCAGAAAAAGCCAAACAAGGAGAAGGACCCCAGAGTGAATAAGGTCAAACATACATGAGGCACGATACATACGAGGAATATAAGATGTACGAGTATGTTTAGACAGTTCACAAACAACACAATGAAACTGATGATCCTTGCAAGCTTTATTAAGTGACGGAAAAAGTAAACATAAATAATTAAAGTTTGCAGGTCCTAAACGAGCATGCCACAAGGCTAAAGTTTGAAAGAAAACACATAGGAAGACGACTCAGGTAACACAGCTGCTTACAGGCCAGAAGTGGTAGGATGAGAAGGTGGTGGGTCCCCGAAGTAGTATAGCTCGTCGCGCTCAAACCCCCTGCCAAAAAATCTTCTTCGAAGTCAGGTCCCGTAATAAACCATGAGTAGGTAAGAAAATAACAGCACAATGAAGGTTTTTAGTAAGGTGACTCACAGAGAGAAGATTATAAGCAAAACAAGGCACATGTAAAACAGAAGTAAGTGTAATATCAGACGATAATGACACATCACCCTTATGTTGGATATGTGAAATAGACCCATCAGCAAGACATACAATATGAGCAGTAGTAGAGACAGGAGAGGATAAACGAGAAAACTCACTGGTCATATGATCATTGGCCCCAGAATCCAATACCCAAGTAGGTGCAGTGTGAACATGAAAGGTTGTAGGAGTACCTGTAGCGAGTGTAGCAGTGGAAGGAACACATGGAGACATGGTAGTGAATGAACCAAGTTGCTCTTGAAGGCGACCAATCTGAGATTGAAGCTGATGAAGATCAATAGGATAAGTCGGCTAAAGAGTACTAGAGGTGTCTACCAGAACAGTAATATGGGGAGAGCCTGAAGGGCATGTCCTTGCAAAGCGTTGCTTCAACTCAGGATGAAGCTTAAAGCACCGTGCTTGGACATGACCAGCTGCATCATAATGATGACAAATAACCTTGCTACTAGAAGTACGAGAACTAAACTTGGCAGCAAGAGCCATCTGATCTGAAACGGAAGATGAGGCAGGAACAGAGGAAGGAAGCGGAGCCACCGGTTGAATCAATCGACGACGACGCTCCTCACTGTCAATAGTAGCAAAAGCCTCATATAAGGATGGCATAGGTGATGTGTTCGAAATCTGAACACAAAGAGACTCGAATTCAGGTTTTAAACCCATCAGAAATTGATAAGTGTGCTGGCGAGCAAGACGAGTAGACACAATAAAAGCGACAATAGTTGGAAAATCACTCAATGGTTCATACTGTGCTAACTCCTCCCAGCGAGACTGAAGATACCCAAAAAATTCAGCAACGGTAAAACCCAAAGCTTCCTGAGAGGCATGAGAAATATCCTGATAGAGCTCAAAAATCCTAGCATCATTATGGGCATGTGCGTACATCTGGGTAAGAGCACTCCACAACCGAGGAACTGTATCATGGTACATAAACATGTTGTAGATGTGTTCTTCCATAGAGTTGAACATCCAACCAAGTAAGGTGCAATTGTCAATATCCCATTAAACCCGCTTAGGATCATCAGCGGGAGGTTGTATCTCGGTTTCCAAAAGCCATCCAGATTTGCCTCTACCCCCAAGGTAGAGACGTATAGACTGACTCCAAACTGCAAAGTTACGACTAGTGAGCAACACACTGGTAATCCGATGAATCGGAACATGGGAAGCCAAGGAAACATTTGATCGAGGTATAATGCTCTGAGTTTGTGTAACAAAGTCAGACATGCTGAAACACTACAAAGCCAAAGTAGCGGCGTCATACAAAAGAGATGCTACCAAACACACCGGTAGCCCAACACAATAGAAAATCAAACTAGAAAGTGCTTACCACATCAGCACATGAACCCTAGAAAGGTAAAGAGAGAAGAACAACACCCAGAAAGGGAAGCCGCACTAGACCCAAGGCAGGGAGGGCCTAGTCGGCCCCTAAGGAAGCTGCGGCAGTGAGAAAAAGGGACTGCTGAGGGGCTGAAAATGAAGAGGAAAACTTTTGGCTAGGGGGAGGGAAGAAGAAGGGTTGTCGGGTGGCTGGGTAGGTGGTTTAGGGCTGCCGGCAATAGAAGACAAGGATGGTGGGTGGCTAGGGTTTAGGTGGATGGCTAGGGTTTGACTCTGATACCAAGAAGAGAGTTATAAAATATAGGCTTATCCCAATTTGGGTGAGACCATGTCTATATATAATCAATATAAGATACATGAAAAAGGAATTAAATAATCACACAATCAAATCCTAAAATTAAATATACGACAGTCCATATTCCAACATTTCATATTCCAACATTCCATATTCCAACAGTTTATATATATATATATATTGTTGGCGAAGTGTCCACGTATTGGAAATGGAATTTATTTATGCTTGTGACAGCCTTTATATATATATATATATATATATCCTGTAATGTAAGCCCAAGGGTATGTATTATAATATTTTGTCCTTATGTATTTCATCATTTGTATAATACAAGAGAGAATACTAATATCTATTCTTTTATCCTATTGTTTCCGCAATTGTATTATGTAATTGAACTTTAATAAGGAATTTGGTAACATTTTCAAGTAATAAAATGTGGGGGTGTGACATAATCCCTAATATGTGGGATTATTTTATCCTAAGAAGGATGGTGGAATACAAAAACCTGAATAATTTCTCCTTCGTATTAACTAACAAAAATACGAATTTGACCCCAACTATTTAATATATTTTTTTCTCATTTTTTTATATAACATTTTTTTATTGATATTTGTTTTTATTTACAGAACAAATTTGGCTCTAACTATTTCTTTTTATAGAACGTTCAAATATCAGCACTTGCAATTTTTATTAATGTTTGTTTTAGCGTTATGTATTGGACTTGAGGTTATCAATAAAATTTAATTTTTTGCTGATTAAAAAAAATATATTTAGTTATTTCTAAATATCTAATTCTATGACCAAACAAACATGAGATATATATCATATCTAGTCAAATAGTCTAAAGACAAATAATCTCATTAGATTATAATTTTTTCATATTCAATTCATCCAAACAAATGAGGTTTACCTTTTTCACGCTGTCCATCTTACCAATACAGGGTTATTATAGTTGGGGTTATTTTAGTATACAAGCGTTTAGAAGAATGTGTATTATATATAAGTTATGATATTTATACTGTTATTTATCATAAATATCATAATTAAATATTTTTTGTAGTCGTAATTAAAAAATTATTAATGAGTCATAACCAAAATATAACTAAAAATCTTTTTGATCATAACCAAAATAATAATTACAATAAGTCATAATTAATATTACAATGATTCATAATTAATATCACAATGAGTCATAATCAAATCAAAACTAAGTCATAAACAAAGATCACAAATGTCATAACTCAAGCATATGGTACACATCCCAATAAAAGACAGATGCCAGTCTGTTATGTCACGTACTCCTTAATGCATATTAAAAACTATTACCAAGTATTTGCATCTCCTCCTCCACAACGACAAAAGCAATTGAAAATACATGATTATTTGCATCCCATGAAACTGCAATTAGTAACTTACCTTTATATTTTCTAGTTAGAAAGGTTCCATCTATGTTGATGACTGGCTTACAATATTTGAAACCCTTGATAAAAGAATTGAATGCCCAAAACACTCATTCGAATATAACGTTATTTGTAGCATCTGATGGCATTGTTTTCCATGAAACGATAGTTCTTGGATTGGAATCAATCATAGCCATCTTCCATTTTGGTATTCGAGCAGAATGAGTGTTTAGGGTAGCAGAGTAAGAGAGATTGTTTAATGATTTATGTAATTTAGGGGCACGGGTACCTCATTGTCGTTTAACAAAATAAAAAAGCAATGAAAATGTCGACTGTGTGGGTGATTTTTTGACCACACTGCCAAACAGGTACCCAGCTGGAGAGCACCGACAGAATAAATTAAGCCCGAACGACCTGCAACAGAAAGAGAAGATTCTGGCGGTGGCTCGTCCACCCGGGGGCACTCCGACGATTAAGTCAGTACTCAATATCTCTCAAAGATAACCAATAGTGCTTAACTCACTAGACAGAATATCAAAAGCATAAATTGCGTACCTTCGACCCATGGGGGTGCCTCTCCTTTATAGTTAACTCAATCCTAGTCCCACTAGAAGCCTGACTTCTATGGACTCCAATTTAGTACTTACTTTGGACTTCTCAAGAGATAAAGATAAACTCCCTAAGAGCTTTATCCTCATTTTGACTAAGTCTCATCTTCATTTTAGGACTCTTGTCCCTTATCCGTTTATCTCGGATTCCAATATCTTCGGAGATAACCTCGGCAACGCCAAGATAACATCGGCATAATGACCAGGACACGTGGCACCTCGGCTGATACATCGGCGTCACCTTGCCACGTGTTGGTACTCAGAAATATATCCCCACAACTGCCTCCTGGGTTCTATTACCTCGGTATTTTGAGGTGATGGAACCTATATCGGTACTTCCTCCTGTACATCGGCTCAAGAATTCCTCAGCCGAGATCATTCATTTCAGGCCGACATGTTTTCTTCAGAGAACAAGAAATCCAGTGAATTCTTTCACGTGTGTGAGTTGTCACGTATCATTTACTCAACCGTTTCATTCACGCGTCTCCACCTTATTGGACCGTGCCTATGACGCGCTTGTAAGCCGTTTTGAGTCTATGTGCGCCGTCTGACGTATGCGTTGTCCCAGGCGCATTCAATGCTCCGTTTTGCCGCCGTTTCAAATTTTTGACAAAACTTTCCCCCTTTCTTCATTTTTCACTTTTGTATTCGATTTCTATTCTCTTTTTCTCTCTCTAGCTCCTGAATACGCCATTGTTCCAGTCCTCAAGCTCTGCAACTGCCTTCCGTTCTCCCTTCCTGTAAAGCTTTCGTCGTTCTTGTTACATCTGTAACTGTCGTCTGACTTCGGCAATCTTCGTATCGGCTTCACTTTGTTCTGGTAAGCCACTGTTCCTTTTGTTTTCAATTCTGTTGATATTCTTTATTATTTGTTGCCATTTTTGTTTCAAATCTTGCAAATCACATATCTGAACATATTTATTCAAATGGTTTTGATCTTGCCCATATCTTGAATATATACTGTTCACCACTTTCTTGCACTCTTGTTACTGTTCTTGACCCTTTATTTCTCGTATTCTTTACGCTCTTGATATCCCATCCTTGTTCTTGATTCTAAAGCACGTCTTTGCCTTTCTGTCTTCCAGATCCATGCCTTCAACCCTTGCTTTCATAGATCTAGGTTTGGGATTTGTTTGTGCAGAACCCATAATTTAGGAAAAAACTGGAACTAGTACTTTACCTAGGTTTTTGCCGAGGTCCCATTAATAAAAAACATCTTCTTTCTGAATTTCAACCCTTCTAATTCAGGCTGGTATCATGGGTATGTGGAGACATAAGGCAGACACCCCGACCAAACTTGAGTACTTTAGGCAAGAGTTCTCTATCCCTGCCGATGTCCATCTGAGGCTGGCTGGAGATGATGACACCATTATGCCCACAGATGATTCAATGCCCTTTCCCATTGTGGCTTCACTGAGTGCGAACTCCGGCTTCCATTCAACATCCTTTTTCGTGAGATTCTTCATTATTATAAGTTGAACCCCATGCAACTGGCAATCAATTCCTACCGAGTGATCAATGGCATCATAGCCTTAGCTAAACAGGAAAATATTAGGATCACCCTAGCCGATATCCAGTTCTGCTACACCATGTGTGCCCTTAATTTGAAAGAAAAAGGCTACATTTATTACCTTAAGCCGAGGTCTACAGAATTCAAAATCGTAGCCGACCTCCTAGACTCCAACAAGGGGGCTGGAGATGACTATTTCATTACCTCGGGAAATTGGGAGTTTGCTTTAGACGAGGACATCCATCTCTATCCTCTTCCTCGTTCAGTTTTAGAGGGCAAGGGTAAGAGCCCAGTATTCAGCTTTGCCTGTTTTCTTTCAAAGTCTTAAATACTTTGTTTGTTTCTGACGTCTGTTCTTTTTTGCAGCTGTTCGTAAGCCACTGAGAAATTTTCGCCAATCCTTTGTTCCCAGCAAGGATTTGAAGAAACTTCTGGACTTGCCAATCCATAAAAGGAAAGCGCCTGTGCTTCTCAATTTTATTCCAACATATAAGTCAACTTTGTCCGATGTTCCCAAAAGGAAGAAGAAAAGCCTTTCTCCACCCTCTGCTATAACTCCATTGACAGCATCCACATCACGAACAGATCAAGGATCAACATCATATCCAGCTGATCAGCCATCAACTTCGGCTCCATACCTGGTCCCAATATCCGAGCGAAAACGTCGGCGATGACTTGTTCTTACTGCCGAGATGGGCCGTCCAAAACCAGTTGCAAAAGATCTTCTGGCCAGCATTTCATCATCTGTTGACAATGCACCAGCACAAACCTAACCTCCACCGAAGCTGAAAAGAATAAAGAAGGCTCAACCAAAGGCTAAGATAGCTCAGGTTGAATCTGAAGACACCTTGCCTATCTTAAAGTTGGCTGAGAGTGATAAATCTCAGCCTTCTGCTGGGAAGAGGCGCTCTGAGTCTTAACCACCAGAATCCCAAAAACCAAAAAAGTCGAGGTCTTCTTCTGCAACAATCTCGGGATCAAAAAAACCTGATGCCCCCTGGGCCCCCTCAATTACTCTCGAAGACAAGCCTGTTATGGCAAGTGACAGTGCCAAGGATATTAATGTCGGCGTTGCGCTCAGCACTGCTCTGCTGTTACCAGGCTATTTGGAACGAAACGCCCAGTACAATGAGTATGAGAATTACGCTCTAATGCTTCAGCACTCCGTTCAGGTAGATGTCTTTTATTTGGTAATTCTCTTCTTTCTTTCTTTTTATTTCGTACTTTGAATATTCTTTAATACCCTTGTTTTCTTTCAGGCCATCCAGCATGCCCACTCTTTCTCAATGCAATCTTTTGAGAATCGGGAGAGGCTTGTCGAGATGGAGAGGGAGTTCTCTTCCCTCCAAAAGACCAACAAAGGTCTTCAATCAAAGATGAAAAAACTGGAGGACCAAGCCGAGGCTGCAATCAAAGCTCAGACGAATGCCGAAGAGAAGGCTGAGGCTGCTGAGGCTATCAAGAAAGTGGCTGAGTCTCAAAAGAGGCTGAGGAAAAAATGGTCCAGGCCGAAAAGGAGCTTCAGGAGGCCCTAGCTACCAAAGAAGCCAAAATAAAAGATGCCAACGAGAAGGCGTATGCCCAAGGCATGGCCGATGTCACAGATGCCTATGAACTTCAAGTGAAGCAGGCATGCAACAAGGGTTTCACCCTTGGTTGGATGTCTCTTCTGAAAAAACTCAATGTCCCTGACGATTCGCCTCTTAAGAATGCCGATGATATTCCTCTTCAATTCCCTCTACCTCCTCCTCCAGCTCAGTCCGATGAAGATTCAAAATCTGAAGATGGGGAAGAGGAAGATGTCTTGGTGAGAAAAGCAAAGGAGGCTACTGCGTCCATGTCCCCTCCTCAAAATGAGCAAGTCCTAGACTTAACTCAAGATGAGGAGGTTGAGGAGGTTCCTAAGGATGTGATTCCTCCAAAGGTATCATCGGATTCTTTTCTTGCTGATAAGAGTATTGATGAGACCCTTGCCCAAATTGATGTCGAGATCGCGGCAGAGAAGGCGGCCGAGGTATCTTCTTAGCAGTCCTCTGACGTCCAAACCCAGCCTGTTGCCGATGTTGGGGAATCTTAGTTTTGATGTCATGCCTTTTGTTTTCTTGTCTTTTGTACTCTTATACTTCTTTGTTTCTTTAGACGATGTAAGTTTTGCATATAGCCGATGTGCCTTTTTGTGAATGCTAACTCAACTTTCTTTTTCTGAATGCTTGTATCTTTGTCTTCTTCTAATTGCTCTTGCATGATTCTATACTTAGAATATTTTGCATGTCTTATGTACTCTTCCTTCTTTGTGCAATCTTCTCGGGGTGACACACCTCGGTTATGCCTCCTGATGATTTACCTCGGCAAGTACTTGTCCTGTAAATTGCTTACAAATTTCAATAAGGATTAACATATACTGTTTTAATTTCTATTTTGTAAACTTTTCTTAAGTTATAACAAGTGCCAAACAATGATTTTGGTTTAGCTTCAACTTGTAAATTTCTACAAATTTCAACAAGCGTTAAGCATTACTACGGTTTAACTTCAACTTGTAAATTGCTACAAATTTTAACAAGCGAAGATAAACAATAATCTCGGCTCAACTTCAACTTGTAAATTGCTACAAATTTCAACAAGCGTTAAGCATTACTTCGGTTTAACTTCAACTTGTAAATTGCTACAAATTTCAACAAGTGAAGATAAACAATTTTGTCTTTTCTCTGCCCCCAATGTGAACCTGAGTTTCACTTAGGTTCTCATTATTTAGAAACAACATTATGCATCTTTTATGAATTCAAAAATCTTGGAGAATTTTGCTAAGATTTTATTGATGACATCGGCAAAAAATAACAAGGAACATCTAATGATAGAAAAATTTAAAATTACAAGTGTTCCAGGGTCTTAGCAATGCTTTGCCCTCATTATCTTCAAGTCGGTATGCTCCATTGCCCAATACCGAAGTAATTCTGTAGGGTCCTTCCTAGTTTGGGCCAAGCTTGCCCTCTCTGGGATCCTTCTTGTTGCCAACAACTTTTCTTAGGACTAGGTCGCTGACCTAAAAATCCCTTGGATTGACCTTCTTATTGTAAGCTCTAGCAAGCTGCTGCTGGTATGCTGCGACCTGAATTGCGGCTTTCTCTCTTCTTTCTTCTAAGAGATCCAGATCTCGGGCTAGAAGTATATTAGTCTCATTTTTTACTCCCTGGGTTCTGATCCCTGGGATGCCGATCTCCGATGGGATGACTGCTTCTGTGCCGTAAGCCATGGCAAAAGGGGGTTTCCCCTGTTGCTCTTCTCGGCATAGTCCGATATGCCCAGAGTACATTAGGCAACTTGTCTACCCACTTTCCTTTTGCTGCCTGCAGCCTCTTCTTTATCCCATCCAAAATTACTTTGTTGGATGCTTCTACTTGCCCATTGTTTTGAGAAAAACTTGGTGTTGAAAAGTAATTCTTTATCTTGAATTTTGCACAGAAGTTCTTGATGAGTTTGTTGTCAAACTGCGTTTCGTTGTCGGTAACTATTGCTCTTGGAATGCCAAATCTGGTGATGATGTTTCTCCATATGAAGTTCTTGACGTCCACATCTTCGATTTTGGCAAGATGTTCTGCTTCTATCCACTTCGTGAAGTAATCTGTTGCTACCAGCAAGTACTTCCTTTGCCTAGTTACTTGGGGCAACTACCCAACGAGATCCATGCCCCATTGGGCAAATGGCCATGGACTGGATACAGGGTTCAGGTCAGCAGCTGACTGGTGTATCAAAGGTGCGAACCTTTGGCATTGTTCACACTTCTTCATGTAGGCTTCTGTATCTTTTTGCATGTAGAGCCACCAATACCCCTGGGTAATGGCCCTGTGAGCTAGTGATCTGCCCCCAACGTGGCTTCCACAGATCCCTTCATGAATTTCATATAGAAAATCTTCAACCTGCAAAGGGTGTACGCACCTTAAAAGGGGTCCAATGAAGGACTTCTGTAGAGATGTCCGTCTGCTGTCAGATTGAATCTTGCCGACTTCAATCTGACCTTGTGTGCTTCCTTATGGTCTTCTGGCAGCTTTCCCTCTTTTAGGAATGCAACAATTACATCCATCCAGCTTGGTCCCAAGTCCACACACATTGCTTCTTGTTCTGTGATCGGTGGTTCTATGCTTGGGCCTGACAAATAGTCAATCATTATTGTCCTTGTTTTTTCAGTTTGTATCGAACTTGCTACGTTGGCCAATGCGTCGGCGTAGCTGTTATCATCTTGGCTAACTTGAAGAAATCGGCAGTTGCGAAACAAGGCCGCCAGCCTGACGACTTCCTTTGCGTATGCCGACATTCTCTCATCTCAGGTTGCAAACTCTCCTGTTGTCTGATTCACTATAAGTTGTGAATCACAAAAAATTATTACCTCATCTGCTTCTACTGCCACTGCCAGCTTTAGTCCTGCAATCAATGCTTCGTATTCTGCCTCATTGTTCGAGGCCTTGAACCCTAATCGAATAGACTGTTCCAATATCTCTCCATCAGGAGACATTAACACTACTCCTGCCCCCGCTCCTTGCCGGTTTGAGCTCTCATCGACAAACAGGTGAAAGGAGTCGCCGATGTAAATGCTGCAGGGTCTGAGTTTTTCCTTTCTTTGTTTTTTTGCCTTTGGCTGGGCTTCTCCTTGTTTGCTTGGACATCGTTCATTTTGGCTCAACGGAGCCCGATGTTCGATGGATTCTGGCGTGAATTCGGCCACGAAGTCGGCCAAAACTTGGCCCTTAATTGCTGTTATCGGCCTAAACTCCAGGTCGTACTGGCCCAAGGCCACTGCCCATCTTGCTATTTTTCCAGTTAAGTCTCCTTGTTGTAACAAGGACTTCAGTGGGTGCTCTGTTGGCACTATAATCTTGTGCGCTTGAAAGTAATGGTTCAGCTTCTTTGAAGCCATTACTAAGGCCAGCATTAATTTCTCTAGTGGTAGGTACCTTGTTTCTGCATCGGCCAAGGTTTTGCTTACATAATAAATAGCCTTTTGCTCCCATTTTTCCTCTTGGATTAACACTGCACTTACTGCGTGTTCTGAAACTGCTAAATACAAAAACAGTTCTTCCCTAGGTTCAGGTGTTGAGACGACTGGAGCCGTGGTCAGATATTTCTTTAGGTCGACCAAAGCGGCCTCACATTCCTCAGTCCATAGGAAGTCTGTGGCCATCTTCACCAGGTTGAAAAAAGGTTTACATTTGTCTGAGCTTCGGCTTATAAACCTGTTTAGGGCCGCGGCCCTTCCAGTAAGCATCTAAACCTATTTTGCCAACGTCGGGCTTTTCAACTCTAGGATGGCCTTGATTTGATCTGGACTGGCCTCAATGCCCTTTCTTGTTACCAGGTACCCCAAAAACTTACCTGATCCAACTTCAAACGCGTACTTCGATGCGTTGAGTCGGAGCCAGTATGTTTTGAGTATATCAAAGACCTCTTTTAGGTCGGCAAGATGACCTTTAGGTTCCTTGGTCTTCACGACCATGTCATCGATGTAGACCTCCACTGTTTGGCCAATTAGGTGTTTGAACATCTTGGTTACCAACCTTTGGTAAGTTGCTCCTGCGTTTTTCAACTCAAAAGGCATTACCATGTAACAGTACAGCCCTTTCGGGGTAATAAACGTTGTCTTCTCCTCATCTGGGGGGTACATGGCTATCTGGTGGTATCTCCTGTAAGCATCCAGGAAGCTCATCCTTCCATGTCAAGATGTGGCGTCTACCAACTGGTCAATCTTGGGTAGAGGAAAGCTGTCTTTGGGACAAGCTTTGTTCAGGCTTGTAAAATCTACGTAGACCCTCAATTTACCATTCTTTTTCTTTACTTCCATAGTGTTTGATAGCCATGTCGGATAATTGAGTTCTCTGATAGCCCTGGCCTCTAGAAATCTGTCTACTTCCTCCTCCACTGCTTCGACGTGCATTAACGTCGGTCTTCTGGCTCGTTGTATTACTGGTTTGGTTGTCCTGTCAACGTTCAATTTGTGGCATGTGACCTCGGGGTCAATGCCAGGCATTTCATAAGGCGTCCAAGCGAACACCTCTATGTTTGCTCTCAGAAAAGTTTTTAGTTCTCTTTTTTCTTCTTTGGCCAAGCCCAAGCCAACAAGAAAGAAACGTTCTTCATCATCCTCCTGGACGAGGACTTTCTTCAGTGCTTCTTCACTCTTCATGGCTAGCTCCTTGCCGACATCCTCTAGTACCTTCATGTCCTCGTCTTCAATCTTTGCCTTCTTCAGTTCTCGAATGTTACAGGTGGATTTCATTGCTGCCATGGAGCAATTCTTTGCCTGTAGTTGATCTCCTCTGACTTTTTCAATCCCATGCTCTGTTGGGAACCGTAGTAGTTGATGCAACGTTGAGGGAACTGCCCCCATTGCATGCAACCATGGCCTTTCCAAGATGATGTTGTAGGGTGAGGGCGTGTCAATCACCATGAATTCTGTCTTGATCTTCTTAGCGCCGGCTTGTACTTCCAAGCTTGTTGCGCCCAGTGGCCACGTCGGCGTTTCATTGAAGCCGACCATCGGGTCGTTGGACTGCTTCAAGTCATCAGGATGAAGGCCCAGCTCCTTGTAACATCTAACATACATGATGTCGCAAGAGCTGCCTTGATCAATCAGGATGCGTTTCACTTGGTACTCCCCAACCTGGAGGAATACTACCAAGGCATCATTATGTGGATACTGGACCATCTCTAGGTCGGCTTCAGTAAAGGCTATCGTCGGTTCCTGGCATTCTTCAGGCCGAGGTCTTTTATGTCCAACCTGGTTTACGTGCTGTAGGTGTTTTACCTTCTGGGTCTCCCCTCGTATGTCGTTTTCGTTCACCTTTGAGTGAATTACATTAACCACTCGTGGTCCTCCTACCTGTGGTTGTTGTGCTGGGGGAGGCGGAGCTGCTGGTGCTTGAGGCAATCTTGCATGTTCTTCCTTTGTCCTGGCCTCATCGACAAGGTCCCTCAGATGGCCTTGCCTTACCAAGTCTTCTAAGTGTGCTTTTAGGGCTTTGCAACCCTGAGTTGGGTGCCCTTCTTCATTATGGTAAGCACAACGCCTACCGACGTTTCTTTCCATAAATTCCCCTGGTGCTTTTGTCGGTGCTCTAAAATAGGGTTGGTTTCGTATTTGATCCAGGACTTTGTGGACCGGGATTCGGAACACAGTCGTCGCTGCCTGTTTAGCCTTCAATTTCGTTTCCTGTTTGATCGATCCATTGTTACCTCGGCTTCGCTTCTGCTGGAAATTGTGTTCATGCATATAATATGATAGTGGTGTTGGTGGTAGATAGTGGCATGTATATAATATGATAGTGGTAGATAGTGGTAATATATAATATGTAAGTGGCATATAATGGGTTATGATGATGTTTGTAATATCTCCTATATAAGGAGTGTCATTTGGTCTTGTAAGATAAGAAGTTTTGAATATAACAGAAATATATTCCTTCTTCTTCATATTTTCGGAGTTCTTCTTCTTCATATTTTCTAAGTTGGTATCAAAGCAACAAAAAACACAGCAGCCCTAAAACCGTCATAGCCATGTCGGAAGTCACGTCCGAAACCACTTCAACCCCTGCCGCTGCCATTCCGGTGAAAACGTCCAACTCTCACTCTGTCCAAATCACCACCATCAGCCTAAATGGTGATAATTTTCTCCGCTGGTCACAATCTGTCCGGATGTATATCCGTGGGCAAGGAAAGATCGGTTACATCACTGGTGACAAGAAGGCTCCTGCTGTTAATGATCCGCTGTTCGACAATTGGGACGCTGAAAACTCCATGGTTAT
This sequence comes from Camellia sinensis, assembly GCF_055761805.1. Lineage (NCBI taxonomy): Eukaryota > Viridiplantae > Streptophyta > Magnoliopsida > Ericales > Theaceae > Camellia > Camellia sinensis. Next base: position 26,396,199 of record NC_138966.1, on the reverse strand, counting down.
GACATGGTTAGTCAATTCCATGGAGGAGGATATAAGCTCTAATTACATGTGCTATACTACTGCACAAGAATTGTGGGATAATGTTAGTCAGATGTATTCTGACCTAGGAAATCAATCTCAAGTTTTCGAATTAACTTTGAAGTTATGAGAGATTCGTCAAGGAGATGATTCCGTCACCAAATATTTCAATTCGTTGAAAAGGTTGTGGCAGGATCTTGACATCTTCAACACATACGAATGGAAATTGGTTGACGACTGCAACCACCACAAGAAAACTGTGGAAGACAGCCGTATTTACAAGTTTCTTGCCGGCCTCAACATTGAGTTCGATGAAGTGCGAGGAAGAATTATTGGCAGACCTCCTCTCCCATCCATTGGCGAAGTATTTGCCGAAGTCAGAAGGGAAGAGAGCCGAAGGAGCGTCATGCTTAAGAAAAAAGGTAATGGTGAATCAATTGAAATTTCTGCTTTAATTAGCGATGCTGCGGCCAACAAGGCTGCAAATTACCAGCGCAGGTTTGATGATAAGCCACGGGTCTGGTGTGATTTTTGCAACAAGCCTCGCCATACACGCGAAACGTGTTGGAAGATTCATGGCAAACCTGTCAACTGGAAAAGCAGCAAACAAGGAGAGAAGAATCGTGGCTTTCCTACCGCTAATGAAGTCGATTCAGGTCCCTTCAACAAAGAGCAGATTGATCAACTCTTAAAGCTGATAAAATCCAACTCCTCAACCGGTACTCCTAGTGTTTTGTTGGCACAAACAGGTAGAAATCCTAAAGCCTTCTCTTGCCTAAACTTCTCTCCGTGGATCATAGATTCTGGTGCCTCCGATCACATGACTAGTTTTTCCCATTTATTTAGTACCTATTTCCCTTGTTCTGGTCATGACAAAATCAGAATAGCCGATGGTAGTTTTTCACCTATTGCAGGAAAAGGATTTATTAAACTAACTGAGAAAATTAATCTCAATGCTGTTCTTCACGTCCCCAACTTAGCCTGTAACCTTTTGTCTGTCAGTAAACTATCTAAGGATTCTAATTGTCGTGTTACATTTTTTGAATCCCATTGTGAATTTCAGGACCAGAACTCGGGGATGATGATTGGACGTGCTAGGATGCTTGAAGGTCTTTACTACTTTGATGAAGTACCTGTTAGTAATAAAAAAGCTCAGAGCTTTAATAGTACCAGTTCAATCTCTGTTCGAGAAAAAATAATGCTATGGCACTATAGGCTAGGACATCCTAGTTTTCTTTATCTGAAACATTTATTTCCAGAATTATTTAAAGGGATTGATTGTTCTTCTTTTCATTGTGAAAGTTGCATTTTTGCAAAATTTCATCGCTCTACTTATTTGCCAAAACCTTACCAGGCTTCAAAACCTTTTTATTTGATTCATAGTGATGTTTGGGGCCCTTCTAAAATCACTACTCTTTCTGGTAAAAGATGGTTTGTTACATTTATTGATGACCATACCCGCTTATGTTGGATTTATTTGATGAATAAAAATCTGACGTGAAAAATTTATTCACAAATTTTTACAATATGATTGAAAACCAATTTCAAACCAAAATTGGTATTTTACATTCTGATAATGGAACAGAATATTTCAATGAGCAGTTGGGTGAGTTTTTGGAAAAAAAGGGGATTTTTCATCAATCTACATGTCAGGATACCCCTCAACAAAATGGCATTGCAGAACGAAAAAATAAACATCTACTTGAAGTAGCACGTGCTATAATGTTTTACATGCATGTTCCTAAATATTTATGGGGTGAAGCAATTTTAACAGCCTCTTATTTGATAAACAGGATGCCTACAAAGGTGTTAACATACAAAACACCTTTTGATTGTCTTAAAACTTTTTTTCCTGACACGAGGTTGTTTTCTGATTTACCCGCCAAAGTTTTTGGATGTACTGCCTATGTTCATGTTCCCAGTCAATTTCGTTCAAAACTTGACCCCCGTGCTATAAAATGTGTTTTTTTGGGTTATTCCTCAAACAAAAAGGGGTATAAGTGCTTCGATCCTCAAAACAAGAAATTTCATGTGAGTATGGATGTGTCATTTGTGGAAACAAAATCCTATTTCCCCAACACTTCTCTTCAGGGGGAGACAAGTGGAGTAGAAGACCATTTTTGGGATATTTCTATCCCGCTCCCCAATGTCATTTATCCTACACAAAAACCACATCTGTCTGATAATGATCACTTAGGAGAACCAAGTTCTATGGTGCCTAGTCAAGAAGATTCTTGTTTAGGGGGAGAAGTACTACAAAATGATCTAAATCCTGAGCTTCAGGTTTATACTAGGAAGCGATTTCATCTGAGGAATAATGACCCGAATGTCCATCCTAATGACCCGAATGTCCACCCGAGTTCTGACTTCAACGAGCCATTTCCTTTCTCCTGCTTTGTCTCTTTGTTTCCCGACGTATCCTCCTTGGCTCTGGCGTACTTCTCGATTCTCGCCATGAGTTCTTCCATGCTTTTTGGCAATGTCTTTGCCAAAGACTTCCGTAGTGGACAGTCATCTTTCAGGCCGTTCTTGAAAGACGCGACCGCCACCTCTTGGTTGCATTCGGATATTCGATTGAACACCTTGTAGTACCTTTTTGCGTAGGCCCTAAAGCCTTCATCCTTGGTGATTTTTAAAGCCATCAGTGCGTTGACCCTCAAAGGCTATGGTTTGTTCGTCACAAAGCTGGCCACAAACATCTCGGCCAGGCCTTCCCAAGTCTTTACGCTTCCCTTTGATAGTTTATGGAACCAATCTGATGCAATCTTCCGAAGGATGAGGGGAATACTTTGCAGAGCAACGGCTCATTCCCACTATATAATGCCATTGAATTCAGGTATAGTCCAACGTGAAAGTTGGGATCTGACTTACCATCATATATTTGGAACCTTGGCGTACTGAATCTCTTTGGTGCTTCAAATTTGTCCAGTTCCACCGAGAATGGTGTCCTCGGCTTAACCGGGGAAGTTACCTCGGCTTCAGCATTCTGTTGCTTCCTCTTGAGGTAATCTCTCAACTCTTCTTTACTCCTCCCTGGAGTTCGGCTATCTTTGGACTTCAATCTTTTCGGCACACTACTTTCGTACTCGTGGTGGGCTCGTTTTGATCTTTCTCCATGGGTTGTGTCAAAGCAGAGCGCCTGTCCTTGAACATGCCGATATTCTTTGGGCTCTGGGTCCTTCGTGTGATACGTCCTTCGGGACTCCTCTCGTCCGACTTCCCTGGAAGGTCGGTGAGAGTGCCTTCCGCTCCTGGTGTGCTGAGGGGCTTCGGGGTTTGTTTTCCTTCCTCCCTTCTGGGTATTAGTTGCTGGAATCGGCGTGTCCTGCAGCGGGTACGGTAGCTGCATGACATTATTTTGCATCATGAAGTTGATGACCGACTACAGGTCTGCCAACTTGTTTGCCAATTCTTTTACTTCTTCATCCCTCCGCAGGCACCTATCCCTCCATATCTGGAGGTTATCTTCGTTATAGTACTTGCTTTGGTCTGTCTTCTTCGAAATGTCACCCTCCTGACCGACGTCTTTCTCTCTGTGGTCCTGGTTACGAGTTTCTGCATTGTGGTTGTCTCCTTCGATATCAAGGTCGATTGGTCTGTCATTCCTAGTAGAAGTGTCGTCCTCAATCTTTTCCTTCTGTCCGTCACTGGCCATCTATTCTTCTAACTTCCCACAGACGACGCCAAATTATGTGGGTGATTTTCTGACCACACTGCCAAACAGGTACCCAGCTGGAGAGCACTGGCAGAATAGATTAAGCCCGAACAACCTACAACAGAAATAGAAGATTCCGACGGTGGCTCGTCCACCCGGGGGCACTCCGACGATCAAGTCAGTACTCAATATCTCTCAAAGATAACCAATAGTTCTTAACTCACTAGACAGAATATCAAAATCATAAATTGCGTATCTTAGACCCACGGGGGTGCCTCTCCTTTATAGTTAACTCAATCCTAGTCCCATTAGAAGCCTGACTTCTATGGACTCCAATTCAGTACTTACTTTGAACTCCTCAAGAGATAAAGATAAACTCCCTAAGAGCTTTATCCTCATCTTGACTAAGTCTCCTCTTCATTTTAGGACTCTTGTCCCTTATCCGTTTATCTCGAATTCTGATATCTTCGGAGATAACCTCGGCAATGCCAAGATAACATCGGCATAATGACCAGGACACATGGCACCTCGGCTGATACATCGGCGTCACCTTGCCACGTGTTGGTAGACGCAAGCAATAGACAATTGACTAAAATCAAGCTCAATAATAACCTAAGCAACGAAAAATATCACTCCGATTACTACATGTTAGATGAAGAATGAAGAATTAGACAACTTCTATTTAAGAAAATGTTTGTTTGTTGTGTCATTTCTAAGGTGTTATTGTCTATGTTAACGTATTTTTTTTTTTAGTGCTATATTCTGTGTTTAATCTCTATATTAAGTATTTTGTACTTTAAGTTGTTTATGTAATGAAAATTTTTTATTAAATCTATGGAGTCAATATCAATCAAATACTATGACTTTAAGTTATATGAACATTATGTAGACATATATTGAAACTCATAAAATAATATGAAAATATTTTATAACATACATATAGAATAGTTACGATCACATTCTAAATATTATAATTAGACTAAAGGATTATTACAAAGGAATTTTATTATTTTTATTCCTCATCTGACATCTTAACATCGAATAATACTTGTTCCTTCCTACTTATAGTCAAGTAAAATTATGCTTCATGCATTAACCCATCCTCGGCATGCTTAGTTGCGAGTTGACAAAAGTGATATCGATTTAAACGCATTGACATTCGGGTAACTTCTTCACGAATGCAGTGTAACGCCATTTGCAGCAATTGCGGGGTATCGATGGACATGTTCTTTGACCTCCTTCAAGGAATTCGAATATTGTTTTCTTCACATAGCTCCTGAAGGATATTCGTTTGGGTAGACCGATATTGCCACTCTACTCTCATTGTATTCATGGTGGCCATTGTGTAACAAAGATTAAGGGTTAATGATAGTCAAAATCATCAATTGAAACCTAATGGCGGCCCATTACGGTATATAAGTCACTGTAGTCATAGCGATTCTGATTTTGACCCGTCATTTGTTGTATCCTAGACTCGGGTTTGTATGGTTTTGGATGATGATTCATATCTTGTTTTCCTGGTCTCCCCTCTATTTTGGTTATCGGATTGAAATTGTGCGTTTGGAACAGGTTGGTTGTTTGTTTTTCCAAACCAGTGTTGCCCAAATTTTGGCTCTTCCGCTCGAGCGGGCATTTTTATACTCGAGCGAGCATAACAAATTTTGCTCCTCCGCTTGAGCGGCCGTTTTCGTAATCGAACGGGATTTGTCAACTCTTAGGGTGTGTTTGGTAACGTTTACGTTTTCAGTTTATATTTGCAAAAATTTTATAAACTAGTTTTTGTTTATTTTTTGTTTATTTTTAGAAAAACATAAACTACAAACGCATTTGGTAATTGACAAAATGTTTAAAAAAAATTTAAATATAAAAAAGAGTGAGAAATGGCAAGTGGTGGCAAGTGGCGGCGGACGACGGTGGTGGAAAGTGGTGACGGTGGGTGGTGGGTAGCTAGTGGTGGTGGGTGGGTGAGTGTCGGTGACGGGTGGTGGGTGGTGGCGGTGATGGTGGTGGTGGTGGTGGTGGTGGCGGGTGGTTGGTGGTGGTGGCAGGTGGGTGGGGGATGACGGGTGGTGGGGGGTGGTAGCGGGTGGGTGGTGGTGGTGGCTGGTAGTGGTGGTGGGTAGGTGGGTGAAAGTGTCGGGTGGTGGGTGGTAGCGAGTGGGTGGTGGTGGTGGTGGTGGTGATGGGTGGTTGGTGGTGGTGGCAAGTGGGTGGCGGATGGTGGGTGGGTGGTGGTGGCTGGTGGGTGGCGGGTGGTGGTGGTGGTGGTGGTGGTGATGGTGGCAGGTGGGTGACGGATGGCCGGTGGCGGGTGAGTGGTGGTGGCAGGTGGGTGGTGGTGGCAGTGGTGGTGGTGGGTGGGTGGGTGGGTGACAGTGGCGGGTGGTAGCGAATGGGTGGTGGTGATGGCGGGTGATGGTGGCAGGTGGGTGGCAGATGGAGGGTGGTGGCGGGTGGGTGGGTGACGGCGGCAGGTGGTAGGTGGTAGCGAATTGGTGGTTGTGGCGGTGGTGGTGACAGGTGGTGGGTGGTGGTGGTAAGTGATGGCGGATGGCGGGTGGTGGTAGTGGTGGGTGGGTGGGTGGGTGGGTGGGTGGTAGCGAGTGGGTGGTGGGTGGTAGTGGCAGATGGGTGGCAGGTGGGTAGTAGGTGATGGTGGTGGTGGCAGCGGCGAGGGGTGGGTGGTGGTGGCGAGTGGGTAGCAAGTGGGTGGTGGGTGGTGGGTGGTGGTGGCTAGCGGGTGGTGGGTGGTGGTGGCAGGTGGTGGTGGAGGGTGGGTGGTGGTGCCAGAAAACGGTAGTGGAAAATGGTGGCAGGTGGTGGCTAGTGTTGGGTGATAAAAAAAAAAAACTAAAAACTCAAAACGGAAACACATTTTTTGTGTTTTCATTTTTTGGCCAAATTTATAAACTGAGACCACTGATTTATAAATCAAAAATTTTACCAAACAAGTTTTTATTTGAGTTTTTTAAATTTTTGTAAATATAAACAGAAAACTGAAAATGTAAGTGTTACCAAACGGCACCTTAGTATTTTTGCAGACCTACAAATATTGGAAGAGTGTGTTCTACGCTTGAGCGGGTGGATGCTCGAGCGGAGTCCTTCGTTTGCAAAATTTCTGGAAGTGTGTATTCCACGCTCGAGCGTAACTTTCCATGCTTGAGCGAAACTTTGTGTTTGACGCTCGAGCATCACTTTCCACGCTCGAGCGGACTGCATGTATAACAGTCCGTGAAAATGTCATTTTGAATCACTTTTTTCATTTCTCTCTCTCTTTAAAACTTTCCAAAAACATAGTTCTTGAGTTTCTCTCTCTAAAACCCACCTTCTCTCTTCTATTTCATCTATATCCATTGGGATCTTCACCATAGTGCCTTTGAGAAAAAGATAGAGCGTCTCAAGATCTTCTTTTTTATCCGAATAGAAGTGGGTTTCGGTGTTCTTGGAGTTTCACTCTTGCTTGGCTCGTCTTCTCTCTTTGAGGTAGGGATCTTCTACACATTAATATGGTTTTTTAACTTAGTTAATTGTCGATTGTGAAACAATGGTGGGATTTGGGGGTAATGTGAACAAACCTAGGATTTGAGCATCAAATGAAAAGAGGGGTTTGGGCATCAAATGGAAAGAGGGGTTTTGGTGAATATGAAACAAATAAGTATGAGATTTGAAAATGAGATTATGTTGTGTCAAAATGGTTGATTTTAATACTTGGGTTGATATTTGGAGAAAAAAGGGTTTTTGCCTTAATTGAAACAAAATTGTTATTTTGTATAAATATTTGAAATTGACTTTGGGAATGTGAAATTGGGTGATTATTGATATAAATGGCGGGATTTGATATGTATTATCTCACACCTTTGAAAGTTTTGAATAAATTATCTGTCATGAGATTGAATATCTGTTTAGAAATAACTGTATTGGGCTATCGGTGGAGGATAGCTATGATTGTTGTAGAAATTGCATGAGGATTAGGTGAATTAAAACTAGTCCATGGTTGATTATCATTGAATATGATCATGTATAAATACGTTGTACATGTATGATTGTTTGTGAGGAGAAAGGGGATGTACTTCATGAATGATTATGTGTTTAAATACATTGCATATATATGATTGATTGTTTAGGAGAAGAAAGGGGATGGACTCCATTGTTTGGGAGGAGAAAGGGGATGGACTCTATTATAATTAAGTTGGCCGGAGTGTTCTGGGTGAAAGTCCCGAAATTTGTACATGGGTGCCGATCTTGCGGACGAAATTTTCGTAAAATGACAATTTGAAGTGTTTGCATGTTGACGTTGTGATTGTAGAACCATTGAGTTGTAGTCTCATTTGGGTTATTAAAGAAATAACGAAATTGGCATATGTATTGAGATGAATTAGAGGGAAAATGAAATGGAATAAGGATTTAATATCCCATGGTTACATAAAAGTATGAATGTTTTATCCTGGGTATTGTATATGCGCATTGCATTTTTATTTTTGTTAAAACTCATATATTGTATTAGATTATTCCTACTGGGCTGTGCCTCACCCTACTTAGGAAAAACATTTTCAGGTCATGAGGGCATGCCTCTACTAAGACAGTAGTTTGGAGGAACTTTTGGGAGCAAAGACTTCTTTATTTTGATTGTGTATTTTTGATAGCCAATGGCTTTATTTGTAAGAGCTTGACTCATTTTGTTGTAACCAAGTCAAGGCTATGAAAGCTGTAAGCTTATAGGGTATTTATTTATGTTAAACTCTTCTATATTATTAACTCTTCGAAATGAAAGAACATTGTACTCTGATTCATGCTGTCATATTTATATATGTCTGGGTTGTATTTATTGTATAATTTTTGGGAGCGTTAAAATAGTATATCTCATAGTGAATTATTATATATAATCTTATAACAATCTGTAGATACAACTGAATTGGTTCTCACATACTAATATATATTTATAACAACTTGAAGTAGCTATGTTATAACTAACAATTGTAAACACAAGTCATAGATAGCTAATAATTGAAATTGCATGGCAGGTGAAATCGCATGTTAAAAATACAATTTTATTTGAAATCGCAAGTTGAAAGTGCAATTTCAATTTGCTACGATAGTAGTTCATGTGATCCTAAAATTGAATTTTCAACATGCGATTTGAAGTTAAAATTGCATGTTAAAAACACGATTTCAAAAAGCGAGTTAGTTTTTCAAATAGTTTGAAAAGTTGATCAATTCTCTAATTTTTTTTTTTAGAATATTTTAAAAAAAAAAAAAAAAAAAAAAAAAAAAAAACTCTTCAAACAAAGCAATTGTTTTACAGCCATACAAAACTCATGATGATTTGCCCAAAAGAGAATTAGTAAATTGTTCCTTTAACCTAATGATGATTTTGTTTAAACTTTAAAGGCTCCAGTAATTGTAAAAGTGCTAATAAATTCACAAAGATAATGATGATTTTGCGCAAAACAGAGAAGTTGAACTTTGAAACCCTGCTTTTACATTTTTTTTTTTTTTTTGAGGTTATTTACACCAAAATTATCTTAATAATTAATGAATATCACTTTACTTTTTCAATCTATGAATATGTACATCTTGACTTCATTAATTATAAAAATATAACTTTTATCTTTACAAACTCCCTTACTTAAGACTATCTCCAAAAAAGATGTATTTATATGATTTTGAGAGAGTCAAATGTACATATAAATAATAAGATAAACTAATATTCATTAATAATTAAAAGGATCATATTGTAATTTTTTTTAGGATAAATATTATTCACTGTGTTTAATTTCAATTTTTTAAATTCAATTTTTTGAAAATTGAGTTTTTTTATTTTTCGTGTTTTTTATTTTTATTTTTAGTGAATATTTTTAAAATTTTAAGTATTTTTTTACTTTTTTAGATGCACTTTACTTAGATGTATTTAAAAAGTAAAATATTTTAAAAAATCCATAAATACACAAGAATACAAAAATATATTGAATTTTCATATTTTTTTAAGTATTTTTGGTATTTAGTTAATTTTTAAAATTTTGTTTCATAAATATTATATTTTTTTAAGTGTATTTATATTAGGTATATTTAAAAATTAAAAAAATTACTTGAAATGTTAAAAAAGTCCGTAAAAATAAAAAAATATAAAATTTTAATTTTTTAAAAAGTTATACAAAAAACTCAAACTAATAAGCTAATTGTGTCCCCCCAACAAAAAAATTAAAATTAAAATATAAAAGGACAAAGGAGTGGTCAACTTGTGGACAGCTAAATAATTTCGCTGGATAAATCTCCTCAAAGTCTCATTCATAGTTCTTAAACTAATTCGGTGACGTGGCCATATGCTGCCAATTCAACCTACTGGAGGGAATTTATTCAATATTTTTGGACTATTTCATATTTATATTTCTTAATTAATCATTATTTAATATATTTTTTTATATTTTTTTTATATTTTTCAATTATCAAATATAATATCCCATCAATCTACTTTCAACACCAATCATAATATTATAAAATGCTATGTGTCTATACTCTGAAATTACAGAATAATTATCCCTAGTTGAATTGATGCCCAATTTGGTAGAAATTTTTTTTTGTAAATTACTCCACACTACTTTAATTTGACGTGAGTTGATGAAATATTGAAACAATGACTTGTAAAATATTTGATAATTCGTTTAAAAACTAAACAATCATATTGAATTACGTCAACTCTATTTGCAAATTAGAAGGTGTTTGAGATGATTTAAACAAGTATATTTTTTACTTTTTACAAAAATAAATATATAAAAATAGAGAGGTGATTTGACCCAAAAAAATAAAAAATTATACTTCCGTAGATTATCTCAAATAGTGCTTTAGAATAATAACTTATAGCACTTAAGACAGTGAGAGTGACGCCAAAGCAAAAGAGAAAGAAGCGGGAATTGGATGGCTGGAACCACCGTTGTGTGGACGATGAGGTAATCTCAAGATTTATTTTGATAATTTGAATAGTTTATTTTTTAAGATGTATTGAGTACAATATATTTGTAAAAAATCAAGCTGGTCAGACATTAATTACCCTTTCATTAAATTACACTTGTACATAAAAAAAATAGTAAATGTGATTTGAAGTATATAAAACTGAATACAAATACAATTCCATGAAAGAGTTATCGGTATCCGCCCACCTTGATTTTATTCAGAATATTTTAGTCAATATATCTTAAAAAGTGAATATTTTAAATTATCAAAATAGTTTCCGAAATGAATCCTATCGTCCACATAACAATGAATGCTATTGCGAGGCACAACAACTACCTAAATTCCAAAAAGAGCTAACCAGGTAAAAAGAGGAGGGACAAACAACCCTTGTAGAAAGACGAATGATACAAATATGGATTAGGGGGTTAGTATTAAGACAAAGCCTAACTGAGAGGAGTGCAATGCCATTTTTGGAAAACTTTAGGAGAAATTATGCAATAAAAGAGCTTTTCTGAGTTTTTGCTATGTGGGTTTCTATTTACATCACAAAATTATCTGAATGCATCTATCTTTTTTATTTTTTAATTATAATTTTGTCTCTTTACACAGTTATCATTAAGGAGTCAAATTCAAAAAGCTTTATCCTAACTTCCACCTTTTTCAAAAAGCTTTAAATTCAAAAAGCTTTTAGCCAATACCTTTACTAAACCACTAATCACTCTACCACCCTTCCGTTCTTCTTGTCATTACCTCTTATCCTTCACTTTTCCCACCCTAGAATTGTTGTGGTGGGGGAGTTTTAGGGGTAGTGGTCGGAGGTAGAAGAAGTGGAAGAAGTTAGAGGCACTAGATGGGATAAGTGTGCAGTTAGGACTTGAAAGATTAAAATAAAAATATATTTAGAATTATCAATAGTAAAATGAAATAAAAAAATCTAAAACTTTAAAGGTAGTGTATTTAAAAGCAGAGTATAATAAATAAAATTATTAGATAAATTGAAACTCCCCTGTTATGTACACCTCTCGTTATTGAGTTGGGTCGGGTTAATCCAGGTAAATGATCCCCAACTTAGTTTGTTCTGTTTTTTTGGGGAGTTAAAATGGAAGGTTTATTTTAACTTTACATTCTATTTCTCTTATTTGGTATGTCTTATCTAAGTAAAAATAATCACACCTCCACTATCACCATCAAGAGAACCATCACTCTACTGTCGTTGGTCGTCGTCACAGCCACCACCACTACTACCATCACCATTGCAACGACAACACCACCTTACCACCACCTCTAAGGCCACAACAACCTACTACCACCATCTTACTACCATTGATATCAGTACCACCGATGCCGCCACCGCCACCGCCGCTACCACAATTACGACTCACACAATCACTTCCACAACTATCAACATTATCATAATCTATATAAATTTGTAATTTATTTGTCACTAGCTTGTTAAAAAATAAATAAATAATAAAAATTACTTTCATTTCATGAGTTTAATAGGCATAATCAAACATGAGAATGTGAATTATCACTTTATTCCTATGTTATTCCATGTTGGCAACCAAACAATGGAATGGGTATGGACATTCTATTCCATTCATTCTTGTATTTCATTCTCACTTTCATTGCATTCTCATTTCATTTCATTCCATCATATCAAACATACTTTAAGGACATGTACACCATTAAGTCTCACAAGTGTTTGTATAGATCAAACAGTCCTAATAGTTGTACTTAAAGACCTTTTTGTGACGATTTTATGAATCTATCACTAAAAATTACAATTAGAGACTATTTTCTAAATCTGTCACTAAAAAAACACACCATTTAATGGTACTTAAGGCTTGATATTGTTTGGTTTGGTTTGTCACTAAAAATAACAATTGACAACTTTTTGTGACAATTTTTTCAAACTGTCTTTAAAAATTAATAATTAGTGACACTTTTTATGAAAACACTGATAAAAAAAATAAAAAATAAGATTTTGTGATAACAATTAAAGTGAACAAGACTTTTTAATGTATCAAAAAGACAAGAGAATTTATTGGTGTGTCTATCTTCTTGCACACACTAATTAATGTATACACTAGTATATTAACTAGTGTTATATTATTATTACTGACCCTACTTATTATACAAATTATAAATATTTAAAATTATACCATATCATTTGTTAGTATATTAATTAGTACATATAGCATTATTCATCTTCTTAATACCACTTTTCAATCAATTCTCCAATTTTAAACCCTAGGGATGCCTCAATTCAAGTCTCATTTGCCACGCCTGGCTCAAAAAATGGGGTTTTGGCTAATGAAATTTGTTAAGATAGATAAATTTAAATGGAAAATGTCTCGTAGCTCAAATTTTGTGGCTCAAAAGTGGCTCAAATGGCCAAAACGACGTCGTTTTAGCCATTTTTATGTTGTTCTGTACTCAAAACGACGTCGTTTTGGCCATTTGAGCCACTTTTGAGCCACAAAATTTGAGCTACGTAGCATTGTCGAATTTAAATAGAGCATCAAACCTTTGTACCAAATGAAATGGGACCATTATCCATGACTTTTTTTTTTTATCAAAAAGCAGTGTCCACTTCATATCTCTGACGTGACTGAACTACGTCACCGATAATATACTAAGGGGGTGTTTGGGAAAGTTAGTAAAAACTTGATTTTTTTGATTTTTGGTTTAATATTTTTTAAAAATGTCACATCACTCTAAAATGACTAAAATATCCTTCCTTAACATTTATTTTTTACTTTTTCAATTTTGTCTCATAGGCCCAAACTGTAATTTCAGTGTTGCGTTTTGGAAAGTTGCCAAATGAATAAAGTGACGTTTTGGGCCGAGAGCTTTTTTGGAACATGGATAAAAAATGTGCGTTTTTTATTGCTTCCCAAAATGACACTGAGTCTCTATTTGGGAAATGTGTTGATTTTTTGACTTTATAATTTTTTTGGCTATTTTAGCCTGGGCTAAAAAGTTTAGTTTGGGAAGGGCTTTTTAATTTTTTGACTTTTTTGACTTTTTTTGTGAGAGAAGAGTATAATAATTATGAGTTGAATATGATATTTTGTTTGTTATGATTAAAATTACCAAACGGATCCTGAGAAATTACACTGACGCGACGCCAATAAAAAATATTTATAAAAAAATAAAAAATGTTATAAATATTAATAATTAATATTATATTTTTTTATTAATATATAATATTTTTTAAAAAACTACATGGTGTAGTGCATTCATTCCAACAAGGGCCAACTGGAAAAAATATTAATAATTAATATTACATTTTTTTATTAATATATAATATTTTTTTAAAAAACTACATGGTGTAGTACATTCATTCCAACAAGGGCCAACTGGTAAAATAGTATAGTAGTCAACATTGTCACGCACTCCCGAGGTGAACTTAAAGCTCCTTTGAAATTGTTTGATAGGTAATCAATAATTTATTATAAATGAAAATTTCAAAATTTATTATTATGAGTTTTTATTTTTTAGATAATTAATTTTTTAAATTTATTTAAATTATAAATAAAGATTACACAATAAATTTATAAATTAAAATAAATTATAATTTAGCTTGATTTGAAAAGCCATTAAATAAATTGTTTATTAACTTATTTCTATTATATCATCTATTTTTTTTATACATTTTTTTTTGTAATAAATAAAAAATTAACTTATAATTCATATTCAAGATAACTTTAATGGTGGTTTGAAATTATTTATTTTTAATAATTTTTTAATTTTTTTAAAAAAAATGTTTCAAAAAATCAGGTAGCACAAGAATGCTTTACACCTGTCCTGATTTCAAATACTCCAAAGCACGCGAGCGGTCGATTTAATTATTTAACGGTGATGACGTATGAGTACTCACACTATAAACGTGCCTCCTCCCACACAGTTTTCTACCTCCTCTCCGTCTGTTAAAATACCCAGTAAACAAATCCGAAAAGCAGAGAGAGATACAAACCAATACAAACAAACCATACTCTCTCTCTCTCTCTCTCTCTCTACACATTTCCACTCTCTCCGCCGACTTCCTAACGGTTCGCTGTCGCTCTCCGGCGGCGTTGATCCTCCGTGCGCCGTCGATACTCTCGAAGCTTCTCAGGTGCCGTGTTTTTGCACTTGGAACTCTCATTTCCGGTTTATACGGTTTTGTTTACCTCTCTTCATTCGAATCGTAATAAGAATCAGACGGTACTGATCGATTTCTCACTTTATCTTCTCGATTTCTCGACTACTGTGACTCTGAATCGATTGTTACTACTGTGAAGTTCTTTCCTTGCGGCTTTTTATTTGTTAGATTTTTTATTTGCTTGATTGTAATGTTTAATTAGTCCGTGTAAATTATTCTGGGTTGTATTTGCTTGAAATTGATAGTAATTTGGGTTTTTAGGTTTTGTTCTTGTGAATATCTGATGTCTAATTGGCTTAATTTTTGTGTTCTTAAGTGTGATTTTAGTGAATTTAAGGGCATGATTTTTGCCCTAGTTTGTGGTTCGATTGCAATCTGTGAATGAAGATGGCACTCTGAACTGATTTGATTTTGTGTGTAGCTGCTGGTAATGCTTATCGTTTGGCCGATCGAGCTGTTTGTGCCATATAATCAGTTTGGTTGCTGAGAAAATTGAGCAAAAGAAAGGACAGATGCTTCAAAATCATTTTGTCTCACTGGTTCCAAAAAATATAAGGATAAAAATAAAATTCACCCATATCATATCTGTAGGAAATAACTAGATGGTAGCTTGTAGTGCTGGATTTTTAGTGTTTTTCCATTTTTTTCCTCAGTTTTCTTGGTAGCCAAACGGAATCTAAAATGAAATTCACCCATATTTCTAGGAAGTAACTAGATAATAGGCATGTAATGCTGGATTTTTAGTTTCCTTCCATATTTTCACTTAGTTTTTTTAGTTTCTTTCCATATTTTCACTTAGTTTTCTTGGTAACCCAACGGAGTCTATTTCCCTTTATATGAGTAACGGGTTCCAGAGAATGTGGAAGTAATAATTTTGAGTGTTTTGTTAATTTTTTTTTGGTTTTGAGTTGGAGTTGTTTATGCTCAACTAATTGTTTTTTTTTTTTGTTTTTTTTTTTTATTATCTGTTAGGACTTAAGCATACAAAATGATTGGATCATTTCTTACCAGAGGACTTGTGTATGTTGCTCATAAACCCTTTTTCTCTTTTCTTTTTTCTTTTTCTCAACACCCCCCCCCCCCCCCTCTCAAATTTTTTTTTTATTTGCATTTGTTCAGATTTTGTTCATACAGTAATCCCCCCCCCCCAAAAAAAAAAAAAAAAAAAAACTTGCATTTGTTCAGATTTTGTTCATACAGTAATTAATATTTCTGAACTTTTTTAATGCAGGATGCTTTTTGGTTATGCTTATCCAGCGTATGAGTGCTTCAAAACTGTGGAAAAGAATAAGCCAGACATTGAGCAACTTCGTTTTTGGTGCCAGTATTGGTATTTTGCTTGCTGCAGCTTTTGTCATCAAGACTCGTTTTTGCAAACTTTATTGGTAAATTGTGAAATTTGAAATTTTCAGGATTTTAGTTGCTGTTTTGACAGTGTGCGAGAGAATTGGTGATACGTTTGTTGCATGGTAAAGAACCCAAACTTGAGTGTGGTAACATGTTTTTTGCTTTGATTTACTTGATTTTGTATTTACACTGTGCTCGTCCTCTTATTTTCCTTGTGAAGGGTTCCAATGTATAGTGAAGCTAAATTGGCATTCTTTATATATTTGTGGTACCCTAAAACAATGGTATATAATCTTCCTTTGCATTGGATTGTGCAGTTATCTAACTGTTTCTTCATCATATTTCAATTACCTCTTTACTTCTTTTGTTTCAGGGAACAACATATGTCTACGATTGTTTCTTTAAACCATACATGGCAAAGCATGAGACGGAAATCGATCGTAACTTGTTGGAGCTGAGGACAAGGGCTGGAGATATTGCAGTTGTGTATTGGCAAAGAGCTGCAAGCTACGGTCAAACAAGAATTTTTGATATTCTGCAATATGTTGCAGCACAATCTACACCGCCAAGACCTCAACGTGCACAGGTATGTATGGTGAAGTACAATTAGGGAATGATAATACTGTCTTTATATATTTTATGTTGTACTGTACCTTGTATCCTGCACGTCTTTAATCTGTGCAAATCAGTCTTCGTTCTTATTTGCTGGTCTTTTGACTCCTGTGCACCATGAATATCCTTTTGGTGCCTAAAATGCCCAATTTCTTAAAATTGTGTTGGAAGTATGTACTTATTAATTGAACATCGAATCATAGAACAGGGAAAATCTTTTTTTGGGTGAGTCAGTCATAAAACAGGGAAAATCTTGATTGCTTCTCCAGCTGAAAATATAATAAAAATATTATTTCCATTGATTGCTTCTCCGGCTGAAAATCTTGTTTGTTTGTTTCTTTCCTCGGAAAAAAATTTCAGTGGATGCGTTCGAATAATTCTTAATTGAATTGTTTTTACTGCTTTTTTTGCCCAGAGCATTAAAATTGTGGACTTTCTGTAAAGAAAGCATCCACATTGTAAAGAGTAGACTTTCTAAGGGAGACATCAGACTTAATGTGTAGTACTAGTCATAATGCTGATGATTACACGTTTACATTCTAAAAATTGTGACGGAAACAATACATTTTGTTGCAACGATTGTTAAATATCACAATTCAATTGCATCTTGTAGTTTTCTTTTCAGTTGATCATAATGTTGATTTTAATTCATTAAATGCTGTAATAGTTTAATGTATTTTGATAGAAAACATCATTAAAGCCAATGTTGCCGTCTCTTGTCTATTACAAAACTATTTCCAATTTATGTTTTCATCCCCAGGTGGTTATCTTGTTTCTTTCTTTCCAAATTTGACTTGGGTATACAAGTGCTTCACCAACTTATAAATTGCTGGTATCTTTTTTTTAATTGTTGAAAAAATTTATTTGCGATTACAATTTACAGCCCCAGCAACAAGGTGCTAGAGTTCGCCGACCCACTGCTACACCAAATCGCAAACCGGGTGCTAAAACACAAACTCCGAGTGAAGAACCACCCTCTTCTTCTTCTTCTAGCACATCCTCAAGTGATCATGAACTCGAGGAAGCACAGGAGTCGGGTCCTTCTCAAGTGCCTACAGTGGCTGCCCCTCTGGCAGGCTTGAATGCACAGAAAACTCCTCTGGCAGGCTTGAATGCACAGAAAACAACTTCAGTTCAACCCTCTGCTGAAGCCTCCAGCCATTCAAATTCAAAAGAAACTGAAGCAATTCAGATTGAATCGGCATCGCCTTCAGGAAATGAAAATGTAAAGACTCCCCCCGTGCAAGAGACAGTCATGGATGAAGTCATTCGGGATACAGGTGGCAGGTTGAGGAAAACCCGTTCTGCAGCAAATCGTGAGTCTGCTTCCTCCCCAACTTAATTTGCAATATGTGTAAGTAGTGGGACAATAGGTGCACAAACAGATTGGATTGTTGATGTTATGTACATTTGTCGTTTTCTATTCTGTTAGTTGCTGTGTCCATGATTTTTTTATTTTATTTTTTGAAGTTAGATTGGATTTAACCTGGTAGGGCCAAGGGAATCAACCTTTAATAATGATCAAGATAACACGATGACAAAGGCAATGGAAGTAAATACTGGCCTTGGTCCTTTTATATCACAACTGCCAAGTTGCATTAGGTATTAGATAAATTGAATATGTGTGTGTCGTTGAATATAGCAACTGAGTGATGCATGATCTAACTACCCCAATTTTTATTATACTCCTAAGAAAATGTGATATATATTTTCTTTTGGTACATAGTTCAGAATATAATTTAGATATGCAATTCATTGATATTTTTTCCAAAGCACAAAATGAAACAATGACACAATCAAGAACATGATTCAGACAGTAAGAGTTACTAATGGATGAGCAAGAAATCGGAGAGTTAGTTCTTTGTGCTTATGGATGGAGGTGCACCAATATCACCCATAGATTGACATAACTAGGCATTGTACTTGATGAGATAAACTGTTGAAAGAAAACAACACTTTTTCTTAGTTCGTTGTAATGGAATCTCCTTTACTAGTTCAGCAATTGGTCTGCGACGATGGATTATATATGTAGTAGTAGTAATAGTTTATGTTGAGACCGACAAGGGAACACAGTTGTCTCTATCTTTGGTTTAGAGAATGGTTGGCCAAACTGTATCCGACTTCTAACTACTATGATTTTATATGTAAGATGCTCTTATTATGCATATTATACATGTATAATAAGGAAGTAGCTGGCTAGTTAATACGATTGCATGCACGTTACTTATTATTTCACGTGGTGCTAACTGGTAGGGACTAAATGGCAAGATTGGAGGTGCTGTGATAATATATATATATATATATAGAGAGAGAGAGAGAGAGAGAGAGAAGCAAATGGGCATGGTTGCAGTCTCAGTCAGTTTTTTGTTGTTATTTGTCTTTTTTATAGTATGAATTATGATGATGATGATGACTCCTCGGCTCTTGAACCTTTTCTTTTGCTTCCTCTTGGAATATGGTTCTGCACTACATACAGTGTTATATGAAAAACTATCTGAGTTCAGTTCAGTTCCACTGATTCTTTTTTAGGATGCTATTTGAAATAAGTTTTAGATACAGAGGTTCATTGGCCAATTTAAAGGGAAAATGAGCTGAATTTAATTAGTAAAAGAGAAGAACGTTCATGTTCTCTTATTATAATTACAGATATCAAGTTTATTGTCACATGGAATATTTAGTGACATTTTGGGTAATTACATGAAACAAAGTTTTAGGCACTTTGGATCTGGTGAGGAGAAGAAATATCTTCATAGGGTATTTGCCTTTAGGCAGCAACAAAAGCATTTTCCAACATGCCAGTCCATTTTATCCAACTTTAGCCAGAGAAAGTAAAAGGAGAAAAGAACAAGAGAATAACTCCAAGTAAAACTGTTAAGTTTTCCTATCTGAGAAAAAAACATGTTATGTTATGTTATGTCATGTTATGTCATGTAGTATTAAGGCCAATTTTGCCATCCTAACATTCCACATGCCTAGTTTTATCCCCACATTTCTTGTAGCACTATCCACCATATTTTGATATTTAATTGATAGACGGTGGGAATATTTTTCTCAAATAATGTTTATTTATTTATTTTTATTTTTATTTCTATTTTTTGCTGATGTTTATGGTTTCTAGGCTTTAACTTTTGTTCAAACTGAGAAATCAAAATTAGGTTGGAAGACCAAATTGAAACACTTTTTATATATTAAAATACATAAACATTGAGACTCAAATGCACATATCACATATTTTGGGAACTAGAATATAATTTTTAATTGAATTTCCATATATACTCTTGGTTTAACGAAATTTACAACTGGAATTAGGTTGAAAAGAATAAATTAAAATATTTTATATATTGGGGATCAAATTGATTGAACCATTTACTTTGACAACAAAAAAAGGTAATTAACTAAAAAATGTAAGGGTATATAGAGAGAAGGAGAAAAATTGAGTACAATTTTGAAAACTGTAGCTTAAAATGTAATTTTTTAAAAGTTAAAGAAGGGCATGTATCCTCGTCTCTTGGTGGCTGGTGGCTCTGCCAAGTATATGATATATATATATATATATATATATAGAGAGAGAGAGAGAGAGAGAGAGAGAGAGAGAGAGAGAGAGAGAGAGAGAGAGAGAGAGAGAGAGAGAGGGGGGAGGGAACAATGTTGAGTTTGCTATCCATTGAAATGGTTAGACATGGACATTGGAAGAAGCAAATGGGCAACCATATGGTAGTCTTGGTCAATTCTTTCATCTTCTAGTCTTTTTCCATCGAAAAATTGCGAAAAAATAAAAAGATGAAGAAATAATTGCTAAAAAGACAGAATAAAATTGTATTTAGAGTATATCTAACGCTAATAGACATTTTACTTATTTAAACATTATTATAAAGTATAAATTTTATTTTGTCTATTAACTGTTTCATATTTTTACTCAAATCATACTCTTTAGTTTAGCTATTTATCTAAATACTATTAACTTTATAGAATGTCACATTAGCAGCAAAGATGGAGGAAAATGATCGTAATGATTAAATATTAAATACATTTTGCCTAACCTTTGAAAGCTAGCTACATGTAACTAGTGAATGTGAGTTGAGTTAAAATACCTAATCATATGCCTAGTGTATTTGAGTTGAAAAAAAGTGAATTATATTAGATATTTTGGCTAACAAGTATTATATAGCTAGTGGGTTGGAGATGTTCTAGCATGGAGCTTTATAAAAAAATTACAAAAGAATGAAAAAAATTGCACAATTACCCCTTTCATTTGTTTGCCCAAACTCTCTTTATTTCCTTCTCTCTTCTCTTTCCCTTCTCACTCTCTATCCATTTTATCTGGCAACCACTTTTCCTTCACCTACCTCTGCTCATTAGTTAATCCCCCATCTCTCTCTCTCTTTGTGCCTCCTTTTGCCGCCACTGTCATATCCAACATCATCCGACTACTGAGCCCCCACTGCTCATTCCACAGTCTTCACCCCTTCCTTCTTCGACCACCACAACTCCCACATGTTCATCATCTGACCACTGCAGTTCTCACCTCTTTGCCTTACTTCACCTTTCTTCCATTTTCTCATTGCCATCACCACAACTCCACTCATATCCCACATTTTGCCACCAACTTAACACTTCTAAAACCATATTGCTACGAGATTGGGCCTCGGCGACTGGATCATAACCCAGACCAACTTTTTCTCTCTTATGCTTTGAGTTTCGTGCTAGGGTTTGTAGACGACAGATGGGGGCTTTGGGTTAGGGTTTATAGAGAGGGATTGGAAGCCAGAGGGAAAAAGAGAATAACGAGGTTGAAGAAGGTTGATAGTGGTGGGATGGCATGCGAGAGGTAGAGAATGAGGAAGGTTTGCAGGGAGGGGTTGGAGGGTGGAAGAGAAGAGAGGAGAGAGAAGTTAAAGGAGGTTGGTAGTGGGAGCGATGGTGGCGAAATGTGAAGAAGATGAGTGTTTACAAAAAGGGTTAGGACTGGATGTAAAGAGAGAAGATAGAGATTGAAAGAGGTTAATGGTGTGACAATGGCAGAGTGAGTTGGGGAATGAGCCTGTGCTTAGGGTTTGCAAGTTAAGAGTAAGTGTGGAAAGAAAGACAGGAAAGAGAGATTGAAGGAGGTTGGTGGCGAAATTAGGAGGTGGAAGGGCTACAATCGAGGTTTGTGGATGAGGGTTAATAAGGGTTAGGAATGGCGGCGATGGCGATAGTGATGGCGATGGTGACATTTGAAAGGGGTAAGAGATAGGTAGTATTAACAACTAGAGAAGGTGGCCGTCAACGGGAGATGGTGAGGAGGGAGGAGAAAAAGAGAGGGTTTAGGGGAAAAAAGGGAACCCGGGGGTGCTATATGACCTAGTCACAGCAGCAATCTGCTGTGCTCTCATGGAGGATTTTTTCGAGTTTTTTTGATGATCTGAACCGTTAATATTGTAGGGTTTATTAAATAGATCAGCCATGCAAAAATTTAAATTGATTGGAAATCTATAACTTTATAATAACAAGAGTACATTTGTTTTTAAAAAACTAAACGGTTAACATTATCTCGATAATTTTTGTAAAACAATTTGATTCTGATCATAGGGTTACGGATTTCTGATTAACTTGATTTTTTGTATGGATGATATACCCGACGAACTCTACAATATGAATTGTTCAAATTATCGAAAATGATTCGGAAAAAGCCCCCATAGGCTCATAGCAGATCGCTGCTGTGACTTACAGCAGTAGCCCCAGGTCCAAAAAAAAGTAGGGGCAAATTTGTAACTTTGTCCATGATTTTATAATTATTTTTATTTTCATGTTTAGTTGACTTTTGTTAGATTCCCCCTTCTTTAAAAATTATTTCCTCATCTTTTTTTATTTTTTTTACAAATTTTCCTTTTTGTTTTTTATTTTTGTTTTTATACTTCTCTATCCTAAATTGTTTATTTGGAATGAAAACGATAACTTAAAAATAATATATTCTGGTACTATAATTTTTAATTTTTTCACCAATTAAAATATTTTTTAAGTACTTTTAATTTGTGAAATTTTTTTTAAAAAAAATCAACACTAAAATATATGGATAAATTACACTGACACTCCCTGAGATTTATGTTTATTACAGTTCTTCCCTCACCTTTTGAAAATTACATCTCCCCCCTGAGGTTTAAAGTTTCATTACAGATTCCCTCTCAACCCTTTTAATTTTTTTAAATACCAATTTTACCCTCATTTGGTAAATTACATTGACACCCCTTACCTTTAGAAATTATAATCCATTCCCTAAGGTTTAGAGTAGTATTACCAGTTGCCCCCCCCAGCCCATTCATTTTTTGATTAACTTGATTTTTTGTATGGATGATATACTCGACGAACTCTACAATATGAATGGTTCAAATCATCGAAAATGATTCGGAAAAAGCCCCCATGGGCTCACAGCAGTAGCCCCAGGTCCGAAAAAAGGTAGGGGCAAATTTCTAACTGTCTATGATTTTATAATTATTTTTATTTTCATGTTTAGTTGACTTTTGTTAGATTCCCCCTTCTTTAAAAATTATTTCCTCATCTTTTTTTATTTTTTTTTACAAATTTTCCTTTTTGTTTTTATACTTCTCTATCCTAAATTGTTTATTTGGAATGAAAACGATAACTTAAAAATAATATATTCTGGTACTATAATTTTTAATTTTTTCACCAATTAAAATATTTTTTAAGTACTTTTAATTTGTGAAACTTTTTTTAAAAAAAATCAACACTAAAATATATGGGTAAATTACACTGACACTCCCTGAGGTTTATGTTTATTACACACTACAACAAAAACATACTTTAGTGGCACTACACTAGTGGCATATTTTTAGAAAATGCCAC
This sequence comes from Camellia sinensis, assembly GCF_055761805.1. Classification (NCBI taxonomy): domain Eukaryota; kingdom Viridiplantae; phylum Streptophyta; class Magnoliopsida; order Ericales; family Theaceae; genus Camellia; species Camellia sinensis. Next base: position 26,372,626 of record NC_138966.1, on the reverse strand, counting down.
AAAAAATGATATTTAGTGGCACATTTTTGAAAAATGCCACAAAACGACAAACATAAAAGGCTCTAGTGACATTTCAATGAATAAGTGTCATAAAACCACAACAAAAACATACTTTAGTGGCACTACACTAGTGGCATATTTTTAGAAAATGCCACAAAAATGATATTTAGTGGCATATTTTTGAAAAATGCCACAAAACGACAAACATAAAAGGCTCTAGTGACATTTCAACGAACAAGTGTCACAACACTACAACAAAAACATATTTTAGTGACACCATACTAGTGGCATGTTCTTAAAAAATGTCACAAAAAGAATATTTGGTGACATTTTTTAGAAAAATGTCATAGAGCCACAAACATACAAGGCTCTAGTGGCATTTTAATTAAAAAAAGTGTCACTTCACTACAACAAAAATGTCGCTACAAAAACTTTTTATGAATATTTGCAATGACATTTTTTAAAAAATGTCAGGACACTAGGTAGGTGCAAATTACTTTTTATGGCACTTAGGTGAAAAGTGTCATAAATAAATATTTTATAGCATTTTGAGAAATGCCACTAAGCCAAAAACTTTCTAAGCTTATAATGACATTTTTGAAAAAATAAAAAATGCCAATATATTTTCTAAATTTTTAAAATGCAGTAAATGATTAAAAATAAATGAATTAAACTCAATATACACTACAGGAAAAAGCATATTCGGCGACTAAATTTCCTGACCAAAAAAATTTGGTCACCGAAAGAATAGCTTTCAGCGACCAAAACAGCATTAGTTGCCAAAAGTAAAGCTTTTTGGCGACTAAACAATTTTAGTAGCCAAAAGTCTACAATTGGCGACTAACACTAAGTTTGGTCGCTGATTATATGGGTTTTAGTGACTAAAAAATTTTTAGTAGCCCAAAGTAAAGCTTTTTGGCGACTAAAAAAATTTAGTAGTCAAAAGTCTACAATTGGCAACTAAAAATAAGTTTGGTCACTGATTATATGGGTTTTACCGACTAAAAAAATTTTAGTAGCACAAAAGTAAAACTTTTTGGTGCCAAAAAAAATTTTAGTAGCCAAAAGTCTATAATTGGTGACTAAAAAATAAGTTTAGTCGCCAAAAGTGGTCATTTTTAGTGCGGGAGAACTAAAATCTTAAGGCGGGAATAAAATTTTTTGGTGATCAAAATTTTGGTAGCTAAAAGTGCATCTTCGGCGACCAAATCCGATTTTGGTTGACAAAAGTTAAGTTTTTTAGCAACTAAAAAATAATTAGTAGCCAAAAGTATAGAATTGGCGATTAAAAAATATTTTTAGTCGCCAAAAGTGATCTTTTTTTTTTTATTTTGGTAGTAAATAGTTTATTTTACATAAATTATGTTCAATAAAATAATTATGTTTATACATATACTTTTATATTAATATGGATGTATGTACTATCTAAATAATATATGTTGCATATATAATCATGTGGTGCTACAAAAGTGTAGTGGGAAGAGTGTGGTGTATAAGGTTTATGGTGCGGAAGGTTGGCGGTTCGAGTCTCCGCAAGAGCGGATCAAATTGTTCTACAACGAATTATTGTCATGAATGGCACTTGATATCGTCACGAATAATGCCTACCATGACATTAAAGTGTCATTGAAAGGTTTTAGTCTTGATGGTGTAATGACACTTACAAGTGTCACTAACTCTTTTTTTAATGGCGCTTGATAGTGCCACAAATAATATCTACCATGACATTAAAATGTTATTGAAAGTTTTCAGCCATGATAGTACAGTGGCATTTGCAAGTATCTACCGTGGCACTCGTATCTACTGTGGCATCGATAGAAGTGACACTTGTTCAAAATGCCACAAGACCAAAAAATGTCATTAGAAGAATAGTTTTGTGGCACTTTCAAATGTCACTAAACTAAAAAAATGTTGTAGTGACAGTTCTTCCCTCACTTTTTGAAAATTACATCTCCCCCTTGAGGTTTAAAGTTTCATTACAGATTCCCCCTCAACCCTTTTAATTTTTTTAAATACCAATTTTACCCTCATTGGGTAAATTACATTGACACCCCTCACCTTTTAGAAATTATAATCCGTTCCCTAAGGTTTTTACCAGTTGCCCTCCTCAAATAGTATTAGTTGGAAAAAAAATTCATTGAAAAAAAAACTTATTGAAAAAACAATTTGTTAGTAAAATTTTTAAATTTTTGTTTAAAAACTAACATAACTCATTTTTTGAATTTAAGTTTTTTCCTTAAATTTAAAAATTAAGACAACCATTTATAAACCGAAAAAATTATCAAACAAGTTTTTATAATAGTTTTGTAAATTTTGTAACTATAAATTGAAAACTGAAAATGAAATGGTTACCAAACAGATCTCAGATGGTAAAAATGTTGTAAAATTAACAAATAATTAAATAAGTTACAAACGTAAAAAATGACTTATCAAAAGATTTATAGGTTATGTATGGTTTGATTTTTAGAATTATTTTTTAAAAATTAAAAATTAATTTGGTTAAGAAATAAAAATAAAAATAATTATTTTTTAAACGAAATGAAAATTATTTTTTTATTTTGTTCAGAATATAATTTGGATATGCAATTCATTGATTTTTTTTCCAAAGCACAAAATGAAACAATGACACAATCAAGAACATGATTCAGACAATAAGAGTTACTAATGGATGAGCAAGAATCAGAGAGTTAGTTCTTTGTGCTTGTGGATGGAGGTGCACCAATATCATCCCATGGATTGACATGTTTAAATTACAAGAAACAACTAGGCATTCTACTTGATGAGATGAACTGTTGAAAGAAAACAACACTTTTCTTAGTTCGTTGTAATGAAATCTCGTTTACTAGTTCAGCAATTGGTCTGCGATGATGGATTATATATGTAGTAGTAGTAATAGTTTATGTTGAGACAGACAAGGGAACACAGTTGTCTCTATCTTTGGTTTAGAGAATGGTTGGCCAAACTGTATCCGACTTCTAACTACTCTGATTTTATATATAAGATGCCTTATTATGCACATTATATATGTATAATAAGGGAGTAGCTGGCTAGTTAATACAATTGCATGCACATTACTTACTATTTCACCTGGTGCTAACTGGTAGGGACTAAAAGGAAAGATTGGAGATGCTATGATAATATGTATATATATATATATATATAGAGAGAGAGAGAGAGAGAGAGAGAGAGAGAGAGAAGCAAATGGGCATGGTTGCAGTCTCAATCAGTTTTTTTGTTGTTACTCGTCTTTTTATAGTGTGAATTATAATAATCTTTGAGACCACTAATTAGTGCTATCACTAATAATGTAGCAACGGGCTCCACCCACTGCCACAGTGTGTGCTGTGTCTTGTTTTTTTTTTTTTTAGTGTATGCCAACTCATTAGTGGTGCTTTAAAGCACCACTTTTAGTGGTATATAGCAGCGCTGTATGAATTATGATGATGACGACTCCTTGGTTCTTGAACCTTTTCTTTTGCTTCCTCTTGGAATATGGTTCTGCACTACATTGAGTGTTATATGAAATACTATCTGAAAATCAAAATTTGGATCAATTTAAAGAGTTCAGTTCAGTTCCACTGATTCTTTTTTAGGATGCTATTTGAGATGAGTTTTAGATACAGAGGTTCATTGGCCAATTTAAAGGGAAAATGAGCTGAATTTAATTAGTAAAAGAGAAGAAGAATGTTCATGTTCTCTTATTATAATTACAGATATCAAGTTTTATGTCACATGAATAATTAGTGATTTTTTGGGTAATTACATGAAACAAAGTTTTAGGCACTTTGGATCTGGTGAGGAGAAGAAATATCTTCATGGGGTATTTGCCTTTAGGCAGCAACAAAAGCATTTTCCAACATGCCAGGCCATTTTATCCAACTTTAGCCAGAGAAAGTAAAAGGAGAAAAGAACAAGAGACACTACAAGAAAATACACCTTTGGCGACTAAATTTTTAGTCGCCAAAAGTCCCTTTTTAGTCGGCAATACACAGGTCTTCAGCAACTAAGATTTTAGTCGCCAATAGTCAATTCCATTTTTGGAAATTATACCTTTGGCGACTAAACTATTAGTCGCCAATAGTGAATTAATTTTTTTATTATTTATACATTTGGCGACTATTTTTTTCGTCGGCAATACTCAATCTTTTGGCGACCACAGTGTTTAGTCGCCAAAAGCATTTTTGAAAAAAAAAAAAATTTCCCTTTGTGCCTCAGACCTCCCACGCTTTGGGCCTGAGACCTCCAGGTGGTTCCAAACCTTAACCACACACTCGACCCCACTATGCCACTGAACCATCTCATGACTACAGTTGCAACTTATATTATTTATATATTACTTTCACCAGTATTAATACAAAACTATATATATAAATGTAATTATATATATTCAATATAATTTATGTAAAAAATAAATTATTTATTAAAAAAAATTTAGATCACTTTTGGCGACTAAAAAAATTATTTAGTCGCCAATTCTATTATTTTTGGGCTACTAATTAATTTTCCGTCGCTAAAGAAAACTATTCCGCCTAAAAACCTACCCTTTTGGCGACTAAACCTGTTTATAGTCGTCAAAAACCTCCCCCTTTGGCTACTAAAGTGAATTTTAGTCGCCATAAACCTGTTTTTAGCTACTAATTTTTTTTAGTAGCCAAAAAGCTTGACCTTCAGCGACCAAACTGTTTTTAGTCGCCAAAACAGGTACAATCAGCGACCAAAGTGGTTTTTAGTCGCCAAAACCTTAACGTTTGGCTACCAAATGGTTTTAGTCACCAAAAACCCTAACCTTTGGCTACTAAAAATTTTTTTGTCGCTAAAACCCCTATATTTGGCGACTAAACTGCCTTTTAGTCACTAAAACCATTTCATTCGGCGACTAAACTCTTTTAGTCGGCAAAAGTGACCAATTTTGGCGACTAATTCCATTTTAGTCGCCAATTCTACGACTTTCAGCGACGAAAATTCCCATTTTAGTCACCAATAGTGTTTTTTGTTGTAGTGAGAATAACTCCAAGTAAAATTGTTATGTTATCCTATCTAAAAAAAGAACATGTTATGTTATAGCCGTGTTTGGTACAATTTTTTTTCAACTTATTTCAGTTTTCAGCTTAATTTAAGTTATTTTGATGTGTTTGGTTTAGTTTAAGGTTATAGTTTATAGTTTTTTGTAAGTCAAAAATCAGCTTATTCTTTGAGTGGGGCAGGAGAAACTTAATTTATAAGTCAGAAATCAGTTTATATTCATAGTTATAAGCTATAAGCTATTAAGGTATAAGCTATAAGCACTTTCCCACAGTTCTACCAAACAGGACCTATGTTATGTTTTGTAGTATTAAGGCCAATTTAGCCATCCTAACATTCCACATGCCTAGTTTTATCCCCACATTTCTTGTAGCACTATCCACCATATTTGGATATTAATTGATAGATGGTGGGAATATTTTTCTCAAAAAACGTTTATTTTTTTTATTTTTTATTTTTTGCTAATGCTTATGGTTTCTATGCTTTAACTTTTTTCAAACTGAGAAAACAAAATTACATTGGAAGATCAAATTGAAACACTTTTTATATATTAAAATACATAAACATTGAGACTCAAATGCACATATCACATATTTTGGGAACTAGAATATAATTATTAATTGAATTTTCATATGTACTCTTGGTTTAACGAAATTTACAACTGGAATTAGGTTGGAAAGAATAAATTAAAATATTTTATATATTGGGGATTAGATTGAACAAACCATTTACTTTGAAAACAAAAAAAGGTAATTAACCCATAAATTTAAGTGTATATATACAAAGAAGGAAAAAAAATTGAGTACAATTTTGAAAATTGTAGCTTAAAATGTTATTTTTTAAAAGTTGAAGAAGGGCATGTATCCTCGTCTCTTGGTGGCTGGTGGCTCTGCCAAGTATATGATATATATATATGTATAGAGAGAGAGAGAGAGAGAGAGAGAGGGGGGAACAATGTTGAGTTTGCTATCCATTGGGGGGGAGGGGGACGATGTTGAGTTTGCTATCCATTGAAATGGATAGACATGGACATTGGAAGAAGCAAATGGGCAACCATATAGTAGTCTTGGTCAGTTCTTTCATCTTCTAGTCTTTTTCCATCGAAAAATTGCGAAAAAAAAAATGAAGAAATAATTGCTAAAAAGAGAGAATAAAATTGTATTTAGAGTATATCAAACGTTAATAGGCATTTTACTTATTTAAACATTATTATAAAATATAAATTTTATTTTGTCTATCAACTGTTTCATATTTTTACTCAAACCATACTCGTTAGTTTAGCTATTCATCCAAATATTATTAACTTTTTATAATGTCGCATCAGCAACAAAGATGGAGGAAAATGATCGTAATGATTGAATATTAAATACATTTTGCCTAACTTTTGAAGGCTAGCTACATGTAACTAGTGAATGTGAGTTGAGTTAAAATACCTAATCATATGCCTAGTGTATTTGAGTTGAAAAAAGTAAATTATATTAGATATTTTGGCTAACAAGTATTATATAACTAGTGGGTTAGAGATGCTCTAACATGGAGCTTTATAAAAAAAATTACAAAAGAATGAAAAAAATTGCACAATTACCCCTTTCATTTGTTTGCCATAACTCTCTCTATTTCCTTCTCTCTTCTCTTTTCCTTCTCCATCTCTATCCATTTTATCCGGCAACCACTTTTCTTTCACCTACCTCTGCTCATCAGTTAATCTCTCTCTCTCTCTCTCTCTCTCTCTTTGTGCCTCCATTTGCTGCCACTGTCATATCCAACATCATCTGACCACTGAGCCCCCACTGCTCATTCCACAGTCTTCACCCCTTCCTCCTTTGACCACCACAACTCCCACATGTTCATCATCTGATCATTGCAGGCCTCACCTCTTTGCCTTACTCCACCTTTCTTCCATTTTCTTGTTGCCATCACCACAACTCTACTCATATCCCACATTTTGCCACCAACTTCACACTTCTAAAACCATATCACTATGAGATTGGGCCTCGGCGACTGGATCATAACCTAGACCAACTTTTTCTCTCTTATGCTTTAAGTTTCGTGCTAGGGTTTGTAGACGATAGATATGGGCTTTGGGTTAGGGTTTATAGAGAGGGATTTGGAGGCAGAGGGAAAAAGAGAATAACAAGGTTGAAGAAGGTTGATAGTGGTGGGATGGCATGCGAGAGGTAGGGAATGAGAAAGGTTTGCAGGGAGGGGTTGGACGGTGGAAGAGGAGAGAGGAGAGATGAGAGAGAAGTTAAAGGGGGTTGGTAGTGGGAGCGATGGTGGCGAAAGGAGAAGAAGATGAGTGTTTACAAAAAGGGTTAGGAGTGGATGTAAAGAGAGAAGATAGAGATTGAAAGAGGTTAATGGTGCGACAATAGCAGAGAGAGTTGGGGAATGAGCCTGTGCTTAGGGTTTGCAAGTTAGGAGTAAGTGTGGAAAGAAAGACAGGAAAGAGAGATTGAAAGGGGTTGGTGGCAAAATTAGGAGGTGGAAGGGCTACAATTGAGGTTTGTGGATGAGGGTTAACAGGGGTTAGGAATGGCGGCGATGGCGATAGTGATAGCGATGGTGACATTTGAAAGGGGTAAGAGATAGATAGTATTAACAACTAGAGAAGGTGGCCATCAACAGGAGATAGTGAGGAGGGAGGAGAAAAAGAGAGGGTTTAAGGGAAAAAAGGGAACCCAGGGGTGCTACTATGACCTAGTCACAATAACAATCTGCTGTGCTCCCGTGGAGAATTTTTTCGAGTTTTTTTGATGATCTGAACTGTTAATATTGTAGGATTTGTTAAATAGATCAGCCATGCAAAAATTTAAATTGATTGGAAATCTATAACTTTATAACAAGAGTACATTTGTTTTTAAAAAAACTAAACGGTTAACATTATCTTGATAATTTTTGTAAAACAATTTGATTCTGATCATAGGGTTACGGATTTCTGATTAACTTGATTTTTTGTATGGATGATATACCCGACGAACTCTACAATATGAAGGTTTGAATCATCGAAAAAGATTCGGAAAAAGCCCCCATGGGCTCACAGCAGATCGCTACTGTGACTTACAACAGTAGCCCTAGGTTCGGAAAAAGGTCGGGGCAAATTTGTAACTTTGTCCGTGATTTTATAATTATTTTTATTTTCATGTTTAGTTGACTTTTGTTAGATTCCCCCTTCCTTAAAAATTATTTCCTCATCTTTTTTTATTTTTTTTACAAGTTTTCCTTTTTATTTTTTATTTTTGTTTTTATACTTCTCTATCCTAAATTGTTTGTGGAATGAAAACGATAACTTAAAAATAATATATTTTGGCACTATAATTTTTAATTTTTTCACCAATTAAAATATTTTTTAAGTACTTTTAATTTGTGAAACTTTTTTTAAAAAAAAATCAACACTAAAATGTATTATTTAAAATATTCAGTTTTTTGTGTCAAACATATATCTTGAGACGTAGATAGTATGAATTATGATGATGACTCCCTGGCTCTTGCACTTTCTCTTTTGCTTCCTCTAGGAATCTGATTCTGCACTACATGTTTTTGAGGCCTAAAAGCAAGTCATTTGAAATTAATTGATAATTGAGGGAGGGGTCAACTTGGTTTTATGTTGAGGTAATAGTGAGAGGGAATGGACTCGGGTTAAAGTATTCACATATTTAATAAAAAAAAGCAAATTAATATGACAACCTTAGTGTGTAATGAGGTTTGTTTAACTTTGAAACGAGATTTCAAATAATGATTGTAGTTATTGTAATGGTAATTGTGACATTAATGTGATTGCGAAATGTAACACGCGTAGTGTAACAGTTGTGTATCTAGAATTGTAAAATGTTTCATTTTTCGTACAATTTTACTAAAACTAATTAATATGTATGTTTTTATTTTAGAATCACATTTATTGGGAATTAAAATAATTTTTGAACTATTTAATATATATTTTTAAACATGATTCAATATATTTACTAAAGTTCATACTATTTTAAGTCACTATGAAGAGAGATCGACATATATTTTTTTCAACATTTAGTAATTTCCTGTTTCACAAATTCATAATGCATTATTTTACTATTATTTATTTTGTTAATAATAATTATAGACTTATAATAATATGTTATGTTGTGATGTGTTTTAAATTTGCACGTTACATATTCTCAATAAATAAATTTGAATGTCTTTGTGTTATTTAAGTCTTGGTCAGTTCTTTCTTCTTCTAGAATTATGTTGATGAGTATGTTTTTAGGCCTAAAAGGAGGAAAAAAAATTAAACAAATATTGTTAAATTTATTGGATACATTTTATTTTAAAATTAATTGACAATAGGTCCCCACACATTTACTCGGTTTTTTATGGAGATGATAGAGAGATGGGAGACCAGAGAAAATCGACATATTTACATATTTAATAAAGAAAATGAATTAATATGATAACTCGGGAAATAGTGAGATCTGTTTGACCTTGGAATATGGTTTTAAATAACAGTTGCCCGATAATAGTGGCACTAATCTGATTGCTGTTAGAAATGGTTTTTGGAAGTTTTGGAAAATTTTGATTTTTTTCTTAATTTTGATATATTTTTTAGATAGGATCCATACGTCAAGTTTGGCAGGTCTAAATGGCTAGATCCATTGAACCCAAAATAAACACACGTGCGCCGCCACCGCCGTCCGGTTGGTCGGTTGGGTTGGGTTTGTCCAGCCCAATACTAATTATTTTTTGGGCCAAAAACTTTTGAATTTTATTTTTCTAAAATTAAATTCTAATTTTTTAGAATTTGAATTTCAAAAATTAATTTCAAAATTGGCTCCGGTTTTATTTTTCCCACCTGGACAGATTCAAATATGTTCAATACAGGTTTTATCTGTTCAAAATTTGAACCCAACAGATTTGTATATGTTTATTCAAACCGAACAGGTACCATACCTGTTCATTCAAATCTGTACAATCACGAAATCATCTATAAATAAGACATACCCTCATTTGGATTATTGATTCACAATTTTCATTCTTCTCCTCTGCAATAAATCTCTAGATTTTGCTGTATTAAATTTCTGTGAGAAAGAGTGTAAACACAAAGTGTGTTCGTTGTGCAAACAATTTGTAGTGCTGCTATTGTTTGCTGTTGATCATTTTATCTTGGGAGATAGGCGTCTACAATCTGAAAATACCGTGGAGAGGACGAATCTGTTTTAAAGACACAGTATTAAATATTGGACTTGATCAGAAAATTTGTTCAAGAAATTAATTTGGTAAGTAATTAATTTATTTTCTATTTTATTATTTTCTTGTTTCAGATTTTAATTTTGTTTTAGTAACAAAATAAAAATCTGTTTTATTTATTTTATTTTATTTTTCTGGTTTGATTTTTGTAATCAAACAAATTCTCTCATTTCCTTTATTTCTTCTGTATTTCGTTTGTTGTTAAGTATACAAACAGAATTTTTTTTTAAATACAATGAAAATTGTCCAACAATCTTAAGACAAAATATTCTTTTGGTGTCTTCATTGTATTTAATTTTCTGTGCTTTCCCAAAGTGATATTCTAGTTGGAAAATACAAATAGTAGTAATATACTGTTTGACAAATAGTAGTAATATATTATTTATTTTCTTTGACAACTAGTAGTAATATACTGGTGTCATTAACAATTGCAAAATATTAATTTGTGTTACAGAAAATTATTGTGGTATTTTATTTTTCTAGTTTTAGTAATAAGAAAAATAAAATTATTTTGTGTTATAATTTATTTTCTGGTTTTAGTAACTAGAAAATTAATTTGTGTTTTGATTTTTTTTTTTCTGATTTTTGTAATCAGATATTATGGCTGCTGAAAGTAGTACTCCAAATCCGATTGTTACGACTCTGGTCCCTATCCAGAACCATGTTCAAGTTTCGATAAATCATGGAGAAAAATCGAAAAAACTTAATGGCATTGAATTTAAGAGATGGCACCAAAAAATGTTGTTCTATCTTACAACTCTAAATTTGGCCCGGTTTCTCTATGAAAAGGCTGTGTACTTAGAGAAGATGAAAGTGATCGGCAAGTTGTTGCCGCTGTAGACGCTTGGAAGCATTCTGATTTCCTGTGCAGAAACTACATCCTCAATAGCCTTGACAACATGATGTATAATGTTTACAGCCCTCTAAAAACAGCAAAAGAATTGTGGGATTCTTTGGAGAAAAAATATAAGACAGATGATACTGGCACAAAGAAAGTTGTCGGTAAATTTCTAAATTTCGTTATGGTAGACTCTCAAACGGTAATTTCTTAAGTTCAAAATTTTCAGTTAATTTTACATGATATTCATTCTGAATGTATGTCTCTTAGCGAGTCTTTCCAAGTTGCTGCTTTAATGGAAAAGTTTACCACCGGCTTGGATTTCAAAAATTATTTAAAACATAAACGTAAGGAGATGACCATGGATGAATTGAATGTAAGACTAAGAATTAAGGAAGATAACCGAAAGGCTGAAAAGAGGAATGATAAAAATCCCATTGAGTCCAAGGCTAATGTGGTTGAACAAATGCACAAACCACATAACAAAAAAATGAAGTTTACTGGAGATGGTCCTAAACAAGGCGACAACAATGACAATAAAAAGTTCAAAGGGAAATGCTATAACTGTGGCAAGACTGGACATCGAGTTTCTGATTGTCGCCACCTTAAGAAGGATCGCGGAAGTACAATCAAGAAGACCACCAATCAGGCTAATATAACAGAATTAGATTACATCTCTGATTGGGTAAATGACATCAATCTCTCTGCTATGGTATCTGAGACTAATTTGGTTGGAACTGCCAAGGAATGGTGGGTTGACACTAAAGCAACTCATCACATTTGTGTGGACAAGAAGATGTTCATTACCTATAATGAGGTTGCAAATGGTGAATAACTTTTCATGAGAAATTCTTCTACTTCTACTGTGGCTGGATAAGGAAAAGTGATCTTGAAGATAACATCAGAGAAAAAACTTACCCTCAACAATGCACTGCATATGCCGGACATCCGAAAGAATTTAGTTTCTGGTTCTTTGTTAAGTAAAAATGGTTTTAGGCTTGTATTTGAGTATGATAAATTTGTATTAACAAAGAGTGGTATGTATGTTGGTAAGGGATACATGAGTGATGGTCTCTTCAAGTTGAATGTAATGACGGTTGTGCCAAAATTTGCTATTAATGAGAATAACACATCTTTTGCTTATATTCTTGAGTCGAATTTATGGCATGATAGATTAGGACATGTAAATTTTGATGCTTTGCGTAGATTAATTGCTTTGGATTATATACCAAAGTTTGAAATTAATCCTAATCACAAATGTGAGATTTGTGTAGAAGCGAAACTAACTAAGGTTCCATTTAAATCGGTTGAAAGAAAAACTGAACCTCTATAATTAATTCATACTGATGTATGTGATCTTAAATTTGTTCAAACTAGAGGAGGCAAAGAGTATTTCATAACATTTATCGATGATTGCACAAAATACTGTTATGTATACTTACTTAGAAGTAAAGATGAAACTTTAGAAATGTTTAAACTCTACAAAACAGAAGTTGAAAATCAACTTGGTAAAACTATTAAAATAGTTAGAAGTGATAGGGATGGTGAATATGATGCACCATTAAATGAATTTTGTGCACAACATGGCATTATTTACTAAACTACAACACCCTATTCTCCACAGCAAAATGAAATTGCTGAAAGGAAGAATAGAACCCTAAAAGAAATGATGAATGCCATGTTACTAAGTTCGGGCTTACCGTAGAACTTGTGGGGGGAAGCAATGTTGTCTACTAATTATGTTCTTAATAGAATACCTCACAAGAAAACCAATAGCACTTCTTATGAATTGTGGAAAGGTCGACCACCTTCCTACAAATACTTAAAAGTGTGGAGATGTTTGGCAAAGGTAGAAGTTCCTGTTCCTAAAAAGACTAAAATAGGATAAAAATAGTGGATTGTGTACTTATTGGTTATGCTCAGAATAGTAGTGCATATTGGTTTCTGACTTATAAATCAGAAATACCTGATATAAATGTGAGCACTATTATAGAGTCAAGGAATGCTGTGTTTTTTGAACATGTCTTTCCTTACAAGAAAAGACAGGAATTAAGTTCACAAAAAATAACTTATGATTGTACACAAAGTCAGAGACTAATGACAATCAAACATAAGAGACTAGTAATGGTCTCGACCAACAAGATTTAACTGATGATGAACAAAGACGAAGTAAAAGAGTAAGAACATCAAAATCCTTTGGTCCAGATTTTCTGACATACCTGTTAGAAAATGAATCTCAAAGGTTTAAGGAAGTAATGACAGGTCTTGAAGCACTTTTGTGGAAAGAAACTGTTAATAATGAAATTGAATCCATTATGGAAAATCATACTTGGGAATTGGTGGATCTTCTATTTGGTTCTAAACCACTTGGATATAAGTGGATATTCAAGAGAAAAATGAAAGCAGATGGTTCAATAGACAAGTATAAAGCAAAACTTGTAGTAAAATGTTACAGACAAAAGGAAGGTCTTTACTATTTTGACACATATTCTCCTGTGACAAGAAATACATCCATCCGCATGCTTATTGCCATAGCAGCGTTGTATGATTTAGAGATACATCAAATGGATGTTAAGACAGCTTTCTTAAACGGTGATCTAAATGAAGAGATCTATATGGAGCAACTCGAAGGGGTTGTAGTGCCAGGGCAAGAAAAGAAAGTTTGTCGGCTTGTAAAATATTTTTATGAATTAAAACAAGCACCTAAGTAATGGCATGAAAAATTTGATAATGCTATGCTTACTAATAGGTTTAAGATAAACGAATGTGACAAGTGCGTCTATGTTAAAAACACTGACCAAGGATATGTCATAATTTGTCTTTATGTGGATGACATGCTTATCATTGGAAGCAGTCAAAATATGATCAAATCAACTAAGAAAATGCTGAATAGAAAATTTGATATGAAAGATATAGGGGTCGTAGATGTAATATTAGAAAAGAAAATTACTAAAACATCTGATGGATATGCATTATCTCAATCACATTATATTGAGAAAATTCTTGATAAATTTATCAAGGATAATATGTGTAACTAGAACACCTGTAGACATCAGTCTTTATTTATAGAAAATAAAGGTGATGCGGTGTCTCAGTTAAAATATTTCCAAATCATTAGAAGCCTAATGTACTTAATGAATTGTATTCGTCTTGACATAACTTATGCAGTCAGTAAATTGAGTAGGTACATTAATAAACCCGGAGAAGACCATTGGAAAGCGATCATTCGGGTTCTTAGATATCTAAGATTTACCAGTGATCATGGTTTGAACTTTACTCGATATCCAACAGTACTCGAAGGTTATTGTGATGCCAATTGGATATCGGATACTAAAGATTCAAAATCCACTAGTGGATATGTCTTTACTCTGGGAGGCGCTGTTGTTTCTTGGAAATCCACGAAACAAACATGCATCGCACGATCCACAATGGAATCTGAGTTCATTGCTTTAGACAAAGTAGGAGAAGAAGCAGAATGGCTTCGCCATTTCTTAGAAGACATTTCAATGTGGCCAAAACCTGTGCTAGCTATTTGCATTAATTGTGATAGTCAATCTGCAATAGGTAGGGCACATAATCATATGTATAATGGTAAGTCACGACATATTCGTCATTGACATAATACCGTAAGACAACTGCTCTCAAATGGAATAATCTCAATAGATTATATAAAATCTAAAGAGAATATTGCGGATCCGTTAATACAAGATTTGACAAAAGAGCAAGTGTATAGTTCATTGAAGGGGATGGAATTAAAGTCTATTACATAAGAGTCATCATAATGATAACCCTACTTATATGACTGGAGATCCCAAGAACTAAGTTCAAAGGGACAACAAAGTTATGTGTGGCTCACCAGAAATCACCAAGGGATTTAAAATTCCCTACCTATTCCTATGGTGAGAGTGATATCTGCAACATATGTTGTATGCAGGGGTTTAAGGATACGCTTTGTTTTTAATGATTACTTATATCTTGATTTAGGCATAAAATCAAGACGAGTATAAGAGATACTCACAATAAGAATCACCTATACAAGTGTCAAGAGGTTAAATTCTCTAGAAAGCCCTCATGAACAACCAAGAGTGTTCAAGGCCAAAATGAACACAATCGTGAGAACCACGATATGTCAGAAGATATTTTGTGTGAAATCTATTATCTTGACTTACACAAACGGCTAAACAATTCAAGGCATCGCGTCCATTGGTTGGCTAGTAAGTCCGATAGGTTATCACTAGGAAAGGTTCAAGGCCGAAAGTTACCTATCTTGATGGAAGATATTTTTGATTTATACTCTTTCGACAAATTCTGTATATTGTTGCATTTCTGCTATCATCAAATTCCATTCATGTGGGAGATTGTTAGAAATGGTTTTGGAAGTTTTGGAAAAATCTAATCTTTCTTTAATTTTCGTCTATTTTTTAAGTGGGACCCATGCGCCAAATTTGGCGGGTCTAAGTGGTAATAGGTTTTATGTCGCGTTGTGATTCACATGGTATATTTGGTTGCTCAAAACCATTATCGGGTGAATGGAAAATTGAAGCCAAAGTGAGCTCCATGAAAATGGAGTTTTTGGTGAAAATTCCTTAAGGTTTGAATAATGGCTTGTCCCACATTGATTTGGTGGGCATACTTTGAGTGGGTTTATAAGGCATGAGTTTGGAACTTGGGGTAAGCCCTAAGGAGCACCCAAGTTTTGTAGAGAGAGAGGTTATGGGCAAAGTGGGCTAAACTCATTGGATCCAAAATAAACACACGTGCACGTACCGCTGCAGCTGTCCGTCAGGTAGGTCGGGGGGGCTGGGTTGAGGTTGGGTTGGGCTTGTCTGACCCAATACTAATTATTTTTTGGGCAAAAAACTTTTGAATTTTATTTTTCTAAAATTAAATTCTAATTTTTTGAAATTTGAATTTCGAAAATTAATTTCAAAATTGGCTCCGGTTTTATTTTCCCTACCCAGACAGATTCAAATCTGTTCAATACAGGTTTTATTTTTTCAAAATTTGAACCCAACAGATTTGTATCTGTTTATTCAAACTGAACAGATACCATACCTATTCATTCAAATCTGTACAGCCACGAAATCATCTATAAATAAGACATGCCCTCATTTGGATTATTGATTCACAATTTTCGTTCTTCTTTTCTACAATAAATCTCTGTATTTTGCTGCATTAAATTTATGTGAGAGAGAGTGTAAACACAAAGTATGTTCATTGTGTAAATAATTTGTAATGCTGCTATTGTTTGTTATTGATCATTTTATCTTGAGAGATAGACGTCCACAATCTGAAAGCACCGTGGAGAGGACAAATCTGTCTTAAGGACGCAGTGTTAAACACTAGACTTGATCAGGAAATTTGTTCAAGAAATTAATTCGGTAAGTAATTAATTTATTTTCTGTTTTATTATTTTCCTGTTTCAGATTTTAATTTTGTTTTAGTAACAAAATAAAAATAAAATTTATTTATTTATTTTTTTCTGGTTTGATTTTTGTAATCAAAGAAATTCTCTCATTTCCTTTATTTCTTCAGTATTCTGTTTGCATGGTCAATGGTGCCTTTTTTCAAGCCTCTGACGATCCGAATCATTCACTTTTTAAAGGATATCGAGTAGAACATGTCTGCATATATTCAAGTTAATCGGACATTCGATATCCCTTTATCAAGACATATTTGTATAAAAATTGAATCGTAAATTTAAGGGTTAATTACACTTTACCTCCTTGTAGTTTACCACAAAAACACATTACTTCTCTAATATTTAAAATGTACATATAAACCTCTTGTGATTTAGAGTGAAATACAAAATGTGACTCCGTCAATTTTTAAGAAAAAGACAATCTTACCCTTAATTTCTTTTCTATGCCACTGGTACTATTACTCTCTTTTTGGAATGAGACAACTCAACCATCAGTAGTAGAACAATAACAACTTCTACACAGCTTTGTCTCTCAACACCGTTAATGCTTCTCACCCAAGATAGCCAATCCATGGCTGAATAAACCCCCCAAATAGCTACCATCAATAGTGGTCTATTGTAGATCTAAACAATAGGAGATTGGAAAGAAATTTCAAATCACAAACCCAGAACTTAATTCTTTTTTTATTTATTTTTTATTTTTTTATCAACAAAAGAGAACACTTTATTGATGAAAATATGAAATTCTTACATCAATAAAACAGGTGAGTGCAAAAAGTATCATAATGGAACCGCTCAATCCCAACTAGGTTGGCATTAAGAAGCCCACCCAATCAAATGCTAGCACGCCATCATACGTTGGTGAGAAACCAACAACTATAAAGACCACAAAACAAGCTTACATAATGCATCTAAAAAAGAATAAAAACTCAAACCAACCCACCAAATAGCTCACCCCATATGATTTTAGATGCTTCTTTTTACTAATTGTATGTTACTCACAATATCATTAATAGAGTAAGAGCACCCGATATCATGTGATTTCCACCTGTGACAACCCTCACCTTTGATTAGTGTTAAACTGTGACTGAGCATGATAAGAAATTGATTAGAATGAAATCCTGAATTGATTGCATGAGTGTATTATTTTAAATGCATTTCTATCTGTTTGACTACTAAATGATCTATCCATATTTTAAGTTTCGAACTGCGAATTGGAAGCCTTATTGGCGACCGATTCAGAAATTGATTGGTTTTTTATGCTAATTAGAATTTATGTGATTTTATGGTAGGTTTAATTTAAATTTGATTTGAAATGATTAAATTAGATTAAATAATGTTAAATCGCATTAGTTCAAGTAATTACCTTATTGCCATTAAGTGGGCAATGCTAGGCCATTTATTTAGCCTTGATTTATATATGCTTGGCATCACTCTTCATCACTTTTCCTAGACCAAAACCGAGAGGGAGAGAGAGTTGGAAGAAAAGAGTTGCTTCAACAAAGTTTGGCTTGGAACTTAGGAGAATTTGAAGGAGATTTGAGAAATTAGGCTCTTACACCTAGAATTCAAGATTTAAGGTAGGGAGTTCTTCCTGTTAATTGTGAATTTGAGTTATTTTTTGCATGGTTCATGGAAATTTGGAGATTAAGTCAAGAATTAATTTAAGGAGTTGAATTGAGACTTAATTCATGCATGCATGTTCATATTCTTGAATTTTGAGGTTGTTTTGCATGAATTTCTTCCATGCATGTTTATATTTTAGTTGGAGTCCATGAATTCACCTTGATTTGGAGCTAAATCTTACATTTGATCATATTTTGGAGCATTAGAGTTCATGGGAACTCATGCATGTTGTGTTTATACTATGTTCTTGCATTGTTCTTCAAGTTCTTTGAAATTGGTGTTCAATTGGTTTACTTTGGGCCTTGAATTTGTAAAATGATCTTCAAAAATATGTTGTACTATGAGTTTCCAAGTGTTTTCCAGAAAATTGCCCCAAAGGATTAAGTTTTGATGTGTTGAATGCTTGGTTTGAGCTTTGAAGGAAAATTTGGAAAACCCAGAATTTGGCTTCCACGCTCGAACGAGCACTTTTGTTTCTGAGTTCCGCTCGAGCGATGGAATACTGGCTCGAGCGTAGATTGCAAACTCTCAGGTTTTTTGCGTGTGCAGACGCACGCTCGAGCGAAGAAACCTACACTCGAGCGAGGACTGTGTCTCACGCTCGAGCGAGCATCAAGCAGATATTTTCAACAACCAGTACTTTTCATGTTTTTGCAGACCGCTCAAGCGAGGAAGTCTACGCTCGAGCGACCCCTCTGTTTTGGCAAGCTTGCTCGAGCGAGGAAAGACACGCTCGAGCGAGACCCCTATTTTCAGCAAATTTTGAAAAGTGTTTTAAAGTATATCTTCGCATCCTCATTCCATCATAGGCATTCCTAGGCCATATTTAAGGCATCTTAATGAGGATAATGTTATAGAACCACACCAAGTCAAGATAGGGGTTAAGTTATTACTCCCAAGTGTGTAACTTAGTGTGTGTTCGTTCTATTACTGTGTAGGGTTGGCATCCGAGGACGCACATTAGCTTGCCTATAGCCCGGTACTCTGTGAGTAATAATATTGTAAAGATATATTCAATGATGATTATTTTCTGAACAATCAACTGTACTATTTTCTGAAATGATACTGTTACTGAATGAATGATGTCTTACTTATGAACTGTACTCGTGGCATCCATAGCAACTTACTGTTACTGTTATTGCTACTGAACTGTTACTATACTGCTACTGTTACAGAGATCTCTGTCGGTTCCAACACTTGGAACCAATACTGTATACTGTTATGATGGCCATCAACTGATTGTTCGGTCTGTTAAGACCTACTGTACTGTTTTGTTATTGGATGTACCACATATGACTGATATGACTGATTTATTTTTGAAATGGCATTCATTCTTAACCTCTTTACATAACTGTTATTCACTGGGTTTTAGCTCACTGTTTATATTTATATGTAGGTGTCTAGGCACCGGACCGAAGCTAGAAGCGTCAAGCCGAGCTTATGTTTTGTCAAACCAACCTTTGTGCCTCACTTCGAGGTTCCAGTCCGTTAAGCTAAAGTTATTTTTGGGGTGTCTCAGTTTCACCCTTTCGTCTCTGTTTTGTAATAAATGTTTAGACTTGACTGTACAGTTATGATTAAGGATTAGGTCCCTAATCTGGATGTTTATGTATATGTCCGAAATATATATATGTTTTGGTTATGAATGTGACCTGTCCATAAAAGTCTTTTTGCATTCAAAATTTCACAGCTCATTGGACACCTTTATTTACTGTTTTGGCTTCCGCCAGCCCCTTACTCTGTATTACTGTCATTACTGTTAAGCAGGCCTTTGGTAATCATGGATTATTAGCCGGTTACGATGCTAAACCCATAGGGGCGAGTTTGGGTCGCCAGTTACGATGCTAAAGCCATAGGGGCGGGTTTGGGTCGTGACACCACCAAAGTGCTAACCTTACCTTAATTAGCTCATATAATTCCACCAAATCTGGATGCTTATAAAAAAAAAAATACACTCATTTATGCTTTTCCATACAGACCAAAACACTGCTGAGGGAATAGCTTTCCAAATTATCCTTTCTTTTTTCTTTTTCTTTTTCTTTTTGAAATTCCAACTCAACCACCATTACAATAGGCACTCAATTGAACCTCGTGTTACCCACTCCAGCCCCCGCCACTCAATTATGCTTACCCACACATGCCACACAAAAGGGCAGAGCAACAAAATATGTTTGGAAGATTCCATTTCAGATTTGCAGAACACACAAGATAAATCCGCATTGCCTCTCAATACTCCAATTCTGTGCAGGAAAGCCTTTGTTTTAAGTCTACCCTTCCAGGCCAACAAAGTAATGAATCTGGCTTTAGGTGTAAATAAGTTGTTCCATATCAATCCAGCAAAGCTGAAAACATAACCAGATTCCATGTCACACCATTTATAGGCACTGCTAACCTTGAACCCACTTGCTTGATCAGCCTTCCATTTCAGAAAGTCCTCATGCTTCATGACTATCGTAGGCCCTGTTCCCAGAAAATCAGTGAGTCTTAACACTTCATTTTCTTTTCAAGCATGTAGATTTCTTCTGAAACTAAAGCACCACATGTTTGAACTGTCTTTTCTTGAAATTTACTCATTTAGAGAAACCTCATTTGCTATGCATAATTGATAGAGTCTAGGGAATTTCCAATTATCAATCCAAAACAATATTCTTCTTTCATTCCCTATTGTAATTTCCATATTATCCAAAAATAAGGTATATGATCTTGGATTAAAGCGTGATACTTCCATTATATCCCTCCACATTTTGGAGGTTATGCCAGCTACATTAGTTGATAGCAGCTATCTCCCTCTACCAGATCCATATTTGCTCCAAACTATTGCTTTCCATAATGCATCATCTTCCACTACAAACCTCCATTATCATTTGAATAGCATACACTGATTTGTAAGCCTGATATCTCTTATCCCTATACCTCATTTTTGCTTGTCCATTGTAATCTCCTTCCATTTTACTAAATGGATTTTCTTCATAACTGCTGAGCCTCCCCACAGAAAATTTGCTTGCATTCTGTTAAGTCCTTAGCAACAGTTTCAAGAATCTCAAAAAAAGACATGTAGTAGATGGGCAAAGAAGACAAGACAGATTTAATAAGAACAACTCTCCCTACAAATGACAGTGCTCTTATTTTCCATTGTGAGAGCTTCTTCTTGAAGTTGTCAATGACAAGTTTCCAAGAATGTTTTCTGCTTGGATTAGCTCCAAGTGGTAGGCCAAGGTGCTCGAATGGCAGTTTTTGACTTAAACAATTAAGTTTTGCTGCAAACTTCAAAACCACATCATCAACCACACCAACCCCACAAACCACACTTTTATGGAAATTTATCCTTAGCCCAGACACCACTTCAAAGGACCTTAAGATTCTTTTAATGGCAACAACTTTAGACCATTCTGCATTACACATGATGTAACGCCTCGAAAATTTGGCCAGGATATATCTATTTATGCAACAAAACCCACCTGATAGACAAACACATATATATTGTTAAGTAATCCATATATCCATTTCCATTAAATCCCAAACATGCATTTTACAACAAGTATGAAATGGAAGCCAAACAGGTAATAAGTTTCCTACAGGCTTACAAATTTATCCAAGAACATTCTTGGTTATACAAATTGAGTCTCGCTCATTATATCTTAAGCCCTTGGCTTTACAAATAACAAACATACACACAAAAGGCATAATTAAGAAGCTCTTGCTTCCCAAAACTCCATCCACGTTATTGCCTTAGAGGAAGCATCTCACCTATACCTGAAAATGGTATTCCCATATAGGATGAGCCAACAGTCCAGTGGGAACAATCTAACACAATTTATGAGATTTAGCAAAGGTATAAATACTATGTACATAAACAATACTGATCCTGAAACATCCACAAGACCTGCATATCCACATGCCACTAAGACCAACCTTATTCCATTTTTCTTTAATTTCATTTCCAGTTCATATATACTACTCAATTCGTGAGTTAAATTCGTTATCTTTCAACAATCAAAATGAGACTACAACTCAATGATTTTCCAATTATGCAGAACTCACATAAACACTTCAAACCTGCCATTTTACAGATATTTCATCTGAAGGAATCGACACCCATTTATATATAAAATTTCGGGTCTTTCACCCACGACACTCCGGCCAACTTGCTTTAAATAGAGTCCATCCCCTTTCTCCTCCCAAACAAATATACATATGCAATGTATTTATAAACATAATCACATATGGAGTACATCCCCTTTCTCCTCCCAATAAACATACATATACAATGTATCTATAACATGGTCATATTCAATGACACTAACAATGGATTAGCCTTAAATCGCCTAATCTTCATGTAATTTCTACAACAATCATAACTATCCTCCACCGATAGCCTAATGCAATTATTTCTAAAAAGATGTTCAATATCAAAATAAATAGTTTATTCAAAACTTCCATAGGTGAGATAATACATATCCAATATCACCATTTATAATCACAACCTTCCAATTTCACGTTTTCTATGTTAGTCCCAATTATTTATGCAAAATAATAATTTAATCAAAATTAGGGCAGAATCCCCCTTTCACCAAATATCAACACAAAACACCAAAATCAACTATTTTGGCACAACATGATCTTATATTCAAGCCTCATACTCGTTTACCTCATATTCATCAAAACCCCTCTTTTCATTTCATACCCAAATCCTAGATTTGTCCAAACCACAACCAAATCTCATCATCTATACACAATAACAAATTACTAAGCTAAAAACCATATTAGAGTGTAGAAAATCCCTACCTCAAGTTTTGAAGAGAATCTGAGATGAAACCCCAAAATCTACGGTGTCGAAATTCGATCTCCACCGCACACAATGAAGCCCTCGAGGTGATAACCAACTTTGGTGAAGAACTTAGGCCTAAATTCTACTGGATTTAGAGAAATCAAAGAGAGAAGATGACTTCTAGAGAGAGAAGCTCTAGACTTGGAAATTTGGAGAGTTTTAGAAAAAGAGAGAGAGAGGGGCTGCAAAAAGTGATCTGAAACCCTAATTTACGGACTGATATAGCAATGTCACTCGAGCATGAAATACACTTTCCCGTAAGCAATTTCGAATGCATTTTGCATTTTTGCTTTCGGCGAGCTGACTAAAATAGACACTCTAGGTGAGATAATGCACTCTTTTACCCAACCTAACCATCTTGATCCAAACCCAAAGTTTGCTAACATCTGAAGAAGGAAATTCTAATTCATAGAGTCCTAGGCTTTCTCAAAATCCAGTTTAAGGATTAAACCCATCTTCTTTGATTTTTTCCACCAATCTACTACCTCATTTGTAATGAGAACCCCATCCAAAATATTCCTCGCTCCTAAGAAAGTTGATTGGATTTTATCAATCACACTTGGTAATACTTGTTTAAATCTGTTGGCTAGCACTTTGGATAAGACTTTGTACACAGAATTGATCAAGCTGATTGGTCTATACTCCATAATGGATGATAGGGTGTCTTTCTTTGGAATAAGGGTGACAAAAAAGCAGTTTACACCATATCCCAATCTGCTGTTTTTATGAAATTCCTTTATGAAATTCATTATATCTTCTTTCATCACTTTTCAACCTTTCTGAAAGCATAACATGTTAAAACCATTGAACCTTGGAGCTTTATTCCCATCGCTCTCTCCAATTGCTTCTCATACCTCAGCCTCAATGAATTCTTTTTCCAAAATTTCAATTGGTTGGTTATGATTCACCTTTTGAAAGTTTCCACCAATAATGGGCTTGCATCTCCATTGTTCATCGAACTGTTTCTTGAAATAGTTACAAACTACTTGTTTGATTTCAGTTGGTTTTTCAACTAAAACTTCATTAGCCTTCATTGAATTAATCATGTTTCCATTTTGCCTCATAGATGCCATTACATGAAAAAACCTTGTGTTCATGTCCCCTTTTAATCCCCAATCTAGTCTTGACGTTGTAGCCACAACCATTCCTTTCTTTTTCGAATCTTTCAAACCAACCCTAGTACCTCATTTCTTCCTGTGATTTTTGCCTCATTGAGGTTTCTGGATTCAACAATTAAATCTAAATCATGTAGCTCAGCTTCAGCCTCTTTAAACTTTGATTCCACATTCCCAAACACCTCAAGGTTCTATTTTTTCAAAGCCTTTTTTAATGATCTCAACTTACTCATAATAATATACCTTGCCCATCCCCTTACATTTGTATCTTCTCAAACCTTTTTTTAACTCCTTAATGAACATAGGATGTAAAACCCAACCATTTATGAACCTGAAAGGTTTAGGACCCTAGTCTCTCTTATCTTCCATCAACAATATTGGGCTCTAGGTAAATCCCATACTTTGAATTTGAACCATTCTAACCATTCTGGGTTAACTAAGAATCTGTCAATTCTACTCCAACTTTGGGAATTGCCCCATGTGTATTGTCTACCAAGCATAGGGATATCACCAATTCCAATTCATTTATAAAATTCCAAAACTCAGTCATACCCCTATGCTTCTTGAAACAACCTTTTCTCTCTACAATTGCAGTAATTTCATTGAAATCACCTCCTAAGCACCACAGTTTAGAAAGTCTTTTTTTTAATTTAGACAACACCTCCCAAATATGCCTCCTAACAGCCTCCTCATTAGGAGCATAAACATTACCAATTACACAATCAATACAAGAATGAAATGTACCTGAAAGTAGAACAAATCTTCTGGAGTTGCAGCAATCTTTTAATTCAAAGACATCTGGCTTCCATATGCAAAGCAATCCGCCCGCACTATCTTCCGCATCCACCCCTATGAACTCCATTGATTCATTGGGCCATAGTGACCTAACAAATCTTTCATCAACTTCTGATTTTTTTTGTCTCTTGTAGCAGAACCATATCAACCTTTTTTATTTTTATTTTTAATACTTCCTTGATTCTTCTTCTTTTTTCTACCCTTCCAAGCCCTCTCGCATTCCATGATATAATCTTCATTTAGCAACATATTTCTATTGATTTCACCTTGAGGTGTTAATTTAAACACCACCATTTTTCATTTCTCATACTAGCTATGCTTCCTCATCCTCTTCCATCTGGATAATCTTTTTGATTGATCCAGCTTCCTTTCCTCCGAAATCCAACCCCAATCCCATTCCCATCTAAATTTTATCTTGAGCTTCCTTCATTAATTTCTATGCCTGCCAGAGTTGTTACTTACAGACATAAAAGCTGAAATCGCAGTTACAGCCTCACAAAACAAAGCTCCCCTCTAAAAACCTCCTCTAAAAGTTACACATTTTCTTCTTTCCTTTTCTCTGTAATGATACCCTTTTTCTTTCCTTCGCTAATCAAGATTCTCATTCACATCAGATTGATCTTTTCTGGTAATGTTTCCATGGCTTGCTAAGTTATATTCATGCTTTAATTTGGTCTCCATCTGGTTAAGCCTTAAAACCCCAATGGGTTGTTTATCAAATTTCACTATAGGGCCTAAGCTACCCCTCAGCCCAAGCAACACTCATTGGTCTCTTTCACATAAGCTTGGTTATTATACAACACACTAGGGTTGGCTCTGATAGTGTTTAAACCAAACCTACCTTTACATATCTGGCCTGCATCCAAGACCACCTTCAAATTAATATTGGGCTTACTTAGGTCAGTCTCATTTAAGCTTCTTATAAGCCCATCAGAGCGCACTTTAGATCTTCCATTTCGTGTTTTCTACTCCTCTGTGCTCTGACTTGCCTCTTCACGCACGCCTCTCTTGAGTCTTGAATAATCTTTTGATGGTGCCTTTCCAACAGTTTGAGCAAAACTGTGTTAGTTTCATTCACCATTGATACAGTTGTGGAGAAAATAACGTGCCCATCATCCAATTCCTTATTCCCAACATTGATCCTCTCGTTGGTTGCCATATCATCTTGAATATCCACCTCAGCCTCTATGCATGCCACATCATCGTCTTCTTCTCTGTTTCCATGGCCAAACGCAACACTTTGGTCTTCTCCAGTGCTATTCTCACCGAGTCCTTCTAACTTGGCTTATCTTTGTGATTGCAGTAGTTCAGATGTGATCCATTACCAAAGCTGCAATCTTTGGATACTCGATTTGGGTACACGCTACCTTTATTTTCCAAAATAACCATTTTATCCACTCACTCCAGTTGAGAAGAACATATTTTAACTCTTCCACATTTCAAAGAATCCATGTTTAAAGTGGCTTCATCAATCTCCATAATTCTCCTATCCCCCCCCCCCCCGGCGGACTTATCCTATTCCATAGATAGGGAGGTACACCATAGCAATTGAGCCATAATAATCTTTCGTTTTCCACTCTCAACTCTTTTTTCCAACCGACACACGACTCACACCAGTCATGAATCCATTCTCCTATCTCTATCATTTTAGTCTTCATATCCTCACCCGACCTGAAAGATATGTAAACAATTCTCCCTCCACATTCTCTTACTTTCATATCCACCAATCCTCTATTTTGAAATTCCTTTTTTAAGTCTGCATAACTATAGTTCACTCGCATCTTGGCTATTGCACCTTTGTGTGACCAACCATTACCGTACTCCTGTGCTTTGACTCTAACATCACTTTCACCTCTTACATTTATTCCTTTTACCGCCTTAGCATAAGTGCCTCTTTTTGTGCTTCCATTAGGTACAATCCTTCTTATAGCTTATGTTCGTTGATTGAGTGGCCCATCCTTTACTTGAAACTTGTTGAATTCACCCCATGTGAAGGAGGTGATGCTCTTCCATGGGAACACACCTTGGTCAACAATGGAAGGCCACCAACCATCTTGAAGAGTCAAGGATGGAGGCTGCCCAAAGGCTCTCCCACCTACTCCCTCACCTATAAATGGAGGTTGAGAGGAGAGAGCAAAATGTGAGCAAACCGTGAGACAACAAAGAGTGCGAGAGATGTGAGGCGGAGAGACCGTCACCCTCGGTGTGAGCGAGGGAGACGGGTGAGTGGCTGAGTGAGGAGAGTGTGAGCTCCTCCTCTATTGTAATCTTTCTGTAATCTCCTCATTGGTATAGTGATAACCGGTTACTCTCCCGTGGACGTAGGCATTGGGCCGAACCACGTAAAATATTGTGTCTCCTTGTGTGTGGGTGTGTTTTTCTGCTTGCAATGATTTCTATAAGGTCTTGGGCGGGATCCCAGATCCCAACAAGTGGTATCAGAGCCTCGTCGGTGGCGTTTCGGAACAAAAACAGCGTGGTGTTCGAAACTGCCCAGAAATCAAGTTGCTCGAAATCAGGTTTTGAGCATACCAGGAGCAAGGGCTCGAGAAGAGGAGTCCAACCATATAAAGCAGACATCCATAGGAGCTTCCACGCGCCCTCACGCGCCCCCTGAAGAAGGCGCGTGAGGCCCAGTCTCGGCACGCGCCCCCACGCGCCGTGAAGGCAGACGGCGCGTCAGCCCAGTCGCAGGCACGCGCCCCACGCGCTGATGAAGGAAGAAGACGAGTGGGGGAGGCGCGTGTGTGGCACGCGCGTGCCACGTCAGCAGACACGTCAACTGCCACGTCATCCGCAGGAGGAAGAATCCTGTGTTTCGCGGCGAAGGTATAGCCGCAGATCTGAGGCGTACAAAATGTTTTGGCTAGATCGAAGCCATTTGGAGTCCGTTTTTGGTGATCAAATAGTGGTTTCCGACTATTTGGAGTATTCCGGACACATCCGTACGGTCAGATTTTGGAGATGGAGTTTCTGTAAAAAGAAGGCAGATTAAAGTGGCAGACGGCGTCAGGGACAGTGGACGGAATATTCTGTTGGTACACGGAATATTCCCTGAACTTCTGAAAATTGTAATTTGGCCCAGAATTTTCAGAAAATTGTGGTGTGGCCCAGTTTTCGGGGAAAGTTTTCAGTGAGGTCCCTGGAAGTGCAGCGAAGGTTGGTCCTAGCTAAACGGACCGCTCCGGACGCAACCGCGAGGTCAGAATAGTGAAATTCTGAACGGTTTGGAAAGATTGTCAAAACATGGGAGTTTGTCATCTTCAATACTCGAAGGAAGGTTGCCGGATATTGTGGAACGCTGCGGATTCACTGAAGAGGTTAGAATGGGCAGATTCTGACCAGATTGGACAACCAGATACAGATTGAGATAGATCATTGAAGACCAGAGGAGATCAGGCTTGATCAAATGGCAGATCGAGGGAGATCAGGATTGGTCAGGGGCGATCAGAGGATTGCAGACATGATTATCTCAAGATCAAAGGTCTAGGAAAGTTCTGTCAAAAAGACACTGTCTAAGGAGACTGGTTCTTAAGTGGGACCGGTTGTGACCCCACCAGTCTTTCCTGGGAACTTTCCTGGTTGTTGAGGTGATCGGAGGATCTGGTTCAATCAAAAGAGAAGACCATTCATCGACGGATAGATGATTTGGCAACCAGTACAGGCTTAGGGAAATACTGTGGCTGTTGGAGCTACTGTATACGAGAAGGTACTAATGGTATGTGGACATGTAGAACAATAGTTGCAGAGGAGCATACTAAGCGCAGAAGTACAATTGCAGACGTGCAACAGTGCAAGGGTACGCTAGAGTGTCGTACAGAGGCGCGAGAAGAGTGTGCAGCAGCGGGTTGTTGACAGTTCACAGGAATTTCCAGACAGAGAAATTGAGACAGGTAAAACGCAAGAGTGCGTGCCAAGGAGTGGCAAGTCTTATTTCTGTATGGTGGTTTCTTTAGTTCCATGGCAGCAGATGATAGAGTTGATGCAGATCTCTCAAGCAAGCTTGACGCAGGGAGACCAGAAGCCATGGGTGCGAGCACTATGCACGGAGTTGCATAGTGGTAACTTGTACAGACCGGTGGAAGTTGTCTTGACAGAAGGGCTAACTGTCAAACATCAGTACGGACAAGTGAGTCAGAACCGAACATCAGGGATTGCAGCACAGACAACAAGCGTATGTGGAAACGCCAGGAGGTTGTTCAGAAGTGCAGAAGGGCAAAGGCTGGTTGTTCAGAAATAAGCTCCGAGCAAGGAAACTTGAGGATGTTGATGTGTCAAACTCTGAAGTTTTCTAGTTGCTCCAGTGTTCATCATGCAAGGAGTTGCATGATAGTCAAGGGCATCCAAGCAGGGGGTGCAGGACATCCAATCAGGGGGTGTCGGATATTTTGGTTGCGCAAGTTCAAGGATAGCAGGTATAGACATCCGAGACAGGAAGCATGGAAGAGATCTGTGGGAGATAGGAGCAGTGGCTCTCTCCAAATCAGAGAGTGGTGTGAGTTGAGTTGAGGATGTCGGATTCCCTCCTCCTCTTGTATCTCTGGTGTTTTATCTCTAGCTTCAGGGGATGCAGCGTCTCAGTGAGGAGATGCAAACTATGTTGAATTTGGGCGTGACAAGATTAGCAGCAGTGTGTGCAGTGGATCACCTCACATGGGTTGAGGGGGTGATTTGTTGAATTCACCCCATGTGAAGGAGGTGATGCTCTTCCATGGGAACACACCTTGGTCAACAATGGAAGGCCACCAACCATCTTGAAGAGTCAAGGATGGAGGCTGCCCAAAGGCTCTCCCACCTACTCCCTCACCTATAAATGGAGGTTGAGAGGAGAGAGCAAAATGTGAGCAAACCGTGAGACAACAAAGAGTGCGAGAGATGTGAGGCGGAGAGACCGTCACCCTCGGTGTGAGCGAGGGAGACGGGTGAGTGGCTGAGTGAGGAGAGTGTGAGCTCCTCCTCTATTGTAATCTTTCTGTAATCTCCTCATTGGTATAGTGATAACCGGTTACTCTCCCGTGGACGTAGGCATTGGGCCGAACCACGTAAAATATTGTGTCTCCTTGTGTGTGGGTGTGTTTTTCTGCTTGCAATGATTTCTATAAGGTCTTGGGCGGGATCCCAGATCCCAACAAAACTTTTCCTTGCTAGCCTGCTCCTTTTCGTAATCTACCTTTTTCACCTTCAATGTCTTGTTTTCACACCACACTCCATTAGCTTTTTTCACAGCAACCCCAATAGTTATAGAATAGTCACATCGAACAAAACCAAACCCAAACTGTGTTACCTTCCTCCTCTTTTTGGGTATAAAGACATCCTTTACTATCCCAAAATTAGTGAACATAGCATAAAGTCCTTTAGGACTCATTGAATCAAGAACATCATCAACAAACAGTGTATGGATGTTTGGTGATGCTCCAACTCTTCCTGTTCTTCTCCTAAACACCGGCTTCCATCCTCTTCTTCTTCTTCCTCTTCTATATTTATTCCTTGACTTTAACGGAGTTTGATAATCATTCTATTTCATTATATTTTACCCAGAACTTAATTCTTATTACAATTTTATGGCTGAC
The DNA here is from genome assembly GCF_055761805.1 of Camellia sinensis. NCBI lineage: Eukaryota > Viridiplantae > Streptophyta > Magnoliopsida > Ericales > Theaceae > Camellia > Camellia sinensis. The sequence continues at coordinate 26,342,193 of NC_138966.1, read as the reverse complement.
ATGATATATGAAGTGAGAAGATGTAGCGACTAATGCTTTCACACTGGAAACTCAATTCTCTTGAAATTTTTAATTTTTTTGTTTCTTTTAATCAATAAAAATTTCCTTGAATTGATGTATACATTTACATGTTCACCATAAATAGGTGAAAATTAGCAAGGCCAACCCAACACCTTTGTTTTGTGAGTTTTAATGTGCACAACACCTCTGTATTTGAGGTTGGGTTTGGTGTCAACCATGGCTAGTCCATGAGGTAAGTGAGGGGTACTTTGTTTACCGAATGTGTGGGAAAATGTGGGATGAACCAATATTGCATGTGGGTGGGTGTAGATTTTCAGCCATTAAAGGAGGGGAAGAGAAAAACATGTGCTGATGAGAGCCTGAAAGAACAAAAATAAAAATAAAAATGGATATATATAGAAAGAGAGAGAATGAAGAACCGAAAAAAAAAAAAAAAAAAAAAGAAGAAGAAGAGGAAAGGGAATGGATAGAGAAGGGAGAAAAAAGATAAAGATAAACAAAAACAAAAGAGGTCAAAAGTGTCATTGACTTTGTCACACACGCTCAAATTAATGCGTGCATGACACATTTTGAGAAAAATTGTTAATTTTTATTTCATTCCAAGCCACGAGGAGTTTGTATGTACATTTTAAATATTAGGGAGATAATGTATTTTTGTGTTAAATCACACGAAGTTAAATTATAAATTTAATTTTAAGTATAAATCTGGATATAAATATGACTTAATGAAATATATATTGATATTTAATTAATTTAAATTTTTATAAATATATTTTACTCAATATTTTTTAAAAAATAAATTAAAGATTGAATGACTGATATTGCTTGATTGGAAATAAATTTTCTACCAAACAATTGTTAACTTTTATCTTACAATCCCACATTGAGAAAAGAAGAAAAAAAAAATGAGTTTTTCACTTATATAAAGTGAACCTTATGCTCCTATTTAATATTATAATGTTGTGCATAGTTCAAGACAATTCAAAATATATAGTTAGGTGAATTACATTAATAGTCCTTATAATTTAAGGCTTGTGTCACTTTGTTTCCTGATTTTTTAATTCTGACACATTTGACCCTGAATTTTGAATCTTGTTCCAAATAAGGACAATTGAAGATATCATTAACTTTTTCAAGGGTAAAAATCGTCAATTTGATAAAATATAAACTAATTTGACAAAAATAAATGTTAAACAAATATTTTTGAATTTTTAAAAATTATTTCTACCCATTAAAAATAAAATTATGTAAAATTGATAAATCTTTTAGGCATTTAATTTTTTTTTACCAAATTAATTTTTATTATGTGTTTGGATTATAATCATGTAAAATTAATTTTAAAAAATAAATCATGTAATTTTTATTAATTTTTATCAATTTTACATAATTTTATCATTGGTGGGTAAAAATAATTTTTAAAAAAATTAAAAATATTTTTTTTGATATTTATTTTTGTCCAATTAGTTTATATTTTATTAAATTGACTATTTTGCCCCTGAAATTAAACAAATATTAAAATTTGAATTTTTTAAAATTTAAGTTTTATGACAAATTTTAAAATAGAATAAATTAAAATTGAAAAATTTATAAAACGAAATGTATTTTTATTTTATCATAAATATAATTATTTAAATTTATTCTATTTTTTTCATCCTTACTAATTAAATTAGGGCATCTATTTTTTATTGTGAACTTAGAATATACAATTAATGACATAACAACTGCAATATATATTCTAATAAAATGGTTAAAACTTAATTCATTCTAGTTTTTTTTTTTTTCCTATACTTTTTAAATAAATTTGGTATTATTATTTAATTTTAAAATTATTTTTAATTATTTATTTAATTTGTGCATATTGTGAGTTCATATGCTAGTACTAAAAAAATCTAATCCCAAATGCTCACAAAAATAGGTTTTTCTAGAACATTAAATAAAAAGTTATTTAAAAAATAAAAAAATAAAAATACACTTAAAAAAAAATCTCAAACACTCAGTTTGATACGATACAAATTTATCAGACACATGCCTATGTTTGGTTTAACTCTAGAAACATGATTATACCCTTATGTTTCAATGCTTTGCTTACTTTAAGTTTTTAAAAATTGATTCGAAGGGCACATTTTATTACTCATTTCAGAACATGTTTGGCAGAGGAGAGAGTTTTTGAATTTTGAATTTTGAACTTTGAATTTTCAAAAGAGCGGATTAGGTTTGCCCGGTCGTCCGCCTAGACATCCTCGCGGGCATTCGACCGGTTGACTGGAATAATTTTTTTTTTTAATTTTTTTTAATTTTTTACAATTGGCACCTGTTATTTGAAAAAAAAAATTATTTGTTTTTGATATTTTTTAAATATAGAAATTATTTTTTTAGATCAAAATGACAAATTATTTGGCCGTTTATTTAAAATTAACTAAATTTTTTTTAATAAAAATTAATTGGTCACAGTAATTTTTAAAAAATAAAAAAATATTTTTAAACAAAACAATTAAAAAAAATTTCAACCAAATATACAATCAAAGTAATTTTAAAATACTAGCTGAATATTTTTTTTTAACAAAAACTAATATATATATATATATATATATATATATATATATATATATGTTTTCATATTTTAAATTAACAAAATTTGGAATTTTTTTAATTTTTTTCAATAATTATTTTTTTGAATTTAATTTTAAAAAGAGTTTGGTTATGAGATTGGAATAAAATTTTCAATAGTGTTTTGGTTGTGTGTTTGGTTACGAGTTATAAGTTTGGTTATTAAGTTTTGAAAATTCTCTTGAAAACTCATAATCAAACAACGTTTTTCATTTCAAAATTCATTTCAAAGATTCAAAATTCAATTCAAAATGCTTTTCAAAACTAACAATTAAATAAATTTTCTCCTTTCAAATCATAATTCAACGACTTATAAATTTAAAATATAATTTCATTCTCAAATTATAATTTTAAAATTCGTGTTGTTAGTTGAGATGATCAGTTCAATTCGGTTTAGTATGGATTCAGATAAAATTTAGCATCAAAATGTTCGGTTGAGTTTTCAAGATTAGTTTCTTAATTTTTTTTTAGTAACATATTTGGTTTAGTAGTATGTTCTATTTGTCACTTATTTTTAATGCTAAAACAATCAGCGACGAAAGTGTAATTAAATATAATATTTCGATCACAACTGATTGGGATATAATTTGTTGAAAAATTTAGGAAAATATTAAAAAATTAGGTAGTAGAAAATATAATTACAAACTCATGAGAGTATAACACTGTAAGAGGGGCTAATTTGAGCCCATTAAATTATTTAGGCCCAATAGCCCAAGATTAGTGGGCCCGAATTTATCGCAAGTCCAAGACTGGCGGGCCCAGATTTATCACCATCAGGCGGGCTGAATGGCTCTAAGTCTCGAAAGGGTTCGGATCCACGAACTTAGAGACTTACTCGGGCCCGGACTCGAAAGGGTATTAGGCAAGCCTAGAGATCCGAGGCACTCGGACTCGAAAGGGTTCGGATCCACGAACCTAGAGATCCGAAATACTTGGCTTCGAACGAATTCAGACGCAATCTAGAAGTCGCTCCGTTAATGAGTCCCAGAACACTTGCGGGCTCGGAGCTTTCCGGGATCTACGCACCAGAACCATGGGCGTAATGGAGTTCGAACAAAGGACCCGATCCCGAGGACGGTGAGTGGAGACAAATTCACTCTTCGGTTAAACTAGCCTATACCCGGGTCGAGGTGGCACGACCCCCGGGGGCCCATGAGACTCGGCAATATTTTGCGGCAGGACGTCCTCTGGGACTACCCCTGACCCTTTGGGATGATTGGGGATCATTGGTTAGGTGTGGCTAAGAAGAAGGGTTCGCCGAGGGATTGATCTCCTCTTCGGGGTTTTCTCATCCTCGGAGAAGTCACCTCCTCGGAGAGGTCACCTCCTCGGACAAGGTGGTTAGAGAGAATATCTCCCATGTGCCTTGCACATGGGCTCCATCCTATATCATGAGGTGCCTATAAATAGCACCCACCCATAGCTTTACAAGGGATGGATTTTGGAGATTTTTTTTAACTCTTGGGAAAGAACTAATTTCCCTTCTCCATTATCAACCTTGAGAGTGAAAGTGGGAGATCCCTGGGAGAGCCTTGCCATTATTCTATTCTCTAGCCATTTTGCCTTCTTCTTTACCCAATCTCTTATCTCCATCATCTCCTTTGTTGTTGTGTTCCTAAGTTGAGATTATTGAAGAATCTAAGCCTCTCACTATATTCTAGAGAATTCGAAGTTGTTCTTTAAGGATCTTCGAAGATCTTCGAAGATCTTCGAATTTTCTAACTCTTTTCTTGAACCCTTTCCTACATTTTGGCGACTCTGCTGGGGAGGCGGATTGGTCAATGGTCTCAACGAGATCTGGAATCCACACAACTCCAACAAGGATGGCGGGAGAAGATGAAGTTCACCAACAAGGATCCTCTAATGGTGGTGATGACAGGACCATGGCTCTAGATCAACCACTTTTGCTTGAAGCCATTCAAGGACTTCAGAATACTCAGCAGGAGATTCTTACCACTCTTCAGAATCTCACTCACACCATGTTGGTGATGAGTTCTAACTTTGCACCGGCGCCAAACGGAAATCAAACTGGTGGTGGAGTTATTCCCGCCGGAGTGCAAAATCAAATCCAAGGAGAAGTAGGCCCCAATCAGCCTATGGCTCATGGCAACACGGCCACAGTAACACATGCTCAAACCACAGTAGTCGGCGGCAGTTTGCCCATACCCGGGCTCCATGGCGTGCCAAGCCAAGATCCAATGGTGACTAGGGGAGTTTCTGGTGTAATGAATGGTGCTCCGGCGACTGTTGGTGTCCAGGAAAGCATAAGGAGCATGATGGCGCAAAAGGGAGCTCTGCCCGTACCTAATCTTGTTACGCCACCAGTAAATGTTACCCAAGCACCAAGCGGGCCTCCTTTGGTGCCGACAACAAATCTGCAAGCACAACCCGGTATAGCGGCGCCGTGCGGTGGACTCTATGGGCCTCAATTCAATATCCCATCACCAACTGGCTTGTCTATAGGCGCTGATGGCCAGTATCGTCAAATGTCCTCACCAATGATGAATTCGCAGCACCAGAATGGCCAAGACGCCCCTAGCTCAGTCTTCGGGTACATAAGCCAAGTCCCGGGAATACCACCATCAAACTCTCTCCCTCAACAGTTTCTCACTCTCGCCGATGTGCAGGCCATGTTCGATCTCGAACGGGGCAAGAGGACCTTACCCTCTTTGCCTGATCCAGACGTCAAGCCGCCTTACCCCATTGAGATGCTGAGCTATCCATACCCTGAGGGGTATACAGTGCCGAAGTTCATCAAGTTCGACGGCAAACAAGGAAATGCCCGAGAACATGTTGTGCGATTCATCGAGACTCTACGTATTCATGGTTCAAACCACGTCCTCCGACTGAGAGAATTCTCTAAGTCCCTTACCGACCGAGCATATAGTTGGTATGTTAATTTGGCCCCAAACTCTGTCCGAAGTTGGGAGGAAATGGTTAACAAATTCCACTCCAATTTCTTTCAAGTGGCGGAGAAGGTGACCACACTTACATTGTGTAAAGAGAAGTAACAAGAAAGTGAAGACATCCTTGACTACGTCAAAAGGTTTCAGGACAAGGCCGTGGATTGTCATGAAGCAGTTGAGGAGAGTTATCTGGTTCAAATTTGTCTAGAAGGGGCATTGAGCAGGTACAAAATGTTTCTAGTTAACCACAAGCTACCCACCTTCTCGGCATTAATAGAAGCAGCTCGGAACATTAGCATTCCTCAAGCTCAGGAGTCCGGATTTAAAGCCAGTTACCTAATCTTGTTACGCCACCAGTAAATGTTACCCAAGCACCAAGCGGGCCTCCTTTGGTGCCGACAACAAATCTGCAAGCACAACCCGGTATAGCGGCGCCGTGCGGTGGACTCTATGGGCCTCAATTCAATATCCCATCACCAACTGGCTTGTCTATAGGCGCTGATGGCCAGTATCGTCAAATGTCCTCACCAATGATGAATTCGCAGCACCAGAATGGCCAAGACGCCCCTAGCTCAGTCTTCGGGTACATAAGCCAAGTCCCGGGAATACCACCATCAAACTCTCTCCCTCAACAGTTTCTCACTCTCGCCGATGTGCAGGCCATGTTCGATCTCGAACGGGGCAAGAGGACCTTACCCTCTTTGCCTGATCCAGACGTCAAGCCGCCTTACCCCATTGAGATGCTGAGCTATCCATACCCTGAGGGGTATACAGTGCCGAAGTTCATCAAGTTCGACGGCAAACAAGGAAATGCCCGAGAACATGTTGTGCGATTCATCGAGACTCTACGTATTCATGGTTCAAACCACGTCCTCCGACTGAGAGAATTCTCTAAGTCCCTTACCGACCGAGCATATAGTTGGTATGTTAATTTGGCCCCAAACTCTGTCCGAAGTTGGGAGGAAATGGTTAACAAATTCCACTCCAATTTCTTTCAAGTGGCGGAGAAGGTGACCACACTTACATTGTGTAAAGAGAAGTAACAAGAAAGTGAAGACATCCTTGACTACGTCAAAAGGTTTCAGGACAAGGTCGTGGATTGTCATGAAGCAGTTGAGGAGAGTTATCTGGTTCAAATTTGTCTAGAAGGGGCATTGAGCAGGTACAAAATGTTTCTAGTTAACCACAAGCTACCCACCTTCTCGGCATTAATAGAAGCAGCTCGGAACATTAGCATTCCTCAGGCTCAGGAGTCCGGATTTAAAGCCAGTTACAAGACTAGTTTCAAGTCATCTCGTGGACCTATCGTTGCTGCTGCCTCTGCCCCGGATACCCGAAATTCACAAGGAGGAGGTCATAGAGGCCAGAAAAGAAAGCAATATAATGGTGAAAAGGGGAATGTTTCTTATCCATGTGGAATCGAGGAAGTGAAAGCTCTAGTTAAGGAATGGGTGGCTGACGGAGAGCTAAAATTGCCTTATGTTGAAGAAATGCCATCAAAAAAGGACCGTGAGAGCCCTGAATTTTGTGTCTACCATCGTACATTGAAACATCCAACAGAGAAGTGTTGGACTCTCAGGAAAATCTTCAGAGATAAAGTCGAGGTAGACGAATTGAGGTTCAAAAAGCGAGGGACTCAAGACATCCGAGAACAACCATATCCTCAACACCGAGACAAGGGCAAGAATGTTGCTATGATAGCTTATGAAGGCCCAATGATCGAGGCTATCGCTAATCTCGATGACGATGACTGTTATCTGGACGACATCCTCGAGCCAGAGGGTGAGCAAGTTTACTATGGAAGTGCTTTCGATCCAGAGGGCAGAACATTTATGACTCATGGCGAAGATCCCTTTGATCCAGAAGGAGGAGAAGAATACTATGGAAGAGGAGGACACCATGTTTATGTGGAATCTTATTTTGAGGAGACCGAGGAGATGGTTAACTACGAGCCTCCAAGAGTGGAAAAAGATTCGGATCACTATGCCAAAACCCTGCAAGACTGTGTAAAGTTCAAGTAGTTCTTTGACCAGCTTGGACTTTCCAGGGAGGCAAGAACGGAAATCACCAAGTCTATCATTAATATAGCCAAGGCACACCATGAGGAATGCATGTCGACTGAGGGGTCTATCCCGAGGAAGGCAAAAGAGCAATCTAGTGCCATTACTTTCTCCGAGGCTGATCGGAAGTATCCTTTTTCTCACAATCGCCCGCTTTATGTGACTGTTTTTATTAACGAGGTTGAGTTCAAAAGGGCCTTTCTAGATAGTGGAGCCTCTATCAACATTATGACTCGCGCTACTCTAGAAAAAGCCGGAATCTCTGAAGAACGCATTGTGAAGCAGCCGATAGTCATCACTGGCTTCGGTGGAGAAAGGAGAGTTACTATCGGATGCGTAACAGTTGATTTAGCCGTTGGAGAGATTCGCTCGGCCACCAAGTTCCATGTTATCGATTCTGAGGCAAATTATCACATCATTCTAGGGAGGACCTGGATGCATAGATATGGGGCTGTACCATCAAGTTATCTTCAGTGTGTTAAGGCTAAATGGGGAAAGAAGACGGTGACAATTCAGGCTACAGAAAGGCCTTTCGAGATCCATGAAGCTCATTATTCTGATGCCATCTACTTCACCGAACTGGCTGTCGAAGAAGTTCCCACCACCTCTAAGCCTCGAGGGGTCAAAATTCCTCGTTGGGAGGATATCAAAGATGACAAGGAGCCGATGGCAGAGTCAAGTAAGCGGGCAATGTCTAGAACAGAAAGTCCGCCTATTCCTCGGAAGGTGATGAAAGTTCGAGAAGGAGGCAAGATGGTGTACTATTTATGAAGGTGCGGGGAGTCGGTTTCTTCAGTCACCGACTCCGAGTCAAAAGAAGAGCCTCCTGACAATGATATAGTAATAAAGCCTGAAGTGGCTCCAGAATGTATGCAAGATGGGCCGAAGCCTCAGCCCGAACAACTTATTGAAATAGATCTGAGTGATGGACAAGATGCACCGAGGCCGGTATTCGTAAGTTCGAGCCTTAGCCCAGAGAAGCGGGAACAGTTGTTAAGGTTGATAAGCCGATACTCAGATGTGTTTGCTTGGTCATATAAGGAAATGCCCGGACTAGATCCTGACCTAGTCTCCCACTATCTTGATGTGTTCCCAAACTCCAAGCCAATTAAGCAAGCTGCTCGAAAATATCATCCAGATCTCGAACAGAAGATTAAGGAGGAGATTGAAAAACTTCAACAGGATGGTTTCATCCGGTCAATACAGTACCCCACGTGGTTAGCAAACATCGTGCCAGTAAAGAAGAAGAATGGCCAAATCAGAGTATGTGTAGACTTTCGAGATTTGAACAAATCTTGCCCGAAGGATGAATTCCCTCTTCCTCACATCGACACCCTCGTGGATACTACCTCGGGACACCAGATGTTCTCATTCATGGATGGATTCAGTGGATACAATCAGATTAAGATGGCTGAAGAGGACGCAGAAAAGACTGCTTTTAGAACACCTCTCGGAAACTTCTTCTATACAGTCATGCCTTTCGGACTCAAGAATGCCGGTGCAACTTACCAAAGGGCTATGACTGCAATCTTTCATGACATGATCCATCATGAGGTGGAAGATTATGTTGATGATCTAGTGGTGAAATCCAAGAAAGAAGAAGACCATCTCCGAGACCTTGAGAAGGTATTCAAGAGGTGCCAGAAATTCAAAATGAGGATGAATCCTCTCAAATGTGCTTTCGGGGTGACGGCCGGGAAGTTCCTCGGGTTTCTTGTACATAGGCATGGTATCGAGGCAGATGAAGACAAGGTCAAATCTATCAGAGCAATGCCTCCCCCGCATTCTCAGAAGGAGTTAAAGAAGTTCTTCGGGAAGGTGTCTTATATTCGGAGGTTTATCCCAGCACTGGCAGAGATCTCTGCGCCTTTCGGCTCTTTGTTAAAAGGAGATGCCAAGTTCGAGTGGAACCAAGAGCACCAAAAGGCCTTTGAGAGAATCAAGGCGGCCTTGACCTCGCCTCAGACCATGATAGCCCCGCAGCCCGGGGTGCCTCTAATGTTGTACCTAACTTCAACCCCCAAGTCCATAGGGGCATTATTGGTCCAAGATGTAGATGGAGTAGAACGCCCGGTGTATTACATCAGTCGGAAGATTCGAGGAGCAGAAGTCCGATATACTCCAGTAGAGAGACATTGTTTAGCTTTGGTATTCAATGCCCAAAAGCTCAGACATTACTTCCTAGCACATCAGATTCAAATTGTTACTAGGAGTGATCTAATCCGATACCTCATCAGCAGGCCTGCTATAACCGGGAAGGTGGCAAGATGGTTGTTAGCACTGGGTGAATTCGAGATCACATGTGTAGCCCCCAAGGCGATTAAAAGCCAAGCCTTAGCTGACCTTCTTGCTCAAATTCCAAGTGGTGACTATGAACTAGTGAATGAAGAAGTAAGAGGAGAGGTGCATGCAGCTATGGCTTCCGAGGAAAGCTTTTGGACATTGAGCTTTGACGGAGCAGCAGCCGGAGGTAAAGGAGGAACCGGGATAGTCCTTACAAGCAAAAGTGGGGAAAAAGTTATATTTGTCTTATAAACTGGATTTCCATTGTTCGAATAATGAAGCCGAGTATGAGGCTCTTATGTTAGGCTTGATAGCAGCTGAGAAGCACAGTATCAAGAAGATTCGGATTCGAGGGGACTCAAAGTTGATAGTGAAGCAAGTTTCAGGACAATTCGTCTTAAAGGAGCCTGCCTTGGCCACATATCGAACAACAGTCTGAAGGCTTCTTGACAAATTTCAGAAGGTCGAAATAGAGCATGTGCCTCGTTCCGACAACAAGTTTTCAGATGCCCTCGCTACATTAGGGGCAGGAGTTGATATCCTAGAGGAGGAAGCGACAATTATTATCAAGAAGAGAATAGAGCCTTCGATAATATCTGAAGACAAAGGCCTTCCGGAGGACTGGAGAGGAGAAGTCCTCGGACAACTCAGAAGCAAAGTTGGAAAATTGACTATGGCTAAGCTTGCCCAATTCATAATCATTCAAGGTGAACTTTACTTCCGAGAAGGTACCGGATTCCTAGCCCGGTGTGTTGGCCAACAAGAAGCAAGTTTCCGACTACAACAGATTCATGAAAAATCCTGCGGGGATGGGGATATCAGTCTGTACAGAAAGATCCAAAGACATAGCTATGATGGTATATGACGGCCACAACCCGAGCAGCTAGTGAAAGCTTTCCAAATGATCTTGCAACTCTAGGGGCAAATGTCAACATTCCGTAAAATAAGTCTACCAATGACATTTACAGTTTGCATTTACTGCATTATCCATGAAGTTCTATCTTTCTTATGTTAGGAAGAAATTTATTTCCTCCATATTATGTATCTCCATTAAAAGTTATTTTCTCTTCATTGTATATCTTCATTGTGTTATGTTGCTTGAAACAGTTTTCAATTTTTGTTGCCCCTCAAAGAAGAAAAAGGAATGGTAGACTCGGTTACCAACTTGAAGGGACTTTTCTTGACGTAGTAGAAGTATACTCCCACTCAGACCTCCGGAGAACAGCTATTGCTTCCATCAATGTAAGCTTTGAGGGTCTTTCTTATTGAAGCAGAGTGTGTGTTCCCACTCGGACTTCCGAAGAGCTGCCCTCGCTTCTGTCAGTGCGAGTCTCAAGGATCTTTCTTGCTGAAGTAGAGCGTGTGTTCTCCGCCTCAGACTTTCGAAGAACAGATCTCGCTTCCGCCAATACGAGCTTTGAGGAATAGCCTTTGCTTCCATTAGCTGTCGAAGTAGAAGTGTGCATCCACTCGGACTTCCGAGAGACAGCCTTGTTTCTGCTCGGACTTCTGAGGGAGAGCCTTCCGAAGGACAACTCTTGCTCTCATTAGTGCGGGTCTGAAGAACAGCCCTTGATTTCATCAATACAAGCTCCGAGGATATTTCTTTTCAAAGTAGAGTGGACTCTTACTCGAACTCCCGAGGGATAGCCTTTGCTTCCATTTAGCTGCCAAAGTAGAAGTGCGCATCCACTCGGACTTCCGAGAGACAGTCTTGTTTCTGCTCGGACTTCCGTTTTCAAAGTAGAGTGGACTCTTACTCGAACTCCCGAGGGATAGCCTTTGCTTCCATTTAGCTGCCAAAGTAGAAGTGCGCATCCACTCGGACTTCCGAGAGACAGCCTTGTTTCTGCTCGGACTTCCGAGGGACAGCCTTGTTTCTGCTCAAACTTCTGAGGGACAGCCTTATTTCTGCTCAAACTTCTGAAGGACAGCCTTGTTTCTGCTCGGACTTCTGAGGGAGAACCTTGTTTCTGCTCGAACTTCAGAGGGACAGCCTTGCTTCTGCTCGGACTTCTGGGAGACAATCTTTACTTCTGTTGGTGTAAGCTTGGTAGACTCGGTTATCTTCCAGAGGAATTTTTCTTGCCAAAGTAGGGTGTGTGCTACCTTCGGACTCCCGAGGGACAGTCTTGCTTTTGTTCGGACTTCCGAGGAACAGCCCTTGCTCTCATTAGTGAAGATTCTGAAGGCCTCGAGGTCGTGGATTTCACACAAAAATTTATTTGCCTGAAATAGCAAAGCCAACAAATGAGACAAACAATATCAATTTCATATCATGATTCAGGCGTTATCAGAATGGGACAACATCAACAAATAATAATGATCTATTTAAGCTACAACAATTTTATTACTCCGAACAAGTTCATGAAAATACTACAATCAAGGTTTTGTCTCTCCGGGCCGGTTCCTCTTAAGCCGACGTAAAGCAACAATGTTCAAACAAAATTTCGGCATCAACATTTTATTTCCTCAAGTGCCCACAAGTTCAAGATTCAACAAATTCATCTCCTCAAACATCAACAATAACAAATTGCAACAACTCTATGGTCTTCAATACGCATGGGATTAAGATTCATTGCAACAAGTCTATCAAGACTCAATAGAGCACTAGTTCAAGACTGTTTGCAAGCCTCAAGACTAAAATCAAAAAATTACCATCAGAGTTCACAAATTCAGAGTGTATCAGGGCAGGTTCAACAGTGTACCACCCATCTTAGGCCAAAATTGCAAAATTCAATATTAGGGCATTTTACTCCTCTCAGTGACCAAGCATTTAATAGGGGTTCACTCAAGTCTTATTTTCTTTAGCAATGAGCAGCAATCAACAAATCAAGATTCACAATATATATATATGTATATCAGATGTAGAGTTCAAAACAGTGGGTTTAAGTATTCACCCACAAACTTGTGATCTCAAACTTTACAAATTTTAGCATCAGTGGAATTTAAAATCACAGACATTAGCATTAAGGCCCAGCAGATCTAAATTCATGAGCACAAAGGTCCATCAAAGCAAGAAAGGAAAGTGGGTTTGAACAAAATTTTACCCACAGATCAGAGAAAGCAAGAGCAGATTCAATGCAACAATGAACAAGGAAACCGAGAAATGGTGCAAACCGGAGCCGGAGCAAGCCGCAGCTAGAGGCAGTGGCAAGGCCGCAAGTGTGAGACGCACAAGCACGGGTCGTAGATATGAAACGAGCACACTCAAGGCCGACGACGAGCTGTGCAGTGCTAGGCAAGACCATACACGTCGCGTTGAGTGGGCGGACGTGTGTGGTCAATGTCGGACAATCCGAAGCCGGAGGCAGCAGTGTTGTCGCAGAGGAGTTGACAACCACACGGGTCCCGTTGAATGGGCAACGGTGTGGTCGTCTCTGGGCAGTCGGGATCGATGGCGAAGTTGCAGCAGAGAGGCCAACAGTGGTCGAGCTCGGCAGTCTAAGGCCAGAAGCGGCAGTGACGTCGTTGAGGAGTTGGTGACCACACACGACGCGTTGAACGGGCGACGTGTGTGGTGGGTACCGGAACAACAGTCAAGGCTGGCGGAGAGGTCGCAACGGAGAGGCCGACAGTGGGTTGGCGATGAAGCTGCAGCGGAGGCGATGAACAACGTACAACCTGAAAATTTTCGATAGTGAAGTAAGGAAGATGAAGCTTGGGTTGATCTTAGTTTGCAGAGAAAGTGTGCCGAAATGGGTCCTTGGAGTTTGATCTCCTGCAAATAAATTAAAAAAAATTCGTTACTGAGGTAAGGAAGATGAAGCACAGAAAAGAAAATAAATAAATAAAAGAGATGCCGTGGATGCAAGCAACTGGGGTCGGCCTCTGTTATTGCAGAAACAGAGCTTTCTTGAAGATGAAGAAGCTGGGTCTCTCTTTTTAGAGAGAGGAAGTGTACTGCCGAATAGGTCTTGCCTAAAAGAGAATTAGGGTTTTTTGTCCATATCTGCAAAAAGGAAAAAATATAATATAAAAAGAAAAAGAGAAAGTTTGTTTCTGGTGACCTCAAAAGTGATAAGGCTATGTATATATAAAAATATGTGGTTTTGAAACTTTACAGGTTGTTGAACGAAAGTAAAGTCAAAGATTGACTATAAAATAAAATGTGTGTAGCCGTTATTTCTTTAAAAAAAAAAAAAAAGATATTTATTTATTTTATATTACTTGTCAATTTTATCCGTAATTTACAGTGAGTCCTCAATTTTATCCATAGATTTTATCAAGACTAAATATTCCCGAAGACGTAATGCGAAGCATGGCAGATAAGGTGAAACTATGCATGTTTGAGAAAATTACAATTTCTCATACACGCAAGGGGCAAATGTAAGAGGGGCTAATTTTAGCCCACTAAATTATTTAGGCCCAATAGCCCAAGATTAGTGGGCCCGAATTTATCGCAAGTCCAAGACTGGCGGGCCCAGATTTATCACCATCAGGCGGGCAAAATGGCTCTAAGTCTCGAAAGGGTTCGGATCCACGAACTTAGAGACTTACTCGGGCCCGGACTCGAAAGGGTATTAGGCAAGCCTAGAGATCCGAGGCACTCGGACTCGAAAGGGTTCGGATCCACGAACCTAGAGATCCGAAATACTTGGCTTCGAACGGATTCAGACGCAATCTAGAAGTCGCTCCGTTAATGAGTCCCAGAACACTTGCGGGCTCGGAGCTTTCCGGGATCTACGCACCAGAACCATGGGCGTAATGGAGTTCGAACAAAGGACCCGATCCCGAGGACGGTGAGTGGAGACAAATTCACTCTTCGGTTAAACTAGCCTATACCCGGGTCGAGGTGGCACGACCCCCGGGGGTCCATGAGACTCGGCAATATTTTGCGGCAGGACGTCCTCTGGGACTACCCCTGACCCTTTGGGATGATTGGGGATCATTGGTTAGGTGTGGCTAAGAAGAAGGGTTCGCCGAGGGATTGATCTCCTCTTCGGGGTTTTCTCATCCTCGGAGAAGTCACCTCCTCGGAGAGGTCACCTCCTCGGACAAGGTGGTTAGAGAGAATATCCCCCATGTGCCTTGCACATGGGCTCCATCCTATATCATGAGGTGCCTATAAATAGCACCCACCCATAGCTTTACAAGGGATGGATTTTGGAGATTTTTTTTAACTCTTGGGAAAGAACTAATTTCCCTTCTCCATTATCAACCTTGAGAGTGAAAGTGGGAGATCCCTGGGAGAGCCTTGCCATTATTCTATTCTCTAGCCATTTTGCCTTCTTCTTTACCCAATCTCTTATCTCCATCATCTCCTTTGTTGTTGTGTTCCTAAGTTGAGATTATTGAAGAATCTAAGCCTCTCACTATATTCTAGAGAATTCGAAGTTGTTCTTTAAGGATCTTCGAAGATCTTCGAATTTTCTAACTCTTTTCTTGAACCTTTTCCTACAAACACTCATTTGTACAAATCTATTGCATAAATTACTTATACTTTCATGAGTTTGAAAATAATATTCTACTTTTCATTTTATTTTATTTTTTTGGATATTTCCCCTAAAATTTTCTAGAATCAAAACTTATTGTAACTTATGAAAAACTAATACTATAAAATAATCTTCAACAAAGCTACTTGAGATAAGGAATTGACCAAATTAAAGGGACAATGAGCTGAATTTAATTAGTAGAGAAGAATAATGTTCATGCTCTCTTTACAAATATGGTTATGTTTGATTTGTTTTTCAGAAAAAAAATTTATAATTTTTTTTTGAAAATATTTAAACTAATTTGATAAAAAAAATATTTTCACATTTTTAAAAATAATTTTTGACCTCTCAAAAAATAAAAATATATGAAAATGATATTTGATTTTTGGGCAAATTACATAAAAAAAAATCTCAGCATTTCGTGTGTTTTTCAAATTAAATCCCAATATTTTAATTATATCAATTTAAATTCTGATTTTGTTATTTCGTATCAATATTAACCATACATTCATCTTTGTTAAGTTGTTTGATAAAAAAAAAAATTAATGTACATATGACACATTTTCATTGGCTCATTTTATTTAATATTACTATTATATTTGAACATAATTACACTATATCAATACCACCACTTATGTATCAACTATTACATCAGAGCCATTGATCATACACTTACCATGTACTTCAACCCATTGTATCAAAACCCTCTCCCGTTGCCTTTCTCTTTCTCTTTCTCTCTCACCCTCCGCATCGTCTCCAACTCCTTCCACTGCTCTGATCTGACCTACTGCGCCTCTCACTCTCTCTCTCTATCTCTCTCTCTCTCTCTTAGGCCTCGTTTGGGAAGTTGGCTTCCTCCGCTTTCTTCAACTTTGCCACCCTTAACTTGGGTGCTCACGCTAAGCTTCGTCTTGGCGGTCCATGATAGCAGACGTTGATGACCAGACGATTAGGATGAACAAACGGTGGGCTCAGGGCCCAAATCGATAAGTTGAGAATCTAGCAACGTCACCATTTTGAATACAATTCAAATTTTGGCGATAAAGCTTTAGAAGAGAGAGAGTGAGAGACAGAGACAGAAACCGAGAGGGTTAGGGTTTGGAGTAGTCACTGAATCTGTAAGATTGTTATATGGTGATCGGCTAAATTTGACCGTCGATGTTGGACATATTTTTGAAACCCAGCGAGTGGGTGAAGAAAATGAAACTAGTGGGTGGGAAGAGAAACACAATTGAGTAATTCGTTAGATTGTGATTAGCCTAGTGGATGACGATTGAGGCTTAGAGGTTTACTCATTCTCAGTTTTATATTCGAATCTCCATAGTCAGCAAACCCATATATTTGGGGTCATGGAGTGTAAGGCGTAAGCCTTGTTTCAAAAGGTCTAGTCAACAATTGTATACCTTGACCACAGACTGCAAAGCGTAAGTCCTGTTTCGAAAGGCTTATTCAGACTATAGAGACATAATCTGGTGCGTGTAAGCTAGTCCATGATACCTTACATAACAAAAAAAATAGAATAAAACAAAACAAAACAAAAAATAAAAAAACATTCAGAGATTGACTAGGGCCATAAATTGTGACCTTGAGTGAAGTTCAAGGGTTAAATTGCTACATTTGAAATCCTATAATTTAATTTGAAAAATACGCACAATTTAGAGATTTTTTTTTAATGTAATTTGTCTTTAATTTTTTCTTACCAAATTAATTTTTAATTTAAAAAAAATATTAAATTTCTGAAAACCAATCAAACATGAGTAAGTAGTGATTTTTTGAGTAAGTAGTGATTTTACCTTTTAATCCATTTGAGTAAGTAGTGACTTTTTTGACTAATAAAATGAAACACGTTATCAATAACGTGTCGTCACATGCTTCTAATGTGTGATCACCATTTAATTATAATTTACCTTTTAAATGTTATGTGTCACACTATGCCGATGTCAATTGGAATGACCTAAGGTTATGTTTGGGTAATATATTTGAGTTAAAATAGTCATATAAGATAAAATTAACTATTTTAGTTAAATAAGACAAAATGTCATATTTAACTCATAATCATTTTATTTTTTCTCTTACAAAAGTCAAAAAAGTTTTAAAAAAAATAAATTTAAACGATACTTTTTAGTCTAAGGCGAAAATAGTGAAAAAATTAAAAAGACAACTCACATCCCAAACGGAGGCTAAATAGCTAGGGTAGATAATACGATTTACTTTTTTTTATACAAATTTTTATTATTAAATAGTGATATTATACGTTAATAATAATATTGTATTACCGTTATATTGAAATTAAATCTAGTGAGCAAAAATATTTTTGTAGGGTATTTACCTTTGGATAGCAATAAAAGCATTTTCTATAGCCCAACCCATTAGCCAAACTTTAGCCACAGAAAAAGAAAAAGAAAAAGAACAAGAACAATAACAATAACAAGAATAAGAATGAGAGAATAACTCCAAGTAAACATCACACGAATCATGTTATTTTATGTTATGTTAGAGCCAATTTAGCCTTCCTAGCACTCCACATGCCTTGTTTTGTATCCTTGCATGTGTGTCCAAAAAGTGGGCCTCAGTTGGTACCTCCCAAACATTTGGTCATCATCACTGCACTCACTTGACCAAGTCAAGCACATCATATCCAGTTGAGGTTATGAAGCAAAACAATCATAATTACATAGGACAAACACAATGAGATTTCAGCTTTTATGAGGAAAAAGTCTACTCTAATAAAAAAATTATGGTTGAAATAATATGACAATAATAATCTTTAAAATTAAAATTAAAATCATTTAAATAATTTTTTTACTTTAAAATAATAAAATAAACATTTACCGTGTCATTTAATACTCCATTTTTGCACAAATTTTTTGAGACTAATTAGAAAGTATTATTGGAGTGAATGGAACACTGATACCACATGATAGTATCATCGTCAAATATGCAATCTAACTTTGCGGTAAGAATTACAACATTTTTAAGTTAATAAGAGATAAAATTTATCTACTTAATTCATTTGTGACATTTTATTACCCGGTGACATAATATAGGATAGTGTCACTCTTACATTCAATATTTTTTGGTGCAATTCGTTGATTTGTATGGTTTATCTTATAGGTTTTCCAAACAAATCATCCATGCAAAACTTAGTTTAAATTGATAGTCACATAATCTAATTATATTTGTCTTATAAAAATTAATGTCAAGAATATTTTTGAAAAATAGTCCTCAATTTTTTATTTTTTTATAAATATAAATATAATCTAATCAAGTGACTAATACTTTTCAATAATTTTTGTCTTATAAATATTAATATAAATTTTTTTATTTTTTATTTTTTTAAATATGAATCATCTATGCAAAAAGTTATGACAAATAATCAAAATATGAGCTCACCGGATCCATCATTATCTCTCCAATTGAATCATCAAGTATCCTACCAGCCAATCGCTCAACCCATTTTTTTATGGAAAATGCCTAACATCCCCAGTGGGGGTCACTGGGGTCGTTTTTCATTGGCCAAAAAATTGTTTTCTTTTTCTTTTTTTTGTTTTCAGCCAATGGGGGGTGACACCTCACTAGGGGTTGTGAGTGGAGGTCACCTCACTGGAGGTATGTAGCATGGCCCTTTTTTTATATAACATTCCTCATATAAATAAGTAAAAACATAAATAACTAAAATATTAACTCACCGGATCCATCAATATCTTATCTGCCCAATTGAATCACCAAGTACCCCACCAGCCAGTATCTCAACCTTTTCTTTATATATATATATATATAGGATAATGTTAGATATACTAAATTTTTTATCAAATAAATTATCAAATGTCTCACATGACCATGTGAGATATTTGATCATTTATTTAATAAAAATTTTGAAACTTATATAATTTTTCATATATATATATATACATAAAACATTACGTATATAAATAAACAAAATCACAAATAATGGCAAAAGCACAAATTGAGAATAATGGAAAAACAATCTTGTTAACTTATATTCTTAGAGCACATGTCATGCTTAAAAATATAGATTTATCTTAGGTGTGCATTGCATATATGGCGTGCAATCTATGTACTTTTATTATGCTTTTTTTTTTTCCTTCATGAATTCGCATTTTTTTTTTCTTCATGAATTCGCACAAGTCATTTCATAAAAACGCAAATCAATACAATTTCAGATAAGTTAACTTATAAAAACTTTACAAATCACAAAATTATGTAAGTTCTCGTGAACTTACGTAAATGATTTCACAAAAACATATAATTTAATTTAAATTCGTGTAAATTATCTCATATTTTAAATATCATAAAATCACATAACACGGAATCATATAATTTTCAAAACTGTGTATGTAAGTTGAGACAAATTCACTTCAATACACAATATACAATCTCTTAAATTTCTTAACATTCACGTTAACAACACGCATTAAGAAAAGAAGTTACGCTACAAACAATTCTAAGCATAAAAACTCAAAAATTATTCAGCATATCATATTTGCAATTTATATTTATGTTATATGCGGATCTCATATTATATCAAATGAATTTCTATCACACAACATATTACTTAGAAAAATCTGAATAATCATGGCTACAATCGGATAAATTTTGTAAGAAAAGTCATTTGAAAAAAAAATAATAATAAAGGTTAACGACCCAGCACCCACCCACTTTCCCTCCTTATTACCCGTCTCGGATACCTCCTCTCCATCGATTAAAGAAAGAAAAACACTCTCTCTCCTCTCCTCATCAAAGTTTCAAAACCCCAAAATCTCTCTCTCTCATCGATACCCATGAACGTGAGGAGAGCTTACTTTGTACCAGTTCTCTTCTATTTTCTTTCTCTTCTTTTCATGGCACTCCTCACTTTCGCACCAGACTCCTCCCAATCCAAAAAACAACAACAACCCGCCTCCAAACGCAAGCGAAAGCATCAGATTCACAGCCAACAATCCTCACCCTCATCCTCATGGGACCAAATCAAGAACCTCCTCACCTGCAAACAGATCGAAGGGTCCACAGTTCACGACCCATCATCATCTTCATCCAAAGGCTCTGGTGGGTCTGCGAAGCTGAGTTCTTCTTGCAGCTCCATATGTAGTTTCAGAGACGTGGTTCATGGCAACACTAGCAGGGTGGTTCACAGGGCCGATAACTCCCCGGAAGGTAGCACTGTCGGCAAGGACAACAACAGGCTGCTCACTCGCAAAGCCACCGCCGCTGCTGGTGTCACTGGGTCTGCGTCGAGTCGATCATTGTCGAGCTCCACTAGATCCAATGGCGGCAGCGGTGGTGGTGGTGCAACGTTCACTTGCTCTTCTAGAGGCATGCAATTGAGAAAGCTTTCTGGGTGTTATGAATGTCGCATGATTGTCGATCCTAGCAGGTTTTTATTGCTTTCTTTTTCTTTTACTTTCTTTTTTTTATTATCGAACATTACATCTGAAAAATTATAGTTCATCAATAATTAGCTCATCAAAATGCGTGTAATGAACAAGAAACAATCAACTCAATGACTAACCAACCTAAGAAAGAAAATTAACAATAAATTAAAGAACTATTGATAGAGGTGTACAACGGTAGTCAACTGAGTTCATTTTAATTGAACGGTTTAGGTTAAAATGTATACTAAAAATGTAAAATATGGTGGATAGATTTATTGTAATTGTGGTCTACACTATACTAAAATTGAAATTACATCATATACTTCATTTTTCAAAAGGAAATTTCATATAATGGTGATATGGGGTTATCACCATCACGTCATATCACTAATTAATCATAAAACAACACATATAAGTTGGTAAATTCTATTATCCAAACAACAAAGGTTTGAGATTCCTAAAATTATTCTTACGATTTAACTTAGAATGATGTGACGTGATAATTGTCTACTTTTAATTTGACATACACTCAGTTATATAGACCTTAACTTTCTTACTGTATGATTGTATTTATAAGTGAATTTGTGGGTCTCTAACATTTTTCTATTCAAGATAATTCAACAAGTATCACATTTTCACAGTAGGACTATATTTACATGAGAATTTTTTTATATATATTCATGTGGTTTTTTTTTTTTTGTTGTGGGTGTGTATTTTAAGGTATTTGTTCAAGACACTCAACTTTTTACTAGAGTAATTAATATACTAAAATAAAATTATCCTGATTAAAAAAAAAAAACAGGTACCCATCTCCAAGGTCTACAATATGTGCTTGCTCAGAGTGTGGAGAGGTCTTCCCAAAGATTGAAAGCTTGGAGCTTCATCAAGCAGTTAGGCATGCTGGTAAGTATTTTTGTCTATTCTCTTCTTTCTCCAAACTAATATCTATTTTCATCTTTCAATTTAGATATATTTTTTTAATTACGCCTGAACTTTTTTTTATTTATATACAAGTATGAGCGTTTCTACTTCAATATTTGTTTCCTTACCTTCTTGTTCCCTTATTTTCAATTCTATTGGTATTCACGCCCAAAAATTGGTCCAAGTTTTTAGACCCAATCATGTGGCACTACATGCAAATATTTAAGTCAACTCTCGCTCTCTCATTTATTCTCTAATTATCGACCAATTATCTTGTTGATAATATCACTGGATCTACAAAATGGATTTACATATCATTTTCTTTTTAGTAATTGTGCTCAATATTTTGGTCAACAATATCTCATTCATCCCTCTAATTTATCCAACGTATTGCAATTATATAAATACTTTTCACTCCAACTTTCTTTATGTTTTTTTCTATATGTTTAAAAAAATAGATTTAAGTTCTAATAGCTAATAGAGAATTAAATAATAAGAGTAGGTCTTAGTTATACTCCAATGATGCTAGTAGACTACTGGAATTAACTTTATTAAATTTATGGGTGAAATTTAGATACCACCTAATGTAACATTAATGGATTTGTTTAAGGGGGTCTCAATTTGGGTGTCTTATTAAATGAAATTTGATCATATCGGGGTTAAGAATCCTATGTACTCAAAATTTATGTTTTCATGTACCAATGAAATTTAAACCATAAGATGTGAAAGCACATGGAATTTTTAATTTTTTTTTTATAAAAATATAAAAAAGTTGAGTTGACATTTTAACTATTTTAAACAATTTACAAACATAACTTATTATCCTTGCCTTATGTATTAACAGAAAATTCAGTCACAGCAATGTAATATTGACCAATGGTTAAGTGGGAGTTTAGCTTTCAATATTTTCTTGTCCATTTTTTGGGGCGAAATTAGTGTACATGGTAACCAAATCCATCTTGTTTTACGATAATGTTAGGTATCATAAAAAAATATCATGAAAAGTTTTTATGAAGATTATTCATCCTTAAATTAGTTTGTATTGTTTGTAATGTTTTATTATATGTTATACAATTATCCTTAGATTAGTTTTAAAAAACTTTTCATGATAATTATTTCATGATGCGTATCATTACTGTCTTTTTTTTGTCTCCCACAAATCTTGTTGCCCCCCTTGACTCTGCTTTCCCACTTCACTTTATGTGGACCATGATGTACCCGATTACAGCTGTACGTTTGGTACAAAGAAGCAACCCTCCACTAGGAAGTGACGTGTCCCAATCATGTGGGTCAAACCACTTTCATCAGACGGTAGTCCTTGATCATAAAGACCCCCCCTGCTAAAGGAACAAACATCCAAAGAACTTTCTAAAATACACAATTGTGGCATGCAAGTTATTTTTTTGGGTAGTTAAAGGGGAAAAAAAGTATAATCTTTTTTTTTTTTTTTTAATTTTAGTTGTAATTTACTTTGTAATTACTGTAATGCTACTTTCTGGCCCTATTTGGTGGAATTTTGTTTAAGTTAAAAGCTAATAATCAGAAGGTAGAAGTTAAAATTATCCATATCTTAACATTTTAAATAATCAGTTTTTTTCAGCTTATTTAAGTTATTTCTACCTAATAAGCTATAAGCAGAAATTACACCAAACAGTTTAACACAGACTCCCAAATTAAAATAAATTATAATCACCTCTCAAAAACTATAACAAATAATACCGCTATCTAGTTTTCCATTCAAACTAATTATGATGGTATTTTTTTATAATATACCACCTCAGTGTTAGAAATGAAGAGAACAAGATAAAGTGTGTTTTTTAGAGTTTGAAGAGTCTTCAATGACTCTAAATGTAGAAAAGAAAAAAAGAAAAAAAGAAAAAAAGAAAAAAAAAGAAAAGAGAACTAAATTAAGAATAATATTAGAGACTATGAAAAAAATATCAAGAAATATTTCATGAAGATTTTTCACCTTTTGATTAGTATGTGATGTTTTTTTGTATATGTGATTTAATGGTGAAGAATCTTTCATGATTATTTTCATGATATTTTTTCATGATATCTAA
The DNA here is from genome assembly GCF_055761805.1 of Camellia sinensis. NCBI lineage: Eukaryota > Viridiplantae > Streptophyta > Magnoliopsida > Ericales > Theaceae > Camellia > Camellia sinensis. The sequence goes on along the minus strand of NC_138966.1, from coordinate 26,318,504 downwards.
CATTGCTCCTAAATTAACTTAATGGTTAGAGAGTCAATTAGAGCCATAATAAATAATAAATAATTAGTTATTTTACCTAACAAGTCTCATCCACCCCATAAGAGAAAAAAAATAAAAAAAAATAAAAATTTAAAGAGTCCATTGAAGTTGCTATTGGTCCCTTTTATAGGGGTAATTTGGTTTAGTAATTAACGCGGACCATGTTTTTTTAATAACTTTTTGATTTTTTTGGTAAATTATGATATAAAAAAATTAATATATTTAGAATGATTTTTTGTCTTTTTACGTAAAGATGTGCAAAAAGTAAAAAGAAAATAAAATCTTTGATTTTTTTATATAAGTTGTTAATTTTTTGATTTTTTTACTAATTTTTTGACTTTTTAACTAAAAAAGTCATTACTAAATGACGCATAAATATTTTGTTGATGATATAGTGTCGGAGCTGGGTCCAGAAGATTCGGGTCGGAACATAGTGGAAATAATCTTCAAATCAAGCTGGCTCAAGAAAGACATCCCAATCTGCAAGATCGAACGAATACTAAAGGTTCACAACACCCAGCGCACCATTCAACGGTTTGAGGACTGCCGAGACACAGTAAAGATCCGTGCAAACGCCAACACCAAGAAAAACCCCAGGTGCGCCGCTGATGGCAACGAGCTGTTACGCTTCCATTGCACAACTCTAGCTTGCTCACTCGGTGCGCGCGGCTCATCAAGCCTTTGCGGTTCAATACCAAGCTGCGAAGTATGCACCATTATCAGGCACGGATTCCAAGGAAAAGCATCGGACGGCAAGGGAGTGCGCACCACGGCGAGTAGTGGTAGGGCCCACGACTGCCTCGAAGGAATGGACGGTAGGAGGGCTATGTTGGTTTGTCGAGTGATCGCGGGAAGGGTGAGGCGCATGGCGGATGATGCGCCGACGGAGGAGGATAGCTTGCCAGTTGGCTCATACGATTCTGTAGCCGGAAGTTCAGGGATCTACACGAATCTCGAGGAGTTGTATGTTTTTAATCCAAAGGCTATCCTTCCTTGTTTCGTAGTGATATACAAAGCTCTTGAATCTTAGTCGTTTAATTAAATAATTTTTTAGCTTTTACTACTTTTAGTAATGTAATCTCAGATATATCTAATTCAGGGTTAGCTAACTTAGCTGACCCATATATAAGTTTTGTATTGTGTGTGTACATGTTGGTTTTTTTTTAAAAAAAGTAAATTGTTTCGCTATACTTTGAGAGGTGTGTATTAATATTTTTGTACATATTATATATTTTCAACATAAATATTACGTAGTTTTTTAATAAAATTATGATAATTTATGATTAAAAAAATGAAATTATAATTTTTTGTAATAACAAATTATGAAAATAATTAATTTTATTCTTTAAATCATAAATGTCATAATTCTATTTAAAATTTAGGTGATATTTAACAAAAAAAGGGGAAAAAAAAATTGTACCAAAAAAAGAAAAGAAAAAAAGAATAAGTGCATATCACTACACAAGGAGTTTCCTTTTTTAAAGGAGTTAGATTTCCTTCAATCCATAATTTGGATCGGAGGGTGCTGATCAAACCCATGAGATCCATTATAGATTTTGTTTCGATAAATAAAATCATTCATTTTGTACAACACTTTATATATAATATTCATATAAAAAATTAGATTGATCCGGTAGACATAAGTTATTCAATTTATCGCGTTCATCATAAAAAAATAAATAATAATTGTGTATTAAAAAATATACAATTTTTTTTTTATTTATGACAAACGCGATATATCCAATAGACTGCGATTATCACATCCACTTAATTATTTTTTTTGTAAATAATAAAATATCTGACAAAATAAACAGTCAAGTCATTAAAATAACAATAATGATTCATCCCATTAATTGAGAAGCACTAATTGACCACTAATGATGTGGAAATTCAAAAAAAAAAAAAAAACCACAAGAGCAAAATATCTCATCATGTAGGACCCATACCACTTTAGAACTATTAATACTCCTTTTTTTAGTAGTCTCACTCATTTTTCTTTAAATAAAACTCATGGTAAACTCCACGAGCCAAAACAAACTCTCCAATCCAAATTATATACACAAGGGAATCCACTTCCTTTTTTAAAATATGTTTTTCACATGGCAGCACAAAGCCTCCGTTTGGGAAGTGGATTAATTTTTTGGCTTTTTGACTTTTTTGGCTATTTTAGCCTGGGCTAAAAAGCTTGGTTTGGGAAGGACTTTTTAGTTTTTTTTGACTTTTTTGACTTTTTTTGTGAGAAAAGAGTATAATAATTATGAGTTAGATGTGATATTTTGTTTTTTGTGACTAAAATAACTTATTTTGTCTTTTGTGACTAAAATAACTTATTTTGTCTTTTGTAACTAAAATAGCCAAAAAAACCCACTTTAATTCTTCCCAAACAAAGTTTCATTTGGTGATCTAGCTCAACTGCTCAAGTGTGCCAAGGAGTGTTTGTAAAATCAATTAAATTAATCCATAAAACAGTAATATAAAATAAAAATAATATTTTGTGAAATTAAAAACACATCTACACTGAAAAACAACAGCGACTTCGAAGTTGCAAAAGTAAAAATGGGGTCATTGTTGACGTTGGAGGACACACCTACTCAGCATTCGAAAGACATCGACTTCCCATCTTGGAAAACACCTACAAATATTCTATGCAAGTTACATAATCTTACATAGGTTTATAGGCTGACTTCCTGTCTTAAAAAACACCTACAAATATATTATTGGTTAAATTAGTTGTTGTATTTTATTTCTTATTATCAATTTAATCTCTATAATTTTAATTAATTTAATTTAATTTTTAATTTTAGATTTTATATTAATTTAATTCAATTGATAATGCTGATTAAGATTTTTGAAGGAAAGTGGTCGCTGAATTGATTGAGATTAACGGCTGAGTTAAATAAATTTATAATTTTTCTCATGAAAACATAATACATGTTGTTCATGTGCTTATTTTTCATCAAAAAATACTAACAATTCTAATAATTTGATCAAATTGAGACAAAATTATAAAATTTTGGTCAAAATAAACCAATTGAAATTATGAAAATAAATTTATTGTATCATTGTATGCAACAATAAATTTATCATATATTGTATGCAACAATATATGAACACAAAAGTCAAGATATAAAAAGTATCAATATAATTTATCATATATAATTTATCATATATTGTATGCAACAATTACATCATCTTACATACGTTTATTGGTTACACTTATATGTACATTTCTGATATCTCCTTATTAATTTAATTATGTAATTTTTATTAGGAGAACTTACTGTAAGTCCTAAAAGATGTGTTGTTGTCCACTTCTTATAATAATTAATGATATTTTTCATCAAATATTATTAAAAATGTTATTAATTATTAATTTTCAGCGACAATTTAAAATTTTTGTATAAAAAATATCACTAATTATATGTTTTAGTGATAGTTTAAAAAAATCATCACAAAATAATGTCACTAATTTTCAATTTTCAACGGTAGTTTGAAAAATTCGTCACGAAAAAACGTTACTAATTGTAAGTTTTAGAGATAATTTATAAAAGTCATGACAAAATAAAATTACTAATTATCAATTTTTAACGATATACGCAAAACGTATCACAAAAAAATATTTTTAATAACGATTTTACTAAAACTTATTTTCAATAATATTTGAGAGGAATTAAATCTAATTATCAGGATCTATTGATAATTTACCATTTTTATTATTGCAATGTAAGATTTTTTATTAATTGATAAGATTATTGTTCTACACAATTACTTTTGAAATACATGCACAACTCTCTTTTTAGTTGGTGTGTTGCTTTGCGCATGTGACTAGATATTAGTCTAACGAGAAATGGCTATATGATTTTAATATTTTTGTTTTGTAATGTTTTTAAATAAACTATATTAATTAATATTTTTAAATTAAATATAGAAAAATTATATGACCGTAATTATTGAATAAAAAATATATTAAATGATTTACATGTGCGAATCTAAAATATGAATATTAAGTATCACCGAAAAAAAAATTATTATATAAATTAAAAAAAATTTAAAAATTAATAATTAATCAATGTATTATGCAATAATAAAAATTTAAAATTTTAGTGTCACATTAGTAAGAAAGTTTATAAGTTTGTAGGACATTATTTTTATGAAAATAAGTCACCTATCAGACAAACAATTTTTTTAATGGCCAGATTTTCGGATCAACTTACATATATTTCAACTAATCTCAAGATTTATGCAAACCATGTCCTCTGCCAATTAGACATACATAACCTGGATTCTATGCATAATGCAACGAAGTTAAGTTTCATTTGTTTGGGTGGAAAATATTTTTTGTGTTTAGTATAATGAAAAATGAAAGTCAAAGAAAAATATTTTTCATGGTTAATGGAAAATAAGCATATTTGGGCAGAAAATATTTTTCACTTTTAAAAGGCGAAAAATATTTTCCGAACTAAAGGTTGCATTTTTGTAAATATGATTTGAGAGTATGAGTTGTATTTTGAGTTTGTGAGTTTTGAAATTATGATTTGAGTGTGAAAAATTTGTTTGGTGAAAAAGTTTTGAAAAGAGTTTTGAATTGAATGAAAAAATTTTGATGTGACATATGATATTGATACAAAAACTTACAACTCATAACCAAACATATAACTCAAAATTCTATTAAAACACATAAAAAAAATTTAAAAATTCTAAATTTTTTTTTTTAAAATATATAAAAATTAACATATGTCAATTGCAAAAAAAAAAAAAATGCACTGTTCCGGTCAACCGGCAAGTCAATTGGCTGGACGACCAATGGGACATCTGGTGGGACAACCGGTTAGGCCAAATTTGAAAAAAAAAAATTGAAAATCGTGCCTGAAATAGAGTTTTCTACTGAGTTTTAGAAACGTAATTTGAGAAACACAACCAAACATCATATTTGAATATGGGTGTAGAATCATTGCTTGGAAACACAACCAAACACAGCCTTTCCATTGTCACTACACCACCATCACCACACCATGGCCACCTCCACCATCACCGTCGCCATCCCCGTTGCCGTCGCCCCACCACCATGCCACCATCTCCACCTTCGTTGCACCACTACTATTACCACCAAACATAGAACAATATTTTCTCTAAAAGGAAATTTTTTTAAAAAATTCCCATAAAAAATATATTCTATTAAAAAATATTTTTTGCCTAATCAAATCCAACAATTGTGATTAAATCATATTATGTAGAATTGTTCTCAGTACCCTTTGCTAGTTCAATCTCATTCAATTAATAGCCTCAATAAATTTATAAAATTTAAGCACAATTATGGAGGGGCACATGTGACATGTCACATGATACCTTTAACCAATCACAAATATTATGACTATCTATGTTGTCTCTCTATCATCTAACACAAAAATGTAACCCCCACTCTCTCAACCAATAAAAAAAAAAGAAGGTACCACATAACACATACTCTTTGTAAACAAAAATTTCTCCCTCTCTAGAGAGGCTGTCTTGTTTTAGTTTGACAAAGTCGAATTAGCAAGAGCTAGGGGCCTAGACAACGGGCTTGTGTAAGTTATAATTGCCAACACATGCAATGAGCCATAAAATATATACACATGCAAGTTCATTTTGTTTTCGAGTAATGCTAACCTAGAGATTATTAATTAACCAAGAATAGTGTTAGGAGTGTATTAAAAGTTTTAAATGGACGGGTGGGTTCCAAGATGATATATATATATATATATATATTTTTCAGTAAAATCTCAACTGAGATCTCTGCTCGTGCCCTAAATATCCTACAGTCCTAATTATATATAAAAAATTAAAAAATATATATACAATGATGTATCAAAATTAGGGAATTCCTCTATATCACAATAACTTTACTATAAATTTCGTAATATTAATCATAAAATACGTAATTTTGTCATAAATTAACATAAAAAAAATCTTCAAAACTTTGTGATTGATGTTGTAAAAATTTGTGACTTGAGTACAATTTTTTTTGTTACATCAATTTGTGACGAAATTACACATTTTATGATTAATATTACCAAATTTTGTCATAAAATTACATATTTTATAGTAGGGTACATATGGTATGCAGTCCTAAAGGCGTGCACACCTAGCATTTCCTCCATAATTATAGATCTATCACTTTAAAAAAAAAAAATTAAAAAAAGTTAAGATATTTCAATATCAAAATTGAAATATCATTCAATTGAATAATTTTGGAAGGATAACAATTTAAATTAAAAAAAAAAATTTGATAAAGAACCATAACAATATAAGGGTAATACCAATATATCTTACTTTTGGAATTTATTATTCAATAAGTCCTGATAAATTTATTAGTCTATCTTGTTTTTATGTATAAATTTATAATCAATCAAAATCTATAAATAAATAAATATATAAGTGAGTTTGATGAGAAACTTAGTGATTATCAGCAAACTAATCTCTAGTTTCAGGGTGATAAGATCTGTACGAGTATAAAATAATCTTTTCGTATAATCCTGTTGATCAAGTTGGCGCTCCTCTAAACGTCGTCGCTTTACTTCCTGAAAACACAAACGTGAGCTAGCCGGCGAGTGTGTGTCGGATATCCCTCCGATGCCTAAGTCAGCCAATATACAATAGACAAAAACTCTGTGTATTTAGGAGTCAAAATTGTGATACCTGTACATAGGTCCTTCCATGAGCTTTTATAGATTTTGCGTGGTACAATCCTAGTAAGATTCTTTTTCTCCAACGTAAAGTCCTCTTAGGAATCACATCTCTAAGAGATAATGCTTATCCCTTAACACCTTTTTCACTATTTTAACCAAGTGAAATGGTTTTTACCTCGGTAATATAACAAATCGACCAAGCTAACATTGCCATGCTAAAACGGTAGATATAACTGAGCTTCACCTAGCTCGGTTCCTCCTTCCTCTTTCAATTCAACTTGTTGTACCTCGGTTCGTCATACTCCAACCGGGCTATCTTAGTCACTTATGACCGAGCTAACTAGGCCCAATGGCAAAGTCCGTTTCACTCAGCCCACAGCTCGGCTCACCTTTAACCAGTCCTAGCTTGGCCCAGATTTACGCATTTTATCCTCTCAATTGCCCCTTAATGCCATCTGCAACGCATGATTAGGATTACTTTTCTCTAGCCGAGCTAAAAACACTCAAGCCAACCGGGCTTACCTCCCACCGGGCTACTGATGAGTTTGGTCCATAAACGTCTTTTCAACTGCTCTGTATGTCTGAATCGTTTTCCATTCTCTTGGACACGTGGCAAGTTCACATTGGCTAAGCATAGTTGTCACCGCCGTCCTCGTACCTCGCAAATTTTGAACAGTCCCGCCCAAATCTTTGCTTTGTACAAAAACTCTATTTTTTGAACCAAATACACCCCTGTTCATCTTCTTGCACTTGTCCTCTGAGAACCTCTGCACTCGAAGCTCCATACTCACTCTTTCATCTTCGTTAGTCACTGTCTGTTCACGCCTTCATAATGGTAAGTTTTACTATATCTCTTTCTTTTGTTCTTTTTTATTTATTTCTTTATTTTTGATATTTAATCCCCACATACATGCGTTTATATATACTAGATATCCACCAGAATACTAAGCAAATGCTATAAACCCCAAACCTTAAGCTCGTGCTAAAAAAGACACCGTCTGGATTCAGAAAACATGAAGTTGAATCCAGAATCGTGCTGTAACCGAGCTAAATACTTGTTTAGGCAACTTTAGGCCTGGACATAACCGAACTAAAAAGTTTAGTTATAATCATGTATTCTCATCTTCAACTGGGCTAAGGGCCTTAGATTGGCCATTCTCTACGACCGAACTGAGAGCCTTCCTGCTCAATAACCGAACAAAAAACTTGGATGACCCTGCAAACTAACCTCCAACTGAGCTAGAAACCCTATTTATCCCTTCTGTTTCGACCGAACTGAGAACCCTACGTTATCCATATGTAACCGAGTTAAGCTTTCACAATTCTGTTGTAAATTGACTGCTTACTTAGTCTGGTCCAGTTGTCTGGGCTTAACACTTCTTATTTTCCCCTTTGCAGACTTGACTAGGTTGGCCAGGCACGCCCTTACACCCTGTTCTTAGGCAGCTTTGCCCAACCGAGCCAACCAAGGCCTCAGTTGCACCGAGCTAGGCTTAATTTATTTACAACTTAAGTTAATCATGGACAAATACCGGTTTCTAGTAGACTCTCATGGGGCCATAGTCGAGTTCCGAAAGGACTATCAAATTTCGGACAACATTCACTTATCCCTAGCCGAACTAGAAACAACACCCTGGGGCAAACCGGGCATCGTTCCATTCACCGTGATATCGATTGTCGAAGCCGGCCTTCGGTTTCCTGTTCAGCCTCTTATCTGTGAATTTCTTAGGCAGACCAGACTCTGCTCAACCCAACTCAGCACCAATTCTTATAGGATAATAAACGGCGTCGCTGAGCTAAATCGTCGGCTTGGCCTCAACCTCGGTTTAGCCGAGCTATTTCATCAATACTCACTTGCCCAAAAAGAAGACGGCTGGGTATATTATTTAAGAATAAGAAGACGCCGAGAGAAAATAATTAAAAATACACCGGACAAAGATGTGAACGACGACGACTTTTTCTGGGTTTCTGGTAATTTTGAGGACCAAGAAGTCCAGATATCGAGATACGGTATTAACTGGAATAAAGGAACAGCCGGTATGAATACCTCGGCTTAGTTTGTCCATTTTTTTCTCTTGTTGTTCATAAGTTTTACACCGTGCTAACCGTTGCTTTTTTCTTTATGCAGACTTGAACCAGCTAAAGTCACAGTACTAATACCCCAACTTAGACGCTCTCTGCACCGCGCTTCGATACCGTGATCGAGGTTGGGCCGAGCTACTCAACTTCGAACTGGCATACAAATACAATGGTAGGAGGAAGACCAAGGTGACTGACTTCCTTCTCGAACCATCACCAGAACTAGATCCAATCCTTCCCCAAATCAACCTTATCCCTTGAACCAAAGAACAGGAGATGGCAAAGCGCCGAGCTGTCCGAGCCCTGATCATCAAAACAACAACTCTAGCCAGCGGGGATCAAACCGTGATACCACAAGCTAGCCAAACACAGGAGGCCGTGGTAGCCCTTCCAATAGCCCAGGCTTCGTCATTTTGGTTGAATAAGCGCGCCCGTACCTCCTCAACCAAGCAGCAGCGGTTGATTGACGAAGAGGACCGCGTGCTTTCTGAAACAACACCATTGAGCCCTGAGCTTGTCCATACTGACCGAGCTAGCCCTTCAGAATGGGCACCAAAACTAATATATAAGAACCGGGCTATTTCAAACACTAACTCGGTGGTTGCAATAAAGACCACATACTTGCCTTCAACCTTGCAAAAGGCGTGTGTCTACCAGCCGACATGGAGTATCATGATCACCTAACCGAGCTAAAAGCTATATGCTTAGCAACCAAGTCGATGGTGCTGGTAAGTGCCCTCTTTCGTTTGTTCTCCATTTCAGACGTCTGTTTACTTGGTTTTAATCATAATTGCTATCTTTCCTTTTGCAGGCCATGTAGAAGAACCACGTTGCTCACAAGCGCGTGCTAGAGCTGTGTAAGACAGCGCGACTGGTTGTTGTAGATGTTAATGCCAAAATAGCTGAGCTAAATGAAATGAAGCAAAAAACGAGCGAGCTTGAAGCTGATAATGCCCGACTTACTGAGCTAGTCAACGTGGCGGAAGCTGATAAGCAGAAAGCTCTAGCCGTGCTAAAAGACCGCTATTTGCTTGAACTGGCCAAGCTTGAAAAGAAAAAGGATGCTAAGATCGCCGAGCTGAAAAAGAGTGTGGATGATGCTGAGGACCGCGGCTACAAAGAAGGGAAGGTCACCTACATCCTGCAATGTGAAGCTGCAAAGGATATTTTCTTCAAATGCAGATGGAAAACAGCTATGTCCAAGCTCGGTTTTGGTCATGAAACCAAGGTCTTCGAGAACCCTTCTCCACACTTTATTCCGAGTTACATGGCGGACTACGCCAATGCCATCCAACAAAAATTTCTCCAAGTAGGGGAGGAAGAGGAGGCATCCCCAGAGCCCAACAACGCCCCAGCTGCTACCAATAATCACGATCTCCAAACTGCCCAGTCAACTCAGGTGGAGCCACCAGTGCCCATTACGGTTGAAAATGTGGCTGTGACCGACCTTCTTACTGAAATCGGGCTATCGAGTGGTGATACTCGGGTTGACCTGGATACAGATCTGGATGATCTATTTGCCTAATCTTGTATTTTCTTCTTTTAATGTCAACTTCTTGAAAGAATTTGTAACCAGGCTGAAGCCCCACTTCTTGTAATGTAGTTCCACCCTTAAATGAAATCTGTTATTTTTCCATTATTTTTGCCCATTCATATCCTGCTTGTGTTTGTCTCTCAATTTTAATTGGCATGCCTTGAACTTTTTTTGCTGAGATAGCTATCTTGGTTTAGTAGCTTTTAATCTGTTTGTTCGTCATACCAACCTCTTCAGCCTAGATCCTGATCTTGGCTGAAGAGAGATAAATATTGGTTATTCCTGCCAACCTTCTTCAGCCTAGATCCTGATCTCGGCTGAAGAGAGATAAATGTTTGTTATTCCTGCCAACCTCTTCAGCCCAGATCCTGATCTCGACTGAAGAGAGATAAATGTTGGTTATTCCTGCCAACCTCTTCAGCCCAGATCCTGATCTCGGTTGAAGAGAGATAAATGTTGGTTATTCCTGCCAACCTCTTCAGCCCAAATCCTGATCTCGGCTGAAGAGAGATAAATGTTGGTTATTCTTGCCAACCTCTTCAGCCTAGATCCTGATCTCAGCTGAAGAGCGATAAATGTTGGTTATTCCTGCCAACCTCTTCAGCCTAGATCCTGATCTTGGGGGAAGAGAGCTCAATGTTGGTTATTCCAGCCAACGTTCTTCAGCCTAGATCCTGATCTCGGTTGAAAAGAGCTCAATGTTTGGTTATTCCTACCAAACTTTCTGATTGCCCCTTGTTGGTAATGTTTGAGAACAACTATTACAATAGAAAGATTTATGCTAAAAAAGTAATCTACTTATTTTATTTGAAAAAATGAAAATTACAAATACTTTAAAGAAAAACTAAAAACAAAATAGCTTGAGATGGGCAATGTTCCATGGCCTAGGGATAGCCTTGTTGTTTCCGTCCTCCAAGTGATATGCCCATTTTCCTACTAAACCAACCACTTTGTATGGCCCTTCATAGTTAGGTCCTAACTTGCCGTCTCCAGGTACCAAGGTGTTGCCCATTACTTTGCGCAGTACTCAATCTCTAACCTTGAATTGCCTTGGATGAACTGTTTTGTTATATTTTCTAGATAACTCCTGTTGATACGAGACAATGTGAACTAGAGCTCTTTCCCTTTTCTCCTCTGCAAGGTCGAGTTCCAAGATTATGGCTTTTTTATTCAAGTCTGGGTCAAAATTTTCACTTCTAATGGTGGGGGAGGCCTACTTCCAGTGGGATTACTGCCTCCATGCCATAGGTCAAAGAAAAAGGCGTTTCGCTAGTTGACCGCCGAGGTGTGGTACGGTAAGCCCATAAAACATGAGGAAGCTCCTCAGCCCACTTGCCTTTTGCTTTTTCCAACCTTTTCTTTAAACCATCTAAGACGACTTTATTTGAAGCTTCTGCCTGGCCATTTGCTTGAGGGTATGCTGGTGTAAAGTTGTAGAATTCTATCTTGTATTCCTCGCAAAAGCCTCTGAAGATTTTGCCATCGAACTGAGTGCCATTGTCAGATATCAATGCTTTGGGTATGCCGAATCGGGTTATAATATTCTGCCAGACAAACTTCTTTACATCTTTCTCCTTTATTGATGCAAGTGCTTTAGTCTCCACTTACTTTGTGAAGTAGTCTGTTGCTGTGAGAAAGAACTTTCTGTTGCCGGAAGCTGTTGGAAGTGGTCCTACTATGTCCAGGCCCCACATTGCGAAGGGCCTTGGGCTAGTTAATGGTAGAAGCTCTCTGGCCAGTTGGTGTATCTGGTGTGCGAATTTCTGACATTTTTCACACCTCTTGACATACTTCTTAGAATCTGCTTGCATGTATGGCCACCAATATCCTTGTGAAATTGCTCTGTAGACCAATGATCTTCCCTCTTGGTGGCTTCCGCATACGCCTTCATGTATCTCGAACAAAAATGCATTGACCTTGCTAGAATGGACACACTTCAAGTAAGGTCCTGTGAAGGATTTTTTGTATAACACCAATGATGGAGAGAGCCAAAATCGTTGTGATTTTGCTCTGATTTTGTTGGCCTCTTTCTTTTCTTCAGGCAAGATACCGTCTTTTAAGAATACTATAATGGAGTCTATCCATGAACGGCCTAGTTTGGCACAACATACTTCTGCTACTTCGGGTTCTTCAATGCTTGGCCTGGGTAAGAAGTCGATGAGTAATGGGTGTGGGATAGATGTATCTGCCATTGAAGCAAAACCTGCTAGCTCGTCTGCTCTACTATTCTTTTCTCGGCTGATTTGCTCTATCCAAACTACTTCGAACTTCATGATCTCCTTTCTGACCAACTCTTGGTATTTAGCCATCGTTTCGTCTTTCGCCTCGTAGTCGCCTGAAATCTAGTTTACTACCAGCTGCGAGTCGCTATAAACCATTAGCTCGGTGGCGTTCATGAAAAGTGTTGATTTTAGGCCTGCTAACAGTGCATCATACTCCGCCTCATTGTTGGATACTAGGAAGCCAAGGTTGACTGCATGTTCCACTACTAGGCCATCTGGTGAGATGAAGACTATGCCAAGTCCTGTGCCGTGCCTATTGGATGCTCCATCCATGAAGAGCTTCCACATCTTTCCAACGAATAGTTTCCAGCAAGTAGAGTGGTCGGATGATGTCTTGGGGTCGTGTGTGTTGCTGATGTTTTCTTTCAAGTTTATGCCTGCTGTTGGGGTTTTCTCTTCACTATCTGTCTGCCCCAAGTTTTTACTTGTTGATGAGTCCTTGCTGGAAATAGCATGGTTTGCCTCTTCTTTCTTGTCTTCAATCCTGTATGGCTTAGAATGTAGCTGGGCATCTTATTTTGGGGGTTGCGTAGTTCCTGTGGCACTTTCCATCCCCATTTCTGTTGTGTCGGTCAAATCAACTGGGCAGATGTGATGGCTTCCTGGTGTGAACTCAGCCACAAAGTCTGCCAAAGCTTGGGCTTTTATTGCGGTTCTAGGTTGAAACTTGACATCGAACTGTCCTAGCTCTACTGCCCATTTCAAGATTCGTCTAAAAAAGTCCGCCCTCTCAAACAAGGCCTTTAATGGGAAAGCTGTTAGAACGTTTATGGTGTGGGCATGGAAATAATCCGCAATTGAGGCTATCATCAAAGCTAAGGCCAGCTTTTCCAATGGTAGGTACCTTGTTTCAGCGTCCAGCAAGGTTTTGCTAACATAAAAGATAGGCAAGTGTTGGATTCCTTCCGCTTTGACCAATACTGCGCTGACTGCATACTGTGAAACCGCCAAGTACAAGAAGAGCTCTTCTCCTGGTACAGGGGTTACTGATAATGGATGAGAGGTCATGTACTCTTTCAGGCTCTTTTGGGGCAGGGTCGCATTCTTTATCCTACTCAAATTTGGCTTTCAAAGCTTGGAAGAATGGTCGACATCTGTCTGGCGATCGACTTATAAATCGGTTGAGTGCGGCTACTAGGCCAGTGAGATGTTGTACCTCTTTGACTATGTTAGGCCTCTCAAGTTCCTAGATTGCTTTGATCTGAGAAAGGTCAGCTTCTATACCTCGGTTGGTTACCAGGAAGCCTAGGAATTTGCCTGATCCTACACCGAATGCACACTTGGATACGTTCAGGCGTAACTTGTTCTTCTTCAGGATTTGGAACATTTCATCTAGGTCCTTGAGGTGGTCCTTCTCATCTTTGCTCTTGACCACCATGTCATCTATGTAAACTTCCATCCTTCTGTCTAACAATGGTTCAAACATTTTGGTGATTATCCGTTGAAAAGTTGCCTCTGCATTCTTTAGGCCAAAGGGCATGACCTTGTAACAGTACAGTCCTCTAGGCGTTGTAAAAGATGTGACCTCCTGGTCTGGCTCAAACATAACGATCTGATGGTAACCTCTATACGCATCAAGAAAGCTAAGTCGGCTATCTCCTGCCGTTAGGTCCACCAGTTGGTCTATACGTGGTAAGGGAAAACTGTCCTTTGGGCATACCTTGTTGATTGTTTTGTAATCCATACAAACATGCCATTTTCCGTTCTTCTTTGGCGCTACTACAGTATTGGAGATCCACCTGGGATAGTGCACTTCTCGGATGGCTCCTGCCTCCAGCAAGTTTCCCACTTCCTCTGCCATTATCTCGGCGTGGTGGAGTGCCGATCTGCGAGTGTGCTATATGATTGGTCTGGCGTTTGGGTGGACATTAAGTTGGTAGCAGATGAACTTAGGGTCTATTCCATGCATGTCATATGGCGTCTAGGCGAACACTTCGATATTTGAGATTAAGAACTCCATTATCTCAGTTCTCTCAGTGCTGGACAAAGATGAGCCCAGCAAAAAGAATTTTTCTGGGTCCTTTTCATCTATCATTATCTCAACCAAGTCCTCCACTGTCTTCTGCTCTGCTGCTTTGCCCACGTCTGCAAACAGTTCATTGCTTTCTGGCTCTTCCACCATCCGTACATACCATTTTGCAGCCCGACTGCCATTTACTGTAACAAAGCACTGTTTCGACATAATTTGGTCTCCTGGGACTTATTCAATTACTCCCGCTTCATTGGGGAATCGCAATATTTGATGGTAGGTTGACACTACCGATCGCATGGCGTGCAACTATGTTCTCCCTAGGATTATGTTGTAAGTGGAAGGGATGTTCAATACCCAGAATTCCACTTGTTTCGTCACAGTTTCTGCCTTGAATGGGAGGATTATCTTGCCTACTAGCCATTCTGGCATTGAGTTGAAACCGATGAGTAGACATGTCGCAAGTGCTAGGTCTTTGTCCTCCAGTTTCAGTTGTTTGAAGGTTTCGTAGTACATTATCTCGCATGAGCTTCCTTGGTCAATCAGAATCCGCTTTATAGCGATCCCGGTTTTCCCTCTTGTTTTGTTGTATTCCGGACTTTGGTTCCGTGGAGTCGGTGGTTTTATACCTCGTTGTCATCCTTTAATTCTTTATGTTTGAGTTTTGGGATGTGTTGGACTTGTTTCGAGCTGGTGGGTTGAGCCTTGGTCTAAATCTTTGTTGCCAGGTTTTTGGTCGTTCCGCTCGAGCGGGCCGTTTGGCGCTCGAGCGGAGATTGCACACTTCCAGTATTTCGTGTCCCTGCAAAACTTCTGCAGATGTGTTTTCTACGCTCGAGCAGGTTTCTTGCGCTCGAGCGGGTAGCGCTCGAGCGGGATTGTTGGCGCTCGAGCGGGTAACTCTGTTTAGGTGTAAGTTCTGGGAACGGGGAATCTACGCTCAAGCGTACTGGTTTTCTCGCTCGAGCGGGTGTACTTTATTCCTGTGTCTTGGCGCTCGAGCGGTCCTTCTTGCGCTCGAGCGTGTCTAGATTTTTGTGCTTCACGCTCGAGCGTTGTGTTTTCCGCTCGAGCGGGAATGTCGTATAACGGAGGGCAGCTGGGCATTTCAAATCACTTTTTCACTTCTCTTCTCCCTCTTACTTTCCCAAAAACCCCATTGTTGAGCTTCTCACTCTAGAACTCTACATTCTCTCTAGGTATTGATCTAGTAGGAGTGATTTCCTCACCTTTGGCCTTTACAAAAAAGTTGTTGATCGTCGGGGGCTATCTTTTGATCTGAGAAATTCGTGGTTTGGAGCATTTTCATTTTCTTCACCTTCTTGGTTGGGAGTCATCTTTTGAGGTAGGGATAATCTACTCCTCACTATGGGTTTTGCCTTTAAATTTTAGTATTTTGAGATGTTGGGGTTGGTTTGGTAATTTTATGAAAGTTTGGGACTTTTGTGTAAATTTATAAAAGTTGGGGTTTTAACTATATAAAACCTAGATGCATGTGTTGGCATGGAAAAGTGAAATTAATGTTAAAACATTAATGAAAATGGAACCTAAGGGTTGTAATGTTAATTATGGAAAATGCCCTAATTACATTGGTTAATTAATTCGCATAATTAATTATGAGAAATGAGGAATTGATTTGGAAAGATCTGGGATTAAAGGGTGTAGTTGGATTATTTATCGCTCACCTAGTTGAAATGTTGATTATATATCCATTGTTGCATTTATCTTCTGTATAGAAATAACTGTTTTGGGCTATCAGTGGAGGATAGTCTTGATTGTTGTAGACAATGCATGATGATTAGGCAAACTGAAACTAATCACTGGAATGTGTCATTGAGTATGACGGTTGAAAGAATACATTAAATTTATGTATTGTGTGATGATGTGTATAATTATTGTTTATATGCATTGTGTCGTGTTGGAGGAGATAGGGGATGTACTCCACGGTTTAGGGGATGATAGGGGATGGACCTCTAAACCGGATGTTGTTGGGAAAAGATAGGGGATGGACTCCATAGATAGAGCTCATATGCTTATCTAATAATGTGTTGACACAGCTCATATGCTTGTTTTTGGAAGTGTGATAGTGCTCTTATGCATATCTATGAAAGTGATGATATAGCTTGTATGCTTGTCTGTTGGTGTGTGATATAGCTGGTATGCTTATCTATTACGAAATGGGAAAGTGTTTAATATGAGTTACTGTCTCATATAAGTTGTTTGGCCAGGTTCTGAGCCATGGTTATAAATTGAGAATTGAAAAGAATTGGAAAATGGACTGTAACATGGACTTGTATATCATGAAACTGTAAAGTGTTATAAGTGAAAGTATCAGTGTTGGCCATCTATCAACTGCTAATCTTTTTGTCATTATTCATATTTGGTTTAGTGTATTTTTACTGGGCTGTGGCTCACCCTATATGGGAGCATCATTTTCAGGTACAGGTAGCATGCCACCTCCAAGGACATAGCTTTAGAGGCTTGAGGCTGATGGACTTTTTGTTGTCTTTTCTCTTTTGATGTATTACATGTAAATTCAAGCCAAGGGCTTATTTTGTATAGAGTTAGTACTCTTCTATTTGTGTAACCAAGTGTTGACTTGGAAAGCTGTAAGCCTATAGGGCATTTGTTTTTGTTGTTAACATGTAATACTATTGTAAGAACTACTCTGATGAATAGAAATAGTAATTTCTTTTGTATCAATGCATGTCTAAAGTGAAGGATTTATGTATTTATTTTGGGGCGTTGCAACTTGATATCAAAATTCTTGACGCGCAACGTAACCACCAATGCGTCATTGTGAGGGCAGTGTAGCCTTGCTAAGTCTCTATCTGAAAAGGATATGACGTTCGTGGCCTCTGTTCTTCCCTTTTTGACAGTAGGTTGTGCACTTAATACCTCTCTTAAGTGCTCAGCCTTTTTGATCATTTCCCTGAGCTCACACACCCACTCAGGTTCGATGATCCCATGTATAACATTGATTACGCCTTGGGGTGGACTGTCGACCAGCATTCCGTTGGGTTTATTGGGGTCCTGTGGGGCTGGTAGTGTTCCTCCTTCTATATATTGGTCCAAGTGTCTAGCAGCCATTAACTTTTCTAAATGTTGCCTCAGGGGTGTGCAGTTCTCAGTTCGGTGCCCCTTCTCATCATGGAAGGTGCAACGGGACCTCTCGTCATAGCCTCTTTGTGCTTCTCCCAGCTTGGCTGGCCACCGAACAAAGGGTTCATTACGTATCTCGCTGAGAATCCGGTAGATAGGTTTATTGAACACGATAGTGATGGTAGTGCAGAATCTTATCTTCTTTTTTTCTGGGTCCTCTTTGTTGGCTCGCTTGCTTCGCCCATTCCTACTAGTTATTCTACCGTGTTAACTTTTGCTGTGGCCTTTTTATCTGGCAATGCTGTTGATTAAGGCCGAAATGTACATCATTGAGGCCGTTAATTAGAATCTCTTAACTTCACTTGTTGGTCAAACTGTATATTTTATGTGTGTTGAGTGTCAATCAGGTTGTACATCGTCGGAGCATAAAATGAACAAAAAGCCAGAATTTGGGCAGAGTTGACTTTCCCGCACGTGCGTTGACTTTTTTCGCACGTGCGTTGACTTTCCCGCACGTGCGTTGACTTTTTCTGGGAAAGTCAAACCGACGTTTTAAACCTGTTTGGACGAGATGGGAAGGATAAAAAGACAAGAAAAAGGCTGGATTAAGGTGCTGAAATTGTTTTGACCTAAAGAGGGAGGCTAGGGTTTGCAAAAGAGGAAGAAACAAGAAGCTTCAAAGATGTCTCCCATGGTTGTTCCTTCTTCTTCTACCTCCTTCCACTCCTCCATGAGTGGCTAGTCTTCTTTTCTAGGGTTTTGATGAAACCCTAGCCATGTAATTATGAAGCTTTCTTTATTTTGATTTTATATTATGTAAAGGTTTGAACCATTGTATGGTGTTTTAGAAATTCTTTATATATAATTTTCATTATCTTTTCAAATATTTGACCTTCTGTGATTGTTGAATATTATCCATACATGAGTTTTCTATTCCTTCACATTCAAGGTATGGGACGAACCATGCTACGAGGAACGAGTCATATCACTACCCTAGTTTAGAGTGAACGATTCGTATTACTTGAGATGGTTCGTGCTCGTACATTGAATGTGATAATCTTCTTGTTAAATGCTTTGAACTTGTAGTTGCGAAGCATTAATCCGTTCAAACCATGGTTTTAAAAACCGGACCGGACTGGCCGGTTCAACCGGTTGAACCGCCGACCGGTCGAGGTTCCGGTCCGGGTACACCCATAGAACCGGTCACAGTGAAAAACCGGCCTATTTTGGGAGAACCGGGAAAACCGGCGGTCGGACCGGCGAACTGGTCGACCCGGTTCCGGTTCACCGGGTTGATAAAAACAAATTTTTTTATTTATTTTTATTTTTTTTATTCGTTCTTTCTTTTCTTTCTTTCTTTCTTATATATTATATATATATATATATAATAAAAATTTAATTAGAAACTCTCTTTTAAGGGTCTCCTCTTGTGAGGAATCCCATTGAGAGCTTGAAATTATTGTGAAAGCCTCTATCTATTTATAAGAAAAAAATTCTTCCAAAAAAACTCAAGAAATGTATGTGGGATTCAATCAAATCTATTGGAGGGAAACTTAAAGTTTTGATATCCCTCCAAAATTTTTGTTCTTCTTTCAATCAAATTATTTGAATTAAAATCATATGGAGGGAATATTGAATATTGAATATTTGATTTCTTCTTCCAAAATTAAAATTAATAATTTTTTTAAATATATTTTTATATTTTTTAATAAAAAAAATATTAAGAGAAATATTTAAGATTATTAAAATTTTTAATTTATAATTTTATTACTTATATTTTTATTTAAATATAATTTTAATATATTTATGACGTCACGGTTCGATTCCGGTGACCCGTCCACCCGATCATTTTTCCGGTTCACTCACCGGTCCGGTTTTTAAAACATTGGTTCAAACCATAGCATAATTAATTTCAATTGGAAACCCTAATTATGTGGTTAGTGGTGAATTCTCTACCCTAGGATTTTTCCCCAATTTAGTAAATCCAATTTCATTTATTCTTGATAATTTAATTCATTAGTTTAATTTATTCGTTATTAAATTAGGTTATAAACAACCAATCTTTTTATCAATATTAATTTAGGAATTTGACAATTAAATTAGTTTAATTTCACAATAGTCCCTATGGATCGATACCTGGACTTGCCATTATTCTGATTGAATTTGGTATAGTTTAGTATTTAATTTTGGTGTGTTCAACGACCCATCAAATTTTGGCGCCATTGCCGGGGACTTTTGGCAAAATTAGTTAATTTAAAGTTACATTCTTATTTTAATTTTTAGTTTAGGATTTTATGCTTTTGGTGTTGCTAAGTGTGCAGAGCGTTTGAAATTGGAGCTATCACTGAAGTGCAAACGGAGCGCAGCCGAGCTTTAAAAAAAAACCGCAGCGCTAAAGTGAGTAAACAGAAGCTAACACTCACAAACAAAACACCAAAGTGCTAAAACAGAAGTCAAAGCTCAAACAGAGGTTGGAGACAACGTCTTCACATCAACCATCCGTAAGACGAGTAAAGCGTTTTCGTTAAACCGCTGTGAGTATTTCTTCCTTTGGTATTTTGCTTTCATACTTAGTGCACAGAGTCGGAACTTGTTGTGTGTGTTTGGGTAGTGTATGCACGGGCGTCGTTCTTGTCGCCCTGAATTGTGGAGTTTTGACCTTGAACTAGAAAGGACCCTTAGGAGACTTAGGAGCTCTGCCCGTATTCCTAGGCTTGAAATTCATACATTGAGCCATTAGAGATGGCAGATCCTAATGTCCCAGATGTGCCCAACCGGACACTTAAGGATTATTTTACACCTACTGCATATACATCACCATCATGCATCCAATTGCCCAACACCACTGCTGCTCATTATGAGATTAAGTCCAGCACCATACAAATGCTCCCATCATTCCATGGACTAACTCATGATGACCCTTATAAGCATTTGAATGAATTTCTGGAAATTTGCTCGACAGTAAGGATCCAGAATTTCACAAATGAGGCCTTAATGTTGCGATTGTTTCCATTCTCGTTAAAGGATAAAGCCAAACACTGGCTAAATTCTTTACTTGCTAATTCAATCACAACTTGGGACCAATTACAGCAACGGTTCTTGGAGAAGTATTTTCCCATAGGTAAAACCAACCAACTTAGGCGAGCCATCACAAACTTTGCTCAAATGGATGGCGAGCAATTCCATGAGACTTGGGAAAGACTTCGAGACCTTCTCCAACAGTGTCCCCACCACCAAGTGCCTAATTGGCAACTTGTTCAAACATTTTATTATGGCTTAACTGAGCCACACCGCCAAATGGTGGATTCGTCCTGTGGTGGGACATTTATGTCTAAAAATGATGCCGAGGCATGGCAATTGTTTGAGAACCTAAGTGATAATTCCCTTCACCATGCCTCCGCAGCCCGGCAAGTCCGGCAACCCATGGTTGGAGCCCCGAAAAGAGGGGGCATTTATGAGGTCGGGCAAAACCTAGAGTTAGCCCAACAAGTAGAGGCATTGTCCCGCAAGATGGACCAATTATTAGCTACGGGACATGCTCCTACCCAACATGATCAGCCTCAATTTCACGAGGCATGTGTTATTTGTGCGAGCCCTGCTCATGACTTGAGTGAGTGCCCTTCGGCATCACAATTTCCGGAGTTAGTCCAAGAGCATGTGAATGCGGCTCAAGGATTCTCCAACCCGGGTAATAACCCATACTCCAACACATATAATCCGGGATGGAGAAATCACCCTAATTTCTCATGGAGGCCCCCTTCACAAGGCACTTCTTACAATCCTCCACCACCAAGGCAGAATTTCAATAATTTTGCCAACCAATCATCTTACCGACCACCGCAACCGTATAGACCCCCACAACCATACCGTCAACCACAACCCCCACATGTTCCTCACGGCAACTCTGCCTTTGAGACTCAGGTGTTGGAAGTTCTTTCAGAACTTAAGGGGTTAACACCGATAGTTCACTCCCACACTCACTCTATTGCCAAGATAGAGACCCAATTGGGTCAAATGGCTAACAACATGAATCGGAGAGAGGAGGGAAAATTACCAAGTCAAACTGCGGCTAACCCTAAGGGACTATATGGGGCAGAGAGTTCGGGTGGGAATGGTAAGCAACATGAGCAAGTGCAGGCGGTGGTTGCTCTAAGAAGTGGTAGGGAGTTAGAGCCTCAATCTGTTGCGTCTGATGTAATTAGAGTTAGGGGGGGTGAGGGGAGGTGGGGGGGTGGCGCCGTTGCCGGGGAGTGGGGGGGAGGGGGAGAGGGGGGGTGGGGGTAGGAGGGTGAGGGGTGGGGGAGGCACTTAATTGGTTTGGGTCCGTAGCCTTTTTTAACTCGAGTTATTAAGCCCATAGGGGTGTCTCTACACTTAATGCCCTAAAACCGTCTGGTTTGGGAGTCATTGGCCCAAAACTTGCTACATGGGTTAATTAGAAAGCTTAAGGGACTTGGACATTGCACAGTTAAAGAAAAATAAGAAGAATGACTTGTTCAGATTCGTAGCCTTTTCAACTCGAGTTATTAAGCCCGTAGGGGTGTCTCTACACTTAATGCCCTAAAACCGTCTGGTTTGGGAGTCATTGGCCCAATGCTCGTTACATGGGTTGATTAGAAAGCTTAATGGATCAAGGCATTGCACAGTCATTTAAAAAAAAAAAAAAAAAAAAAACAACTTTGAGAATCTTGGCTGCAACATGTTAGTTTTTCTGTATATGTTGGGTGTTATTATGAGTTATACTGGGCTATTATAGTGGATAGTTAACTAATATGGAGATTGCACTTTACACCAAGGGTACTCATGACTTGTCTACTAGCATGCACAAGTATAGGAAACTTTACTTTTGTATGAACTGAATTGTGGTTTTGACTCAATAGGTTCCTTCATGCTTGTCCACT
This sequence comes from Camellia sinensis, assembly GCF_055761805.1. NCBI lineage: Eukaryota > Viridiplantae > Streptophyta > Magnoliopsida > Ericales > Theaceae > Camellia > Camellia sinensis. Next base: position 26,295,933 of record NC_138966.1, on the reverse strand, counting down.
ATGCCTTTAATGACTCATGATGTCTAAATATCACACTGTAGTGGCACATAAGTTGATTGTTAGATGGTGTAGTGTGGTCATTTGTTGTTGAGTATATATGAATATGTTAATGTTTGTGGGTATCATTTCTGGAAACCCTCACGAGACTTTACTTGTCCACCTGGGGTCACCTTGTGGTTTAAAGGCTTGTTGCATATGCTAAATGCAACCGTTTTCCCACGAAAGAGGAAATAGATAGATTTTGTTTAATTTTATTTTATTTTACTTGCTTGAGGACTAGCAAGTAGTAAGTTGGGGGATGTGATTAAGGCCGAAATGTACATCATTGAGGCCATTAATTAGAATCTCTTAACTTCACTTGTTGGTCAAACTGTATATTTTATGTGTGTTGAGTGTCAATCAGGTTGTACACGTTGGAGCATAAAATGAACAAAAAGCCAGAATTTGGGCAGAGTTGACTTTCCCGCACGTGCATTGACTTTTTCCGCACGTGCATTGACTTTTTCCGCACGTGCGTTGACTTTCCCGTACGTGCGTTGACTTTTCCGCACGTGCGTTGACTTTTTCTGGGAAAATCAAACCAACGTTTTAAACCTGTTTGGACGAGATGGGAAGGATAAAAAGACAAGAAAAAGGCTGGATTAGGGTGCTGAAATTGTTTTGACCTAAAGAGGGAGGCTAGGGTTTGCAAAAAAGGAAGAAACAAGAAGCTTCAAAGATGTCTCCCATGGTTGTTCCTTCTTCTTCTACCTCCTTCCACTCCTCCATGAGTGGCTAGTCTTCTTTTCTAGGGTTTTGATGAAACCCTAGCCATGTAATTATGAAGTTTTCTTTATTTTGATTTTATATTATGTAAAGGTTTGAACCATTGTATGGTGTTTTAGAAATTCTTTATATATAATTTTCATTATCTTTTCAAATATTTGACCTTCTGTGATTGTTGAATATTATCCATACATGAGTTTTCTATTCCTTCACATTCAAGGTATGGGACGAACCATGCTACGAGGAACGAGTCATATCACTACCTTAGTTTAGAGTGAACGATTCGTATTACTTGAGATGGTTCGTGCTCGTACATTGAATGTGATAATCTTCTTGTTAAATGTTTTGAACTTGTAGTTGCGAAGCATTAATCCGTTCAAATCATAGCATAATTAATTTCAATTGGAAACCCTAATTATGTGGTTAGTGGTGAATTCTCTACTCTAGGATTTTTCCCCAATTTAGTAAATCCAATTTCATTTATTCTTGATAATTTAATTCATTAGTTTAATTTATTCGTTATTAAATTAGGTTATAAACAACCAATCTTTTTATCAATATTAATTTAGGAATTTGACAATTAAATTAGTTTAATTTCACAATAGTCCCTGTGGATCGATACCTGGACTTGCCATTATTCTGATTGAATTTGGTATAGTTTAGTATTTAATTTTGGTGTGTTCAACGACCCATCAGCTGTTGTACTAGATTTTTCTTTAGCACGGGCATTGTCTTCCTCTACTCGGATATGTTGATGTACCCTCTCCATTAGGGCCTCCATCGTGAGGGGTGGCATCATTGTTATTGAGTCCCTCAGTTTGTTGCCAACTGGTAAACCCCGTTTGTATTGCGCAATGGTGAGGTTAGTAGGGCAATCCCCAATCTAGTTGAAGGTCTCCCAATAGCAACTGTTGTAAGACCTCAATGTCTCCCTTTTACACATGTCAATGGAGAGTAGCTGATCGATCTCCATTGGTGTTTTGGTATTCGTCCTGAATCTGGTCACGAACGCTTCTGCCAATTGTGTCCATGAGGCGATGTTGCCCTCGGGCAGCCTTTCAAACCAGGTTAGACCTAGGTCGCCAAGGCTGGATGGGAACAGCATACACATTAGAGCCTCGTTCCGCCGGTATACTGCCATAACCTGGCAAAAGTGGCTTAAGTGCATGTAAGGGCCTGACTTCCCTTCATAAATAGTGAACTTGGGCTGATGGAAGCCCGAAGGTAGTGTTGCGTTCTCTATTGCCGGAACGAACGGGAGCTCTGTAACCTTGCTAATACTTTATCTGCTGGTTCGTAAGCAAGGCGCGACATTGGCATTCCTACCTTGACACTCACATGTGTCCTGGGGGCCAATCATTGCCGGCTTGAAACTCTGTGTGGGTCATGAGCCCTGGTGTCCTCCCTCCGTCAGGCCCTTTCTTCGAGCACTGCTCCTAAGTCCGCTGACCTACGCAACTCCGTGTGTGCCTAGATGTCGTTTGGTGCGTATGCGAGGGGTAATAGTTGCTTCCTTCTGTGTATGACCTTTTAGTCCTCGTTCTCTCAAACCTAGAGTAACGAGTCCTGGAAGTCCTCGATTGAGTGTCGCTTGTTCTAAGGCTCTTGCTTTTTGCTTGTGATGGTGTGGTATGTCTGTCACGATCTTCTGAGTGGCGAGGGGGCGTATTACCTCTGCGTCCCTCTCCTATCGTCACCTCCTTTCCTTTTATCTAGCGCTTCATAGTCTCCATGTCTGCCACCATCCTCTTTATTAACTCGTCTTGCTCCTTCACGCGATCTTCCAGGACTTGAGGATCCAGCCTTCGCCTCTGTCTTTCAGGACTTTGAGAGCGACGGGGGCTAGTGCCCCGTCTCTCCCTTGCGTCTTTTCGGGAGTTTCGTCGCTGGGGTTCTAAATCCGCCATTGGTAGGATAGAAGGTAAACCTTCGCACCTCCCACCCCCCTCCAGGGTTTGCCCATAAATAACAAATTGCGGCAAGTCTTCATTGTGCGCCATTGTTTTCAACTAGAGAGGAAAACTCGATCAAAAGGTTTCGTTCTTTGTGAAATTCCCACAGACGACGCCAGTTGTACAAGCATGAAATAATCTTCTCGTATAATCTTGTTGATCAAGTTTGCGCTCCTCCAAACGTCGTCACTTTACTTCCTAAAAACACAAACGTGAGCTAGCCGGCGGGTGTGTGCTGGATATCTTTCCGATGCCTAAGTCAGCCAATAGACAATCGACAAAAGCTCTGTGTATTTAGGAGTCAAAATTGTGATACCTGTACATAGGTCCTTCTATGAGTTTTTATAGATTCCGCGTGGCACAATCTTAGTAGGACTTTTTTTCTCCAACGTAGAGTCCTCTTAGGAATCACATCTCTAAGAGATAATGCTTATTCCTTAACACCCTTCTCACTGCTTTAACCAAGTGAAATGGTTTTTACCTCGGCAATATAACAAATCGACCGAGCTAACATTGTCATGCTAAAATGGTAGATATAACCGAGCTTCACCTAGCTCGGTTCCGCCTTCCTCTTTCAATTCAGCTTCCTGTACCTCGGTTCGTCATACTCCAACCGGGCTATCTTAGTCACTTATGACCGAGCTAACTAGGCCCAATGGCGAAGCCGGTTTCATTCAACCCACAGCTCGGCTCACCTTTAACCGGTCCTAGCTCGGCCCAGATTTACGCATTTTACCCTCTCAAGATCCACATGGGGGTCTTGGCAACAAGCACGCGTTGATAGTTTGATCATTTGCCTTCTTCTACTTCTATTTATTAATTTACTTTTTTTTTTTAATTTTAAAAACATATGTCGAGGTGACTAGGTTGATGACGTTATGGTTGTTAATTTTTTGTATGCTTGTGGAGGTGTATTGTTGAATTTTTTATATAGTTAGATGCTAAGTTTAATATAATTGTTTTATAAATGATCTCATTCGGATGAAGATGGATCGAGGACTTAGCATGGGCCATTGTCACCTAGAAGTTAAAAAAAAATCTTAAATATAGTAGTCATAGACTCAAAGTTATGAATATTTTTAAGGTGATATCTTTAAGAAGGATAAATTAGGACGGTAGTCTCTATCTTTTTAATTGACTCGATTTTGATTATAAATTTATAATTTTGTTTTAATTTGGTCAAATTAATTACAATGAATCGTATATTTATGAAAAATACGCACATAAGTGTCACGTGTTATATTTTGAATGATAAAAATATAAACTTAATCAATTTAGTTAGTTAAGCTCAACCAATTTAGTGATAATTTTTCTTTCAAAACACTAATAATATTATTAATTGGATCAAATTGAAACAAAATCTAAAATTAAGAGTAAAAATTTTTATAAATTAAAATTGTATGGATCAAAATAATACAAAGAGTAAAACACAGGAACTACTAGTGTAATTTGCCTTTGAAAAAAATTTAGTACTCCTTTTTCTTAAGATATTTTCACACCTGTAGTAACTATTCTTGATTACTCATGTAGAGAAAATCAATTTAGGACAAACGTTTGAGGAAAAAAAAAAAGACTAGTGAAGCGATTTGCTTCTACTTAGTCTTCGTAATGAATATTCGATTAGATGAAAACCTCTACTTCATATTGTAGAGATAGTTATAGGTTTTTCAAAATTAAAAATATTTATAAGTTTACAAATAAATTTAAAATTTCAATTGTAGAATTATGAGATTGATATCTTTCAACATCTCCAGTTTCAAAAGTTGTGAATAATTTTAGAATTGTGCCAAGTATTGATAAAAAAAAAGATGTGTGATGATTTGCTAATAAATTATTTAGTTACATATCCTATTGTATTATGATCATATTTTTGTAATTAGAAGTGCTGGCATACATTATATGTGTATGAAAAGACTACACTATCAATTACAAATTAAAACAATTAGATAGAGTCAGAAATTGTTCCACGTGATTACCAGTGTGAGCCGGTTTCGTCTCCACCAACTTGACTATTGGCTTTATATAATTTAGATTATATATGATAGAAGCTCTTCAAACCCTAGACTCCCTCTCTCTAAGAAATCCTAGCTGTTTTCTCTATTATGGGGGTAGAGGGTAATGTTTCTAGCCTTCCTGTCCCTTCCATTTTTTCTCCCGTGGTTTTTTTTTTGCTTTTTCTTTTTTGCTTCTTTCTTGGTCATTACCATGCTAGTCACTATCGCTCCTTCGGTTTTCATTGTAACAGTTCGGGTCAAGACCTGACTCTTATTCTTTTTCGTATAAAGATGGTTGTATTAAAAATGTTTTATGTCAAAAATTGTACTTAGCCTAAAAAACTTTCCAAGGGTAAAAAAATTAGATTTTTCAAAACTTACAATTTAGAAAATAATTTTTGGCGATAATTGTTCCTTATATATTAAATTGTCTAATATGATTTTATGAGATTTTTTTACAAGCTATTAACCACTTTGTTTCAACGTCAAACTTAAAAATTTCAGTCAGAAATTTATTTTTGTACTAAAACAGGGAAAATAACTTTTTGATTTAATTAGATTTTGATTTTTTTTGTATTTTTCTTTGAATCAAAATGGGGGATATTTCTTTATCTACATTTTAAACTTAAGTAAATAAAATATAAATGTAAAAGTTTAAATGAAAATATTTGCTTATAACAAGATTGATGTGCAGGGAATGCCTTAGGAATTGGGTATGTGTGATTAGTTGTTTCTAGTGTAATCGCTTGAGCGGTTGGTTTTACTGAACACGCGGTGAAAAGGGAGCAACCAGTACCTTACTTTGCAGACCTAAATGTTGAGAGATTAAGTTCACCGCTCGAGCGGTCTACACGATCATTTCTCTCACTTTTTCCTTCCTTCTTTCTTTTCCCTTCCCTGAGCTCCAAAAACCCTAACTTTCTCTCTCTAAAAATCTCACTATACACTAAGATTCAAGCCTAGATCCCTTGTGAAAACTGAAAGCCGTGTATAGATCATCACCTTTACCTATTGGATTTCATTTTTGTGCAGATTTCTTGTTGGGTCTTGCCTTCTTTGCTCTTAATTTTGAGATAGATAAAGTTGTTTTTAACCTAGTATCTCTTTACTAAGGATGATTATGTGGTATTATTGTGACTATGATGCTTTATAAGATGTTTATATTCATAAATTGAGTTTTATTCTTTAAAAATAGAGTTTTATTCAAATATTCATGAAGATTCAAACAAACCCTTATGGATTATGGATTTGTTAAAATTCATACATTGTGTTAGATTGTTTTTACTGGGTTTTGACTCACCCTATTTGGAAAAATTATTTTTAGGTGCTGATGATATACCTCCACCAATGGCTTAGCTGGGGAGGATTATGGAGCTGAAGGCTCAGTTTTGTTTATCTTGTATTTAACTTTTGTACAAGTTTAGAGCTTTATTTGTATTGAGCTTATGGCTCATTTTGATGTACCCAAGCCTTGGCTTGGAAATATGTAAGCCTTTAGGACATATGAACATTTGTTTAGCTTTCATTTCTTATCACCTTGTATTGGTTGTTTGGAGTTGGATTATTGTAATTATTTGGGGGCGTTACAGTAATAGTGTGCGACACCTGACTTTGCACCATGGATTTCATCATGGTCTGCAACTCGGCCACTTTGTTGGCTAGATTCTTTACCTCTTCGTCTTGACGGGTGCATCAGTCTTTCCAAACTTGTACATCGCTCTCGTTCTAGTTTTCTTCTTGGGGCCGCTCCTGCCTCTTTTTGTTGTCTCTCTTTGGGCCATAATCCGTTCTAGGATTTCAATAGTTGGTGGCATTATTCGCTATAATCACAAGTGCCTTGCTTTTATAATTGTGGAGGCATGCACTATTACAAAAACAGTTAAACATCACACATTGACAAATGAAAATATCTCATTTTTATTGGAGGTGTGATAAAAAAAAATTCGATTGATAATCACTCTTGATTTGATTGAGTGTGATAATATTTATTTTTTATGTCATTTTTCAATTAAGTGTGATTATATATATATTTTAATCACACCTTCTAATTAACATGTGATTATATTTATTTTTTATGTCACTTTTCAATTAAGGGTCATTATATATATATATATATATATATTTTAATCACACATTCTAATTAACGTGTGATTATATATATATATATATATTTTTTTTTTAATTTTCCTTTTATATAAATTAGAGTAAATTACAAATACACCTTCTGAGGTTTGCTTAAAATACGAATTGCTTCTGTAGTTTGGAAAATTACAAATATCTCACTGTTAGAATTTTTTATTTAACAAAATTAATTGAAAAAAAATGAAATTTCTAATTGTTCACCTATACAATATTTAAATTATTTGAATTATTAATTAAAATAAAATTTTAACATTATTAAAAACTGTTAATTAACAAGATGATTAATTAATAAAAGGACCTATTTATTATAAAATTAGAAACCTTAGGGGACATAATATAATTTCTAGAGCGGATAATTTGTAATTTAAGTAAACCTCAGGGGATGTGTTTGTAATTTATCCTATAAATTACTGATGGGTAAATTACACTTTGCACTTCTGCACTTTACACAAAATCTCACTTTAGTTTCTATACATTAAATTGTGACACTTAACCCTCTGCCCTTTTGGTCAAGTGTCACATTGGCCCTTCTGTTAATAATGAGGCTAACAGAAGTTATCCTTTAGGGAGCTAAGTGTCACAATTTTGATGTGTAGGGACTAAAGTGAGATTTTCTGTAAAGTGCAGGGGTGCAAAGTGTAATTTATCCTCTCATGTTTTTCATGTGACTAACCTCTATTAATAATGATGCTAACAGAAGGGCCAAAGTGACACTTGACCAAAAGTGCAGGTGGTTAAGTGTCACAATTTGATGTGTAATGGCCAAAGTGGGATTTGATGTAAAGTGCAGGGGTGCAAAGTGTAATTTACCCATTACAAATACATCCCTTGAGGTTTGCTTAAAATACAAATTGCCCTCTGTGATTTGAAAAATTACAAATACCTCACGGTCAGAATTTTTTATTTAACAAAATTAATTGAAAAAATGAAATTTCTAACTGTTCACTTGTACAATAATAAAATTATCTGAATTATTAATTGAAATAAAATTTTAACATTATTAAAAACTGTTAATTAACTTGATAATTTATTAATAAAATGACCTATTTATTATAAAATTAAAAATCTTAGACGACTTAATATAATTTTTAAAACAATATAGAGTGATTTATAATTTAAGTAAACCTTAATGGCTATGTTTGTCATACTCTAGAATTAATATCCTAATATTCTCACATCCTTATTTATACTATATATTAAGCAAAAGGGGGTTTTTAACCTCAAGGCTCGTGGGAATTTCAATATCTCAATCTGAATTTTTTAAATTTTTTATTAAAAAATAAAAAAACTCAGCATTTATTGATTTTGTCAAAATCCTCTGATCAACATTTATTAACTTTTTTCAATCTACATGTCTTTCCACATGCCTGCATTTATTGATTTGGTCAAAATTTCCTGATCAGCATTTAAAATCCCCTCATACAAATAATTATAGATACAATCTGTGTATAATTACTGCAGTACCATTTTCAATGTCTCCCATACACTATAATTAGTGATAAGATTGTTAAATTATTTTTATAAAAAATCATAAAAAACATAATTTATATATTAAAAAAAATCTAAAATAAATATAAATATTAAGCAAAAAAACATAATCTATATTATATATTAAGCAAAAGGGAGTTTTTAACCCTAAGCTTTGTGGGAGCTCCAATCTCCCAATTTAAATTTCTTGATTTTTTGATTTAAAAAAAAAATCTTAGCATTTATTAACTTCTTCCAACTCCCAAGTCTTACCATCATAATAACACTTTAATGCATTAGAACAAGCATAAAAAAAATTCTTTGAAATCCAACACATATGAATTCCTTGAAAAGTTCCAACACATATGATTATTATCCCTCATAATAATACTTTAATGCATTAAGAACAAGCATAAAAAAAATTTCTTGAAAAGTCTAACACATATAATTATTATCAAAATATTAAACTTTAACACATATGATTATTATCCCTCATAATAACACTTTAATGCATTAAGAACAAGCATAAAAAAAATTTCTTGAAAAGTCCAACACATATAATTATTATCAAAATATTAAACTTTAATATAATATAAAAAAGGGAAAAAAAAGAAGACATTTTAAAAAAAAATATTTAAAAATCACAATTCACATATATAGATAATTATAAACACAATCTGTGCATAGCACTGGTGATATGTTAGTTTATATATAAGTAAAAGAGGGTTTTTAACCCCAAGGCTTGTGAGAGCTTCAATATCTCAATTTGAATTTTTTAAATTTTTTATTAAAATATAAAAAAAACTTAGCATTTATTGATTTTGTCAAAATTCCCTAATCAACATTTATTAACTTTTTTCAATTCACATGTTTTTCCACATACCTGCATTTATTGATTTGGTCAAAATCCCCTGATCAGCATTTTAAATCCCCTATACAAATAATTATAGATACAATCCGTATAATTACTGCAGTACCCTTTTAACTTCTCCCATATACTATAATTAGTGATAAGATTGTTAAATTATTTTTATAAAAAATCATAAAAAATATAATTTATATATTAAAAAAAATTTAAAATAAATATATATATCTACAAGTATCTCGTACATAGTACGAATAATGGGTTAGTTCGAAGAAACAGGAAAGCATTATTCAAACAAAAATTGCCCACATTCGAACCAATTCTCCCCGAGCACTGCTGGGGACCCCAGTGCCCCCCCCCCATTCCACGTGGGCTGTGTGAGCGAGGTCAAAAAGGACAAAAAAAAAAAAAAAAAAAAAAAAAAAGTTTTCAGCCAATCAAAATTTGGTGGGGCACCCCAGGGTCCAAAGGATTTTCCAATCACCCCACGATCGACTGAGGGGTTGTTTTGAGTGGTAAAAAGTTGATTTTTAATTTTTTATTAAGTTTTTTAATTTTTTAGAAAGTGATGTGAGAGGTTGATAAAAAATTAATTTTTTATTTTTTTTAATTTAATATTTATTTATAGTGTCAAATTAAATTGAAATAACTAAAATATTCTTATCCAACATAAGAAATTTATTTATTTTTTTCATTAACCTTAATTTGTAATTTTATACTTGCATTTTTGTCATTTCTCAAATCACATTTATTACGTTTTTGGGACTTGTATTTTTAAATATTTTGTTCAAAAACGTAATTTTTTATTTTGTTCCCAAAACGGCACCGATAGAAGCTAGCACGCACGTACGACGCTTTCCATTCCCACGTGATTGAATTTCCCAGATCTCTTCCTTTGCAATTGATCGTTTGCCTTCTCTTTTTTTCTTTTATTTTTTTTTGTAAACAAAGCCCTTGTTTTCTTAGTCACAGTGCAGAACCACCATTGAAGTTACCCAATCAAACCACCATGGAAGTGTCTTTTGAAATCAATAACCTCTTCAAGCTTCTAGTGAGTTTTTTTTTTTTTTGAACTGAGTGGAATTTCTATCTATACACTTATCATCATCATAATCATCAGCTCATAATATAAGAGGGAGTTAGGGTTTCTACAGTAACATGGCTCTCTTTTTTGGTTGCCCCTTCTGTCCTTGCTTTTGTCAAGTTTGCATGGACGTTGTTGTTTATGTCACTTTGAACTATTTGAGTAAATTCCACTCGATTTTATCATCTCTCAGTCTCTCTCCTGTCTCTTTTTCTCTCTGGACAATGACGGTGAGAAACCCTACGGGAGATGGGCTACGCGATGTGAGTTGAGGGGCTTTGAAGATGAATCAATAGGGACTGACTACTAAAGACAATCAAAACGGCGGGAAATGCGAGCTAGGCAATGGGAAAGTCGACAATGAGACCAAACTGCACATATTTCTTCTCTGTCTATCGCTATTTCCAAGGATCGATTTCATTGATAAAATGGTAAGTATAGTGATTTCACTTTTGCATTGATCGATTTCAAAGAGTTAGTATAGTGATTTTGACTTTTTGTCCCACTGATTTTTGTAGCTTCTTGCAATTGGATCCACTGATAAATCGGTAATTTATTCTTTCTTATTTTTAATTCTCTTTTTTTATTTTTTTTTTAATTTGTTTTTGTTTAACTCCATAATCCATAATCAGAAATTATGCACACTACTTTCTCCATTGGCTACGCTTAATTGTTGCCGGTGAAATTTGGGATTGGTCAAGCAACCAACCATTACATGTTGCATCTAATAATCTAATAGCTGTATTTGATTTCTATGAGATTATCCTTTTATTTTTTCTCTCAAATCTTATTGTTCAAGCTAACTCCAAAATTAAGATTTTGTGGAGATAATTGGGGATTTTTTTGATAATATAGGTTGAGTTTGTGTTGCCATTTTTATTTTTTATTTGGGTAAATTACACTTTGCACCCCTACACTTTACACAAAATCTCATTTTAGTCCTACACATCAAATTGTGACATTTAACCCTTGCACTTTTGGTCAAGTGTCACATTGCCCCTTCTGTTAATAGTGAGGTTAACAGAAGTTATCTTTTAGGGAGCTAAGTGTCACAATTTTGATGTGTAGGGACTAAAGTGAGATTTTTTGTAAAGTGCAAGGGTGCAAAGTGTAATTTATCCTCATATGTTTTTCATGTGATTAACCTCTATTAACAATGAGGCTAACAGAAGGGCCAAAGTGACACCTGACCAAAAGTACAGGGGGTTAAGTGTCACAATTTGATGTGTAAGGGCCAAAGTGAGATTTGATGTAAAGTGCAAGGGTGCAAAGTGTAATTTATCCTTTTTATTTTTTAAATGTCTAATTTTTGGATTGATCGAGTTGGGTTTTGATATGGAGTTTTTTTTTGTTTTATTTATTTATTTATTTGTTCGATTTTTAATTGGTCAGGTTTTTGTTTGCTTTGTTGTGGGACCAAAAAAAACAAAAAAAAATGGAACTCATCTATCTTATCGGCTCAATTTAAATTTTCTGCATTAGCTTTGTTGGGTTGTAATATATATTTTTTTGGTAATATGTAATTAAAACTGTGATACTTTGGTACTAACTAGATGTTTGAGATTTCTATTTGAGAGTCCTGAATTTCTGTTAGTACATTTTTAGAAAATAAAGAAAAGACTATTTAGTGTGTTTGGTTTCAGTTTTTTGAAAACTAAGTTTTTTGTTTTTCATTTTTTTTTTTGTTTTTAGTGAATATTTTTAAAATTTTAAGCAATTTTTTTACTTTTTTAGATGCACCTTACTTAGATGTATCTAAAAAGTAAAATATTTGTGAAAAAATATTTTAAAAAATTAATAAATACACAAAAATATAAAAAATAGACTTAATTTTCATATATATATATATATATATATATATTTTATATTTTTGGTATTTAGTGAATTTTTTAAAGATCTTTTTTACGAAAATTATACTTTTTAAGTGTATTTATGTTAAGTGTCTAAAAATTAAAAAAATTGCTTAAAATATTAAAAAAATTTAGTAAAAACAAAAAAATACAAAAAACAAGAAAGTAGAATTTTTTGAAAAGTGTTTTCAAAAAACTAGAAACAAACATAGTGATTAGTCTTCAATCAATCATTTGTTTTCTTATTGAATAAAATTACTTCTATAGATGTTCTCTTTAGTTGTTTTTATTTTTCATACATAGTTAGAATAGAATGAATAGTGATGATTGCATTAACTTATAGTTGATTTTTGTTTTCCTATTTTCAAAATTTTAATTAATTTGGTTCTCTGTTTTAGGTTTAGAAAAGTTAAGAGTTTTGGTGGTAATGTGGTGGTCAGAGTGATTAAATAAGAACAATGAACTCTTCTTTCTTTGAAGGTAACTCTCTACTTATTATTGAAATTTTTTTATTTGTGTTCTTTTATTTTTAAAAATTTGTTATTTTTTATATGTGATTACTAATGGGTGTTTTCAATGTTTATCACTGCATTACCTTGGCGATTGAATGTTTGCCATATTTGTGAGTTAAAGGCTTAAAATTTTTGTTTGATTTTGGGTGATGAGTTTACGAAGTTTAAGATTTGTAATTTGTATAGATATTTACTTACTTGGGCGTTATGGGAAATTTTTTTTTTTTGGGGTAGTGATTGAGGTGCTCTGTTTCTCCTTCATTGTAATGGGTCTTGTCATGTATATATGTTAAGTTCTAAGGTTACTGCATATGGTATTTAGTATTCCATAATTCTAGGGGCTGTTTGGAAATTAATTTTTTTAGTGGTTGTTTGGTTTTTACGAAAATACTGTAGAAAAGTAGAGAGAATGATGTGGCTAAAAACAAAGGTTACCAAACAAGGCCTTAATATAATGTTTTGTGGATAGATAGATTTGCTCACAAAACTGTGAGTTTGTTTTTTGTTTGTCTATTTGAGTTTGCGAACAATTAAAGTGACCTTGGTAATTTGGTGAGTAGAGTGATTAGTTATGAATCCGTGCCCTTTTGAGTGTTGTTCTCCTTTTTTTTTTTTTTTTTTTGTTTGTTTGTTTGTTTGTGTTTGTTTTCATAGGCAGATCTAAGAGAATGAATATTGATGATTGCATTAGCTTGACCATTTTTTGTTTCTTTTGTATTTTCAAATTTTTAGTTGGTTTGTTGGTCTATTTTAAGTTCAGAAAATTTCAGCCTGCGTTAGGTTGTATTTTGTAAATGTGATTTGAGAGTATGAGTTATATTTTGAGTTTGTGTGTTGTACAATTATGATTTGAGTGTAGAAAATTTGTTTGGTAAAGAGTTTGAAAAATAGTTTTGGAAAAGAGGTTTGATTTGAGTAGGGAATTGTTGATGTGACATTTGATATGTGATACAAAAATTTACAACTCATAACTAAACATACAACTCAAAATTATTTTAAAGCATATAAAAAATTTTAAAATTTTCAGAAAATATTTTTCCCGATTATATAAATCAATTGCAAAAAAAAAAAAAAAAAAAAAAAAAAAAAAAAAATTCACTGTTTCGGACAGCCGGCCGGACGTCCCGTTCCCTCAAACGCCCCCTCTGCAACAAGCAGAATGTTTTGACATATAGACAGAGCTTCCGGCAGCGTTTTGGAAAATTAATTCCAAAACTCTTACCAAACATCATGCTCAAACTCAAGTGTTGAAAACTATTTTCAGAGCACAAACAAACAGAGCCTCAAAGTTTTGGTCGTAATGTGGTTGTCAGAATGGTTAAATAGCTAACAATATGATTTCTTTTTTTGAAGGTAACCTTCTACTTCCTATATATACACACACACTAATGGTTGGCACACGCGATGTGTGTGCAATTCAAATAAGTACAAATAAAACAAAACATTTGTTATATATTGTGTGACACTGAAGTGGTAATTGTCTTCTTTATTCAATTTAAGGTCTAAGGTTTGAGTCCCATGCCTCTTATCAATTTAATTTAATTTATTTTTCAGTGAACTACGCTAACGGTCCCTATAGTTTGAGACTTGTGTTATTATTGTGACACATTTGATCCTGAATTTTGAATCTTGTTTCAAATAAAGACAATTGAAATTACCATTTGATTTTTCAAGGGCAGAATCGTCAATTTGATAAAATATAGGGTTGTTTGGGGTGTCCTAAATAAGTGCACTTTTTGGACTAAAAAATTGAGGAAAAAAATAGGGATGTTTGGGTTAACTTTTTGACTTTTTTTGAAAAAATGTGTATTAAATTTTTTTATAAAGAAGTGTGTAGGAGAAGATGGGTGATGTGTGTTGTACAGCCGTACAATTTGCACAGCCGGATTGATGGTAAGAAATTATTGGCTACTTTTTGGGCATTGCACTGGACGGTTTTGTTCGGCCCGTGGGGGCCATCACAGGTCCTATTTTGATAATCTGAACCGTTCAATATGTAGAACTCGTCGAGTGTTATATGCGTATAGAAAATCACGTTGATCGGATATCAATAGCTATCTGATCAGATTTGTTTTTTTTCAATCGTTAATTATAACACCATCCATTTTTTTATACAAAACTGATTTGATCATGTAGTTATCGATATCCGATCAATGTGATTTTTTATAGACATATAGTACTCGACGAGTTCTACACATTGAACGGTTCAGATTATCAAAACGGGACCTGTGATGGGCTCCTACGGGTCGAACAGCAGTGTGTGAAAATTGCATCCAAACTGTGCAATTTTTCTTCACAAATGCTGCACAGCGCTAAACCGTTCAATGATTGCTGAGTTGTATGGATGTGTGGAAAATTAATTTTTTAATATTTTTTTTTGGCGAATAGTGAAAACTTTTTGACTTTTTGAGTAACTTTTTGACTGTCTTTTTGAGGAGATGCCAAACTTGGCCTAATTTGAGAAAAATAAATGTCAAAAAAATATTTGGAATTTTTAAAAATTCTTTCTACCGACTAAAGATAAAATTATGTAAAATTGATAAATCTTTTAGACATTTATTTATTTATTTATTTTACCAAATTAATTTTTATTATGTGTTTGGATGATAATCATGTAATGGGTGGTTGTTTTTGTTTTCATTAAATTAGTTTTCATTTTTTTTCAAAAGTCAAATATGACGACAACTTTGATATCATTATTAAACCAATCCATTAAATCAAAAAAAATCCAAAACTAAAAATATTTCATATATTAAATGTATCGATTACACATTAAAAGTTTAACAACTACCCATTACATAATCATCATCTAAACATATAATAAAAATTAATTTAGTAAAATAAATAAATAAATAAATGTCTAAAAGATTTATCAATTTTACATAATTTTGTCTTTGGAGTGTACAAATAATTTAAAAAATATTTTTTTGACATTTATTTTTGTCAAATTAGTTTATATTTTATCAAATTGACGATTTTACCCTTGAAATTAAGCAATGGTATCTTCAATTGTTTTTATTTGGAACAAGATTCAAACTTCAGGTCAAATGTGTCACAATTGAAAAGTCAGGGACCAAAGTGACACGTGCCCCAAACTATAGGGACTATCAGTGTAATTTGCCCTCTATTTTTTTTAAAAGAAAAATGGACACTTGACAGCATAAAAAGCCAAGGCTTCAGGACATTGTAAGGGGTGTTCACTTTATATATAGTATAAATAGACAAGGCTTCAGGACACCTTAAGCAGTGTTCAATTTATATATACTACAAATAGATATATATATCCCATGTATGTACCAAAATGGTTATGGCTTTGAGCCTGAAGCTTCACTTGCTATTTTAAACACTTTACTCTTATTATATTAAGTGCTCCTTCCATCGTCTCATTCTTGAATTTTAAGTTTCCCTCGTTTTTGGAATAGATGCCACTTTAACATATTGTTTGCCAAACACTTTCTGTAGAAGATATCATATCACAAATGGATGGTTTTTTGTTATTGTATTTTCTTGCACAATGAAGAAAATGGTTCATGCTATTTTTATTTTTTCCCTGTCTTTAACTTTTTGCTTTCTCCTTAGTGCAAGATATATGGGTTGTCACAAAAACAGTGCCCGTACTTGGACATGAGAAGTAAAAAATTGCTTAATAGTGTAGATATATATACATACCTCTATGTTTCTGTGAGATTGTCAGACCGGTTTGTAAGTATATACCCCTATATCTTTCTCTATCTATACGTCTATATTTTTTGAGAAGAAAACAGAGAAAGCAGAGCCTTAACAAATCTGCACACTGTAATTGTAAGTGCTTTAAATTTGAATTCTTGGTTTTTGGGTCTTCAAAGTTGTATTTCAAATTTACGACTTTGAATGATATGGTTATGGCTATGTTCATTTTTTCTCTTTGTTTACTTTCTGAAAGCTTTATTGATGTTTACAATGCACTTCTGGTCAATTTTTATTTAAATTTAATATATAAATGTTTTTTCGGCTTTACTTATGATTTTATTGGACATAAATACAGGTGTTGTTTGTATGGAAACAGATTTTTACTTGAATTTTTTAGGTGACACCTGTGCATTCTGCTATTTATTCTGATGGATAAATTTCACTTTTGGCAAATTGTAACAGGTAAGCTGATGCATTTGTGTCATTATTTGGAAGAGAATTCACAAATAATGTTGTATAATTTTTTTGTTTGACTGCATTTAGAAGTGAGTTGCTTCCAATAATGTGTCTTTGTGTATGCTGTTGAACAGTATGATTATATTTCTCAGTTCGTTAAGCGCTGAAATATATTTTTTCAAGTTTGATTGTAAAATATCTTGTGGCAAATGAATATTTATCCTTGCTTTTAAGTAAAAAGTCATTGGATGTTGTAATGGATTTTTCTGTTTTCCTTCATTCCATAGATTAGATTTTGTTCTGTCAAAATGTAAATGTGAACTTCAATTTTTAACATAATAATATTCTGAATGAGTTGTTCTATTGAGTTGATTATTTGTGATATCAATCTTAGAATTTGAAGATGCATATATATATAACAGATGAACTATAAATTGTTATATCAATAATGATAATGAAGTGTGCCCCTTACAATCAATGCTCAATCCAAATGTCAAGTGTAGCATTGCTCTTATACGACACAAGACTACTTAAAATGCAATTGATGATTCTCTTACCCTCTTAAATTTTTAGACTGAATTGACCTTTATATATGTGCGTGGATAGATAAATGTCAGGTGCTCATATTACAGAGGACGATGCAAGATCAGAGCACCTTGTGACAAAATATTTGATTGCAAGCAATGCCATAATGAATCCAAAGGTCTTTTAAGTATTTTGTTTGGTTTTGTTTGTTTTTTTGTAGTTGATTAAAATAATATTACTCTGCTATTGCTAATTGACACCAGAGAGTTCAAACAGATTTTAAATTTATTTTTAGCACGGGAAAGGTTAAATATGAAAATATTCAGGTGACTAGCAAACAAGATATATATATGTATGAAGTCCACCATTTAGCAATGATGTTATTGGACGAGGGACCAAGTTTCGTTATTACTTGAACATAGTGTTAGACCATAACCTATTAACCATAACCTATCAGCGGGGTGGGTTTGTTGGTCTCGCTAACCCATCAAAAAGGTCGAGATTTGATGTGAAGGAATGTCATGCAATGGGTAATGTAAACCAATATGTATGTTCATTAAAAAAAATGTGCAGTCCTGACCATCCTAGAAACCACCATAAACTGAATACATGGAATTATTAAGACAATTATAGCACAGGAAATTATCAATAGGTCCTACTTTTGAGACTTATTACCCATTAAGTCCTATTCATATTTATTAGCCTCTTACTTTTATGAATAAATTTATAGTGATAAATTTATCAATCTCTTTATTTTTATGAATAAATTTATAGTGATAAATTTATCAATCTCCTGTTTTCATAGTGATAGGACCTGTAGGTAAATGAGTCCAGTTAATAAGATTAATAGGTCTTACTTTTGAGATTTATTATCCATTAAGTCCTATTGATAAATTTATCAAGTCTCTTATTTTTATGAATAAATTTATAGTGATAAATTTATCAATCTCTTTGTTTTTATGAATAAATTTATAGTGATAAATTTATTAGTCTCTTGTTTTTATAGTGATAAATTTACCAGTTACGACCTGTAGGTAAGTCTAGTTCATAGGACTGATTGGTAAGTGCCTCAGCAGCAAACAATGTTTTTTTTGGAATATCATTAGGAGATAGTCAAGAAAATATTTCGGACAAGATTAGAGTAAGATGATTGTACAAGGAAAGCAGTGCTTGTTGTGCAGACACACACAAGACAGGCCACATCAGCACCACGCCATTTTCCATTGTCATTTGTGACACATGGACCAATCACATATTTCTGTATACTTTCCTTCTAAGTTGAGTCATGGTTGAAGCTAATGTACACAGTTTTAAGTCTCAAGCCTAAGTGCTTAAGGAAATTCTCCAGGCATCTCCCACTCTGTAAAAGTACCTACCCAGCATTTCAGTTTTCCGTTTGTTTGTTCACCTTCTTCATCGATTGCAAACATTACCAACAAATACTATTTCCTTTTCTTTCTTTGCAAAATAATGACCTATTTCAAGATTTATACATTTCTCAATCCTTCTTGTGCGGTGTTTGGCTTTTATGAAAGAAAAATACGAGAGAGAGAGCTCAATATCCCCAAACGTGATTACATTGGCTTTAATACCTTTGATACTTATAGAGGCGAGGCTTCTCATATCTTTTGTGATCATCGATAATTGGAAAAGATGGAAAGCAATTTATCCCTAAGACTCCAGCGTAGCTTCCGTTGCGTGGCATGTATACAGAGCCCCCTATGCCCCACTTCTTCCCCCAAGAATTTTTTATCACCAGGCGGTTTCTCCATTGTAAGTCCCCTTGCCTACAAAACAAATCACATGACATTCCACCAGTGTATGGTTGACCAGATCTAATTCATCACTTAGCTTCATCATATCAAGTCCGTGTAAAAAACGGGGTGGCTTGTACACATCCTACATACAAAAATATATTACAATAACATTTAATTACAAATCATTTCAAAATTATTCCAATAAAACATTTTCGTACTTAGTAGTTTATACCCCTTTACAACAATCGAAAGACTCATGGCAGGCTATATAAACAGTGATCAGGTGATACTGGAGAATTCTTGGCATCTCATCCTCATTTTCGTCTTCAATCCTGTAATATCCATCGATAAAAACTCTCGAACTATGAAACTACTAAAATTGTAAACATCATAAATGCAATATACATTTTTTTTTTATCAGCAAAAATAAACTTTAATAATAATAATCAAGGGACAATACAAATGATTATCATAAATAAAGGGAGGGTAAGTGTAAAAGAGCATCACAACAAAACTAAACAATCCCAACTAGGTTGACACCGAAAATAGCTTGCCCAATCATTTGCTAGCACGACCCAAAATTGGTGTCACCAACCAACAAGACAAGTACAATACGCAAAACAAAAAAAAGCCAAAAGTGAAACAAAGGATAAACTAACAATCAACCAGGATAACCGCCCAAAAACCCCCAAGTAATCCACATGGCTGCTAGCAAAATACCAACCTACATACCCTGCAATTAACATCCCACATAAGTCAAGCATTCTTCCTTTCTCAGCTTCCACCAGATGCAGCCTCTTCCCAAACAAATCATATCAATAACCCAAGCTCCTTAACCAACAATCCAATTCACAAGAATCATTTGTAATCACCATCCTTTTACACCACACAATTTGTCTTCACTTCACTTCACTTCACTTCACTTCAGTCTATGCATGCATATCTCATTCTTTCCCTACTGCACATTCTTCATCTTTGAGTCTGTGTATCTCTCAGTCTCTCCTCGTCCAGAGAGATGTCCAAGATCTGGACTATGGTTTGAGATCTTGATGGTGATGAGTTAATGATCCCGAAATACTACCAAAGATTTGTTCAACTTGATTTCCATTTTGGATTACAATTTGGAATTTCTATGCGAATCCGCCCAACAAAATTAGGGTTTCTTCTTCTCTTCGGGTACATTGCATAATTTATTTATTTTATTTATATTTTGTTGCGTAAAAAAGGGGTTTTCGCTTACAACTTCATCTCATCTTCAAAATCGAATCAACAAAATTAATCATGTATGGAAGTTCTATGAGGCCCATCCAACAAAATTAGGATTCTTTTTCTTCTATTTTTTATGTACTGTACACAAATTTGTTTGTTTGTTTGTTTTTGTTATTAACAAACGTTTTTTTTTCGTTTTTTATTTATTTTTAATTTATATTTGTTAACGATTTTCCTTCTTTTCTTTTTTAATTTACTTTTTTATTAATTTTTTTTTGAAGGGTTGTGTGGTGATCATGTTTTGTCTTCTGCGTTTCCTGCTGGATTTGACTTCTTTTTGTTCAGGTAAGAAAGGTTTTCTTTGTGTGGGGATATGTTTTGGGCGAGAAAATTCATTTTAATTGTTCAAAAACACAAGGCATTAAGACTTGTTTGGATTAGGTAGATATCTCCTGGAGTATGGTAAGCCATGGAATTTTAGTTTGTTAAGAATAACATATTCTGAAAATTAAATTAAATTACTTATTGACTAACCAAGATTATTATTATTTTTTATTATTGTGTCCACCTTGTCATGTTTTGGTGTCGACCCTTTGCTGCTGAACAACCTAAGCTTTCTTCACTGTCTTTTGGTGTCGACCCTGTCATATCTTGGTGTCAACCCTTTGACTTGTTTTAAGCAAGAATAACATTGTGCAAACTTGGACTAATTCTATTAATTTGAGGTGCCATTATTTATGAGAATATAATAATTTAGAAGCATACATTCTTTAGAATCATTGAAGTGCAAAGACATGGGTATACTTTGAAAACTTTGAATAATTAAATAAGCTCAAGACATTTGTCAATAATCAAAATCAATAAAATTGAAATGTGAATAACCTTGGGGCTAACAATCTCCCCCTTTTTGATGATGACAAATATGTGCGAAGTTTTCAAATCATGAGTTTTAAGACAAAGGTTTAAGAAATATTTTTCAAGGAGTTTTGTAAATAATGGATTAAAAAACAAGATCGAAAAACTTCCCCGATGAAAAGGGCTTCAAGGCCAAATCAATTTTATTTTAAAACTCAATGAGAAATCTCCCAATATAAGCCAAGAAGATTTTTGCACAAATGGAACAACTTGCTAATTACAATATATGACAAGCTCCCCCTGTCAATATGCACTAGATCTTTTGCAAATAAGAGCTAATCTCGACTCAATTCCATTGAATGAAATGACAAGCTATTTTTCCATCAAAACAATAGCCTCACTCAAGCACAAATGAAGTATATCAATCAATGTGTGTGCACTTTCAATCACTGTGTGTGTTGCTGGTAGTGTAAAATGAATCTATAACACATCTTTCATATCCATTCATGACTATATCAAAACAAACCAAAAATTGTACCACAAATTGTTTGTTCTACCATGTGCAAAAGGATATAAGTTCGTATACATGTGCAAAAAGATAAAAAGAAACTATCTATCCAACATCCAAGTTCATACACATTAAAGCTAAAACTATAATTCTTCTCCCCCTTTGTCATCAACAAAAAGAGGGGTAAAGAGAAAAAAAAAAGACTAGCGAAACGGAGGAGGCTCATGGGGCCAATGCGGAGCTGCTTCAAGCCAACCTTGCGCGAACCAAAGCACGAATTTATGAATTTGTTCGCCAAGATCGTCATCCCATCGCTGTTGAAAAATTTGACAAAATTCTTCGTTGGAATGCTTGAGGCCAAAAACAACTATCACCATGTTCTCAACACTTGCCTTGGCAGCTTCAATTGCCTGAGATTGTTGTACCCTCATATTATCAATTTCTTGTTGCATGTCCACTTGGCGAGAGAGAATTTGTTGAACCATAGAAGCCAATTGATCAATCTTTTGTGCCAGATCAGATTAAGGTGGAATATAGGTAGACTGAGAAGATGATGGCATAACCGACACTGTTGTAGATTGGGCATTAAGATTAAGGTTATTAAGCTTGGAGTTCAGTTCAGCAATCCCTACCATAAGTGGTCCTTGAACCAAGGAGACTAGATGATCAATTTTTATAGAAAGAGAGGAAAGATCATGAGGTGCAACAGAAGAGAAAGGACCAGGGGTGGAGAGAGGCATAGATG
Organism: Camellia sinensis; assembly: GCF_055761805.1. Lineage (NCBI taxonomy): Eukaryota > Viridiplantae > Streptophyta > Magnoliopsida > Ericales > Theaceae > Camellia > Camellia sinensis. The sequence goes on along the minus strand of NC_138966.1, from coordinate 26,273,578 downwards.
AAGAACTTGGAAGGTTAGGATCAGCGGAGAAAGATGGAACAAGAGTAGGTGGAGCAGTGACAGGTTTTTTAGCTTTGGTCCAAACATTGTCAATCAAAGAATAACCTATGTGCCTAAGAGTTTCTGAGCCATAAACAGCAGAGTCTCTAGGGATATTGTCTTCACCTTTGAGGTTAATTTTGAAATGTTTAAAGATCTTGGTGAAGATTATTCCATAGGGTAGGGCTTGGTTGTCTCTTTTGTGAGCATCAATCATGACTTGACAAACCAAATTCCCAAAATCTGTAAGGTATCCAGTGGAAAGGGGCCCAAAGAAGATAAGTGTGGCCATAGGTGACTGTATCAAATCGACCTCATCGGGGAAGGATGTTGTGGTTTATGATGTGATACAACAGTCTCAACTCAAGAGTTAGGTCATTGCCAGAAATGGTAATGTGTTTATCTAAGGCTGGGTTATTGGTCAGAAATTGAAGACCTATATGATGAGTGTAGTTAGGAGGATTTCTGCCTAGGGATAGACACACGATGACCATCATTAGAAGTTCTCAAAATGGAGTTAATAATGGAGGGTTTAAGAGTGAAGGAATCACCCCTTACAAAGCACTCCAAGGTGCTAGGAGAAGATTCCTCATTATAGGATAGATTTGCAAAGAATTTCTTAATGAGAGTAGGATGACCATCACAGTCAAGTTTTAACAGAGAGGACTATTTTTTGTTATCAAAACATTGTTTAATAGGAAGGCTTTGTCCTTTGAAGAAATTAACATCAATAGTTCGGCCAGATAGTACCTTTCTTAGGTTGAAATCTTTGCTGAACGAGGCCTTGCATTTGTTATTTTTGAAGCATTGCAGACTAGGGCTTGGAGGCATGGAGACGACGGTGGTGGAAGTGGAATGTCGAGCATGTTTCTTCGATGGAATTGAAGGAGAGGCTTGAGATTCCATGGAGAAAGATCGAAAGAGGTAGATAATGATGGAGATGAAGACAGGAAGAGGAATTGCCAGAGGAATCGTCGGAGAAGAGAAAGGGGCTAAGGCTAGGGCTTTGAGAGGTGTCGCAGGAAATAAGAAGGGGGTCGCAAGGTATATACACTCTTAAGGTTTCAACACTCAAAAGAGCGACGTCGACCCTTTAATCTGAAGAAAGTACAAAATCCAACCAAGGCAGGTGTTGACCTTCGCAAAAAGAGGTGTCGACCCTAAAAAACAGTGAACCAAAAACAACCTGGTGTCGACACTCGCGAAGAGAGGTATCAACCCTTATGAATAAAAACACAATAGGAGTTCACATGGTGTCGACCCTATAGAGCAAGGGGTCGACCCTCAGAGGTCCGAACAGAAAAATTTCACAAAAAGGCATATAACTATAAATGAAACCATCATATAGGAATATTCATCATGTCAAGCTCAGTTCGAATAAAGTAAATTTTTCCTCATTAAGAGGTTTGGTAAAAATATCCGTCAATTGACGGTTTGTAGCCACAAATTCAAGTTCAATGTCACCTTTAAGTACATGATCTCGCAGAAAATGAAGCCTTATTTCAATGTGTTTAGTGAGTGAGTGCTGAATAGGATTTTTTCAAAAGATTAATGGCACTAGAATTGTCGCATTTTATAGGAATGTCATCAAAGTGAAGTCTAAAGTCGTGAAGTTGTTTCATCCAAAGCATTTGGACACAACAACTAGAGGCAGCAATGTATTTCCCTTCAACAGTTGACAAACCTACTGAATTTTGTTTTTCACAACACTATGATGTGAGTGAGTTTTCAAGAAAATGACAAGTGTCACTAGTGCTTTTTCGGTCAAGTCTATATTCCACAAAGTCGGCATCCGAGTAACCATAAAGGTCAAAAGCATTACTTTTAGGGTACCACAAATCCAAATTTGGAGTGCCAACTAGTTTGCCGAACTTACCGCATTACAGGATGAACCCAAAGGAGAATGAGATTTTGAGGGAGAAGGTTGAAGAGTTGCTACAGAAAGGGCATATTCGTGAAAGCTAGAGTCCATGTGCCGTTCCAGCTCTTTTGACGCCAAAGAAAGATGGAAGTTGGTAGATGTGTGTTAACAGTCGAGCTGTCAACAAAATCACCATCAAGTACAGATTTCCTTTTCCACGTCTTGAAGATATGCTTGATATGCTTGAAGGTTCAAAACGGTTCTCAAAGATTGACTTACGAAGCAGGTATCACCAAATTAGAATACAACCGGGAGATGAATGGAAGACGACATTCAAGACCAAGGATGGCCTATACGAGTGGTTGGTTATGCCATTCAGACTTTCCAATGCTCCTAGTACTTTCATGCGGATTATGAATCAGGTATCGAAGTCATTTACAGGGAAAATTTGTAGTTGTTTATTTTGATGATATATCCTGATTTATAGGAAACCTGAAGGGACCATATAGAGCATTTGCGGCTAGTGCTAACAGTTTTGCAAGAGAACAAGTTGTTTGTTAACCTCAAGAAGTGTAGTTTCATGACAAGCAGTCTATTGTTCTTGGGGTACGTGATAAGTTAAAAAGGTATTCATGTGGATGGAGAAAAAGTTCAAGCCATCCAAGAATGGCCACCACCAAAAACTATCAGTGATGTTCGAAGCTTTCGTGGGTTGGCTACATTCTACCATCGATCATCCACAATTTTAGTTCAATCATGGCACTTGTCACAAAGTGCATGAAGAAAGTGAAGTTCTTTTGGGGAGAAGATGCTGAGAGGAGCTTTGCTCTGATTAGAGAGAAGCTTTGCACCGTGCCAATAATAGCTCTACCTAGCTTTGAAAATATTTTTTAGGTGGAGTGTGATGCTAGTGGTGTAGGAATTGGAGCAGTTCTTTCACAAGAGAAGAGACTGGTGGCTTTATTCAGTGAAAAGTTAAGTGAAGCCCAACAAAAGTGGAGTACCTATGACCAAGAGTTTTACGCGGTGGTGCGAGCTCTCAAGCATTGGGAACATTACCTAGTGCAGCGAGGAGTTTGTCCTATACATTGTTCATCAAGCATTGAAGTTCATCAACAGTCAGAAGCACCTAAGCAACATACATGTCAAATGGTCTACATTTCTTTAGAAGTTTCCCTTCACCATCCGGCACAAGTCAGGGACTTTGAATCGAGTTGCAGATGCATTGAGTCGTCGTGCAAATTTTCTAGTTACATTGACCCATGAGATCGTGGCATTTGAGATCTTGAAGGAGCTTTACCAAGAAGATGATTTTAGAGAGATATGGGGTAAATGTAAAGAGAATAAACCTGCCAGTGATTTTCATGTCACTAAGGGATATTTATTCAAGGGAAATCGTCTTTGCATTCCGAAGACATCTCTGTTGGAAAAGCTAATCCAAGACCTACATGGAGGAGGATTGAGAGGACACTTGGGTAGAGACAAGACCATATCAAGCTTGGAGGAACGTTACTTTTGACCTCAATTGAAACAAGTTGTTCGGAATTTTGTAAAGAAGTGTTGCACGTGTCAAGTATCCAAAAGTTAGTCTCAAAATATTGGTCTTTATATGCATCTTCCTATTCCTAACAATATCCGGAAAGACTTTTCTATGGATTTTGTGTTGGGACCCCCACGTACCCAATGAGGAGTAGATTCTATATTTCTGGTTGTCGATAGGTTTTCTAAGATGGCTCATTTCATTCCTTGTCGAAAGACATCAGACACATCCAATGTGACTTGATTGTTCCTTCGAGAGGTAGTTCGCTTGCATAGGGTACCTCAATCTGTTACTTTAGATCGTGATGTGAAGTTCCTTAGCCATTTTTAGGTGACTCTATGTAAGATGTTCGATACTTCATTGAATCGAAGCTCTACTACACATCCCCAAACAAATGGTCAGACAGAGGTGACTAATAGAACTTCGGGAAACTTAGTTTGAAGCATATGTGGAGACAGGCCGAAGCATTGGGATCATGCCTTGCCTCAAGCCGAATTTGCTTACAACAATGCGGTTCACAGTGCCACTAGAAAGTCACCATTCTCTGTGGTATATGTGACACCTCCAAGGCATGCAGTTGATTTCGTTCGTCTACCAAGAATTTCGGAAGTAAGTGTTGCAGTAGAAGCCATGGCTAAATAAGCTCAAGCAATGCAAGATAAGGTGAAATAGAAACTAAAAGAAACCACTATAAGGTACAAAGAAGCAGCTGACAAGCGCAAGCGTACCAAGGTGTTCAAAGAAGGAGATTCAATGATGGTGTTCTTGCGCAAAGATAGATGTCCAATAGGTATATACAACAAGCTAAAGCCAAGGAAGTATGGTCCATACAAGATTTTGAAGAAGATCAATGACAATGCCTATGTGATTGATTTGCCTAAAGATTGGAAGATTTCAAAGACTTTCAATGTTGCTGATCTTTTTGAGTATCATGCAGAGGAGTCTTTCTACCCATATTTGAACTTGAGGTCGAGTTCTCTCCAAGTAGAGGTGACTGATGTAGAACAAGTTGCTGCAGATTTCTTGAGGCGGCTAGACAAACACAAGCCAAGGCAATCAAATTATTGACCAAGGATGAAATGATAGTTTTAAACAAGTTTTACTTGGCTACCAAGAATGTTTCTTGATAACTAAGGATTATCCTAATTAGTTACTTTCTTGTAATACTTGCTCTCCAAGTATTCTTGTTGACCAAGACTAGTATTATCTTAATTTATTATTTTCTTATATTTTCCTATACTTGGTCTCCAAGTATTCTTGTTGACCAAGACTAATACTACCCTAGTTAATTAGTTCTTTTTATATTACTTGGCCTCCAAGTATGCTTGGTGACCAAGACGTTATCCAGTATAAATAGTTATGTAAGCCTAGAGGCAAAGGCATTCTCTATCAATATAATTTTCAAGTTACTCTATTTTGCTTGTGGATTCAAGGGTTTCTTTCTTGTGGATTCAAGAGTCTTAGTCTACTAGAATGATATCTAATTTTTTGCCTATTCCGCTATGTCATCTTCACTCTCGTCTCTAGCCTCTCTTTCTCTCATTTTTCATCTCTTTCTTTGAGAGACAAACTCATCTCTCCCTCTCTATGTCATCTGTGCTCTATGAAGCACCGGTACTCCTAAAATGTTGCCGTACAAGTACCGGGTACGTACCTGGTACGAGTACGCGTACCGGGTACGGCCAAAAGGGGTCTGGTACGTCTGGTACATTTGGGTACGGCATGGGTGCGGAGGGGGTACGCCATGGGTGCGGAGGGGGCAAAAAATACTCAAAAACTACATGTATACATGTATACATACCATAAACATACCATAAACACATCTATAGAGGGAATCGAGAGAGAGACAGAGGAGATAGAAGAGATCGAACCTGATAGTGTAGAGAGGCGTCGCCTTTGTGTGCTAGGGCAATGAAGGATTCTAGGGTTTTCTCTTCGATCGATCAATCGTCTCTCTCTTTGACCGATCTTCTGCTCACTGTTGATCGATCGTCTTCGTCTCTCTCTTTTCTCTCTCTCTCCGTCTCTCGATCGCCTCTGTTCTCTTGTTCTCTCTCTTCGTCTCTCGATCGCCTCTGCTCCTCTTCGCCTCTGCTCTCTCGCCTCCTCTCAGATATAGTATAAGACATATGATACATATAATATAATATATATAATATAAGATATAATATATAATATAATATATATAATATAAGATATATAATATAATTAGTGATACATATAATATATAATAATATAATAAATTTTTATATATAATGTAATTGATCATGTATAATATATAATATAATTGATCATATATAATATATATAATAAATTTTATAAATTATAATTTTTATCATATATAATAAAAATATATATATTTATTGGCGTACCGCAGCCGTACCCGTATCATACTTTTTTGAATTTTGACGTATCGACGTACCTGCACTCGTACCCGTACCGTACTCGTACCCGTACCTGTGCTTCATAGTCTGTGCTTCTCTTTCTTTTCCCTCTCCTCTTTCCTTTGATGGTGATGGTTATGGTGGCAGACGACATAAACTAACAATAGCGATGATCAGCAATGGTGATGGTTGCGACTGCAATGGTTCTCTCCCTCCCCCTCCTCTCTCTCCCTCTCTCTCTACACATTTTCCTTCATCTACTCTATCGTAGATGTATGTGTATATGTATATGTATGAGTTCAATTCAATATTTTACACAAAAATTTCACCCCTACTTAGATTTTTTAAATCGATTGAATTGACCGTCAAACAATACTCTTTAATTCGGTTGAGAACGCATCATTGATTTTTAACCTGAAGGTGTGGGTTCAGCTGACATGTAAAAGGTAAACCCGAGCCGAACCGACCCGTGAACACCTTACTTAGATGAATTTGGTAAGACTAGGAAAGATATTAAAATGATAGGAGTGGCACAAAATCAAGATAAATCGATAGAGAATAAGTTAAGATGGTTTGGTCATGTACAACGATGGAAGAGTGATATGATCATGATAAATGAAACTGTTAGGAGCAAGGGAAGACTCAAACTGACATGCGATGCCGCAATAAGAAAATACGTAAATTTATTTAATTTAATTGAACATATAGTCCTTGAAAAAACAGAATGATAAAAAATGATTCATGTAATTGACCCTAAACTTAGTTTGGTTTGGTCACAAGGACCAACCAAGCCATCATATTGGGTTTCTTTAAAAGTATATCTCCAATATGTTAATTCTAATCTTGTTTACAAGAACCCAAATCACATCGGCTCATATAAGATTTTAGAGAGGAATAAACATGTCCCCAAACTGAGCACGAATAGCAAAGGAAACAAATAAATCAAAAAAAACATAAAATAAGGGCACAAATAAAACTTCATTTACATGAATGCCATATTAAGCCTATTTGAATATTATGTCCACAATGCTAGGCAAAACTATTTATTACTATATGACACAAAGATACAAAAAGGGGTCCAGGTGTCATCAATTTGTCAGCCACCTTCTAAATCTTGGCAACTTTTGTCTTAAACCATTGAAAAGAAATGTATATAATGTGATACAAACTAAAGTGGTAGCCCCTTCCGTCAGCATTTCTCTAACACTTTAAAGTCTCCAATTTAATTCATTTTATTTTTTTTCTTTGCACTTGTAACAATTAAAATGCAACACATGTAAAGATATTTAATTAACCAAGTCGAGATAGAGGTGGCTAGGCTCGTCATGAAGCACTAGTGGCACTTGTCATTTTCTTGAAAACTCACTCACATCATGGTGTTGTGAAAAACAAAATTCCATAGGTTTGTCAACTGCTGAAGCGGAATACATTGCCGCCTCTAGTTGTGTAGAAATGCTTTGAATGAAACAACTTCACGACTTCAGACTTCACTTTGATGACATTCCTATAAAATGCGACAATACTAGTGCCATTAATCTTTTGAAAAAATTCTATTCACCACTCACTCACTAAACACATTGAAATAAGGCTTCATTTTCTACGAGATCATGTACTTAAAGGTGACATTGAACTTGAATTTGTGGCTACAAACCGTCAATTGACGGATATTTTTACCAAGCCTCTCAATGAGGAAACATTTCACTTTATTCGAACTGAGCTTGACATGATGAATATTCCTATATGACGGTTTAATTTATAGTTATATGCCTTTTTGTGAAATTTTTCTGTTCGGACCTCTGAGGGTCGACCCCTTGCTCTATAGGGTCGACACCATGTGAACCCCTATTGTGTTTTTATTCATAAGGGTTGATACCTCTCTTCGCAAGTGTCGACGCCAGGTTGTTTTTGGTTCACTGTTTTATAGGGTCGACACCTGCCTTGACTACAGTTGGATTTTGTACTTTCTTCAGATTAAAGGGTCGGCGCCACTCTTTTGAGTGTTGACACCTTCTTAAGGGTATATATACCTTGCGACCCCCTTCTTATTTCCTGCGACACCTCTCAAAGCCCTAGCCTCAACCCCTTTCTCTTCTCCGACGATTCCTCTGGCAATTCCTCTTCCTGTCTTCATCTCTATCATTATCTACCTCTTTCGATCTTTCTCCATGCAATCTCAAGTCTCCTTCAATTCCATCGAAGAAACGTGCTCGACATTCCACTTCCACCACCGTCGTCTCCATGCCTCCAAGCACACCATCCATCATCATTGCCTCAAATTTAAATCTTTATGCTACAATATTTACTTTAAGCCCTTGTGGTCAAAAAAGATTTTAAAATTTTTGCCATAGATATTGGTTAGCAACTAGGGTTGCGAACGAGCCAGGCCGAACCTAGCCTAGCCGAGCCTTGTTGGGCTCGAGCTTGGCTTGTTTGTTTATTGAGCTCGATTATCGAGCTCGGTTCGGTTTGGCTTGAAGCTCGATAATGAAATTTTGTTACTATTATTTATATTATTTAAATAAAAAATTATTATATTGTTTAACATGCAAATAATATATTTATGCTTTTATTTATACAACTTTTATATTATTAAATATATAAATAATATATTTATTTTATAATTAAAATAAAGATAAACGAGCCTAAAAGTCAGGCTCATGCTCGTTTATTTACTTAATGTCGAGCCAAGCCCTTAACGAGCTGAGCCGAGCACAGCTTGCAAACAATTTGGTTCGTTTGTAGCCATATCTACAACTCTTCAAAGAAAAACTATTGTCGCTAACTCCAAGTCATGAATGAGGGGGTGATTTTTCTCATGGTTCTTCAATTTTTTGGAATGATACGCCACAATTTTCCCCAATTGCACCAACACATATCCAAGGCCTTCCTTAGAAAATCACAATACATGCTGTAATTGACTCCTCGCTCTGGTATCAACATGCCCAAAACTAGCGTTGTAGTCAACCTCGTTTTCATCTCTTGGAAAGTCATCTCACAAGCGTCATTACAAGTGAATCAACCTCCCTTGCTTGTCAGTCTAGTAATTGGTGCCACTAAACGAGAAAAATCCTACAAAAAATGGTAGTAATAATTGGCTAAAATTAGTCCAATTTGTGCCTCAAAGTCACTATTTGGTCAATGCACTATTTGGTGTAGTGATTGAGGTGCTCTATTTCTCCTTCATTGTAATGGGTCTTGTCATGTATATATGTTAAGTTCTAAGGTTACCGTATATGGTATTTAGTATCCCATAATTCTAGGGGCTGTTCGGAAATTAACTTTTTTAGTGGTTGTTTGGTTTTTACGAAAATACATGAAGAAAAGTAGAGAGAATAATGTGGCTAAAAACAAAGGTTCCCAAACAAGGCCTTAATATAATGTTTTGAGGATAGATAGATTTGCTCACAAAATTGTGAGTTTTTTTTTGTTTGTCTATTTGAGTTTGAGAACAATTAAAGTGGCCTGGGTAATTTGGTGAGTAGAGTGATTAGTTATGAATCCGTGCCCTCTTGAGTGTTGTTTTCTTCTTATTGTTGTGTTTTTTTATTTATTTTATTTATTTTTCATGGGTAGATCTAAGAGAATGAATATTGATGATTGCATTAGCTTGACCATTTTTTGTTTCTTTTGTATTTTCAAATTTTTAGCTGGTTTGTTGGTCTATTTTAGGTTCAGAAAATTTTAAAGTTTTGGTCGTAATGTGGTTGTCAAAATGGTTAAATAGCGACAATATGATTTCTACTTCCTATATATATACACACACTAACGGTTGGCACACGCAATGCGTGTGCAATTCAAGTAAGTAAAAATAAAACAAAACATTTGTTATATATTGTGTGCCACTGAAGTGGTAATTGTCTTCCTTATTCAATTTAAGGTCTAAGGTTTGAGTCCCATGCCTCTCATCAGTTTAATTTAATTTAATTTAATTTTTTGAAAAAGTAAAATGGACACTTGGCAGCATAAAAAACCAAGGCTTCAAGACATCATAAGGGGTGTTCACTTGCTATTTTAAACACTTTACTCTTATTATATTAAGTGCTCCTTCCATCGTCTCATTCTTGAATTTTAAGTTTCCCTTGTTTTTTGGAATAGATGGCACTTTAACATATTGTTTGCCAGACACTTTCCGTAGAAGATATCATATCACAAATAGATGGTTTTTTTGTTATTGTATTTTCTTGCACAATGAAGAAAATGGTTCATGCTATTTTTTTAAAATTTTTTGTTTTTCCTGTCTTTAACTTTTTGCTTTCTCCTTAGTGCAAGATATATGGGTTGTCACAAAAACAGTGCCCATACTTGGACATGAGAAGTAAAAAATTGCTTAATAGTGTAGATATATATACATACCTCTATTTTTTTGTGAGATTGTCAGACCGGTTTGTAAGTATATACCCCTATATATTTCTCTATCTATACGTCTATATTTTTTGAGAAGAAAACAGAGAAAGAAGAGCCTTAACAAATGTGCACACTGTAATTGTAAGTGCTTTAAATTTGAATTCTTGGCTTTTGGGTCTTCAAAGTTGTATTTCAAATTTATGACTTTGAATGATATGGTTATGGCTATATTCATTTTTTCTCTTTGTTTACTTCCTGAAAGCTTTATTGATGTTTACAATGCACTTTTGGTTAATTTTTATTTAAATTTAATATATAAATGTTTTTTCGGCTTTACTTGTGATTTTATTGGACATAAATACAGGTGTTGTTGGTGTGGAAACAGATTTTTACTTGAATTTTTTAGGTGACACCTATGCATTCTGCTATTTATTCTGATGGATAAATTTCACTTTTGGCAAATTGTAACAGGTAAGCTGATGCATTTGTGTCATTATTTGGAAGAGAATTCACAAATAATGTTGTATAATTTTTTTGTTTGACTGCATTTAGATGTGAGTTGCTTCAAATAATGTGTCTTTGTGTATGCTGTTGAACAGTATGATTATATTTCTCAGTTTGTTAAGCGCTGAAATATATTTTTTCAAGTTTGATTGTAAAATATCTTGTGGCAAATGAATATTTATCCTTGCTTTTAAGTAAAAAGTCATTGGATGTTGTAATGGATTTTTCTGTTTTCCTTCATTCCATAGATTAGATTTTGTTCGGTCAAAATGTAAATGTGAACTTCAATTTTTAACAGAATAATATTCTGAATTAGTTGTTCTATTGAGTTGATTGTTTGTGCTATCAATCTTGGAATTTTGAAGATGCATATATATAACAGATGAACTATAAATTGTTTTATCAATAATGATAATGAAGTGTGCCCCTTACAATCAATGCTCAATCCAAATGTCAAGTGTAGCATTGCTCTTATACGACATAAGATTACTTAAAATGCAATTAATGATTCTCTTACCCTCTTAAATTTTTAGATATATATGTGTGTGGATAGATAAATGTCAGGTGCTCATATTACAGAGGACGATGCAAGATTAGAGCACCTTGTGACAAAATATTTGATTACAAGCAATGCCATAATGAATCCAAGGTCTTTTAAGTATTTTGTTTGGTTTGTTTGTTTTTTTGTAGTTGATTAAAATAATATTACTCTGCTATTGCTACTGTTGTGAGCATGTAATTGACACCATAGAGTTTAAGCTAATTTATTATTATTATTTTTTTTTTTTTCAAATTATTATTGATGACTGTTCATATTTGTCCTACTTTGTTGAGAGGTTTTACATACCAATGGATTTTGTAAGGTCTTTTGTGCTCACTTATCTTGAAGACTTGTAATGGTCTGCTGCTGTAGAATTGTTTTTTGGAGATTTTGATCAGGATTCTACTTTTTCGCTGTAGTTTTAATATGTTCTTTTACATGTTTTATTGTTTTAGCTATTGTTAATCTTTTATGACTACTTACTGGATACTCTCTATTATTTTCCTTTCAATAGAATTGAGCATGCACCACTGTCACCTTTCTATGCTACATTTGATTTCATGTTAAAACTTGCTTGAACAATGGGCATGGGTCATCGTGTGAAGCACGAACCCTCTCAACTGGTATATAATAAGAGGGAGCTCATACCTGCTACAGTAGTAGGTGGCTCTCTTTTTTTCTTCGTTTTCTATCCTTTTCTTTTGTGCTTTGTTTGTTTATTTATTTATTTGTTTTTATCTGGAAAATTGTGTAACTTGCAACCTTGGGAGTTTGACAATGGCTCTGCTAAAAAAAAAAAAAAAAAAAACTCTACGGAGAGCCAGCCACGTGTACCATCCTTTTACACCACACAATATTACCAACTAGATGTTGTTTGGGATTTCTATTTGAGAGTCCTGAATTTGTATTAGGATATTTTTAGAAAATAAAGAAAAGACTATATTAGTCTTCAACCAATCATTTGTTTTCTTATTGAATAAAAATTACTTCTATAGATGTTATCTTTAGTTTTTTTTTTTATTTCTCATACATAGTTATAATAGAATGAATAGCGATGATTGCATTAGCTTATAGTTGATTTTTGTTTTCCTATTTTCAAAATTTTAATTAATTTGGTTCTCTATTTTAGGTTTAGAAAAGTTAAGAGCTTTGGTGGTAATGTGGTGATCAGAGTGATTAAATAACAACAATGAGTTCTTCTTTCTTTGAGGGTAACTCTCTACTTATTGAAATATTTTTATTTGTGTTCTTTTATTTTTAAAAATTGGTTATTTTTTATGTGATTACTAATGGATGTTTTCAATGTTTATCACTGCATTACCTTGGCGATTGAATGTTTTCATTAAAGGCTTAAAATTTTTGTTTGATTTTGGGTGATGAGTTTACAAAGTTTAAGATTTGTAATTTGTACAAATATTTACTTATTTGGGCATTATGGGAATTTTTTTAAAATTTTTTTGGGGCAGTGATTGAGGTGCTCTATTTCTCCTTCATTGTAATGGGTCTTGTCATGTATATATGTTAAGTTCTAAGGTTATTGTATATGGTATTTAGTATTCCATAATTCTAGGGGCCATTTAGAAATTAACTTTTTTAGTGGTTGTTTGTTTTTTTTTATGAAAATACGTACAGAAAAGTAAAAAAATATTAGAAAAAATTACATACAATTTTTCCATATCCTTTTTTTTTTTTAAATATTATTATATGTCTTTTTTTTTATAATACATTTTGTGATGGATAAAAACTATACCACTTGACTGCAGCAGCGCTATGGTGGTGTTATGGTACTTCAGACCTGAAATCACTCACAAAAAGATTAAGGGTTTGGATGGGAGCAACTTGGGGACACTTCGATACCTAAGTTAGTAAAACAGTAGACAAATGTGCAGAATATATACGTGAGTAAAGGTTTAGGTAGAAGTGGTTGTGTACCTTAAACTTGAAAATTACCTTTATTTATAGCTTGCTCCCACTAACCATTGAGGGCTATTAGCCTTCCTCCCACTCTTCACGTCAACCCTTTTTCTTTAGGAATTGTGTTCCACTCAGTGTGGATTCCTAAGAGTTAGTTGGGCCTTGAGTTTTGGAACACGCCTTGATTGGGTCTATTCCCCGAAGGCGCACTTTCGACCTTCCTAATCCTGTCTTAAAATGCTTGGACCCAATTTAGGTCCTGGACTCCTAGTCCTGAACCTTCGTACTCAATCCAGCCCATCCATAACTGAATCTCCAAATGATAAGTCTTTTGCCATTCCAGGAAGTCATCCAGTCCAAAAATTTTGGTCCTGGTTGGAATTTATCCTTCCACACATTTTAATGCAACTTTTTAACGTTTATTCAGGTTATTTATCACCCAAAGGAATGTCATTTAACAATTTTCTTTTATTCTTTTTATTTTTACATATTGTAATAATTATATATTTTTTATTATGTTTTGTTTACTTCGTTGGGTAAACATTGTATGATAACAAATGTTTAAAATATTTTAATAATTTCTTTTAATCTTTTGGATTCACTTAATCTTGAGAGGTTTTAGTATAAGGTCATTGATACTAAAATTTTACAATATAAAAGGATATATAACATTTTCATAGTTTTTGGGGTCTTGCAATATTTTCACAAATAAATTTTTGTACTTTTCACAAAGAAATTTATTTTTTCACGAAGAAATTTTAGCTCTTCACGAAGAACTTCTAGAAATTTCTATAATAATATTATTGAGGGACCTTAATTAATAAGTAAAGATATATTGGGCCTCTCCGACTATCCAAAATTGGAGAGAGATGTTTCACTAATTTTTTTTTAATCTTGACAAACTTAAAAAGTGTAAAATTTGTACAAAATTTTTAAAAAGTTCATTAAATGTAACAAAAATATTAAAATATTCTAAATTTTCAATTTTTTTATTTGATAAAAAAATTCAGAATTTATTTAAGTTAGCAAGTAAATATTTGCGTAAAATATTTAAAAAAATCATTAAAAATAAAAAACACAAAAAAACAAAGACTCAATTTAAAAAAAGAAAAAAGAAAAAAAAAACCAAACAGAATGAAAGTATTTGGGAATAACTTTTGATTTTTTTTTTATAAAAAAATAAAAAAATGAGATACAAACAATGAAGAAAATGAAATAAATCTTTTATCCTTTGTTTTTTTCATAACTTTTTAAATATTTTGAATTTTTTAATATCTTTTTATTTATTAAAATCAAAACTTTCCAAACAACTCCTCTATTATCTGCTTTTATAGAGCTGTCAGGCAGCAATTAATGCATGTACACTGCAACGAAGATTTTTACTTATTTATTTATTTTTTTTTCTCCGTAGCACTGTGACTTTCTCGCTCTTCTCTCTCTCTTGGTGACTCTCGCTCTCCTATTTCATTCTCGGTAACTTTCTCGTCATTTATACTTGTTGTTATGATAAAATAATTATTTATCGTTAATAAATATTTTTTTAGAACAAAATTTATTATATTCTATTATTTGGTGACAAAAAATTTTATCATGTATATATATTTTTGTCACAAAAAATATTTCGTCACTCATGTATGACTTTTAGAGCTGAAAAATTTTATCAACATTATATCTTACTGTGACAAAATTATTTTCTTATCAATGATCAACACGTGTGACAAATTTATTCGTCATTTAAAATTATAAATATAGTATTGAATAATAATTTAGTGACGAAAATGAAGATTTTGGGTGACAAAATGTTATTTATTAGTGACAAAAACTTTCGTTAGTAAAGTAATTTAATTGGTGACGAAATTATTTTTCCTCACGGCGCTTTTTAGTGACAATCATTCAATGACGAAATCGGTGAAGAAAATATTTCCTTACAAATGTCTATAGTGACGAAATTTTCACTTTAGAGACAAAAAATATTTGTCATTCGAGACCCAACTTCTTGTAGTGAATATAAAAGGATATATAACAATTTCATAGTAATTGGGTCCCGTAACATTTTCATAAAGAAATTTTTAACTCTTCATAAATAAATTTATTTTTTTACAAAATTTTTTTTGCTCTTCACAGAGAACTTTTAGAAATTTCTATAATAATGTTATTGAGGAACCTTTATTAATAAGTAAAGATATATTGGGCATCTCTGGTTACCCAAAATTCGAGAGGGATGTTTCACTAATTTTTTTCTTAATCTTGATTAATTTAAAAAGTATAAAATTTGTACAAAATTTTTAAAAAGTTCATTAAATGCCAAAAAAAAAAAAAAAAAAAAACTAAATTTTCATTTTTTTTTTGTATTTGATAAAAAAAAAATTCACAATTTATTTTAACTCTATAGAAAGTAAAAAATTTGGGTAAAATATTTTTTAAACAATCATTAAAAATAAAAAACACAGAAAACAAAAAATGAATTTAAAAAAAGAAAAAGAAAAAAAGATAACCAAACATAATAGAAGTATTTAGGAATGACTTTTTAATTCTTTTTTTATTTTTTTTTAAAGATACAAAAAGTGAAGAAAATGAAATAACTCTTTTAATTTTTATTTTTTTTTAAAAAAATTAATTTTAAATTTTTTAATATATTTTTATTTATTAAAATCCAAACTTTCCAAACAACTCCTCTATAGCTCCTTTTATAGAGCTGTCAGGTTGCAACGCATGTACGCTGCAACGAAGATTTCTATTCCCTCTCTTCTCTCTCACTAGCATTGTGACTTTCTCGCTCTTTTCTCTCTCTTCCTTGGTGATTCTCGCTCTTTTCTCTCATTCTCGGTGACTTTCTCATCATTTGTCTTTGTTATTATAATAAGGTAATTATTCATAGCTAATAAATATTTTTTGTGATAAAATTTATTATAATTTATATATGAAAATTTATATTAATTTTGTTGTTTGATAATTAAAAATTTCATCATGTACATATATTTTTGCACAAAATATATTTTGTTAATCATGTATGACTTTTGAAGACAAAAAATTTTGTCAACTTTATATCTTACTGTGACGTAATTATTTCCTCATCAATGATTAACATGTGCAATAAGTTTATTCGTCACGTAAAATTATAAATATAGTACTAAAAAATTATATGGTGATAAAAATGAAAATTTTTGAGACGAGAATGTTATTTTATTAGTGACAAAATATTTTTTACATAAATTTTTAAATGTTTTGAATTTTTTAATATTTTTTTATTTAATAAAATTTAAACTTTCCAAACAACTCCACTATAGGTCCATTTATAGAGCTGTCAGGCAGCAACGCGTATACACTGCAACGAAGATTTCTGCCACCTCTCTCTCTCTCTCTCTCTCTCTAGCCCTGTGACTTTTTCGCTCCTCTCTCTCTTCCTTGGTGACTCTCGCTCTTCTCTCACATTCTCAGTGACTTTCTAGTCATTTAGGGGTTGTTTGAGGTGTTTTAAATAAGTGTATTTTTTATCTTTTTAAATTAAAAAATTGAAGTTAAAAATATAGATGTTTGGGTTAACTTTTTAACTTTTTATGAAAAAATATGTAATAAAAAATTGTAAAAATTGATTTGTAGGGAAAAATTCGAATCGGGAGTTGTGCAGCCGTAATTGTTGACTTTTGGTGAATAGTGTTAACTTTTTAATTTTTTGAGTAACTTTTTGACTTTTTTACAAGTTTCCAAACTTGGCCTTATACTTGTTGTTATGATAAAATAATTTTTCGTCGCTAATAAATATTTTTTGTGGTAAAATTTATTACAGTTTATATATAAAAGTTTTTATTAATTTTGTTATTTGGTGACTAAAAATTTTGTCACATATATATATTTTTGCTACAAAATATATTTCGTCACTCATGTATGACTTTTGGAACTGAAAATTTTCGTCAACTTTATATCTTACTGTGATGAAATTATTTTTTCATCAATGATCAACACGTGTGACAAATTTATTCGTTACCTAAAATTATAAACATAGTACTGAATAACTATTTGGTGACACATATTTTCATTAATAAAGTAATTTTATTGGTGACGAAATTATTTTTCCTCACGGCGCTTTTTAGTGACAAACATTCAGTGACGAAATCGGTGAGGAAAATATTTCCTCACAAACATCTATAGTGACGAAATTTGTATTTTGGAGACAAAATATTTTTCATTCAAGACCCACCTTGTTGTGAATATAAAAGGATTTATAACATTTTCATAATAATTAGGGTCCCGTAACATTTTCACAAAGAAATTTTTAACTCTTCACAGAGAAATTTATTTTTTCACTGATAAATTTTAGCTCTTCATAGAGAACTTTTAAAAATTTCCATAATAATATTATTGAGAGACTTTACTTAATAAGTAAAGTTATATTAGGCCTCTTCAACTACCCAAAGTTGGAGATGGATGTTTAACTAATTTTTTCTTAATCTTGATAAACTTAAAAAGTATAAAATTTGTACAAAATTTTTAAAAAGTTCATTAAATGCAACAAAAATTTAAAATATATTAAATTTTCATTTTTTTTAATATTTTATAAAAAAAAATTCACAATTTATTTTAAGTGTATAGAAAGTAAAAATTTGTGTAAAATATTTTAAAATAAACATTAAAAATAAAAAACACAGAAAACAAAAACTCAATTTACAAAAAAAAAGAAGATAACCAAATAGAAAGGAAATATTTGGAAATAATTTTTTGACTTTTTTTTTTAAAAAAAAAAGATACAAAAACTGAAGAAAATGAAATAAATCTTTTATCTTTTTTTTTTCCATAACTTTTTGAATATTTTGAATATTTTAATTTTTTTTATTTATTAAAATCCAAACTTTCCAAACAACTCCCCTATAGTCTTTTAGGCAGCAATGCATATACACTGCAATGAAGATTTCTACTTCCTCTCTTCTCTCTCTCTCTCTCTCTCCTCGTAGCGCTGTGACTTTCTCGCTCTTCTCTCCCTCTCTTCCTCGGTGACTCTCGCTCTTCTCTCTCATTCTCGGTGACTTTCTCGTCATTCATACTTGTTATTATGTCAAATTAATTAGTCATTAATAAATATTTTTTACAACAAAATTTATTACAATTTATATATGAAAATTTTCATTAATTTTGTCGTTTGAAAACTAAAAATTTCATCATGTATATATGTTTTTGTCACGAAATATATTTCGTCACCTATACATGACTTTTGGAGACGAAAAATCTCGTCAACTTTATGTATTTTTTAGACGAAATTATTTCATCATCAAGGATCAATATGTGTGATAAATTTATTCGTCACCTAAAGTTATAACTATGGTATTTAATAACTATTTGGCAAAGAAAATGAGAATTTTTTTGCAACAAAATGTTATTTTATTGGTGACAATAATTTTCGTTACTAAAATAATTTCATTGGTGAAGAAATTATTTTTTCTTACTGCGCTTTTTGGTAACAAACATTTAATGACGAAATTGGTGAGGAAAATATTTCCTTACAAATATCTATAGTGACAAAATTTGTTCTTTGGAGACAAAAAAATATTCGTCATTCAAGACCCAACTTCTTATAGCGAATATAAAAAGATATATAACATTTTTATAGTAATTAGGGTCTCGTAATATTTTCACAAAGAAATTTTTAACTCTTCACAGAGAAATTTATTTTATCACAGAAAAATTTTAGCCCTTCACAAAGAACGTTTAGAAATTTCTATAATAATATTATTGAGGGATCTTAATTACTCTCTCCGTCCCAAAATATTAGTCCCTTATTCCATTTTTCATTGTCCTAAAATATTAGTCCATCTTAAAAAATCAAGTACAAAAATAATATAAATTTCCTATTTTGCCCTTGTTTTAAATTAATAAACAGTACAAAAAGTACAATTATGAATATTTTCAAAAAATGTACTATCAAAAGGATAATTTTGAAAAAATAACTTTTTTCAAATGAAATAATTGTACTACCAAAAAAAAGTTGGATTCCCCAAAAAGGACCATTATTTTGGAACAGAGAGAGTAATAAGTGAGGATATATTGGGCCTCTCCGACGACCCAAAGTTGAATAGAGATGTTTCACTAATTTTTTCTTAATCTTGATAAACTTAGAAAGTATAAAATTTGTACAAAAAAATTTCGAAAGTTTATTAAATGCAACAAAAATATTAAAATATACTAAAATGTCTTTTTTTTTTTTGTATTTGATAAAAAAAAATTCACAATTTATTTTAAGTGTATAGAAACTAAAAATTTGGGTAAAATATTTATAAAAAAAAACCATTAAAAATAAAAAACACAGAAAACAAAAACTTAATTTAAAAAAAAAAAAAAAAAACAAGATAACCAAATAGAATAGAAGTATTTGGAAATGACTTTTTGATTTTTTTTTTTTATAAAAAAAAAGATACAAAAAGTGAATAAAATGAAATAAATCTGTCAACATTTTTTTTTTTACATAACTTTTTAAATATTTTGAATTTTTTAATATTTTTTTGCTTTTACAGTGTGATTGAGATTCACAGGTGTGTCGGCCATTGTGGCAGCCGTAGCGGTCGTAACGGCCCTGTAACGACCTGTTATGCACCGTTACATAACGGTTCCAAACTGTTTCTTTCGAAAAAACACAAAAAAAAAGCTGAAAATGGGGGGAAGAGGGATAGAGTGAAGAGGGAAGATAAAGAGAAAAGATTGAGGAGTAAGAGATAAAGAGAGAGAGAAAAGGGAAGATGAAGAACATGTTATTGATTTATTGAAGCTGTAAAACTTATGCTATTCTATTCAGCTGCTATTACTCAACCATTTTGTTTGTGTGCGTCTATCTATATATTGTTTGAAAATAATAATAATAATAATAATAATAATAATAATAATAATAATAATAATAATAATAATAATAAGTGTGGTAATTATCTGTTTGGCTTGATTAAAATATGCATATATATAAATTTAGACTCTTATTTATTCTTTTACTTTTGTTATTGTATGTCTTATATATAATAGTTAGTGATTGATTTTTTGTTTAATATAAAATCATTAATTATTAAAATAAAATGTAACAAACTCAGTTTATAGTGATTTTAAAATATGAAATATATTGGATCATACTTAAAAATTTACAAAATTTGATCAATATTTATTTTAAACCCAATAAATATGACCATGGAAAAAAAATATGCGTATCGGTAAGTTTTTTTCAAATTGTGAGAAAAATAAAAAAATTCACGGTTTCGGTTACTGCAACCGTTACACTACGACCTTTACATCCTGCAACCGCAACCGTGTCACCACCACTGTTACGACGACCGCAATCGCTTTTCAGAACCTTAATTGAAACCAAACACATTTTTTATTTTTTTATTTTATAGTTTTCCTTCATTTCCATTAATGAGGTGAAGAAGAAGGGTGAGTTTATTTATGGTGTGCCCCTTTCTCTCTCTGAATGGGTTTTTGTTTTTTTGGGATTTTTGGTTTATGATTTTAATCTTCAGAGTTGAGTTGTGTCTACTATAAACTTCTCTCTCTCTTATCTGGCTGGGTTCTTGTTTTTTTGGATTTTCAATTCAAGTTTTTGGTTTAAGATTTGAATCTTCATTTATTATTATTAATTTAGTTATATATATATATATATATATATATATATTTTATAGGTCCTTAATAGTTGCCATTGAAGAATCTTTGAGCTAAGCTGTGTTTACTGTAAACTTTTCTCTCTCTCTCTCTTATATCTGGGTTTCTTGTTTTTTTTTTTTTTGACCATGTATACAGTAGCATTATCTAGGCTTTTTATTAATGTTTTGTGTTGCACTTACCTTCTACTACTATATTATTTTACATCAATAAAGTTGAAAATGAAATATTTTACTATTTGTTATAGCCTTTGTTTTTATCTAGATCTAGTTTATTATTTTGGCTTACATTTTTTAAGCATATTATTATTAGTTAATCAAAAAATATTTTTATTATACTATTTTATGTTATATATATATATATATATATATATATTGTATGTGTGCATATTTACACTGGCCTCGCTTAAAAGGTTGGATTGGAGTTAAAATAGTCGATAAGTCAAAATATTCAATAATATCACTTTTGTTATTTTTTACACATCTTTTCGTAAAAAATTAAATAATCAATTAAAATAGCCTATCTCAATTGGGAGGGATTGTAGATCAACATGAAGTATGAAAAGTAATTGCAAGTTCAAGTGAGGTTTATGCTTTGGTGCAAGTACTGCAACAGTTTTCACTTACACCAAAATACAAGCCTATCTTCTTGACCATATATATGGGTTGCTCTTTTTGTTTCTTCTGACTTGGAGGGATATTAAATAAATTTGGCCCTTAAAATGATTATTTAAAATTGAGCGACATACAAAATCCATATAAAATGAAGTTGGGCCTTCTAACAAATGTCTGAATTTAGGCATCTTAACAAATATTTGAATTTTAAAGCCAATAAATGATCATATATATATATATATATATATGTATCTCATCTTCTTCTTTCTTTTTTATTTATATATATAGATATATATATCTTATCTATAAGTATTGGGCTAAGTTCGGTAAGCTTCTAGGCCTGTGCCTATTTCCTACTTGGAAGTACTGTCCATCATAAACTAGCCAAACAACTAATTTAATAGGTTTGTTGTTTTGGATTCAATCCAAGAAAGGGCCTTGTAATAGAGGTATCATGCACAGTCGATGTGGGATTCCCACATCTTGCCTTGGCGCAAGCTTGAGCCTAGCTTTGATATCATTCATGTGGCCTAGTCCCTATTTAAAAGTATTGTTTGATATGACCCAATCCCCTTTGAACTTTATCCCAAAAGGTGCTTTCACATTGGAGGTGTTCGACTACGTCTCAGAAATTCGTTTTGGCTTTTTATCTTTGGCTATTATAGTATGAGGTTAAAAAATTTTGTTTGGGATGAATTTTTTTATTTTTTTAATTTTTGTGAGAGAAAAAATGATATGATTACGATTTGGATATGACATTTTGTTTTATTAGATTAAAAAGTCTATTTTATCTTTTTGTAACTATTTTAACTTCAATCCACCCCAATCCATCATGCTAAGCCAGTATTGTATATTGGTTTCATCAATAAAGATTTATCTCTCTTTTATCAATAATAAAAAAAAAAAAGTTGTAACTAATGTGGGATTCTAACAACCCTTGCTAATTAGCTGCAACATACTTTTCTATGGATTAAAATGTTAAGCTAGTTACAGTCTAACATTAAAAAAGAAAGGTTAAAAAAGTACTAATTTGAAATCCAATTTTACTAGAAGATGGTGACCAGAAAAAAAGAAAAGAAAAAAGAAAGGTGCACCGATCTGTTGAGAAGAGATGACGACCATGGGATTTGGGGTAACCATTGACCTATTGGACTGTTATAGCTCGCCCAATTCAAGTTAATATTTTTGGGACTTAGAATAAGTATTTTGGTGCATAAAGTCAAACTGGGCCAAAATTTGGAACTTGTTTATTTTTGGGTTGGGCTTAGGATGAGAAATTCTAGCCCAGTTTGGCCTATCTATTTACAAAATATTTATTAAAAATCTTAAATTAAACATTTATTAAGGAACCCCAAAATCATTTACAATTGATTTATTAATGACTAAAATTCAAATAATTATCAAAATTAATAAATTCATATAAATCGGATTAAGTGAACAGACTTGTGACTTGAAGTTAAAACTTTAGTATTATATTTCTTGAATTCACTCGTACATGTATTAAGTTGTCCCTCATGTGCTTTATATATATTGATTGATTTTTAGTTCATTTGTAGTGTTTGATGTTATTTATATTTTTGTTTGATGTAAAGTTCATTTGTAGTGTTGCTGGCAAGGAATTTGTGAGGATTTGATCAAGATGTTGAAGATAGGTATGCTCCTAATACTTGTTATATTTAAAGTATTGCATGGTATACGCATCTGCACATGCTACATACACATGCAAAGTTGATCTATATCTTTGCATAGTATATGTAAACAGGATTAATTCGAAATAGTAAACAAATCACAAACAATTGACTCCTACAATGTAGGAGATAAAATCAAATGAAATTATGTTTAGTAAAATATTTTCTTACAAATATCAACTAAATTATTAAGCATTTACGTATAATTTTATAGGCTTTTGTTAACATATATATCCAAAGGGCACATGTTAAGGAAGTATTAAATAGATACAACTACCTCCATTAGTAGAGGAAGTTGTAAAAACTTAAATGATGTCTACATTAAACAGTTGTTTTTTTATTATAAGATCAAAACACTCTTGTTGTTTTTGTTTTCATTTTAACTTTTTATTTTTTTATTTTTGGTATAGAAATAATTTTTAAAATTCTGAAAACATCTTCTTCTTCTTCTTCTTCTTCTTCTTTATTTATTTATTTTTACTAAATTAATTTCTAAATTTTCAAAATAAATTTTGAAAATTCAACCAAATAAAAATAATTTCCAACTAAAGTTCTTTCTAATTTGGAATAACTTAATATAAAAATATTGAATGATACAGCACATAAAATTTAAAATAAAAAATAAAATAGAAGATAAATGGTGGATAAATGTATCATAAAAGTTTGTTTGGTTTTAATATTACAATTTTAATTTTAATTTATTTATTTATAATTAATTTTTATTTTTTAACATTACGCTATAATAGTTAAAAAGCTTACCATCAATTTTATACCTCAAGAATGAGGTATTTTTGTCCACAAAAAAGAAGGGCTCAGCTGTGGACTAGACAGTACTGTTGAACTCATGGGGTTCACCACAAGTTTTGTTTCGATGATTCGAACCGTCAATGTGTAGAGTTCATCGAGTAATTTATCTCTGTAAAAAATCATGTTGATCAGATGTCGATAGTTACTTGATTGGATCAAATTTTTGTCAATAATTTATTTTGAAAATTATATTTACCGTCGATAGAAATCGAATCCAATCAAGTAACTATTAATATCCAATCAACGTGATTTTTTATAAGGATAAATTACTCGACGAATTCTACACATTGAACGGTTCGAATTATTAAAACGGGACCCGTGGTGGGCCCCCACGAACCCAACAACACATTCTAGTCCGATTACGGACTAGAGAGAAGCCAGGTCCTAAAAAAAAAATACGAAATTTATTAATATTTTAAAAAACATTAAGGGGTTGTTTGGAATGATCTAAATAAATGCACTTTTTGACTTTTTATGAAATATGGGTTGGGTTTGGGTTGGGTTTGAAGTGATGTATTAGAGGGGTGATGTGACTTAAATAGGATAGTGACTTTTTGACTTTTTGTCTTTTTCAAGACATGCCAAACTTGGCCTAACTATATTTATACTTTTGTTCAACATTCCCCATACTAGTGGAAGTAGATAAAGTTAATTATTACTTTCTCAATATGTATTCTAAGAGTACATGTTAACAAGACCCACTCTTACACTTGTAAGATTATCTTAGAGATTGTTTGGGATGTTATAAATAAGTGCACTTGTTAACTTTTTACAAAAAAATGTATAAAAAAATAAAGAGGAGATGTTGATTGATGTGACATAAAAAAAATAAAAAGATAAAAAATATAGACTTATTTAATCTTCCCAAACAAGACCTTAATATTTTATCGTGAATTTTGCTTACACTAATTGTGACCATGTTAAATAGGACACGTGTTGAGAAAGTAATCATTTGCAGCATACCTTTTCCCCTCTTGCATTGTTTTTTTCAATTGGGAAGGCATTTCATTGTTGACTAATTTCACCAACCACCATTGCAAATCCCTCCCTTGCCATCGTTGGCCCCCTCTTTTATCTTTTCCATGCCCTTTACTCTTCCCTACTTCTACTCTATGTACGTTCCTTTTGCTTTACTGTCAATATCTATCGCTCCCTACCTTTTTAACACCTTGCAAGCACCATATCTGTTTAGTTTTCCTTTGCCATTGATGACCATAACTAAAATCAACTTTTATGAATCAATAATTGAAACTACTGAATCAACTCTATCAACCCTAGATTGCCATTTGTGTGAACCACTGTCGATCATCATCATAAAATCTTTATAAAATCAATGGAAAAGAGTTGTAAATGGCTTAAATCGCTAGGATAAGGTCCCATTTGTGGAAAGAGGCTGGCGACATGGGTAAGGTGGTGTCGAGTTGTGTAACGGGATTAGTAGTAGACAAGGGGTTAGGTTTGGGGTGAGAGAAAATGATGGTCAAGGTGGAGGTGGAGAGAAAGTAAATGAGAGTTATCAAAATATGAGTGATGAGTGAAGTAGAAGAAAGAGGAAGACGGTGATGGTGATTAGAGTTGGCTTTGGGTTTGAGCATGTATTAGGGTTAGAATATGGACGCCTTTTTAAAAATACCAAATATAGCCTTTAGTCTTAATCGACGTTGATCACAAGACCAAAATGAGAAAAGGTCAATAGTTGGGAGAGCCTTTTTTAGGATCTACAACCATCTCCAACCCTTCACCAAACTTAGCATCAAATTTGAAATTTGGTGAAAAAAGCACTGTTTAGAACTCCAACGATTTTACCAAATTGATATCAAATCGAGAATTCACCAAACGTTTCATCAAAAGGAGGATAAAGGAGGACAGGCTCCGCATTTCACCAAAACACTGTACATGACCGTTGGGGGAGACCAACCGGTCGACCAGCCGATTGACCAACTGGTCGACCACCAAAAGGTTCAAACAGTTCCAAAAAAAGTTCAAACAGTTAAAAAAAAATAATTCTTTTTTTGCCTTACCGGTCGACCAACCGGTCGACCACTAAAAGGTTCAAACAGTTCAAAAAAAAAATTTGGCTTAACCGGTCGACCAACCAGTTATCCCGGCACAGATTTGATGAAAATTTGATGAAAATCAACCGTTGGAGCACTCGGTATCAGATTGAGGAAAAAGTCATTTTTTTACTTAGATTTGATGAAAATTTTAGTTCAGGGTTGGAGATACTCTAAAGTGAGAAATGGGTCGTACTTTAGGGTTCGAAAGTGAACTTTATCCATAATAGTATAGATAGATTGATAGATAGATAGATAGATATTAAAGGAATAGTTTGACAGGAGATTTATCAATTTATTATGTAGATAATTTTTGTTTCCAAATTGAAAGTGTGTTTCAAAAAAATACCAACTACACATGAGCAAGTTATTTTTGTTTTCAAATTGATTTAAAAAAAAAAAAAATAGTTATGCAATAAATGCATTTCTTATCACTTTTTATTTTTATTTTTAATCTTCAATTATTTTATTTTATTTTTCATCTTAGAGACAAAGATAATGAATAAAAAAAGTGAAGAAAACTTTATTGAAACTTTTAGTCTTAAAAGATCTCAAAACATTCCACAATTATATATATAATACATTTTAAAAAAATTAACTACTAATAAACATTGTTTAATTTGGAATAAAAATTGATAACAATATATACTTACCATGTTAATGAATGAAATATATATATATATATATATCTATTTGTGAGTGTAAAAAAATAATAATTAAAGAATGAATTTTGTTTTTGGTCATTGGATATGTTAGAATGTGTAGCGATTCTAGTTGGACCCGACCTATTTAGTGCTTTTAAATTTGGGAAAAAAACCTTATTCGTGATGGTCATTCCTTTCTCTTCATGTTTGGTTTTGGCTTAAGGGATCGACACCAACCTTGGTGGTGTCGACTCCATCTTGCTGCTAGGTTCCTAGATTACTATTGAAATTTAAGGTCAACAATAACCTTTGGTGGTGTCGACACTTGCCTTTTCTTGTTGGTCTCAAGGGTCAACACCAGTTTGGGAAGGGTCGACCCTTGTCTATTACAGAATATGGGGTTTATTTGCTGAAATTTAGTATCGACACCTTGAGTCCAAGGGTCGACACCTTGCCTGCTGCCAAACACAAGTGTCTCAGCTTTTCTTCTTGAGGGTCGACACCACTATTGTAGGGGTCAACCCCTGTGACTCTTTTTCTAAATTTTTGTTCGGTTGGGCCCTACTTTTTAGGGATTTTTTACTTGTTCTTTTTATTTAACCATGGAGCTACTATTCTATTAATACCTAGTCACTATAAATAGACCCAAAGTCTATTTCTCTCATTAGTTGTTTCTTTTTTTCTCTCTCCCACCCGTAACTCTCCCTCTCTCTCTCTCTCTCTTTCTCTCTCTCAAAACTTACCTTTTCTTACTTACATCTTTAGATCTACTTACCTAGAGGTGTCTTCTCACCTTGATCCTTCGAGATAAAGTGTAGATCGTGTTAAGAGCTTTCCTTTGATCTTAGTGGTTCGTGGTTTCGTAGACGTCGAGTTTTTCCAAGTTCTTCTCTTTTACCCTTCTAAGCATAAGGTAGGGATTCTTCGCACCTTGATCCAAGTGGTTTGTGGTTTCTTGGGTTTGGTTCTAAGTTAAAAGGAGGGATTTTCAAATGGTTTCGTAGAAATGATTATGGGATTGGAAATGAGGTGAAGAGGTAATAAAATGATTGGCTTTGATTATTTGAAATTGATTTTGGAAGAAAATGGGGTTTTTGCCCTAAATGTTGATTTTGTATAAATAATGATATTGATGTTGGAAACTTGGAATTTAATTGTTATTGATTAAGATGGTGAAGTTGAGTATGTATTATCACTCACATCTCGAAATTTGAAAAGTTATCTTTATGAAAATTATTTTATCTGTTTAGAGATATATGTTTTAGGCTATCGGTGGAGGCTAGCTATGATTGTTGTAGAAATTTCATGAGCATTAGGAGAATAAAAACTCTTTCTCATCCATTCGCATTGAGCATTGTCATACATTTTCACATTTGAAGTAATTACATTGTTTTGAGAAAATTGTGAATACTTGGTGAATCTGGGTAGGGGGTGTGGTTACTATGATAAGTTAGCCTGTGTGTCCTTGGTGAAAGACTAGAAACCAACGCGGATATGTGTCGAGCCTTTCGGTTAATACCGGTAAAAATGACAAATTGATAGTACTTGTATAGTCTACTTGTAGACACGTACCTAGAGATTCACATAGTTGTATTCACAATCCGGTTTTCTATAAAAAAGGAAAGTGTTTCATGAATGGTAACATAAACCTGGCAAACATGACTTGAAAGAGATATAAAATGTTTTGTCATGAGCATTGCATGTGCATTTTACCCTTATAGCTTTGTTAAGATTCATATGTTGCATTGGATTATTTCTACTGGGCTTTAACTCACCCTATGTGGAAAAAACATTTTAGGTGCTGATGATATGCCTTAGCCAAGGCAATAGCTTGGGAGGTCATGGAGCAAGAGCTTCATTTGGTTTAATTGTGTATTTGTTTTGTTCAAGCCAAGGGCTTTTATATGTAGTGTGATTTAAATCCATTTTGTTGTAACCAAGTACAAACTTAGAAAGTTATAAGCCTTTAGGGCATTCTCCTATTTGTTTATCTTTCGTTTGTTTCCTTACCATGTAACACATGCTATAGATTCAGGGTTAGATTTATGAATGTATATTTGCATATGTTGCTCCTTTGTATAAGAAACTAGAATGAATGGAAGTTAATTATTTTATCTCGTATCGTCTTTTAAATAAATATTGTGGATTGATTATTGTATTTATTTCGGGGCGTTACAGAATGGTTGAGAGAAAGAGAGGCGCAGAGAGAGAGAGAGAGAAATTGTATATGTATTTGATGATTACGGGCTCCTTTATATAGGAGAGAGATACGAGCTAAACATAGAAGGTAGAATAACAATCCTAATCTAAACCCTAAATCAAGGCCATAATTATATAATATACCCTAAATATATAATGTATCTATATATACATTAATAGCCCCCCTCAAACTCAAGAGGGGTAAGCATCGAGCAACTTGAGTTTGGAAATTAGATCACTAAAATGACTAGGAAGATGAGCCTTGGTGAAAATATTAACAGGCTGATCTGCAGAAGCAATAGAGAGAAGATGAACAGTGCCACGTGTAACATGCTGTCGAATAAAATGACAATCAATCTCAATATGCTTGGTGCGATCATGGAAAACATCATTGTGAGCAATCTGAATAGCACTCTGATTGTCACAATAGAGAGAGGTAGCACCAGAAGAATAAATACCCATATCAGCAAGGAATTAGCGAAGCCAGAGAAGTTCGTAAGTAGTATTAGCAAGAGCTCGGTATTCAGCTTCTGTACTAGAGCGAGTAGTGATGGATTGTTTCTTACTGCACCAAGTAAGAAGAGAATCCCCTAAGAAGAAACAAAAACCTATGGTGGAGCGTCGATCAGTAGGATCCCCAGCCCAATTAGCATTAGAAAAGCCACGCATCTCAAGAGAAAAGGAAGCAGAATAGTGAAGTCTATGGAATAGAGTGCCTTTGAGGTAGCGAAGTATACGGAGTAGAGCAGTATAATGTGGAGTGCGAGGAGCCGACATATACTAACTAATATGATGGACAACATATGCAATGTTAGGATGAGTCACAATGAGATAGACGAGACTACCTACTAGCTGGCGATAAAGAGTAGCATCAGAGAAAAGATCTCCATCGAGAGGAGTGAGACGAGTCTGAGGATCAACTGGAATAAGGGTAGTTTTGCAATCTGTAAGACCAGTGCGTTCCAGAAGATCGGATGCATATTTGGCCTGTGACAAATAGTAACTAATGAAATCATAAGAGATTTCAAGCCCTAAAAAGTAATTAAGAGGACCAAGGTCTTTCATCTCAAACTGACGATGGAGAAATTGTTTGAGGCTAAGAATACCAGCCACATCATCACCAGTGATAATTATATCATCCACATAAAGAAGAAGAAGAGTGATACCATGAATAGTAGTCCGAACAAATAAAGCAGAGTCATATGAGCTGGAGGTGAAACCGGAGTCATGAATGGTGGAACTGAACTTAGCAAACCAAGCTCGTGAGGCTTGTTTGAGACCATAGAGGGCATGCTGTAGTTTGTTGTTTGAGGCTAAGAATAACAGTCGCATCATCATCAGTGATAATCATTGTGACAACCCTCACCTCTGATTAGTGCTAATCTATAATTAAGCATGATAAATAATTGAACAGACTGAAATTTTGAACTGAACGCATGCGTATGCTGCTTAATTGCATTTTCTATCTGTTTGTCATAAATTGATCTGTTTATGTTTTTAGTTTCGAATTGTGAATTGAAGGCCTTATCGGTGGCCGATTCAGGAATTGATTGGTATTTTATGCTAGTTAGAATTTATGTGATTTTATGGTAGGTTTAATTAAAATTTGATTTGGAATGATTGAATTAGATTAAATAATGATTAATTACATTAGCTTGAGTTATTTACCTTATTGCCACTTAGTGGCTTGACTCTAGACCATCTCCTTTTCACTCCATACATGCTTATTGTATTTTCTAGTTCATCTTCTTAAGACCAAAACCGAGAGAGAGTGGAGAGTAGGAGAAAATTTGGATTCAACAAGATATTGGCTTGGAATTTGGAAGGAATTGTAGAAGATTTGCAAAATTAGACTCCCATACCTTGAATTCATGACCTAAGGTAAAGATTTCACCTTCTTCATTGTGAATTTGAGTTGTATCTTGCAAGGTTCATGGTAATTTAGAGTTTAAAGTCAAGGATTAATTTGAAGAGTTGAACTATGAGCTAATTCATGCATGCATGTTCATATTCATGCATTTTGAGGTTGTTTTGCATGAATTTCTTCCATGCATGTGTATATTTTGAATGTGGTCCATGAATTCACCATGTTCTTAAGCTTAATCTTGCATTTGGTCAAGTTTTAAAGCACTTAATTCATAAGAGTTCTCGCATGTTATGTGTTTACGTAGTTCATGAGAGTTTCTTTGAAATTGTGTTCAATTAACTTACCTTTGGGCTTGATTTTACAAAATTGATCTTCAAAACATGTTGTAATATGAGTTTTCAAGTGTTTTCCAGAAAATGGGCCTAAAAGGTTGAGTTTTGAGGTGTTGAATGCTTGGTTTGAGCTTGGGAGGCAAATCTGAAAATTCCAGATTTTGGCTTCCACGTTCGAGCGACCATCTTTTGTTCAGAGCTCCGCTCGAGCGAAGGGATGCTGGCTCGAGCGTAGATTGCAAGCTCTCAGGTTTTTGGTGCACGCAAATGCACACTCGAGCGAAGGAACCTACGCTCAAGCGAGGACTACGTCTCACGCTCGAGCGAGCATCGAGCGAGCATCGAGCGAGGATTTTTAACATCCAGCACTTTTTGCATTTTTACAGACCGCTCAAGCGAGGAAGTCCACGCTCGAGCGACCCCACTATTTTGACAAGCTCGCTCGAGCGAAGAAAGCCACGCTCGAGCGAGACCCCTGTTTTCTGAAAATTTTGAAAAGTGTTTTAAAGTGCATCTTTGCATCCTCATTCCATCCTAGGCACTCCTAGGCCTAGTTTAAGGCATCTTAATGAGGATATTGAGGTAGAACCACACCAAGTCAAGACAAGGATTAAGTCATTACTCCCAAGTGTGTAACTTAGTGTGTTCGTTCTACTACTGTGTAGGGTTGGCATTCGAGGACGCTCAATAGCTTACCTATAGCCCAGTACTCTGTGAGTAACAATGTTGTAAAGATATGTTCAATGATGATTATTTCCTGAACAATTAACTGTACTATTTTCTAAAATGATACTGTTTACTGAATGAATGATGTCCTATTTATGAACTGTACTCGTGGTATCCATAGCAACTTACTATTACTGTACTGTTACTGTTACTAACACAGAGATCTCTGTCGGTTCCAATACTTGGAACCAATACTGTATACTGTTATGATGGCCATCAACTGATTGTTCGGTCTATTAAGACCTACTGTATTGTTTTATTATTGGATGTACCATATATAACTGCTATGGTTTCTAAATGACTGATATGACTGTTTAATGACTGAAAGGACATTCGTTCTTAACCTCTTTACACAGTTGTTATTCACTGGGCTTTAGCTCACTGTTTATATATATATATATATATATATGTAGGTGTTCAGGCACCAGACCAGAGCTAGGAGCGTCGGGTTAGCTCTTGTTTTGTCAAGCCAACCTTTATGCCTCGCCTCGAGGTTCCAAGTCCATTCAAGCTACAACTGCTTTGGGGTGTTCGGATTCACCCTTCTGTTTCTGTTTTATAATAAATGTTATAGACTCCTACTGTACAGTTGTGGCATAGGGATTGAATCCCTAACTTGTATGTAGGTATATCTGATATGTAAATGTGTTTTGGTTACAAATGTGACTTGTTCATAAAAGTCTTTTCGCATTCAGACCATCACAGCTCATTGGACATCTTTTATTTACTGTTTTGGCTTCTGCCAGCCCCTTACTCTGTATTACTATCATTACTGTCAAGCAGGCCTTTGGTAATCACGGATTACTGGCCGGTTACGATGCTTAAACCCATAGGGGCGGGTTTGGGTCGTGACAATCATATCATCCACATAAAGAAGAAGAAGAGTGGTACCATGAGTAGTAGTACGAACAAATAAAGCAGAGTCATATGAGCTGGAGGTGAAACCGAAGTCATAAATAATGGAATTAAACTTAACAAACCAAGCTCGTACGGTTTTCTTGAGACCATAGAGGGCATGCTGTGGTTTGCAAACCTTATAAGCTAGAAAAGGAGACCTAGGGGGAGGTTGCATGTAGACCTCGTCAAGAAGATTACCATTAAGAAAAGCATTTTTTGACATCCATCTGAAAAAGATCCCAGTGGCGAGCGGCAACAACAACAAGCAAACTGTGAACAAAGGTAAGCTGAGCAACATGGGCGAAGGTCTCCTCATAATCAATGCCATATTCCTGGTTGAAACCCTTTACAATAAGACGAGCTTTGTAGTGCTTAATAGAGCCATCGAAATGGGTCTTGATTTTGTATACCCATTTGCAGCCAATTGCATTCTTTCTAGGAGGAAGATCAACAACATCCCAAGTATGAGTTTTGTCTAAAGCTTGTAGTTCATCAGTCATAGCTTGCTACCAAAGAGGATTAGTACAAGCCTCATGATAAGAGGTAAGTTCATAAGTAGAGAAGGCAGTAGACCGAACAATATAATCACGAAAATGAATAGATGGTTGAGTTAGCCGGTGTGGTCGACCTGTGAGACGATCTGTGGGGGGAAGGTCTGGTGGAAAAGGAGGAGACGGGCTAGAAGGCGCAATGAGAGGTGGACCATCAAGGAGAGCAGTCTGGACGGGATAAGGGGTCAACAAAGGCATCTCTATGAAGGAGGAACCTGCATCAAATTCATTAGAGAAGAGATCTAGGGAAGGATTAGTAAACATGATGGAAGTGGAGGGTGTGGGTAAATGAAAGGAGGAAAGGGCTGAGAACATTTTGTGCTCCCAGAAAACCACATGACGAGATACACAAAGATGCTTAGAGATAGGATCCCAATAATGATAGCATTTATGTTCAATCCCATACTCGAAAAAACAACAAAGACGAGAACGAGGTTCAAGCTTGGTGTGTTCATGTGATTGAAGCAAGACAACACATGCAGATCCAAAAACTAGAAGAGTTGTGTATGGAGGGTGAGTGCCATGCAGACGTTTAAAGGGAGTTTCATTATTGATGACAGGGGTAGGAACACAATTGATAGTGTACACAACAGTACGTGCAGCTTCCCCCCCAAAAGTTTTCAAGACAAGAAGAAGAGAGAAGGAAAGCTCGAGTAGTGTCAAGAATATGCCTATGTTTCCGTTTAACACATCCATTTTGGGAATATGAGTGGATGAAGAGATAGAAGAGAATATAGTAGAATTGGAAGTCATATGATTACAACGAGTCAAAATACCAAGAAGATGTACTTGGAGTCATAGATAAAGCAGTAGGAGGAGATGTACTAGAGGTGGAGAGAAACTGTTTGAACATGGCCTCAACATCAGTTTGGGAAAAGACAGGGGCAGACAGATCATGAGACTCAGAGAAACCCTCAGAGGCAGCAGCAGCAGCAGTGCGATGAGCAGATAAAGATCTAGACTAATTTGCGGGATGATGCGAGCTACTCTTGAAAGAGCCACCGCGAGAGGAGTTACCAGTAGAAGATGACCGGGAAGGATTACGAAAATAATCCTACTACAGATGACTAGGACAATGTTTGTTGTAGTACCGGCAAGATCTGACAGGGCAATGAACCAGAAGATGAGTAGAAGGAATGCCCTGATTTTGACAATAAATGCCGGCAGTGGACCGCAGGGTCGGTAGGGAAAAAGGCCGTGACTAAGGAGCTGCAAGAACAGATTCCACATGATGAGTCCAAAGAGTACCAAGACGAGTTTCTTTAGATAACAGCTTGGAAATAGCCTGCTCAAGAGTGGGCAGCAGAGTGCGATGAAGAAAAGATGCACACACGGGCTCAAAATGGGGAGTGAGAGCCATGAGAAATTGAATCAATCATTGCTAATTACAATATGTAGTGAATGAAGCAGCACCTTCATGGTGAGGCCATGCTGGTTATGAGAGAGCAAGCTAGTCCCAAACAGAATACATTTGAGAAAGAAAATCATTAATAGACTGACCAAATTCTTGACGCATACTGTGAAGCTGACTCTGAAGTTGATATTGATGGGCAGGACTGGTAGTCTAGTATCGTTCTTTTAAAAATTCCCAAATGTATTTACCAAGAGTGGTAACAGAGTCAAGCTGAAAATGACCAAACTGAAGACTAATAGAGGGAACAGAGGTATTCCGAAGCCAAGTAATGATCTGGTAGTTCTTATTGTCCCAATCTTCGAGTCGATCTTCATATGTAGCAGTAATTTCAACGACCTTTTTCACCGGTTGCGCCACATCCCCGGTGATAATACGCCAGAGTTTCCTACATTTGAGGAAAGAAGACATGGTTTGGGCCTATAGAACATAATTGGAACCATCAAAAAGAACAAAATCGGATGGGAGACATCATGGCGATCCATAATAATAGTGGAGTAAAACTAAATAAATAGGAAAATTAGGGAAAACAGAGCGTACCAGTGAGCTCGGAAGGTTACAAATAGTTGGAAAAAGGGGTCTGCTGTGCAAAGATCATGTCAGTAAAGGGCTGGATGATGTCAGTGGCACACAATAGCAAAGGGAGACACGGCGTACAATAGCAGAAAGGGTGCGCGGTGCACAGTAGTAGAATGATACACACGGGCACACAATAGCAGAATGGCACATGCACGACGAATAACAACAAATGCGATCACGTGAGTGCAAGGAGGACATCAGATACTGACGTGAACAAGCAACGAAGAGGAACGTGAGGGCGCGTGGGAGAGTGGCAGAGAAAAGCTGAGACGCACCGAGCACAGAAGTTGCGCGTGAGGGCGCGTGGAGGCTTTTCTGGTGACATGGGCGGCGTCATTGGAATCGAGAGGAGATTCTGAATAGTTGGTGGGTGAAAAAAAAAACGATGAAGCAGTGCTGTAGTGCCACTGTGTATGGGACTAAGCACTAAGAGAAAAGGAAAAGGCCATATGTGTAGAACCTAGAGCTTTGATACCATGTTAGAATGGTTGAGAGAGAGAGAGAGAGACTGTGAATGTATTTGATGATTACAACAATGCACAGGGGCTCCTTTATATAGGAGAGTGATACAATCTAAACATAGAAGGAAGAATAACAATCATAATCTAAAACCTAAATCAAAGCCATAAATCAAGGCCCTAATTATATAACATACCCTAATTATATAATTTATCTATATATACATTAATAAGATATATGTCAGTAGAGCAAGAGGTCAACACAAAGGGTATTAAAACTTTGTCCATAGTGTTTGAGCCTGTAACTACCCAACCATTGACCAAAGTTCCTGATTCATATTGATGAAAACTTAAAAAATCTCTAATCAATAGACAAAATTTGGTAATAAAAATTATTAAAATAAAAACATAAAATTTACAAAAACCAATTATAAGAAGACACATATATGCTTACATTTAAAAATTTTAAAATTTTGGAAAAAGATAGATTGAAGTTTTCATCAATAAAGACCACACAACATTTTTACTTATGTAATAGTATAAATAGATGCATATATATAGATATATAGACGTCTATTATCTATAGATGGGGACAGCTACTGCCGTTGCTTGCTCTAATGGAGGATGCCAGGAGCTGTTGCTGTCATGGGAGGCTGCTGCTTTAGGAGTCTACTGTTGCTACATTTTGGAGGTTGTTGCTGTTGTTTGTGTTTTTTATTTTGCTTATGGGTTGTCCATCGTTGGTTGGTTGGTCACCAATTCGGTGTTGTGCTAGCATATGATTGAGTTTACTTTGTGGTACCTTAGTCTTGCTATGATGCTCCTTACACTTGTTGGAGAAAAATGGTTTTAAACCATTAATCATGTAGGACCCATCCATTATTTAGGTAGGTCAACGTAGCAATTTGTTTCTTGTTATATGGTGAACAAGAGAATCTATTATGGTTGTTAAAACCATTAATGAGTGAATGAGAAATTGACTCATTGTAAGGAGGGAAGTAATGGACCGAAGTAGGCTCAATCCAAAATGCACAAGCGTCGTCACTCCGCCTCGAACCAGGTTGGATGTGGGTTGGATTGGCACTTATATTTTTGAAAGGAAAAAAATAAAATAAATAAAAATAAAAAATAAAAAATATTCAAATTTTGAATTTTGAATTTTGAATTTTGTCTTTAACAGTCACTTCTGAACAGTCACAAATGTGACTGCTACTTTATACATGCTACGATTCATTGTTTATATAATGGTAGTAGACAAACCTGTCAGAAAGATATAAGATAAAGAAAGAGAAATCATTTGTCTTCAAGTCTTTTGTCTTCATCTCAATCTTCATTTTGTTTTTTTTTTTGTTTTTTTTATTGAGAGTATTTAACACAAATTTGGTTTGCAATACACAGATTGTAGTGCTATTTCTGTGTACAGGTGATTGTTGTACCCTGAAGACAGGACGCTTGTAGATCTCAAGCACCAGTGGAGAGGGTGAATTTCTGTCTTAAAAGCACAGTGTCCAAACACTGGCCTCAATCACACATCTGTTAATTATTTTATTTTTGGTTTACAGTACTGTAAGTATTTTTTGTTACTTGATTTTTGTTTATTTATTGTATTTCATTTTTTATATTTAATTAAATAAATTAATTTATCGGGAATTTATTTTCAACAATTTTAAGACATAAATTTTCTTTTTCTTGGTTAAATTAATTATTTTTATTCCAGTCTGTTTTAGATACAAAATTCAGTTTGTATTTTTCTGGTTTTATTTATAATATGTTTCATTCTAGTTTATGTTTTGGTTTGGGAAAAAAAAACTATTTTGTTCTGTTTCAAATATTACAGAATTGGAACCTTTCTATTTTGTAAACCTGTTAGACTTACGAGTTCTGTATATCCAGAATCTGAAACCTAGTTTCCAGTTTCAGCTACCATAAATTTTGTTTGGTATTCATAAATTTGCTTTTTATTTGCCTTTCATTTGGTAGTTGAAATTACTACTGGTTTGTTATATATATATATATATATATATATTGTTTGGTTTGTGTACTCCTTGTTTTACAAGTAAGTACAACACTGCATTTGTTTGGTTTTATTAATTTGGCTACTGGTTTCGTGGGTACTTTGGAAGGATGGTATAAAAACCAAATAAATAATTATTTACAGCCTTTTTGAGTTTAGTTTTGAACGCTATAATTAAAATAAAATTAGTTTTCTGGTTTTTTCTTTATTTTTCTTTTCGATTGTTATATATATATATATATATATATATTGTGAGATATCTTCTGTTTTAATAAATTTATTTATCAAATAGAAATGGCTGCTGAAAGTTGTGTTATGGGGAGTGGTGTTCCATTGCATGTTGTTCCTACACCTGTTATTCTTACACCAGTTGCTCCTATACCAGTTGTTTCTCATGGTCCTGTTTCTGGAACTATTCCAGTTAATCATGGAGAGAAATCTGAAAAATTCAGTGGTGTCAATTTCAAGAGATGGCAACAAAAATTGTTGTTTTATCTTACTACACTGAATTTGGCAAGGTTTTTAAGAGAATATGTGCCTACTCTAAAGGAGGATGAAAGCGATGCTCAGGTTGTTGCTGTAGTAGATACATGTAAACATGTAGATTTCCTTTGCAGGAATGATATACTGAATTAATCGGACAACACATTATACAATGTGTATAGTCCAATCAAGACCGCAAAAGAGTTGTGGGATTCCTTGGACCGTAAATATAAGACAAAAGGCGTCGAAACAAAGAAATTTGTTGACGGTCGTTTTCTTAATTATAAAATGACGGATTCCAAAACAGTGATCAATCAAGTCCAAGATCTTCAACTTATCCTGCATGAAATACATGCAGAAGGGATGTCTCTGAGTGAATCTTTTCAAGTAGCAGTGATAATTGAAAAATTACCATTTTCTTGGAGAGATTTTAAAAATTATTTAAAACACAAAGGCAAAGATATGTCATTAGAGGATTTGATTGCTCGCTTAAGGATTGAGGAAGACAACCGTTGGGCTGAAAAGAAAAATGAACGTCATCCTATGGAGGCTAAAGCAAATGTGGTGGAAAAAGCGGCAAAAGAACAACAGTAAGAAAATGAAGCATCCTGGAGAAAGTTCCAAACAAGGGTTCAACAACAGGCAGAATTTCTAAGGCAAAAGCTATGTATGTGACAAGCTGGGGCATCGTGCCAAGGACTGTTGTAAGCGAAGGACTCGACGGACTCAAGGAGGGAACATGAAGAAAAAACTTGCCCAGGCTAACATAATAGAAGAAGAGAGTCTCTATGCAATGGTTTCGAATTAAGATTTGTTTGGAATGGTTTCTGAAGTCAAT
The DNA here is from genome assembly GCF_055761805.1 of Camellia sinensis. Taxonomy (NCBI): domain Eukaryota; kingdom Viridiplantae; phylum Streptophyta; class Magnoliopsida; order Ericales; family Theaceae; genus Camellia; species Camellia sinensis. Next base: position 26,234,663 of record NC_138966.1, on the reverse strand, counting down.
TTGGTGAGCAATCCTAAAACATGGTGGGTGGATACTAGCGCTACTAGCTACATCTATTAAGAAGAAAGGTTGTTCTCATCATATCAAGTAGTAAATAATGGAGAACAACTTTACAAGGGAAATTGTTTGACTTCTAAAGTTGAAGGAAAAGGAAAGGTAGCGCTGAAAATGACCTCAGGAAAGAAGCTGACTCTTAATCAAGTGTTGCATGTGCCAGAAATTCGCAAAAATTTGGTTTCTGGATCATTGCTGAGTAAGAATGGTTTTAAACTAGTTTTTGATTCTGAAAAATTTGTACTGACAAAGAATGGGATGTATGTAGGAAAGGGATACATGTGTGATGGGCTCTTCAAACTGAATGTAATGACTGTTGTTCCAACTACTAATAAGATTAACACATCTTCTACTTATTTGCAAGAGTCTTCATGTATGTGGCATAGCAGATTAGGACATGTTAATTATGATACTTAGCGTAGATTAATCAACTTAGAATATTTGCGTATGTTTCAAATAGATCCAAATCACAAATGTGAAGTATGTGTGGAGGCAAAGTTAACTAAATAACCTTTTCAATCAGTGGAGAGAAATACCGAGCCACCAGATTAAATACATAGTGACATTTGTGATTTGAAATTTGTTCAAACTCGAGGTGAGAAAAAAATATTTTATCACTTTTATTGACGATAGCACTAAGAATTGCTATGTATATTTGCTGCGAAGCAAGGATGAAGCCTTAAAAAAATTCATTCAGTATAAGAATGAGGTTGAGAATCAATTTGGTAGAAAAATTAAGGCAATAAGGAGTGATAGAGGTGGTGAATATGACATACATATTGGTAATTTTTGTACACAAGTTGGAATCATTCATAAAACCACTGTGCCTTATACACCTCAACAAAATCGGGTTACGGAGCATAAAAATCGAACCTTAAAAGAAATGATGAATGCTATGTTAATAAGTTTGGGATTACCCCAGAACTTGTGAGGGGAAACAATTCTCTCTGCTAACTATATTCTCAATAAAATACCCGATAAGAAAACACTAAAACTCCTTATGCATTGTGGAAAGGTCGACAGCCTTCTTACAAATATCTAAAAGTGTGGGGTTGTTTGGCTAATGTAGCTATTCCTAATCCCAAAAAGGTCAAAATAGGACCTAAAACTGTTGTTTGTTTATTTATTGGGTATGTAGAAAATAACAATGCCTATCGATTTTTAGTTTATAAAAGTGATAATTCTGAAATCCATGTTAATACAATCATTATTTTACAAGGAACTATTGGTAATTTTTGTACACAAGTTGGAATCATTCATCAAACCACTGCGCCTTATACACCTCAGCAAAATGGGATTGCTGACTATAAAAATCGAACCTTAAAAGAAATGATGAATGCTATGTTAATAAGTTCGGGATTACCCCAGAACTTGTGGGGAGAAGCAATCCTCTCTGCTAACTATATTCTCAATGAAATACCCCATAAGAAAACACTGAAAACTCTTTATGCATTGTGGAAAGGTCAACAGTTTTCCTACAAATATCTGAAAGTGTGGGGGTATTTGTCTAAGGTAGCTATTCCTAACCCCAAAAAGGTCAAAATAGGACATAAAACTATTGATTGTATATTTATTGGGTATGCAGAAAATAACAATGCCTATCAATTTTTAGTTCATAAAAGTGATAATTCTGAAATCCATGTTAATATAATCATTGAGTCAAGGAGTGCTTCATTTTTTGAACATGTATTTCCTTGTAAAATAACACGAGTCTCATTCTCCTAAAAGGTCTTATGATGCTGCATATGACAATAATCAAGGACAAGTTGGGGAACGTCAAGAAGAGGAAAACATGGAGGGATCTAGGCAAAGTAAGAGAGCTAGGAAAATTAAATCTTTTGGTCTTGACTTCTTGACGTATTTATTAGAAAATGAGCCTCAGACTTATAAAGAAGCAATGTCTACTCCAGAAGCTCCTCTATGGAAAGAAGCGATCAGCAGTGAAATTGAATCTATCTTACAAAACTATACTTAGGAATTGGTGGATCTTCCACCAGGTTGTAAACCTCTTGAATGCAAGTGGATATTCAAGAGGAAAATGAAACCGGATGGTTCAATTGATAAATACAAGGCTAGACTTGTAGTTAAAGGCTATAGACAAACTGAAAGAGTAGACTATTTCGGCACTTATTCTCTTGTAACAAGAATAACATCCATTAGAATGTTGATTGCTATTGCAGCTTTGCATGATTTGGAAATACATCAAATGGATGTCAACACTACATTTTTGAATGGAGATTTGAATAAGGAAATTTATATGGAACAATCAGAAGGATTTATTGTTCCGGGACAGGAAAAGAAAGTGTGTAAACTTGTGAAATCTCTGTATGGGTTAAAACAAGCGCCTAAACAATGGCATGAAAAGTTTGACAATGTAATGATGTTAAATGGTTTTAAAATAAATGAGTGTAATAATTGTGTTTATGTGAAAAACACTAAAAAATGATATTTCATTGTTTGCTTATATGCAGATAACATGCTCATTATTGGCAACAATAATGAGATAATAAAAATTACAAAGAAAATGTTGAACACTAAGTTTGACATGAAAGATATAGGAGTAGCAGAAGTTATACTTGGTATGAAAATCACAAAAACATATGTCGGATATGCCATGTCTCAAGGTCATTATGTTGATAAAACACTTGAAAATTTTAATAAACATGACGACCATTTTGCTAAGACTCCTATCGATACTAATCTTCATTTAATGAAGAACTTAGGGGAAGGTATATCACAATAGAGTACTCCTGGATAATTGGAAGCTTGATGTATCTCATGAACTGCATATGTCCTGATATTGCCTATGTAGTTAGCAAATTGAGTAGATACACGAGCAATCCAGGGGAAGATCATTGGACATCAATAATATGGGCACTTAGATATCTAAGATATACCCGTGTTTTTTCTTCCTCCATTCACTTCATAATCACAACAATACCTTATCCATTCACTTCAAAAAAAGTATCTTCTTCTTTTCTTTTTTAAGAAATTTGAATAGTTAACTGCACCAAAACATTGAAATTTCACATTTTGTATCTTCAATTTTTAGATTAAAATTTAATTTCATTCGATTAAATATCATTTTCATACCATTTCTTTTTATTATTTTATCTTAACTTTTTGCTCTTCATATTATAGGTTGGTGCGGTAGTCCTGCAATTGGTCAGGAAATTGGTTGCATGACTCTTTCTAAAGTTCCACTGGGTGAATTCTTCAATGATTGTATTCCTCCTGGCAGAAGATACTTTTCTAAGCAAGTGATTCATCAACATAGAGTTTTAGGAAGAAAAGTAAGTACACCAAACTTCCATTGTTTTTCTTTTTCTTCTTTGGATCTTGCAATGAAATTATCATATTCTTTTTAATATTTGAGCGATTTTTATTTTTATTATTGGAAGGGTGAAGTAGTTTGTTCACCATGTAGCTTATGCCTTAAAAAGTGTTGCTGCCCCTCTTTTTAATTTTTATTTTATTTTATACATGTTAAATGAATTATATGACTTCACTATAAGATTCAAACAATTTAACGCATGTTTACATACACATTGCTTGCCAAAATGTTTGCTCACTAGAAGTATGTAAAAGTACTTCAAGGAGTAAATGCATTGATACTCTAAATAGGAAGTCCATAGACGTAAGGAGCTTAAGACGATCTCAGTTGTTGTGATGTCTTGTTTAATACAGAATACATATGGAAGAATTCATCTCTTTTCTAAGCTCTGGTATGTAAAAGGCTCTTGTGTTGGAATTTCAAAAAAGTAAAGATACAAGTAGGCTATACAAGAGAGACAACATTAAGTTAAAAAACTGTGGAACTAGTAGTGAACAAATGAGGGGTTGGTCCATGTTCCCTATGTTACGTCCTGAAATAATTACCATAAACCCTCCATAACATTCATAAATGACAATAATAATAAAGTAATTATCTTCCATTAAATCTAATTGGGATTACAAAAGGAAAACATATGCAGTATACATTCATAATGTCTGACCCTGAATATATATGTTACAAATAACAGAAAAATATGGAAGTTAAACAGATAACAAATGCCCTAAAGGCTTACTACTTTCCAAGATAGTTTTTGGTTACACAAAAGTGGACTTTAGGTCCAATACATTTAAAGCCCTTGGCTATACCCTAAAAAAAAAATAAAAATAAATAAATAAAAAAAATGAACACAACAAAAAAAACTCTTGCTCCAACTCCTCCCACGCTACTGCTTTGGCGGAGGCATATCACCAACACCTAAAAATGATTTTCCCCAAATAAGGTGAGCCAAAGCCCAGTAAAAATAATCTAACACAATATATAAATCTTAAGAAAGATATAAGTGTAACATATACATACAATGCCGGTGATAAAATCATTTATAACTCTTTTGCAAAATCATACTATGCCGAACTTACATTTTGATCCATTTTATTTCAATTCATGAGCCACTTTCATTTCATCTAGACAACCAAAATTGAGGATACAGCTCATTGAGTCTCTAACCAACATAGCCATCATATATTCACTTCTATTTGCCATTTTACGGATATTTTGTCTGCGGGAATCAGCACCTATGTATACTTGTGGTTTTCAGGACTTTCACCCTGGACACTCCAGCCAACTTAATTTAATGGAGTACATCTCCTTTCTTCTCCCAAACATAGAGTGCATTACCTTTCTCCTCCCAAAGACCATACATTATAATGTATTAAAGACGTGACAACACACAATGCAAATGGATGAGAAGTTAGTTTCAATTCACCTAATTCTCATGCAATTTCTACTACAATCATAGTTATATTCCACCGATAGCCCAAAACAAATATTTCTAAACAAATATACAATCACTAAGACAGATAAACTATCCAAATTCCGTAGGTGAGTGATAATACATATCTAACTCCACCATTTGTATAAATATCCATCTAATTTCACATTTCTAATACCAATTCCATTTATTTATACAAAATAAATATTTGAGACTTTTTAGGGTAAACCCCTTTTTCTTCAAAAATTCAGCTAAAGTATCAAAATCAACCATTTTGTTACAACACAACCTCATATTTACTCCCATTGTCATTTTTAATACATCCATTTGTAAACCCCTCTTTTGATTTTAAACCAAAACCCTTGGTTTGTTCAAGATCCTCCAAAATCACAATATTGTTTATGAAAAACAAATAACTAAGTTAAAAATCATAAAAGATTGTAGAAAATCCCTACCTCAAGCTTAGAAGACCAAATAAAAAAATGTAGAGACTTCAAAGATGCCAAAACTCAACTCTATTCGGATTAAATGGGAGCCCTCAGAGTGCTTTATCTTTTTATCAACGAGAGTAGGGTAGAAAGATCGTTGGATCTAAGTGTATTTGTAGAGAGAAGTTGGGTTTTAGAGAGAGAGAGAGGGTGGATCTAGGGTTTTGAGAGAAAAAGAAATAAAAAAGTGATGAAAAAGGTGTTTCTACGAATTGAAATACGCGCAGCTCGCTTGAGCGCAAGAGTTGTCGCTTGAGCGACCAACAATAAGTTGTTCCGCTTGAGCGCAAAATGTACACTCCCAGAAGTTTTACAGACAGAAGACTGTCGCTCGAGCACAAGAAGTCTCGCTCGAGCGAAGAACACTACCTCCCTTCCAGTATCTCTACAGGCCTGCAAAAGTACTTGGAGCTCACAAAGCTCACTCAAGCGCAAGAAGTTTTGCTCGAGCGAAGTAGCCAAAATCTGGACAACAACAATTTGAACCAACTAGCAACAAACCTGTTCCAAACACAACCAAGGCACTTCAATACTCAAACTCAATGAGAAATAAGGGGAAACATGGTGTGAATATCTAAATAAGACCAGCGAAACCCGGGTTTAAAACATCATTTGGTCGGGTCTAAACCAAGAATGCCATACTCTATATCTTCCTACATATTCAGGTTTCAATATTATGTAATGAGGAAAAAAAATGAAAAGACATTGTTTGGAGTTTACCAAATATGTAGAATTTATACAATAGTTTTGAGGATTGAAACAATGGTGCATGTTAGCAACTTTCACGAGTTGTTTGATTGAGTTTGTAGATTCTATAGTTAAGTCACCTTATTGATTGCTCTTGTTTGGTATAAAGAGAAAATTGATGGTTCGCATCATAATTGGAAGCTAGGCTCTAGATGAACTCTTCGGTGATAATTTTTGTAACGCCCTCAAAATATTACATAAATCAATCATTCATTAGATCTACAAACTTGATAGAAAAGTTACATTTTCATTCATCAGAGTCTGCGTTATAAGAGATATTACATGCATTACACTTTCATAACCGTTTATCTTGAAACTATAACATATAACTCTAGTTTAGAACAACAAAATAAATGCCCTAAGGGCTTATATCTTTCCAAGTTATCACTTGGTTACAACAAAAGAGAATCAGAAGCTCTTTACAATTAAAGCCCTCGGCTTAAAAGGAAAACATATAAACACAAAAATGATATGACAAGAGTGGAGCCTTAAGCCCCTAAGCATCCCAAGCTATGTCCTTGGAGGTGACATGTCACCTGTACCTGAAAATGATTTCTTAAGTACGGTGAGCCAAAGTCCAGTAGAGATATGCTAAAACAATGTATGAGATTTAACTAAGATATAAGCTTCAGATAAATGTGCAACATTTTTAATCAACCCATATTCTTTCCAAGACCATTCAATATAGATAAACAATGCCTCAATTCATTTCCATTTCTATTCATTTATCCAAGTCAGTCCATTGAAATTATTCATTGTTATCTAAAGAATTCAAGACGAGACTACAACTCATTTATCAACACTTCAATAACAAACATTATCCAACACTTCCATTTTCTTGCCATTTTACGAAATCACATCCGAGGGAACCGGCACCCAAATATATATCAGATTTCGAGACTTTCACCCTAGACACTCTAGCCAACTTAATTATAAATGAAGTACATCCCATATCTCCTCCCAAACAATGGAGTACATCCCCTATCTCCTCCCAAACAATGATACATGTACAATGTCTTTAAATATGTTGTCATATACAATGACTAATCAAATCACATATTCAACAATTTAATCAACCCGTCATATTCAATGACATAACTCATATGACTAGTTTCAATTTACCTAGCCATCATGCAGTTTCTACAATAATCATAACTATCCTCCACCGATAGCCCAAAACAGATATTTCTAAATAGATAAATAAATTTATCAACAGATAAATTATCAAATTCCCTTAGGTGAGTGATTTATCAAATCCAACTACATCATTCATTTACACATCCTCCAAATTTCACTTTTCCCACACCAATTTCATTATTTAATCAAAATAATTATTTAACATAAATTAGGGCAATTTTTCCCCTTTTTCCAAATGTCAACCACAAGTCTAAATTTCATCGTTTGAACTCATATAATCCCATCTTCAATACCCAACATATATTTCCATAACTCAAAATAGCAAACCCCTCTTTTAATTTAGAACCCAAAACCCTAACTTCATCCAAATCACACCCAACTCCCACCATTTATACTAAATAACAAATACCTAGGTTAAAATTCATCAAAAAAGAGTAGAATATCCGTACCTCAAATGTAGAGCTCGAAGAGGAAGAAGGAGAATCTCGAAAATGCCCAAAATCAAGGTTTACTTGGATGGAATGGAAGCCCACAAGATGCTACACCTTTTTCTCAAAGGAAGTAGAGTAACAACCCTTAGATTCAAAGGAGTTTGTAGAGAGAAGTTGGGTTTGTAGAGAGAGGATAGCCGATCTAGGGTTTTGAGTGAAAAGAAGTGCAAAAAGTGATGAAAGGCATCATTGCTGCGAACTGATATATGCGACCTTCGCTCGAGCGAAGGAGTTGTCGCTCGAGCGTAAGAAGTGTTGCTCGAGCATAGAATGCGAAGCTTCAGGTCTGCCATAAACGCAGATGCACGCTCGAGCGCAAGAAGTCTCGCTCAAGCGAAGAAACAATTCCACCAGCCTCGATCGAGCGCAATAAGCCTCGCTCGAGCAAAGAACTTACACCTACCCAGAAAAGCTGCGTCTGGGGAAAAAAACATAAAGACCCTCAAGTCTCGCTCGAGCGCAAGAAACCTCGCTCGAGCAAAGAGGCAAATTACACAAAGCTCACTCGAGCGCAAGAAGCCTCGCTTGAGCGATGAAGCAAAAATCTGGGCAACAACCATTTGAATCCACTAACAACCAACCTGTTCCAAACTCATCTGACAAGTCCCAAAACTCAAATTCAAAGAATTAAAGGAAGGAAACAAGACATAGATATCAACATACAATCACGGAACCCAAGTCCGGAACACAATAAAAGTCGGGGTAAAACCGGGATTGCTATAACGTCCGCCCCTTAAAGAATTTCGTCCCTGGAATTTTAGTACAAGTTTCAAAACCAAGATTATCCAATTTTCAAAATGATCATAATTCAATTCTCATCATCATAATCCATCCACCAGTCATTCCATCTTTTCTCAAGAGAACGATTTCACAAAATATAGCTCAACATATATTACCAATATGCATGATTCAAAATTATAACTAATTTCAAGTTTTTCCCAAACATATTTTATGTTTATAACATATTTGCATTTCCAAAACTTAAACAACATATATAATGTTCATATTAAACTTGCATTCCCGAAACGCATTCAACATTTACAATGCCTTCGAAATTCAAAACATATACAATGTTTTTTATGGTTCATAAACGAAACTAAAATTTCAACATACATTCAAACATCAACAAATAAGTCCGGATATTTCTCACTGACTTCCAATTCATGCTCCCAAGTTGCTTCCTCAATCCCGTGATGTTTTCACAGTACTTTGACCAAGGGAATTGTCTTGCCTTGCAAGACTTGGTCCCGCCTATCTAAGACTCTCACTGGTCTCTCCTTATACGAGGCATCCTCGTCTACCTCTAAGTCGATCCAATCCAACACATGCGATGGATCCGGCTCATACTTCCGAAGCATACTGATGTGAAACACGTCATGCACTCCGGAAAGTTGTGGCGGCAACGCCAAATGATATATAACCTCCCCAATCCGCTCAAGGATCTCAAAAGGGCCAATAAACAGAGGGGATAACTTCTCACTCTTCCCAAATCTCATCAAACCCCATCTAGGTGATATTTTCAAAAAGACATGATTACCCACCTCAAATGACAAAGGTCTCCTCCTGCGGTTGGCATAACTCTTTTGGCGACTCTGGGCTGTAACCAATCTCTTGCGGATAAGTGCCATTTTCTCCGTCGTTTCCTGAACCAACTCTGGACCTAACAAAGATGCATTACCCACCTCGGCCCAACATACAGAAGACCTACACGGTCGACCATACAAGGCCTCAAACGGTGTCATGCCAATACTCGATTGGAAACTGTTATTATAGGCAAACTCCACTAAGGGTAAGTGTCTCTCCCACGACCCTTTAAAGTCAAGGACACAGCCTCGAAGCATATCCTCAAGGATCTGAATAGTTCGCTCGGACTGCTCGTCAGTCTGAGAATGGTAAGCCGTGCTAAAAGTCAATCTAGTGCCCAAGGTATTCTGCAAACTCTGCCACAACCAGGCAGTGAAACGCGGATCTCTATCCGAGACAATCGTCACAAGAACCCCGTGCAATCTCACTACGTCCCGAATATACAAGTCAGCGAGGTAATCTACCGAATCTCTTACGCGTATATGAATGAAGTGCTCCGACTTGGTCAACCGGTCAACTACCACCCAAATGATATCACTACCCCATTGAGTCCTCGAAAGGCCTACAACAAAATCCATCGTGACATGCTCCCACTTCTACTCCGCTATAGGCAAAGGTTGCAATAAACCCGTTGGTCTCTGATGTTCGGCCTTCACTTGCTAGCAAGTAAGGCACTTCGACACAAACACGGCCACATCCTTCTTCATACCCCTCCACCAAAATTGGCAACTCAGATCATGATACATCTTTGTGCCTCCCAGATGCACCGCAAGGCGTGAATGGTGAAACTCTCGGAGTACTTCCTCTCGACAAGACTTCGTCACAAACAAGCAGTCACGGTATCTCACACTCAGGTCGGGATACACAGTTAAACCTTTCTCTACCTTCCCACTGGAGATCTTCTCCCGGAGGGATTCTACCTCAAAGTCACCCTTCTGTGCTTCCAACACCCGGTTCACAAGTGTAGGTTGTGCGACTACAGAAAACAAGGCTATAGACTTAATAGACTCGTTCAAATGCAAGTCAAACTTGCCAAGAGCGCTCAACGTCTCCCATTCCTGGATAGCTATACAAACTACACTACTGATGGACTTCTTACTTAGGGCATCGGTGTCACGACCCAAACTTGCCCCTATGCGTTTAGCACCGTAACCGGCCAGTAATCCGTGATTACCGAAGGCTTGCTTAACAGTAAAGACAGTAATACAGAGTACAGGGGCTGGCGGAAGCCAAAACAGTAATAAAAGATATCTAATGAGCTGTGACAGTTTGTATGTAAAAAGAATTTTCCGAACATATTCACATTCATAAGCAAAACATATATACACCATATGTACAAACGTCCAGGTTAGGGACCAAATCCTTAATTAGCACAGTACAGTACAAGTCTTAAACAGTATTACAGAACAGAGACGGAAGGGTGAAACTGAGACACCCTAAAACAGCCTTAGCTCGGTCAGATTTGGAATCTCGAGGTGAGGCACAATGGTTGGCTTGACAAAAAGAGAGTTAACCCGACGCTCCTAGCTCCGGTCCGGTGCCTGGACACTTACATATAATTATAAACAGTGAAGTAAAGCCCAGCGAATAACATATGCGTAAAGGAGTTAAGAATGAAAGTCCTTTCAGTATTTTAAACAGTCATTTAGAAATGATAGCAGTTATATGTGGTACATCTAATAGCAAAACAGTGTAGTAGGTCTTAACAGACCGAACAGTTAGTTGATGGCCATCATAACAGTAAACAGCAATGGTTCCAAACATGGGAACCGACAGAGATCTTTGTAACAGTAGCAGTAACAGTACAGTGACAGTAGATTACTATGGATGCCACGAATTTAGTTCACAAATAAGACAAACATTCAGTCAGTAAGAAATATCATTTCAGAAAGCAGTACAGTAAATCATTCAGAAAATATTCATGATTGAACATATCTTTATAACAATATTACTCACAGAGTTCTGGGCTATAAGCAGCTAATGAGCGTCCTCGGGTGCCAACCCTACACAGTTACAGAATGAACACACACTACGTTACACACTTGGGTTTGATAACTTAACCCCTATCTTGTCTTGGTGTGGTTCTACATCAATATCCTCCTTAAGATTCCTTAAACATGCCCTAGGAATGCCTAGGATGGAAAGAGGATGCAAAGATGCACTTTAAAACACTTTTCAAAATTTGTTGAAACAGGGGTCCACGCTCGAGCGTGGCTTTCTACGCTCGAGCGGACATACAGACAAAAGAACTCCACTCGAGAGTGACTTTCCCTGCTCGAGCGGACTGCAAACTCAGGCAAAAGTACTGGATGCACAAAAATCACGCTCGATGGGCGCTCGATCCACGCTCGAGCGTAAGACTCAGGTCCACCCTTGAGCGTGAAGTCCTTCACTCGAGCGGACTGCAAAACAAATGAACTTCTGGATATACGCATTTCATGCTCGAGCGTGGCTTCCTATGCTCGAGCGGAAGTGCAAGACTCAAAGTGTACGCTCGAGCGTGAAGTCCTACGCTCGAGCGTGGGTCCAAAATCTGGAATTTCTAGATTGAACCTCCAAGCACAAACTCAACTTTTAAAACATCAAATCCAATCCTTTCAGGCTAATTTTCTAGAAAACACTTTAAAACCCATAATATGACACGTTTCAAAGATCAATTTGCAAAATCAAAGCCCAAAGGTAGATCAATTAAACACAAATTTCAAACAAAACTTCAAGAGCAAGGTGTACATATAACATGCATGTGTTCCTTTGAATTCCAATGCTCCAAACTATAATCAAATGCAAGTTTAAGCTCAAAATCATGGATCATTCATGGATCAAGACCCAAAATATGAACATGCATGTAGAAATTCTCGTGAAACAACTTCAAAACTCAAGAATGTGCACATGTATGCATGGAATCACTCTTAATTCAACACTTTAATTTAATTCTTGACCTTAAGCTCCTATTCCTCCATGAATTATGCAAGAAATGACTTGAATTCATAAACAATAAGGTAAATATCCTACCTTAGGTCTTCAATTTTAGGTATAGAAGCTCAATTATGCAATCAACCTTCACATCTCCTAAGTCTCCAAGCCAATTCTCAATTGAAGCTAAGTTTTCTCCTCTTTCACTCTTTCTCTCAGTTTTGTCTCTAGAGATGAACAAGAAATGATGCAAGACTGAGCTCTAAACAAGATTTGTAAAGTGGCCCACTAGATGACAAAATGGTAGTTAAAGTAACTAATGTGATTCAACATTATTTAATCTAATTTAATCATTCCAAATCAATTTCAAATTAAACCTACCATAAAATCACATAAATCCTAATTAACATAGAATACCAATCGATTTCTGATTCGGTCGCCGATAAGACCTTTAATTCGCAATTCAAAGATAAAACATGAACAAATCATTTAATGACTAACAGATAGAAATGCATTTAAAACAGTATACTCTTGCAATCAATTCAGAATCTCAGTCAAATCAGTTACTTATCATTCTCGATCATAGCTTAGCATTAATCAGATGTGAGGGTTGTCACAATCGGCCACCATATTGGCCTTTCTTGTATGATAGTACAACTCGAAATCATAATCTTCTATGAACTCCATCCACCTTCTCTGCCTCAAATTCAAGTCCTTCTATGTAAACAGATACTTCAGACTCTTATGATCAGAAAACACCTCAAACCTCTCACCATACAGATAGTGCCTCCAAATCTTCAAGGCAAAAATCACCGCTGCTAATTCTAAGTCATGAGTAGGGTAATTCTTCTCGTGTGTTTTCAATTGCCGTGAGCTATAGGCTACTACTTTCCTTTCTTGCATTAACACACAACCCAAACCCCCTCGTGAGGCATCACAATACACCGAATAGCCCAAACCCCAGTAGTAAGTCTAACTTTAAGCTCTTGGAATGACTTTTCACAAGTCTCACTCCATACAAATTTGACCCATTTCCGCGTCAATCTAGTCAAAGGCGAAGCTAGTTTGGAGAAATCTTTCACAAACCGACGGTAATACTCGGTCAATCCCAGAAAACTACGGATCTCAAAGACATTCTTAGGCTGTGCCCAATCTTGCACCGCCTTAATTTTGGATGAATCCACAGTCACCCATTTCCTAGATACTACATAGCCTAAGAACTTAACCTCTCTTAGCCAGAACTTGTATTTCTCGAACTTGGCATACAACTTATGGGCTCTAAGCAACTCAAGCATCACACGCAAGTGTTCCTCGTGCTCCTCCTCAGAGGGTGAGTAAATCAGAATGTCATCCACAAAGACGACTACAAAACAGTCTAAGAACTCTCGAAAGATTTGGTTCATCAAGTCATTAAACACAGCTGGGGCATTGGTTAGCCCAAAAGGCATCACTAGAAACTCATAATTGCCATACCGTGTACGGAATGCCGTCTGACTCTCAACTGATGGTAGCCCGATCTCAAATCTATCTTAGAGAAACAACGGGATCCTTTCAACTAATCAAACAGATCATCTATACGAGGCATGGAGTACTTGTTCTTAACCGTAACCCGGTTCAATTTTCAATAGTCAATACAAAGTCTCAAGGCCCTATCTTTCTTTTTGGCAAAGAGGACCGGTGCTCCCCAAGGTGAAGCATTAGGGCGAATGAAACCCTTATCTAGTAATTCCTGGAGTTGAATCTTCAACTCACTTAACTCAGCTGGTGCAAAATAATACGGTGCCATGGAAATTGGTGCCGTGCCAGGCACTAAATCAATAGAGAACTTAATCTCTCGATGAGGTAGTAAACTAACAAGATCTTCAAGAAAAACGTCCGAATACTCACAAACAACCTTTGGCAACTCAACCCGGGCCTCACCACACTCACCACTCATAAAGCTAGCGAGAAGACAACTAAGCTCACTCCGCCCGCTCAGATCATACACCCCAAGAAATGAAAACAATCACTGCTCAAGGTACATATAGTAACCCTCTGACGGTAGCAATCTATAATAGCCCGATATGATGATAACCAGTCCATACCCAAAATAACATCAAAACCAGTCATATCCATCAATACAAAAGAAAAAAAGAAGCCGATGATCGGCGACCTCAATATCACAGCCTCGACACTCCTATTTCAAAACCATCTCACCCTCAACAGGTGACACAACACAAATAGGAGATGCTAACTGTGCCAACTCCAACCCCAAAACTGATGCAAATGCAGAAGATATAAAAGAATAAGATGCACCCGTATCAATTAACACATTAGCAGCCGAGTTGCAAAACAAAAAGGTACCTCTCACAACAGACAGAGCTAGTACAAGATCCGGTGCAGTAACAACATACACACGCCCCGTAGGTCTCTGATCTACCTGTTCACCTCTCGGAGCGTAAGACTGCCGCACTGACTGAGCCGAAGAGGCTCCCTGATTGGCCCTCGAGGCCTGTACTGACTGCGCTGGCTGGTGACTCAGTGTTTGCCTTGAACCAGACGCACCATGTGTGCCACCCAACTGTGGACAAAACCTCTTTAAATGCCCCGCTTGCCCACACTAATAATAAGTGAGCGGCTGGCTTCTGCCCTGACTCTGGCACTGAGAATGAGCCGAAGATGAAGCTGCTCGCTGCCCTCTTCCCCTCTGTGGGCAAGCTGGAGACTTGTGGCCCAACTGACCACATTTGTAACAAGTGATGTCTCCCTGACCACCTCTCCTAGAACCCAAACTCGGAACTGGAAAGGTAGATCTCGAATGCGCCCCCTGGGACTACTGAGGGTTAGAACCCCTCTGCCTCTTACTGTCTCCCTGACCATCCTAACTCCTCCTGGAGCCCCTCATCCTCTCATCCTTCGCATGCATAATAGTCTCAAGATAGGCTGCAGCCTCCACAAGGCGCCCATACTCCCTAATCATGGACCCGGCTACTCGAAACATGAGTCCGGTCCATAACCTCTTCTCAAACTCCAAACATCGGCGCTCCTTGGTTGCCACTAACTCCGGTGCAAACCTCGACAAACTAGTGAAGGTGGCCTCAAACTCAGCCACTGGTGTATTCAACTGCACAAACTTGGAGAACTGATCCCTCAACTTCTCCCTCACCATAGCGGGTAAGTACTTGTCCTGGAAAGCTTCAACAAAAGCCTCCCAAGTCCCTCCAATGTGCCCCCGAGCATACTTCAACCACTGACCCATGTCTCCCTTAAGCTGGAAGGATGCCAAGGTCACCCTCAAGCCTCCATCTTTGATGCCAAGCATCTCAAACATCTTCGTCATCTGTTCCAGCTACTCATCAGCCTTTAGTGGCTCCTTAGGGTCACCCAAAAACTCATCTGGATTTGACCAGAAGAACTCCCCCTTTAGAAAAGAAGGCCCTGCTTTAGCTACATGGGCCTGGACTTGATTCTTAGCCCTAAGAATGTCCATAGATTCCCTCAATGCCCTGGCCATTTCATGGGCTAAGGCACCCATGGCCTGTTGACCTACTGGCTCGGCTACGTTGGCCTGACCCACTCCTTCCTCCTGCACCAGGATCTCATCCGGTATAGGCATCTCATGCCTCCTAGGCCTACTACGCCTACCACCACGACCTCGTCCTAACATCCTAATAAAGGTAACAAAGAGATTAACACATTTACAAATGTGTCGAAGCTATCTCACTCGGGTTCTAATACAATGGACAACTGTAATTTACTTCACGTAAGCACATAATCACATAAACACATACGAATTTCATTTCCGGATAATGACCGTCCCGTGGCATTGCTAGAGTTCCAGTTGGAAACGGCAGTGATCAAGTGCCTTTCCAACGGGACTCCCAGAAACCCATAGACCCGATCAACATCCTAGAAACTAAATCTCATACCCATATAATCACATAACCATGCTATCATATAAGCACATAACATCATACTTAAGTCTCTAACAAGCAAGAAAAACCCATTGTGGTACTAACGACTTCATACGTACCCAAAGTATTCAAACCCGGTACGCTCTGATACCAAGTTGTAACGCCCTCAAAATATTACATAAATCAATCATTCATTAGATCTACAAACATAATAGAAGAGTTACATTTTCATTCATTAGAGTCTGTGTTACAAGAGATATTACATGCATTACACTTTCATAACTGTTCATCTCGAAACTATAACATGTAACTCTAGTTTAAAACAACAAAATAAATGCCCTAAGGACTTACATCTTTCCAAGTTATCACTTGGTTACAACAAAAGAGAGTCAGAAGCTCTTTACAATTAATGCCCTTGGCTTAAAAGGAAAACATATAAACACAAAAATGATATCACAAAAGTGGAGCCTTAAGCCCCTAAGCATTCCAAGCTATGTCCTTGGAGGTGGCATGTCACCTGTACCTGAAAATGGTTTTTCAAGTAAGGTGAGCCAAAGTCCAGTAGAGATATATGCTAAAAAAATGTATGAGATTTAACTAAGATATAAGCATCAAATAAATGTGCAACATTCTTAATCAACCCATATTCTTTCCAAGACCATTCAATATAGATAACCAATACCTGAATTCATTTCCATTTCTATTCATTTATCCAAGTTAGTCTATTGACATTATTCATTGTTATCTAAACAATTCAAGACGAGACTACAACTCATTTATCAACACTTCAATAACAAACATTATCCAACACTTCCATTTTCTTGCCATTTTATGGAATCATATCCGAGGGAACCGACACCCAAATATATATCAGATTTCGGGACTTTCACCCTGGACACTCTAACCAACTTAATTATCAATGGAGTCCATCCCCTATCTCCTCCCAAACAGTGGAGTACATCCCCTATCTCCTCCCAACCAATGATACATATATAATGTATTTAAACATGTTGTCATATACAATGACTAATCAAATCACATATTCAACAATTTAATCAACCCGTCATATTCAATAACATAACTCATATGACTGATTTCAATTTACCGAGTCATCATGCAGTTTCTACAACAATCATAGCTATTCTCTATCGATAGCCCAAAACAGATATTTCTTAATAGATAAATAAATCTATCAACAGAGAAATTATGAAATTCCCTTAGGTAAGTGATTTATCAAATCCAACTACACCATTCATTTATACATCCTCCCAATTTCATATTTCCCACACCAATTTCATTATTTATACAAAGTAATTATTTAACATAAATTAGGGCAAGTTTCCCGCTTTTTCCAAATGTCAACTGCAAGTTTAAATTTCATCGTTTGAACTTATATAATCCCATTTTCAATACCCAACATATATTTTCATAACTCAAAATAGCAAACCCCTCTTTTAATTTAGAACCCAAAACCCTAACTTCATCCAAATCACACCCAACTCCCATCATTTATACTAAATAACAAATACCTAAGTTAAAATTCATAAAAAGAGTAGAATATCCCTACCTCAAATGTAGAGCTCGAAGAGAAAGAAGGAGAATCTCGAAAATGCCAAAAGTCAAGGTTTACTTGGATGGAATGGAAGCCCACAAGATGCTACACCTTTTTCTCAAAGGAAGTAGCGTAGAAACCATTAGATTCAAAGGAGTTTGTAGAGAGAAGTTGGATTTGTAGAGAGAGGGACAGCCGATCTAGGGTTTTAAGTGAAAAAAAGTGCAAAAAGTGATGAAAGTCATCGCTGCTGCGAACTGATATATGCGACCTTCGCTCGAGCGAAGGCGTAGTCGCTCAAGCGACCAGACACACAAAATATCTCGCTCAAGCGCAAGAAGTGTTGCTCGAGCGTAGAATGCGAAGCTTCAGGTCTACCATAGACACAAACACACGCTCGAGCGCAAGAAGTCTCGCTCGAGCGAAGAAACAATTCCAAAAGCCTCGCTTGAGCGCAATAAGCCTCGCTCGAGCGAAGAACTTACACCTTCCCAGAAAAGCTGCGTCTGGGGAAAAAAACCTGAAGACCCTCAAGTCTCGCTCGAGCGCAAGAAACCTTGCTCAAGCGAAGAGGCAAATTACACAAAGCTCGCTCGAGCGTAAGAAGCCTCGCTTGAGCGAAGAAGCAAAAATCTGGGCAACAACCATTTGAACCCACTAACAACGAACCTATTCCAAACTCGTCTAACAAGTCCAAAAACTCAAATTCAAAGAATTAAATGAAGGAAACAAGACATAGATATCAACATACAATCACGGAATTTGAGTTCGGAACACAATAAAGGTCGGGGTAAAACCGGGATCGCTATAATTTTCAATATTAATTATATGTTATTTGTTAATGGATACACTAGCTGTCATTATTGTACTTGACAATAATGTTTTTGAATTGGTTAAGGTGGGATTGAAACTAAGGTAATTACAGAAACTTTTGGAGAAGTCTGTCAGAACCACACCCTTCTTCATGATCAAACTTTTATTACGTTTAAGGTTTTTAAGTAATTTCTTCTATTTTCATTTTTAAATTTATTAATTTTGGTTCTAAACTTCTAATGGTTTGGTTTATCAACGTTTTGATTCAGATTTAGGAAGACACAGCTCGCACACTCACTCGGCATTTCTAGACATGTTCCTTTCTAAACCTTTTAACTCAATAGTAGTGATGGAGTTTAGAATCGCCTTGGTTTAAAGAAGAGGCAAATTTTTCCTCTAAATTAATTTGTATTTCATTTTTCAGGTCAGAAATTGCTTGGAGAGATGCAAAATATGGTTAAAGGATTCAAGGACTTTGTGCTTCAAGTTTTTTCATTTTTTAAATATATTTAATCACAGTTAATTTTTTTTTATTATTTCCTTTGTATATACTTTTGAACATTCAATTTTCATTTATGAAATATATGACGTTATTCCATTCAATATGTGGTTATAATTCAAAGGATAATATATAATGTGTATTACATTCTTCAAATGCGTACAAAAATAATATTGATTATTTTTCAAATATGTAGAACTCTTTTTTTATCACACGCATTAACTGTGAAGAGAAATGCATATAACGTGTGATCTTTTCTTATCATTAATTACATGTTTTATTAGATATTAATCACGCTTAAAATATGTGATCTTAATGTTTATTATCACAGGTTTTATTAGTTATACATCATACATAAAAAGTGCAATCTAAATGTTTGTTATCACACGTAAAAAGTGTGATCTAAATATTTATTATCACACGCATAATGTGTGATGGAATCATCTTCTAATGACACTCAAAACGTGTGATTAAAAATGAATCTTTTTAGTCACACTCCCAAATATCACACTTTGACAAAACTTAAAATGTGTGATTAAATAATATACATCACACATAAAAAGTGTGATCAATTTATGATTTTGTAGAATTGTTCCACATGTATTACTCAAGAGATTGACAAAGAATTAAACTGCACCATTCTGAATCTGCAAAAAAGAATAAAAAGTTAGTGCCTCTCAACCGGCGGTTGTCGGCCGGCGAGCACTCCAATGATCAAATTAAATAAGATATATCTAAATCAAACTAAACAAGTAAATACAATAGTTTAGACATACCTTTCCCTCGGAGATGAAGATTACATCCCTTTATATAGGCAAACTTGCCACTCATTTTGTCAAATGAGCTTAAGCCACCAATCTGGTCCAATGAAAATAAACCACTTGTATGGCCCAAAACTTATCTAATACATGTATGTCAGACCAACTTGGCAAGTTGCATTGTAATGTATTATTTTATTACCTTAATTCTATTTCCATTTAGGCATTGGGTGGGCCCACCTCACATGGGTTAATTTTCATCCCTCCACAATAATCACCAATGCCCAATTCCCCCAGAAGGGTTACTTCATAGAATTCTATCTCTTACAAAGATAATGCTTATCTACGATTCCTCCTATTCAAATTAAGATTAACTCTCTCTAGAGTCCAATCTTACCCAAACAAGTAGTCTATCATCATCTAGGACTCTTATCCTTTATTCAAATAATTTAGATTCCAGTATGATCGCGTCACACCCGGGCAATCCAGTCCTCCTACGTGGCACCTTGGTTAACAATTAGGCCACGTGGACAATCCAAAAATATATCCCCACATTATAAGTGTATTTGGATAGGGTGTATCTAAAAAAAATAAAAATAAATTACTTAAAATATTAAAAAAAAATTCACGAAAATTAAAAAAAAAATGACAAATAAAAAACTTAATTTTTTGAAAAGCGATTTAAACCAAACAAGGTAATATGTTTATGTTGATTTTTTGATTTTTTATAAAAAGAGGTGCAAAAAGTAGAGTGAATCTAAAGAAATCTAATTTTTTGGTATTTGTTGGTTTTATGACTTTATTTTTTTGGGGTGACCTTTTGATTTTTAGGCTAAAAATATCAACTCTCCAAATGACTCCTCAGTTATGACCTTTGTGGTCTGTAATCATGACTCATTATAATATTAGTTATGATTTGATTATAAGTCATTGTGGTATTAATTTTAATTTTTTATAATTTTTATTTTGATTATAACTAAAGTGATTTTTGATTATTCTTCCAATGATATTTATTTATGACTTATTATATATATATTTTTAATTATGACTTTAAAGTGATTTAGTTATGCACAAATATAGATGCATAGATAAAAAATAAAAAGGAATTGCTTATGGAGACATCCAACTGGCCTGGAATGCACCAGAACAAATCTCAATCTCTACCAAAAACTCCAAGAAAAAGATAAACCAAAAGTTGGCAAGGAGCCAACAACCTATGACCCCAAAAAAACCACCTTCACAGCAAAAAGAAACTTACACCACTGTTTTGAAAACATCAGATTTTGTTTCTTACCACTAGGCCAACAGTAATCCTTGTTGATAAATCAGTAGACATTTCTAATAAATCTTCCATTAGATATTTATATAATTAATATTTTTACAAGTAGTATCAATAAAAAATAAATGTATAAAAAAACATAATTTGTAAATATATTTATATAAATATATTCAATAGAATATAAGTCGGTGAAAAGAGATTTATGAAAAAGTGTCCCATATATAATCTATATTTAATGCACTTTTTTATTTAATTATATTTTTTTGTACATTTATTACATAATTATGATATCGTGGTTCAATTCAACAGTTGAAATGGTGACTCATCCACCCAAATCCTTTTCCGATTCATTTACCGGTTCGATTTTTAAAACCTTAACTTAGGCCACCACAACTCAACAACACAACAACAGATCAACCACCAAGAGAGCTTCTCACAAATATCATGTTCTTTAATGCATGCCTCAATACTAATGAAAATTAAAAACCAAAATTAACAGAAATAGTTTTAATTTCTTAAATTATGTGACAATGGAAAGAAGAAATTTATATTTGAAAATAAAGTTTTACTCAATATATGCAAAAAAAAGTAATGTTGAATTGAGCTTCTGTGATTGTTGCATTTAAAAAAAAAAAAAAAAATTAAAAAGATGGTCTATTGCACATTAATAAATGAGATTGTTGCTCATTTATACGTGTGAAATGAGTGTTGCCTGAAATAGAAAAGAAAGTTGCAGAGATAGTGTGAGAATTTTATAGGATAAATGTTTATGGATTTGGGAAGGGATTTAGAAAGAAAAAGGAAAAAGAAAAAGAAAAAGAAAAAGAAAAATATAAGTAAAATATATATTTTACTTAATTGTACATATTTATTTTATTTTATTTTATTTTCAAATCTCTCTCCAAATTGGACCAAACATAAGGAGAAAGAAACCCACTTTTTAGTACATAAGAAGATAAGGGAGACCCACTTCATGGGTTTGCTGAGAGAAAGTCTAATAGGAGTGGGTGCGGGTCGATTATGGCCACAAAATTTCTAATCCGTCATCCATCCGCTAGATTAGCGGATTGAAGAAAATCAATCCGTATCCGTTCGCCAATCCGGCAGATGTGGATTGAGCGAATTGACAGATTGGCGGATAGATGCGAATTGGTTTGACAGTTTAAAATTTTATAAATTTTCAATATAATTCAACTTGTATACTTCCTCAAAAAAATAATTAAAAAAAGTATTACAGTCAATGACTTAAAAAAATAATAAAATCACTGCATGCCTCATCAAAAAAAAAAAAAAAAGTTTGAAACCTTAAAATATTATAATCACTGCTTGCCTTATTCACATATTACAATCACAGCATGCCTCATTACAGCGATTTCGATTTTAACTTGACCCTTTTGTATCTTGGACTCGGGTTTCATGGTTTCGTAGTGTTGTTCATGTCTTTTTCCATACTTCCTTGAGTTTGGTTATTGGATTATAATGGTTACGTTTGGAACAAGTTGGTTGCTTGATTTTCAAACTTTCGTTGCCCAGAATTTTACTTCTCCGCTTGGGCGGCACTTCTTGCGCTCGAGCGGGCTTTGTGAACTCTCAGTACTTTTGCAGGTCTGTAAAACTATTAGGAGAGTGTATCCTGCGCTCGAGCGGTGCTTTCTGCGCTTGAACGACCTTCCTTGCACTCAAGTGGCTTTCTTTGCGCTTGAGCATTGGTTTGTTGTCTACAAAACTACTAGGAGTGTACATTCTGTGCTCGAGCGTCACTTCTTGCGCTCTAGCGGACTATGCGTATACCAGTTCGCAGCAACATCCTTGTACATTACATTTTTATATCTTTTCCTCCCAAAACCCTAGATGTAGAGCCTCTCTCTCTCTCTCTAAAACTCACTCTCTCTCTATATTTTCATTTAGATTCGTTGGTTTCTCTACCATTGTGTCTTTGGGAAAGAGGTAGAGCGTCTCAAGAACTTCGCTTTTCGTCGGCGTCTTTGAAGTTTCTTCCTTGTTTCTCTCGTCTTCTAAACTTGATGTAGGGACTTTCTACACTCTTTTATGAGTTTTAACTTAGTTATTTGTTGATGTGTAAAGAATATTGAAATTCGGAATGATTTTGAACAAACCTAGGGTTTTCGTTTAAAATCAAAAGAGGGGTTTTCGAATGTATGTATTAAGAATGGTTATGGGAGTAGATGTGAGGTTGTGTTGTGATAAATTTGTTGATTTTGATGTCCAAGATGGATATTGGAAGAAAATGGAGTTTTACCCTAAAATGTCTCAAATAGTTATTTTGTAGAAATAAATGAAATTGGTATTGGAAATATGAAATTGGATGGATGTTTATATAAATGGTGGAGTTGGATATATATTATCTCTCACCTATGGGAATTTGGATAATTTATCTATCTTGGAGGTTGTATATCTGTTTATAAATATCTGTTTTAGACTATCGGTGGAGAATAACTATGATTATTGTAGACCCTAAACCTATGTTTATCCAAAACCTAACTCTTTGGTCCCACTTACAAGAGAGGGAGGAAGGTTCGGTTGAACCTGAATTGACGATTTTTTATTGATTTTACTTAAAACCGTCGATTGAGAGTTAATCAGGTTTACTTAGACAACAGGCAAGTCCATAAGCATGGAGCCCCGCACCCCTACATGCGCATGACACGTTTCCCCAAATGGGCACATGCTCCCGCACATTTCGGTTAACATGTTGAGTTTAGATGTGCTTAAGGCCTGTGATTGCTCTTTCAGTGATTACGAAGCAATCCTTTCTTCTGCCCGCTTCATGCCAAACTTTTGATTGGTTCCTTAGAGTTCTCTCTATTTACAGATCTGGGTTAGGAACATTAAGTATTAACCATACATTTGCGAGGATAATTAGTAGTTTGTATATTTGAAGGTATGATACTCTTGAACATGCTATTAGGTTATGATTGTTAATGGACTAACGATGTTGATAGTGTTGGGTATACCTCCTTATTGGAGTGTGAGACCCAATTGATTTATTAAAAGAGTTTTAATTTGGTTTGGTTTAGGTATAATATATTTTTATATATTATATCTAATTTTGTGGAGACCCAATTCAATTTGAATACAATTAGGGTTTAATTACAAAAACCCAAGATTCACAACATATATATTATAACTAATATATATATTGTTTGTCCTTCACCTTTTCCGAAGCACGCAGCGGCAGCAGTGAATTCCTGGAGGAAAGAGTGCTTGCCTATCAATTTCATATATAATATATATATTGTTTAGTTCTTTTTGAAGAGGTGCTGCGGCTAATACAGAACAATTTGAAATCAATCAATTCGGTGGGAGTGTTTCGGTGCATCTTCGGCTAGGTGTTTTGGTGAAGTTGATTTGGGTTCGTTTTTTTTTTGGTCTTCTTCAACTCTGATTCTGAAGATTTTGATTCATCTATTTGGTGAGATCTTTCCTCTTTGTTTATTTGTGATTATTTGGAATTCACCTAAGGGTGATTTTGTGAGACCATTAGTGTCTCGTTTGCAATCGTTTGGAACTTATTTGGTTGATAGTGGAATCGGATTTCAATCCCGTGGACGTACCTCACATTGAGGGAACCACGTAAAAATTCTTGTGTTGCCTTTGATTTAATTTTTCCGCATTAGTTTTTATTCCCATTGATTGATTTACTTTTGGGGAATCACATATTTTTCCTAACAACTGGTATCAGAGCTTACGGTCTATTTGAGTTTATTTATTTGTGTAAATCAATGGAGGGGAATGTGGGTCGTATGTCTAGCTTCAATGGAAGTAATTGGGTAACTTGGAAAACTAAAATGGAGGACCTATTATTTTGTAAAGATTTGTATGGACCCATTGAGGGTGATAGTGGCAAATCCGAGGGTATGAAAGATGATGAATGGAATAGGCTTAATCAAAAAGCCGTTGGTGTTATCCATCAATGGATTGATGACAGTGTGTTTCATCATGTTGCTATTGAAACTTCGGCACATGATTTATGGAAAAAATTAGAAGGCCTTTATGATAGGAAATCAGTCACAAATAAAGCTTTTCTGTTTCGTAAGTTGGTTAATTTAAAATATAAAGAGGGCAGCTCTATTCCGGAACATCTGAATGAAATAAAGAGTAGTGTTAACCAACTTGCTTCTATGAAAATTGTTTTTGATAATGAGTTGCAGGCTTTGATGCTACTTAGTTCTTTGCCCGAAAGTTGGGAGACTTTGGTTGTGACGGTTAGTAATTCGGCACCTAATGGAGTTGTCACAATGGACCAAGTCACTAGTAGCTTGTTGAATGAAGAAACTAGAAGAAAATCAGCGGGTTCTTCTCATTCGGAAGCATTTGTTGTGAGAGGCCGAAGCAAAACAAGGGGGAGGAGTAAGACTCCTCGTGGTCGTGATCAAATCCGTGACAAATCAAAAGATGGTTCTTTTTCAAAGAAAGACATTGAGTGCTATTATTGCCATGAGAAAGGACACATGAAGCGGGAATGCTGAAAGCTCAAGAACAAGGAGAAAATGCGTGACAAAAGTGTAGATAAGAAGCAAGAAGACACAACGACAGTTACTACCGATGATCTCATGGTCGTTTGTGAAGATGATTGTATCAATTTTGTGGGCCAAGAGAGCAATTGGGTGATTGATTCCGGTGCTTCTTTTCATGTGACTTCTCGAGTTGATTTCTTCACTACCTACACCGAAGGAGATTATGGTTTTGTTCGAATGGGTAATGAAGGTTTGTCCGAGATTATTGGTATGGGTGATATTTGCTTGGAAACAAATTTGGGCTGCAAGTTGTTGCTTAAAGATGTGAGGCATGTTCCCGACATTCGCCTCAATTTGATCTCTACTGGGAAGCTAGATGATGAAGGCTTCAACAACAAATTTGGTGATGGAATATGGAAGCTCACAAAGGGTTCTTTGGTGGTGGCTAAGTGCAATAAGACTCATACACTTTATTTGATGCAAGAAAAAATTTGTAAAGGTGTTGTCAATGCACTTGAAGCTGATACTTCTACTGAATTGTGGCAAGTGACTTGGGCACATGAGTGAAAAGGGGCTGCAAGTTTTGTTCAAGAAAAAGCTTCTACCCGGTTTGAAAGGTGCACATCTCAAAACTTGTGTTTATTGTTTGGCGGGTAAACAACATAGAGTTTTTTTTCATAAGAATGTTGCTTCTAGAAAAGAAAATGTTCTGGAGTTGATTCATTCGGATGCTTGTGGTCCTTTAAAAGTTAGAACACATAGTGATGCACTTTATTTTGTTACTTTCATTGATGATTATTCAAGGAAAGTTTGGGCTTTTCTACTAAAAACTAAAGATCAAGTTTTAGAAGTATTTAAGCATTTTCAGGCCATGGTTGAAAGAGAAACAGGGCAGAAATTGAAGTGCATCCGATCAGACAATGGTGGTGAATACATTGGGCCATTTGATGAGTATTGTCGCAGTTAAGGTATTCGGCATCAAAAGACAGTTAAGAAGACTCCTCAACAAAATGGAGTTGCCGAGAGGATGAACCGCACCATTGTGGAAAGAACAAGGTGTTTGCTTTCACAAGCTAAATTGCCAAGATCCTTTTGGGGTGAGGCATTGAAGACAGCGGTGGACGTGATCAATTTGTCACTTTCCTATCCTTTGAATGGTGATGTTCCAGAAAGAGTTTGGACCAGTAAAGATGTATCTTATGAGCACTTGAGAGTGTTTGGTTGCTGAGCTTTTGTTCACATTCCAAAGGATGAGAGGTCCAAGCTTGATAGTAAGTCAAGACAATGTATTTTTCTTGGCTATGGGCATGATGAATTTGGGTATAGATTGTGGGATTCGGTCGACAAGAAAATCATTCGAAGCCGTGATGTTGTGTTTCTTGAAGACCAAACAATTGAAGACTTTGGCAAAGGTGATCAACCGGAGCCAAAACTAATGATCTCATTGATATGAATCCATCTCCTTCATCTTCGGTGGATGATGAAAATGGGGGAGATATGCAGCCACCCATTGAAGATGTAGATGATGATGCTAATCCTAATGAAGTTAAGCCAGAAATTGAGGAAGAGCATCCAACTCAAGAACCGCCATCACAACTTGAGTTGAGAAAATCTACAAGGGACCGACAACCTTCAAGAAAGTATCCTCCCAATGAATTTGTGTTGATTTCTGATCAAGGGGAGCTTGAGAGCTACCAAGCAGCAATTGAGCATGCAAAGAAAGGTGATTGGAAAAATGTCATGGAAGAGGAGATAAATTCTTTACTTGAAAATCACACCTATGATTTAGTGAAGTTGCCTAAGGGGAGGAAAATTTTGAAAAATAAGTGGGTCTTCAAATTGAAGAATGATGGCAAGAATCTAAGGTACAAGGCACGTCTTGTTGTGAAAGGCTTTGGGTAAAAGAAAGGTATTGACTTTGACGAGATTTTCTCACCGGTTGTAAAGATGTCTTCTATTCGGGTTGTATTTGGCATGGCTGCAAGTATGAACCTTGAAGTTGAACAACTTGATGTGAAGACCGCATTTCTTCATGGTGACCTTGAAGAAGAAATTTACATGGAGCAACTGAAAGGTTTTGTAGAGAAAGGGAAAGAGAAATTTGTTTGCAAATTGAAGAAAAGTTTGTATGGCCTTAAGCAAGCCCCGCGGCAATGGTTGAAATTGGAGTTGAGCAAGTCCTTTGCTATGAAAGATTTGGGACCAGCAAAGCAAATTCTTGGAATGAAAATTGTTCGTGATCGCAAAGAGGGACTGATTTGGTTATCTCAAGAAAGCTACATTGAGAAAGTTCTTGAAAGGTTCAACATGAATAAAGCAAAGCCGGTTGGTTGTCCACTTGCGGGTCACTTCAAACTTAGTTCGAATCAATGTCCTACAAGTGAGAAAGACAAGGAAGAGATGTTGAAAGTTTCTTATACTTCAGCGGTTGGTTCTTTGATGTACGCCATGGTTTGTACAAGCCCGGATATTGCTCATGCAGTTGGTGTGGTGAGTCGTTTTCTCTCTAATCCGGGTAAAGAACATTGAGCAGCGGTAAAATGGATTTTAAGGTATCTTTGAGGGACTTCGAAGGTGTGTTTGTGTTTTAGGAATGGTAAGCCGATACTTGATGGGTTCACAGATTCTGACATGGCTGGTGATGTTGATTCTAGGAAATTTACTTCGGGGTATTTGATGACTTTTGCAAGGGGAGCTGTGGCATGGCAATCTAAATTACAAAAATGTGTTGCTCTCTCAACTACCGAAGCTGAATTTATTGCCATTACGGAAGCTTGCAAAGAAGAGTTATGGTTGAAGAAATTTTTGCAAGAATTGGGTTTGAAGCAAGAAAGATATGTGCTTTATTGTGATAGTCAAAGTGCTATTCACTTGAGTAAAAATTCTACTTTTCATTCGAGATCGAAACACATTGATGTGAGATACCATTAGATTCGTGATGTGTTAGATTCGAAATTGTTGCAACTCGAAAAGGTTCACACGGATGATAATATTTCAGATATGTTGATAAAGACTTTGTCGAGGGACAAACATTTAAAGTGTCGAACTTTGGCGGGTATGGTTGATATCTCCACCTAAGTTGGTAGGGAGAGAATTGTTGGGTATATCTCCTTATTGGAGTGTGGGACCCAATTGATTTATTAAAAGAGTTTTAATTTGGTTTGGTTTAGGTATAATCTATTTTTATATATTATATCTAATTTTGTAGAGACTCAATTCAATTTGAATACAATTAGAGTTTAATTACAAAAACCCAAGATTCACAACATATATATTATAACTAATATATATATTGTTTGTCCTTCACCTTTCCAAAGCACGCAGCGGCAGCAGTGAATTCCTGGGGGAAAGAGTGCTTGCCTATCAATTTCATATATAATATATATATTGTTTAGTTCTTTTTGAAGAGGTGCTGCGACTAATACAGAACAATTTGAAATCAATCAATTCGGTGGAAGTGTTTCGGTGCATCTTCGGCTAGGTGTTTTGGTGAAGTTGATTTGGGTTCGTTTTTTTTTAGTCTTCTTCAACTCTGATTCTGAAGATTTTGATTCATCTATTTGGTGAGATTTTTTCTCTTTATTTATTTGTGATTATTTGAAATTCACCTAAGGGTGATTTTGTGAGACCATTAGTGTCTCGTTTGCAATCGTTTGGAACTTATTTGGTTGATAGTGGAATCAGATTTCGATCCCGTGGACGTACCTCACATTGAGGGAACCATGTAAAAATTCTTGTGTTGTCTTTGATTTAATTTTTCCACATTAGTTTTTATTCCCATTGATTGATTTACTTGTGGGGAATCACATATTTTTCCTAACAGATAGGTAGAAATTCACAATCCATGCAGCATGTGAATTTTTGGGAGATGTGGTTGATAGATTGAACCATGTAAATTTTAAAAAATAATAAATAAATTTGGTGGTGGTTGATTTTAAGGCATCATCTTCTTAATCATGTATCAATTGCTTTCAGAGGAAAAGAAGGCCGTGAGCTACTGGAAGAATGCTTCATCACTGAGAAGTACAGAGGAAAAGAACACTCTAGCTTAGTTAGCCATCTTGTAAATCTTGCAACCTCTTATTCGTAAGAACTTTGTGGAGGCTGAGCACTTGTTGCGGAGGAGTTTGCAGATCATGTTGAAGTCCGTGGGACCCGATGATCAGTCCATCACCTTTCCAATATTACATCTTGCTCCGCAACTTAAACCAGTATGCGGAAGCTGAGCACGTAGCCCTGGAAGTTTTGCGCATCCAGGAGAAGGCATTTGGAGAAGAATCTCTTCCAGTTGGTGAGCTTTGTTTTGGTCATTTTGTCTCTTTGATCCTTTCTATTTGATATGATTGTTGAAAACCATTACTGCAATTTACAACTTCACATTTTCAAAACTGACCCTGATGTTAACCTAGTGAGATGGCTTGAATCAAATGACCTACATGTTCAACAGTCAGGTCATACGATTGAAGCTAATAAAGTGGATGATATATACATATATTTTGAAAATGTTAGGATGACGAAAAATTTATAAGAAACATTGAAGAATTATTGAGATGTATATTTTATTTCTATTTCATTTAGTATTAGAACTTTTTACAGGTGTTTACTAATAATGCTTTACATTTACGTGTATATGTGAATATAAAAAATTAAATTATGTGGAATTCATGAAAAATGTGTGGAAAACCTCTGTGCCTATTCTTCTTTTGTCCTCGTGATTGCTTCTATGTTGATATAGTAAGATCATAGTGTTTTAGCCATACTCACATGTGTACATGTGTGTCTATACATATAGCTATATACACAGTATGCTGAGAAATTAATATATAGAGACAAAACTTGCATAGATGATAAAAATATTGACAATTACGAGGAGGCGCGATAGCTTGTGTTGCCTAGTGCATAAAAGGTTGAATTTGACAATCTAGGTTATGTTTCATAATAGTTGTGTTTCTGTAAGAATAAATTCATTGTTATCCTGTCCGAATCTAATTCTAGTTCTAACCATGATTATTTAGTAAAATAGTGGCTCAATAGCTTTGTCGGTCTCATTGACATTTGTCTTTTTGTAATATTATATTACATTAAGTAAGGTTTTTTTTTTTTTGCCCTATTTTGCTTATGTATTTTTCTGTGTTTTGGCGTCTCAGGTGAAGCTCTCGACTGTTTGGTGTCTATTCAGACCAAACTAGGGAAGGATGCCGAACAATTAGTTGTTCAAGTTTGATTTAATAATTTTAGCGAGCTGCTTGGTCTGATGAAGTTTGGTTCGTTAAACTTTTGAGTCGATTTCAAACGGGCTTTGTTCAAGTTTGATTTGATAACTTTAGCGAGCTGCTTGGTTTGATGAAGTTTGGTTCGTTAAACTTTTGAGTCAATTTCAAACGAGCTTTTATCAAGTCGAGTTCAAGTGGTTTGATATTTTATATAATTTTAGGTTTATCGAATCAACTGTTTAAGTTTAGTTTAAAAACCTTAATGAGCTTTAAAATGTATTCAAGCTTGGCTTATTTATTTAACGAACCGAGTTTAAACGAGCTTTTAATAAGCCGAACATGAATTGAGCTTGAGCTGTTTGATTCGTTTATCACTTCTAAATACAAACACATGATTCAACATTAGGTTGTTCAAAGCTAAGACTACTCTTCTGCTTTGAAACTTTAGCTTGTTTGGTTTGGTTTTTTAGGATTCATTTTTGAAAAAATTAAATTTTTTTGTTTTCCTTGTTTTTTTGTTTTTGTTGAATTTTTTTAATATTTTAAGTAATTTTTTTAATTTTTAGATACACCTAACATAAATACACTTAAAAAGTATAATAGTTGTGAATTTTTTTAAAAAACGTTCACTAAATACCAAAAATATAAAATATATATATATATATATATTTAATACATTTTTGTATTTTTGTGTATTTATTGATTTTTTAAAATATTTTTTTTCTGAATATTTTACTTTTTAGATACATTAAAGTAAGGTTCATTTAAAAAAGTAAAAATTGTTTAAAATTTTAAAAATATCCTCTAAAAATAAAAAAAATATGAAAAACAAAAAATTGAAACCAAACACAATGGTAGCGTTTACTCAATTTTGTTTTTAAATCATGATTTGGATGAAATATGTTAACTAAATACATTTTTAAAATACAACTCAAAATTACATTTTTTGGTGCCAACCTTGATGGTTGGAGGCTGATCCTCTCTCTCCCATTGTGTATAAAAGGAGGCTTATCTTCCTTAGTTTGTTACATAATTTTTGCTCTCATATTATAATCAAGTCAGTCTCCTTTTACACTATATTCTTCTTGTGTGAGAGAATGATATCATTGTCGGTTTGCCAAAATTAACAGAAGGTGCTTCTGCGTTAGTCGGTCTAAACCGTCGTATCTTGGAAGACAGAAGTCGACGTACCTCCAATACCCATGGTGAGGCAGCTAATCTGTTTTAAGGAGATTGTGGTATCACGGTTTGCACTTCTTTTCCTAATTATGTTTTATGTATTTCTGTTCATTAAGTTGTATGGTATAATCCCATAATTTCTTTTCCTGTAAATCAATTTCAGTTTGTACGAATCTGTTTGTCTATTTTATTTAATTACACAATTAAGCCAACAATTTATTTAACGAACCGAGTTTAAATAAGTTTTTAACAAGCCGAACACGAATCGAGCTCAAGCTGTTTGATTCGTTTATCACTCCTAAATACAAACACATGATTCAGTATTAGGTTGTTCAAAGCTAAGACTACTATTCTGCTTTGAAACTTCTACTTGTTTGGTTTGGTTTTTCAAGATTCACTTTTTAGAATTTTTTCGTTTTCCTTGTTTTTGAAGATTCACCTAACATAAATATACTTAAAAAGTATAATAGTTGTGATTTTTTTTTTTTAAAAATTTTTTTACTAAATACCAAAAATATAAATATATCTATATATAAATTTAATACATTTTTGTAGTTTTATGTATTTATTAATTTTTTAAAAATATTTTTTTTTGAATATTTTACTTTTTAGATACATTCAAGTAAGGTACATTTAAAAAAGTAAAAAATTGTTTAAAATTTAAAAAATATTCACTAAAAATTAAAAAAAATATATGAAAAAACAAAAAATTCAATTTTTCAAAAAATTAAAACCAAACACAATGGTAGCGTTTACTCAATTTTGTTTTTAAATCATGATTTGGATGAAATATGTTAACGAAACATATTTTTAAAATACAATTTAAAATTATTTTGAAAACTCCTCTTTTTTTAATTTTTTTTATTATTATCAATCAATCACTTTTTTTCTCTCCTCTCACATTCTATACATCAATCAAAAAAAAAATTTAAAAATTACAAATCATCTCAGAACTATTTTCAAAACTCATAACCAAACAAATTTTATATTTTCAAATCATGATTCAAAATTCAAAATTCAAAACTAAAAATATATCTTCACCCTTAAATCATAATTCTAAAACTAAATCGAACAGACTCACATGAGACTTGACTTTCCATAGTGTGTGTATGTATATCTCGACTAAAGGAAATTTATTCATAAATCTCATCCTAAGAAATGGTGTTTCATTTAATCTCAAATATTTTCTTATAAAACCAATTAATCCTATTATTTTTGGAAATGTGGAATTAATTCATTGACATTTGGGTTTACAATTCCCCCCCCCCCCCCCCCCCCATTTTTTTTTTTTTTCTCATTCCTTGTATGGTGGATCTATCCGAAGGTAAGATATCAAAGTTTTCTTTTGTTGGAGTCAATTGCCAATGTGAATATTGTGGTTAATATAACATGAACAACAAATTATAAAGTGAAAATACACGCAACCAAAACACTCATGCTGACGCAACAAATGTAATGTGTAAATCCACATGCTCCTACTGACTGTTATAGTAACATCACCAAATAATACACAAAATTCCACATATACACTACCCTGCAACACATCGTAACACAACATAATAACGTTCCAGTAGCACGCAGAGTCACATTGGATAGGAGATTCAAACACAATTTCAGCACATATCTTCATTGATACATTCGACAACACACCCACACTTCGTACAACAAACTAGTCAAACTCCCAATACCATTTGATGCCATTACACAAAATACAATAGTTGATGAATTGCAAATTTTTTCCTAAAAATCATGAATCACAGTAAACATAAAACAACTATCAAACCTACATAAAATGTTAAACCACAGTGAGTTCACAAAGTCACATTGATTGGGGATTTACAAACAAAAAAACATTATTGTTTTGGAAAATATATAGAGATGAGGTTGTAATACTAACTGAGATCAACATAAAGCAACATTGGAAAAACCCCAATGTAATAATCGAGTTTTTGTTCAATTCAATCGATTTTGTGTTGTTTAATGTTTTTGGGTACATGTAGTATGGATCGTGAGAGTGATTTCTGTGAATTTGTGAATGTAGTCTTGGTTTATGTGGTTTTCTTATGAATTCAATTGGGATTAGTTGATTGAATGAGACTTATACTTGGATATTGAGAGGGGTTAGCAGCGATTGGCGGTGGTGGGTGGACCGATGGAGGTGTTAGTGATGAAATGGGAGTGTAATGAAAAGGTTGGAGTGGAAGGTGTTTTTGGTAATTTTAGATAAGAATAAAAATAAATAAAATTAAAAGGGTGTAAAGACTTAAAAGTGTGGTGTAAGTAGAATCACTCAAACTTATAAACCCAACAATCCCATTTTTGGGTTTAAATGACATCTTTATCCTATGTTTACCACATTTTTTGATAGGTGGTATCCGTGATTTACGAAAAATCCTATATTATGAAATTACACATTTATTCTAATCTTACTAAGGATTTTTTGGGCCATATTCAACGCATTGCCAAAACGAGTTTTCGTATCAACATCCACAATATTTTGAAATCATATCCACCGTTTGAAACCAAAATTGTAAACGTGATTTTGATTTCGAATATCATATCGTAACATTTGAATTTGAGAAGAAAAAAAAATCCCCTTCTACTCATTAAAGCCATTCATTCCCACATTCAATCTTCAACGAAGAAGCATGGTCGACGTCGTATCTCACGCGTCGTTGCTGGCTATTTGGTTATTTGGAGATACCAATCGGTGCATAGGCACACTGAAATGGGACACAATCGAAAAAGTGATAATGTGATAAACATATTAGTAAAAACAAGAAACCCACATTAAGAATACGAGAAATCCTTTGGGTTTTTAGAAGTTCTGACCTCGATGCATTGTCATAGCTTCCCAGATAAAGAAACTCCGGCACGATCTTTGACGGAAAAACACTGACTTGTAGTGAAGTTTTCTTCAACACTGTCGGTATGTGGTAGCCGCAAATCCCACAAACCGCGCCCTCTTTGTACTTGTGGTAGTGTCCACAAACTGTACAAGGGTTTTCCCTTTCTCTCTTCCTCATCATTCTGATTGGTACATACCCAAATGATTTAAAGCTTCTATGTATCAAAATAACAAATACCCAGATCAAGATTGGGGTTATAAAGCTAAGATTTACAAGAATTAGAGCAGAGAAGACGTTGCGATGGTGGTGGATTGCGATGGTGGAAAACACAGATCTGAAAGGTTGAAGAAAGGGATAATGGTTGCGACGATGAGAAGGCTGTGGCAGCAAAGGGTTGCGACAGTGAGTGGTGGTTGTGGTTGCGGTTGCAGCTGCGGCGGCAAAGGGTTACAATGGTAAAGATATTGGTTGGAGGTGATGGTGGGAGAGAATTAACGTTGAGGTTAGGGGTTTTTTTAGGTTTTGATGTAAGGAGAAGGATGAAGATTAAGGATGAAGGTAATAAAGGAATTATAAAAAATAATATAAAAAAATTAAATTGTGAAGGTGTAAGGAATTAAACTAGTGTATAAGTAGAATTACTCATAATTTTTTTGGAAGGATTGATTGGAGTGCAAGACAGAAATAGAATTTATTAATACTTCTCCCAATAAAAATATAAAATATAAATGACGTATTATATAATCATTAGTGGTGACATTTATTGCCGTGAGAATTTTTTTATATTAAATTTAAGGTTATTTACACAAAAATCCTCTAAACTATTTAAAAGTATCACTTTAATCTCTTAAATGATAAAAACATATAAATGAACTCTTAAATTATTGATAAGTATCACTTTACCTTTTAAATTATAAAAATAAGGTATAAATATTCTTAAATTATGAAAATGTACAAATTTGACCGTTAAGGATCTCTATGTAAATAATCTTTAAATTTATGAAAATTTTAATTTTTTTATTATTGTTATTTTGGATTGAGTAAAGGAAAACCAAAAAAAACATTTTTAGATCTGCAATCTTAGATCTGCAATCTTTTCGTTGCGGAGTTAGGAATTGTATTACCTTAGGGTTTGATGGAAATCAACGTGGAAGAAGTCGGTCCCCAAAATCCAAGTATCGGAATTGCATCATCGTCGTCGTCGTCGTCGTCGTCGTCTTCACCAGGTAAATTCGTCTGTATCTGTGTACAGGACGTCGATTTCAAGTACGAATGGTACGTGTTTGATGTCTCCGACGACATCCAACACAACCAACCTCCTCCTCCTCCCAAATACATGAACTGTCTTTCTCGATTTCACGACGACGATGACTCCGCAGTTGTAAATCTCTTCCCCAAAGTCACTGCAAACATGGATTTGATACTTGGTTGGTCGATTTTAGGATCCAAAATGTTATACACTGTTAATAACTGGACTGGTTATCGGAGAGGACGATCGGCTTGGAAAGAATCCAATCGAGTGAATCGCATTGACCTTACTACTCCCATGGCGGGATGGGAGCGTCTTCCTCGAATGCCTAATCAGATTGCTTTTTCGGCCCACATTTTCATTCTTGGCGGCATGTTTTATTGCCTCGGTGGTTTTTTGGAGTGGGATTCACTGTTGAACAAGGAGGATGGTAAGCTTTTCTTGAGCTTCAATGGAAAGCACGACGAGTTACCTCCACCTCCATGCCTCGACATTGACAAGTTATTTTCAGCCTCCAAGCCCAGCCCTTTCACCACCCCCACTGATTTGGAGAGGCCGTCACCGTGGGCAATGGCTTATGATCCGAGCGTAAATGCATGGGAATCTCTACCTGACCCTCCACAAATTCCGCATACTGTTGACAGAATATTTTCAGCAGCTGGGGAGGTCCCCATTCCATTTATTGTGGTGGGTTCGCCAGAGGATCGTGCCCTTCTAATCTACCACGTAAATACCAAAAAGTGGGAAAGAGGAGTGTTTGAAATATGCCCCAAGTTTAGCCCATATATGTTTAGAGGGCCAGCTTTGGCTGTTAACGGTAAGTTGTATTGGTATTCAGTTCATGGTCTGGGCCTAGTTGGATATGATTTAATCACAAATATATGGTTTGAGGGTAATATACCTATCCATGACTGCGGAAAGGATTTCGGAGTGCTAGAGAATGACACTCCTCCGCGCTTGGCTCATATAAGTGGCGATGAGTTCTGCTTGTTATGGGTTTCCGTGTTGCTGCACCATCCTATGACGATTTCAGAGTCCAAAGATGACTGTATTTCTCGCCTTCACTGCATGAAGGTTCAAGTTACCACTAGAAACCTTGACTCAGATGGTAAAATTTTTCCCTTGGAGGTCTCTATCCTGTCATGCCAATCTTACTTAGTTCCTGGGTTAAAGTTTTTCCGCGGTGGCTTGGTGGTGTAAGCATCTACTTAAATTTATGCACCTCTTCATTCCATTTCATTATGTTATTGTTTATTTATTTATTTATTCCTGTGCCTGTAATTATTTATATACCAGTGCCATTTTGCAAGCTCAAACAACAAAATATTTATCTTAGTTGGGTTTGTGCTTTGATTTTTATACACTACTACAGTTTTTTTCCAAGCTTAACAAAATATTATTTTTTTAGATAAGAAAATACTCAGGTAGGATTGACTCATTTGGTAAATTGCATCACTATTAAATAGAAGTGAAAGAAGTTAATACCAAACGCTTAGCACGGTTATTTTCAATAAGATTAGTGTAGACTTCCATTTACTCCAAAATTCAGTGTTTTTAAAGGTGATAAGCAAGCTGAGGCTCGAAGGCCTCCTAAGGCCTAAGTGCGAGGTGATGGCGTCTCCACAACTTTCACCAAATCTAAGGCTTTAAATATCATTGACAACATTAAGAAAATCAACTTCTTTACTCAATGTTGATGCTGCTATTTACTTCTTTGAGCAGTAGAACCTTGACTAGGGGCATGTTGATTAATCTCAACAATATTATCATCTTCCTCATTGTCATCTATCTCATCAAAATTGGGTATTCCTTTGCTTGACTTTTCTTGGATATAAAATCTCTAATCTCATCTCTTGCCTGAGATGGAACACCTTTTACAAGCAACCATATTTTATTACCATCGGCAAGATGTTGCTTGACCCCGTAAACAACCCATTTATTTCTTTGTTGCAAAAGTTGCAAAGAAACTTAGACAATTTTTGGGGATTTACCATTTGTGCATGTTGGATATTTTCTATTACTTTCGCTTGACTACGACATCTAATCAATAATCAAATATCAACAAACCAATTCAATTGAAAGACACTTCAAATCAAGAGCATTTTTAAAAGTAATTCAAAAAAATTAATCAATCTAGCAAAATTACAACAATTCAGCAAAGCAGCCATGTAATTCATCAAAAACTACAACAAAGTAACCATACAATCAACAAAAATACACCTTATCAAAGCTGTAAGTGATGTGACAAAAACAAAAACAAAACTGTAAGTGGTAGAAAGGACAAGGTTCCAGAGCAACATATGATTCAAAATTGCAAACATCAACACACCAAACATACCTATCATATCAAAGATTCCCCCCCCCCCCCCGAAAATCATTCACTTTTCTCATTCATGAGCAACATAAGTTTAGCAAAATTAAGAAAAAATCAAAAGAACTTTCTGCATGTAGAAAGAAGGCAAAGTTTCAAAAATTAAAAACAAAAAAATTAAAAAATTAGAAAGTGTGTCTGTTGATAGTTAGTGCTATCATAAGGTGTGTTAAATATTTTTTACAATCTCAAAAGTCAAACAAAATGAATGGTGTGTTTGTTGATAAAAGAAAAAAAAAGACTATGGGAAAAGAAGCGCATTGACATCCGGTGCCTCATGCTAAAGCTTGAAGCGCTCATTTTTTATCACCTAGGTGTTGACTCACCATTTCGCTTCGCTTCAGGCCATCAGAAGCGCCATGTGGTTGCCTTAAGTGGTTTCTTGCTTAGGCACTCGCCTAAGTGCGCTTTTCGCAGCATTGCTTTAAATCTCGACAGGCTATGACCTGCAATCATCTGTGGCCCACATAAGAGTCATATAATTGGTGACCTATTATTAGCCTTGGGTGAGCCCAGGGTTGGTTTCATCTTTAGAAATTCATTTTGTGCATGCCATGGGGCTCTTCTCCCATCCACATTTTTACTTATGTTTGATTTTACGATTATCATGCTAATGGGTGTTAATATTGTACGGATGGCCATTCAGGATGCTCTGATGTTTGACAACCATTGGTGGTATGTCAGCATTTCCTTTGCTTTTCCCCATTACATACACCACTTTTTCCCCTTTTGATTGTAATAATTTTGAAACCTGCTTTTATTCTTGTGGTAGATTTTAGGTGTAGGGAACATTGTGTAATGTAATATAGAGTGTTGTACGTGTTCACTGTGTTACATACCATCAATTCTCACAGGTCATTTTTGGCACGATGAGGCTGCCCGTTACATCTCAACAGTGGTTGGGGGGCTATTTTGCATTTTCGCCCCCTGAACCCCCCTTTTTCAACTAAGTTTACGGCGTTTTCGACTCTAACTCCCAATCTACGTGTCCTATTTATGTTTCATCAGTTCGCACAAGTCATTTTTGGCATGAGGAAGCTGCCTGTTACATCCCAACAGTGGTTGGGGGGCTATTTTGTTTTTTCGCCCCCCGAACACCCTTTTTCGTCTAAGTTTAAGGCGTTTTCGATTTTAACTTCTAATCTAGGTGTCCTATTTACGTACCATCAGTTCTCACAGGTCATTTTTGGTACGAGGAAGCTGCCCGTTATATCCCAACAGTACCTAGAAACTAACCAAGCAACCAATTCCCAAGGATGTTCCGAAGGATAAAGAAAATAAATTTACATGTTAATGGCAAATATACCTGTGCAATATTTCCAAAGTTGATTGACCCTCCAACAATTATAATTGACAGCGAAGTGATGCTCTTTCATTCTCCCTTTCAAACTTGACATTAAAATGGCATAGATCATGGAATATACATCTGTAATTGTGCTTACCATAGAAATACAGAACTTGAATTATGATATGCATATTGCAATCAAGTTAGGGAAAAATAGATGTTAAAATTTTCAAACATCGAACTCTTCGTAATACCAACTTGTAGGAGGTATGACAAAGGAACTTTCAAATGCCCATAAACATATTCGTAATTAAAAAAAATCTGTTATCGATGCAGTATTTATACTTCTTTGAGCAAATAATAAGAACCTGCTGGGTAAAAAATTATGTTTGGAAAATAGAATACAATTTATAAACCGGAAATAACTTGTGAAGGAATTCTTTCACCGGCTAAATTTTGGATTTCAAATCAAAACTTTGAAATTTGAGAATATAAACACACTTCTCTTAAAAAAGGTGGAAATAAAATGTGATTAAAAAAATGAACTTCTTACCAAACCAAAAGGCAATATAACCCGAGCACCACTAAGAGGTGCTCTTTAATGCCTACCCGCTTGATGGGCCTATAAGCTTTAAACTCCCTTTTTATTTCGCTCTCCAATGTTTCATAATTCTGAAAGAAGGCAGGCATCATACAAAGTTAAATATTAGGAAATAATTGAAAATTGAAAAACAGTAAGGCACTGTTACTCACAAGCCTAGCAACAAAGAGGGTCTTGTATGGGTCTCCAGAAATATTTGGGTTGTTAGTTGGATCATCTGTAAGGAAGATTATTTAGAAACAAAAAAAATTCTTTGATAAGTTCTTTTTAGAAATAAAGATAACCGAACCACAAACTCTGGATATTGACTTTGTCTAGCTTATAATCATTGAAAAGGGACAGTGGCCTTGTCACATTTCTCAAGCTCTTCTGCATCGTTTTTTGCACCCTCCTCCAGCCGTAATGTGTGGATTCTAGCCCTTCTTTGAGCCTGAAAACACCAAATGAATCAATAAAGATACATAGGCATGTTAAGATGTTATATCAAAGTTGTGTTACAAAGAAATAAACACAGGAGTTACTTATGAGATCCATTGCAAGGCCTTGCAAATGATGAACCAATATTTCTATTTTTTTTGGGATGCGTAATACATGATAGTCTGAAATTCCAAAATCTACAACTTCTAAACAATTTAAACAGTTAATCATGAATATCGTTGTCTATTAATATGCTCTCTTATTTTAAGACTACAATATTGTGTGAATAATTAATGCATCATTGATATATTGTTGTTGATAATTTATTATTCGAATTGGGAGTTTGACGTATTATCCCTCTCTAGACAAAAAATGCGTACTCCACCTTTGACCTATTATCCTTCTCTAGGCAAATTGTATCCACCTTTTATGCAGTTATACTAAAACAAATTAATATTTTGCATGTGGACTTCATTAACATAATAAGCAATGCTCCACCTGTAAAATTTGACACTTAAGCATTTGATTATGGGAAAATTAGGCCTCAATTCATAAAATATTTTTTAAAACTCTCAAATAAATACAAAAGATACCAAAAGAAATAAATAAATACATGCTAGCTCTTCTTCAGTCAAGGGGGAGCTTTTCATTCTATGGAACTGCCTGCATGATTGTAAAAGCCTCACAATGTTTTAACTAATGAAAGGTAGTGAGCCCAAAATCAAAGTGCCTATATGATAAACATATCCAGGTCCACTATTATAATCTATTATCAGTTAGAATAACTTTTAGATCATCTATTTCAATATGTTGTCCAAAATATGACATCAACTCAGATGTTTCAACTTTCAGTATTCTGATACCCTGAATTTCCTCTGGACCATTTATCATGATTTCAGGGACTGCTCAAAGTTAGGCACTTTCTGAAATGCATTCCCAATGAAATTCCATAAGACTGGAATGCAAAATGAAGGAAGGCAATTCTATTTGGTAAATATGATAGGGATATTTACATACCTTGATTGAATTTTCTGGTGCTTTAGAACATGAACGGTTTTTCTGCCGAACAAAAATCTGTAACAAAATTAACATTCTTAGAAATCACCACAGCAGAGATGATGAATTACAATAATATTCCACCTCAACAATGTTTGGAAACATAGGAGAGAAAAGAAATGAAATGATTACTTAAGTTATAAGAGAAAATAAAAGAAAAGAAATGATTATGATTTCTCTAATTCTAGTTTGGATAAGTAAGAAATAAAAGAAAAAAAATGATTGTGTTCTTGTTTGGCTAGATTTCATAAGAGAGAAGAAAATAAATTGCTTTATGTTATATTAGCAAAATAACTTTTTTTATATTTTGAGGATATGAATGTCAATCATTTTATTTCTTTTATTTTTATAGGAACAAAATTGGTTCTCTCCCAATCTTTCAACTTTTGGAAAGATTGAAAATGAGGGTTATAAGAGAAATGGGTTTCTCTTCGTTTCTCTCTATTTCTCCCTATTTCTCTCTCTACTTAAGTTATCCAAACAATCGCTCTATTTCTTTTCTTTTCTCTCCAAATCACTCAATCCAAACATAAGAATAAAAGTTGGAAGAAAATTGAATAGAGAACAAAAAATGAAGGAAAAAGGCCAAAAAAAAAAAAAGCAATGGACTTAATCATTAGCACAATTAGCAACTCTGGATTGGAAGTTCTTAGGCAATTCAACCTCTTTAGGTTACGATTTGGGGTTGGGTCAATTTGGGGCTTGGTCGATTTACAGGTATGCGAATGGAAGAAGGCAAGTCAGATAGAGACAGAGAGAGGGCGAAAGACATACCTGGAAGTGATGACGGTGCGAGAGAGATCGTGGAAGGAGGAGAGGTGTGTGTGTGTGTGAGAGAGAGAGAGAGAGAGAGAGAGAGAAAGTCACAGTGATCATGAGAGAGACCAGCTTTCCAAGGTAATTTAGCCTAAAACGGTGATATTTTGCAGACCTAGCTTTTTTGTCCTGATTAACTGCTTTCGTCGTCAAAAACAAAGAGTTGTAAATCTTTGCTGACTAAAATGTAGTTTCGTTGCCAATTAATTTAGGAATCCCTCCAAAAATTTGAAGTCCTCCCTCCAAAATTTTAGTTACAATTGCCCAACTAAAATTTAAGATGTTTAGGCTGGGCTCGGCTAAGGTGAATGTGTGTTCGGGCTTGACTCGTGTTCATGACGAGCCTAGCCACCTCTGTCTCGGCTCGGTTAATTAAATATTGTTACACGTGTTGCATTTTAATTGTTACAAGTGCAAAGAAAAAAATAAAATGAATGAAATTGGAGACTTTAAAGTGTCAGAGAAATGCTGACATAGGGGGCCACCACTTTATTTTGTATCACATTATATACATTTCTTTTCAATGGTTTAAGACAAAAGTTGCCAAGATTTATAGGGTGGCTGACAAATTGATGACACCTGGACCCCTTTTTGTACCTTTGTGTCATATAGTAATACATAGGTTAGCCTAGCATTGTGGACATAATATTCAAATAGGCTTAATATGGCATTCATGTAAATGAACTTTTATTTGTACCCTTATTTTATGTTTTTTTTTTTTGTTTTATTTGTTTCCTTTGCTATTCGTGCTCAGTTTGGGGACATGTTTATTCCTCTCTAAAATCTTAT
Organism: Camellia sinensis; assembly: GCF_055761805.1. Lineage (NCBI taxonomy): Eukaryota > Viridiplantae > Streptophyta > Magnoliopsida > Ericales > Theaceae > Camellia > Camellia sinensis. Next base: position 26,191,389 of record NC_138966.1, on the reverse strand, counting down.
ATGAGCCGATGTGATTTGGGTTCTTGTAAACAAGATTAGAATTAACATACTGGAGATATACTTTTAAAGAAACCCAATATGATGGCTTGGTTGGTCCTTGTGACCAAACCAAACCAAACCAAACTAAGTTTAGGGTCAATTACATGAATCATTTTTTATCATTCTGTTTTTTCAAGGATTATATGTTCAATTAAATTAAATAAATTTACATATTTTCTTATTGCGGCATCGCATGTCAGTTTGAGTCTTCCCTTGCTCCTAACAGTTTCATTTATCATGATCATATCACTCTTTCATCGCTGTACTTGACCAAACCATCTTAATTAATTCTCTATCGATTTATCTTGATTTTGTGCCACTCCTATCATTTTAATATCTTTCCTAGTCGTACCAAATTCATGTAAGTAGGGTGTTCATAGGTCAGTTCGGCTTGGGTTTACCCTTTACATGTCAGCTGAACCCACACCTCCAGGTTAAAAATCAATGATCCGTTCTCAACCGAATTAAAAAGTACTGTTTGACGGTCAGTTCAATCGATATAAAAAATCTAAGTAGAGGTGAATTTTTTGTGTAAAATATTGAATTGAACTCATACATATACATATATACACATACTTCTACGATAGAGTAGATGAAAGAAAATGTGTAGAGAGAGAGAGAGAGGAGGAGGGGGAGGGAGAGGGAGAGAACCATTGCAGTCGTAACCATCGCCATTGCTGATCATCGCTGTTGTTAGCTTACGTCGTCTGCCACCCTAACCATCGCCATCAAAGGAAAGAGGAGAGGGAAAAGAAAGAGAAGCACAGACGACGAAGAGAGGGAGGGATGAGTTTGTCTCTCAAAGAAAGAGATGAAAAATGAGAGAAAAAGGCTAGAGATCACATGACACAGCGAAATACGCACAAAATTAGATATCGTTCTAGTAGATGAAGACTCTTGAATTCACAAGAAAGAAACCCTTGAATCCACAAGCAAAATAGAGTAACTTGAAAATTATATTGATAGAAAATGCCTTTGCCCCTAGGCTCACCTAACTATTTATACTAGATAAAGTCTTGGTCACCAAGCATATTTGGAGACCAAGTAATATAAAAAGAACTAATTAACTAGGGTAGTACTAGTCTTGGTCAACAAGAATACTTGGAGATCAAGTATAGGAAAATATAAGAAAATAATAAACTAAGATAATACTAGTCTTGGTCAACAAGAATACTTGGAGAGCAAGTATTACAAGAAAGTAACTAATTAGGATAATCCTTAGTCATCAAGAAACATTCTTGGTAGCCAAGTAAAACTTGTTTAAAACTATCATTTCATCCTTGGTCAGTAATTTGATTTCCTTGGCTTGTGTTTGTCTAGCCGCCTCAAGAAATCTGCAGCAACTTGTTCTACATTAGTCACCTCTACTTGGAGAGAACTCGACCTCGAGTTCAAATTTGGGTAGAAAGACTCCTCTGCCTGATACTCAAAAAGATCAGCAACATTGAAAGTCTTGGAAATCTTCTAGTCTTTAGGCAAATCAATCAGATAGGCATTGTCATTGATCTTATTCAAAATCTTGTATGGACCATACTTCCTTGGCTTTAACTTGTTGTATATACCTATTGGACATCTATCTTTGTGCAAGAACACCATCATTGAATCTCCTTCTTTGAACACCTTGGTAAGCTTGCGCTTGTCGGCTGTTTCTTTGTACCTTAAAGTGGTTGCTTTTAGTTTCTGTTTCACCTCATCTTGCATTGCTTGAGCTTGTTTAGCCATGGCTTCTACTGCAACACTTACTTCCGGAATTCTTGGTAGACGAACGAAATCAACTGCATGCCTTGGAGGTGTCACATATACCACAGAGAATGGTGACTTTCCAGTGGCACTGTGAATCGCATTGTTGTAAGCAAATTCGGCTTGAGGCAAGGCATGATCCCAGTGCTTCGGCTTGTCTCCACATATGCTTCAAACTAAGTTTCCCGAAGTTCTATTAGTCACCTCTGTCTGACCATTTGTTTGGGGATGTGTGGTAGAGCTTCGATTCAATGAAGTATCGAACATCTTACACAGAGTCACCTAAAAATGGCTAAGGAACTTCACATCATGATCGGAAGTAATAGATTGCGTACCCCATGCAAGCGAACTACCTCTTGAAAGAACAATCTAGTCACATGGGATGCATCTGATGTCTTTTAGCAAGGAATGAAATGAGCCATCTTAGAAAACCTATCGACAACCACAAATACAGAATCTACTCCTCATTGGGTACGAGGGAGTCCTAACACAAAATCCACAGATAAGTCTTTACGGATATTGTTAGGAATAGGAAGATGCATATAAAGACCATGTAAGAAATAGATGTATTATTGATTGATATATTTTGTGTTTACAATGAGTCCTATATATAGAAGATTTAAAGGAGGTAGGTATGTAGTAGGTGGAGTAGGTGAAGTGGGTGGAGTAGGTGTAGTGGTAGGTTTTGGTACATTTTAAGTGGGTGGAGTAGGTGTAGTGGTAGGTTTTGGTACATTTTAACAGCCCCCCGCAAACTCAAGGGGGATAAGAACTAACCAACTTGAGTTTGGAGAGAGTAACAAAACAAGAAAATAGACGAATACATAAAATAAAAGAGGATAGGAGACACTGTATGGTCGTGTCAGACCGTTGTAGAAGACTGTACGGTTATGGCAGACCGATGTAGACGACAGTTTATGGGGTCATGTCGGACCGTTGTAGCAGACAATGTTGTGACAGTTATTGTGACAGTTTACGGAGTCTTGCTGGACCCTTGTAGAAACTAACCGGAATCAATGTCGGGACAGTTTACAGAGTCTTGTCGGACCCATGAAGGAGCTAACCGGAATCAATGTCGGGACAGTTTACAGAGTCTTGTCGGACCCATGAAGGAGCTAACCGGAATCAATGTCAGGACAGTTTACAGAGTCTTGTCGGACCCATGTAAAGTTGCACCCTCAAAAGGTGTGCCCAATCTATCAAAAGGCGTGCCATCAAAAGGCGTGCCCAATCCATAAAAAAGCGTGCCATCAAAAGGCGTGCCTATCAAAAGGAGCGCCCATGTTGTTGGCGAGCGCCGAGAAGCGCATGATGCGCGTGTCTGCCTCGGCTATTTAACTAAGGTTGAGGCGGAGGCTGTGCAAACCAGTCTGAAACCGCCGAAAATCCTTTGAAAAAACTCTTCCGTTTCTGAGAAAGAGATTCTGGAACACTCTGTTGCCATTCTGTAACCAACCCTTCTCTGAAACACTCAGCAACCCATAACATGGCCTCGTCTTCTCGTTCAGCTACCCAGAATATGGCCTCTTCGTCCCGTGGTCTGCTCACTCTCTTTCCCGACCTCAACGAGTCAACAAGAGAGATAACTGGTGCGGTGGCCAGTGAACCTCAACCAAACGCCTCTGGTTTTGCTCCGTTGAACTTTCCGATGCGGTCGGTGGAGCAAAAAATGGCGGTGCAAACTGATATTGAGGCCAATCAGTATACTTTGAAGTCATGTGTGGAGACCATGACGGCGGTCACAAACTTGTCGCACCGGCTGCAGAGTAGGACAAATGAGGTGCAGCAGTTAAACGCCCAGCTGGCTCTGCTCCAACGCATGTATAAGGATGCGCGAGCAGAGATAAGTGTGTTAAAGGCAGAAAATAAGGAGCTGAAGCGGAAGGCCACCGTTATGTTCCGATTTGGAGGTCCGCCATATGCTGCAGTGGAGGAGTATGGGGGAGTGAACGTGCTCGGCGGCGTAGAAAACACGGAGGCAGCACCGTCAAGGGCCGCTCAGGACGGAGGCAAGAAGAAGAGACCGACGGCAGAGTAGAGAAGAAAAATCCCACTGTTCCGATTTGTGTTGGTTTTGTTTTGTTTTGTGTTTTTTTTTGTTTTTGTTTTTTGTTTTTTTAGTATTTTAATTTTTTTATTATTATTTTTTTTTTGTGTGTGGTGTAAAATGGTGATCGGGGTGAGCCCCAACATGAATAAAATAAGTTGGTGTGCAGTTCGTCTTCTTCCTCTTTTTTTTTTTTTTTTTTTGCAAAGAAATAATAATGGAAAAAAAGATGAAAAATAAAGTGAAAGAGAAATAAAAAAAAGAAAGAAATAATAAGAATATATGTGAAATCAAAACGAGAGAGTGAGGGAAAAAAAAAAGAGATTGGTTGGCCCACGGTTTTGTGAAAACCTGCAATGGTTTTTTTTTTTTTTTTTAATGAAAAAAAATAAATAAATAAAATAAATAAATAAAAAAATAAAATAAAAGAAAGAAAGTGGAGCAACGTGGGTGAGGTGCAAAAGGTGATGATAATGTTTTGTGGGCGGTGGAAAAAAAGTAAAGTGAGAGAGTGAGATAGTGGGTGATTAAAAAAAGTAAAGGGAGGCCTTAGACAATCCATTCAATGGTGAGATCTCATTGAAAGATATGTCAAATACCAAAAGCCTTCTGAATATGCTAACATCAGGTATTTTTTTTTTGTTAGTTTATTATCCCTGAACACAAGAGCCAGTGCATGTGTGTCTGTATGTCTTGCTGCCGTGTGTGCATATTGTTTTGGTAGAGAGAGAGAAACCGTGTCTCCCCCCTCCTCCAATGGGTGTGTGTATGAATCACATACATGCCTCTGTGTGAGTTCTATGGAAGCCGAGGATTGTGAAGCGAAGTGTGTGGCCTCCTCTGCAGATCGCGGCGAATGTGTGGAAGAAGTGCCAGAACGACGGGCCGTCCATGACGGCGTGATTGACGGTGCATCCGACGAAGATTCCGTCGCCGAGCTCCGTCACCTACACAGCGGCCAAGGGCTTGTGGGGCCTTAGCTGAAGATGATGATGAGTGTGCTGTTCGGAAAACAGGTCTGGATTTGAGGCTGTTTACGGAAGAACCAGCGTGGGTTGTGCAAGGAGTAGTTGAGGTTGACATTGGTGCAAATCTCAGAGAGACGAGTTCAGTTCAGTTATGGAATTTGTGGCAGCGGAGTGAAGGTATGTGTAGAAAATAAGCAGAATAGGTGGAGGTCCGGCGGACGGCTAAGGTGAGGTTGCCGCCCGCCGGTGAAGCGAAAAAATATTAGGTTCTAAACCTGCTCTGATACCATGTAAGAAATAGATGTATTATTGATTGATATATTTTGTGTTTACAATGAGTCCTATATATAGAAGATTTAAAGGAGGTAGGTATGTAGTAGGTGGAGTAGTAGGTGGAGTAGGTGAAGTGGGTGGAGTAGGTGTAGTGGTAGGTTTTGGTACATTTTAACAGACCAATATTTTGAGACTAACTTTTGGATACTTGACACGCACAACACTTCTTTACAAAATTCCCAACATCTTGTTTCAATTGAGGCCAAAAGTAATGTTCCTCCAAGCTTGATGTGGTCTTGTCTCTACCCAAGTGTCCTCTCAATCCTCCTCCATGTAGGTCTCGGATTAGCTTTTCCAAAAGAGATGTCTTTGGAATGCAAAGACGATTTCCCTTGAATAAATATCCCTCAGTGACATGAAAATCACTGACAAGTTTATTCTCTCTACATTTACCCCATATCTCTCTAAAATCTTCATCTTCTTGGTAAAGTTCCTTCAAGATCTCAAATGCCACAATCTCATGGGTCAATGTAACTAGCAAATTTGCATGACGACTCAATGCATCTGCAACTCGATTCAAAGTCCCTAACTTGTGCCGGATGGTGAAAGGAAACTTCTAAAGAAATGTAGACCATCTGACATGTATGTTGCTTATGTTCCCAATGCTTGAGAGCTCGCACCACCACGTAAAACTCTTGGTCATAGGTACTCCACTTTTGTTGGGCTTCACTTAACTTTTCATTAAATAAAGCCACTAGTCTCTTCTCTTGTGAAAGGATTGCTCCAATTCCTACACCACTAGCATCACACTCCACCTCAAAAATCTTTTCGAAGCTAGGTAGAGCTAGTACTGGCATGGTGCAAAGCTTCTCTTTAATCAAAGCAAAGCTCTTCTCAGCATCTTCTCCCCAAAAGAACTTCCCTTTTCTTCATGCACTTTGTGATTAGTGCCATGATTGAACTAAAATTGTGGTTGAATCGATGGTAGAATGTAGCCAACCCATGAAAGCTTCGAACATCACTCACAGTTTTTGGTGTTGGCCATTCTTGGATGGCTTGAACTTTTTCTCCATCCACATGAATACCTTTTGAACTAACTAACCACGCACCCAAGAACAATAGACTACTTGTCATGAAACTGCACTTCTTGAGGTTAACAAACAACTTGTTCTCCTGCAAAACTGTTAGCACTTACCGCAAATGCTCTGTATGGTTCCTTTCAAATTTCCTATAATTCAGGATATATCATCAAAATAAATAACTACAAATTTTCCAGTAAATGACTTCAATACCTAATTCATAACCTGCATGAAAGTACTAGAAGCATTGGAAAGTCTGAATGGCATAACCAACCACTCGTATAGGCCATCATTGATCTTGAATGTCGTCTTCCATTCATTTGCCGGTTGTATTCTAATTTGGTGATACCCGCTTCGTAAGTCAATCTTTGAGAACCATTTTGAACCTTCAAGCATATCAAGCATATCTTCAAGACCTGGAAAAGGAAATCTGTACTTGATGGTGATTTTGTTGATAGCTTGATTATTAACACACATCTGCCAACTTCCATCTTTCTTTGGCATCAAAAGAGCTGGAACGACTTTCACAAATATGGCCTTTCTGCAGCAACTCTTCAACCTTCTCCCTCAAAATCTCATTCTCCTTTGGGTTCATCCTGTAATGCGGTAAGTTGGGCAAACTAGCTCCTGGTACAAGATAAATTTGATGTTGGATATCTCTCATCGGTGGTAGCTCATTGGGTAGTTCATCAGCAGCGAGCTCTTTAAACTCCTCAAGCAATGGTTGTATTTTCTCTGGGATCTGTAACACTGCTTTCTTCTTTCCTTACTCCACTAGATCTTTAACAACCATCACATAAATCTCTTTTGAAGCTTTAAAATCTATCACAAACTCAACCTCTGAACTAGCCATGGTGAGAAAAGACTGTCCCTCTACTTTAGGCAGTTTGGACACTATTTATTGTGTTGAAGGAGCCATAGCAATTTTATGAGTTCCCCACATAAACAAATAAGTATTGTCCCTCAAATTTGACATCCACATCAAATTGCCAAGGTCTACCTAAAAATATATGACTAGCATTCATATCAATCACATCACAAACGACATCTTCTTCATAATGCTTGCCAATGGAAATAGAAACTCGGCAAATTTCAGTTACCTTTGTTGTCAGGCCTTTCTTGATCCAACCAATGTTGTAAAGATTAGGATGTGGCTTGGTTTGTAGTTTCAAATGTTCCACCAATCTCTTTGCAACAAAGTTCTCGCAACTCCCACTATTAACAATCAAATCATGTAATTTTTGGTTGGCTGAACAACATGATCGAAAAATATTATGGCGCTGATTAAAATCCTCTGTCTTTGGTGTGAATAAAACTCGTTGGACCACATAGTTGACTCGTTCTCCATCCTCTATGGCAAGCTTAGCCCCATCATATATGTAGAAATTTAATGTATAAAGAGAAATGATTGTATTATTGATTGTTGTATGTTATTAATTACAAATGGTGAGGGGCTCCTTATACAGGAGATGTAGTGGAGTAGGTGGTAGTGGTAGGTGTGTAGTAGGTGGTGGTAGGTGTAGTAGGTGGAGTAGGTGATGGTAGGTTTTAACAGCCCCCCGCAAACTCAAGGGGGATAGGAACTAACCAACTTGAGTTTGGAGAGAGTAACAAAACAAGAAAATAATCTGAAAAATAAAAAATGGATAGGAGACACTGTATGGTCGTGTCAGACCGTTGTAGAAGACTGTATGGTTATGGCAGACCGATGTAGACGACAGTTTATGGGGTCATGTCGGACCGTTGTAGCAGACAATGTTGTGACAGTTTACGGAGTCTTGCTGGACCTTTGTAGAAACTAACCGGAATCAATGTCGGGACAGTTTACAGAGTCTTGTCGGACCCATGAAGGAGCTAACCAGAATCAATGTCGGGACAGTTTACAGAGTCTTGTCGGACCCATGAAGGAGCTAACCGGAATCAATGTCGGGACAGTTTACAGAGTCTTGTCGGACCCTTGTAGAAACTAACCGGAATCAATGTCGGGACAGTTTACAGAGTCTTGTCGGACCCATGAAGGAGCTAACCGGAATCAATGTCGGGACAGTTTACAGAGTCTTGTCGGACCCATGAAGGAGCTAACCGGAATCAATGTCGGGGTCGGACCCATAAAAAGTCGCACCCTCAAAAGGTGTGCCCAATCTTTCAAAAGGCGTGCTATCAAAAGGCGTGCCCAATCCATAAAAAGGCGTGCCATCAAAAGGCGAGCCCAAGTCATAAAAAGGTGTGCCGGACATGATGGCGAGGCGTGTCACCACATTGGCTTGCGCGCCCGTTTTGTCGTCTGGCGTCAAGTGCCGCGCGAGCCTTGGCTATTTAACCAAGACGGAGGCTGAGGCGAAGGCAGAGGCTGAGACAAAAAACCTGCGAAAATCCGTTGAAAAAACTCTTCCGTTTCTGAGAAAGAGATTCTGGAACACTCTGTTGCCCAGAAAATGGCCTCGTCTTCCCGTTCAGCTACCCAGAATATGGCCTCTTCGTCCCGTGGTCTGCTCACTCTCTTTCCCGACCTCAACGAGTCAACAAGAGAGATAACTGGTGCGGTGGCCAGTGAACCTCAACCAAGCGCCTCTGGTTTTGCTCCGTTGAACTTTCCGATGCGGTCGGTGGAGTAAAAAATGGCGGTGCAAACTGATATTGAGGCCAATCAGTATACTTTGAAGTCATGTGTGGAGACCATGACGGCGGTCACAAACCTGTCGCACCGGCTGCAGAGTAGGACAAATGAGGTGCAGCAGTTAAACACCCAACTGGCTCTGCTCCAGCGCATGTATAAGGATGCGCGAGCAGAGATAAGTGTGCTAAAGGCGGAAAACAAGGAGCTGAAGCGGAAGGCCACCGTGATGTTCCGATTTGGAGGTCCGCCATATGCTGCAGTGGAGGAGCAGGGAGTAGTGATCGTGCCCAGTGGAGTGGGAAACACGGAGGCAGCACCGGCAAGGGCCGCCCAGGACGGAGGCAAGAAGAAGAGACCGGCGGCAGAGTAGAGGAAGTGAGGTCGGTGGGTGGCCGTCTGCAGAAAAGAAAACAAATCGTTTTGTTTTTGTTTTTGTTTTTGTTTTTTTTTTTTGTGTTGTAAAATTGTGATCGGGGTTGATCCCTGATATGAATAAAGCAAGTGTGTTTTGCAAACTCGAATGGTAGGTGTGGTAATGCAGAAAAATCAACTGGAATGAAATTTGGTATTTTTTTTTTTGTTTTGTTTTGTTTTTTTTTTTTTGTTTTTTTTTTGTTTTTTTTTTAATGTGAAAAATGAAGATAAAATAAAATAAAGAAAGTGGGGATAGTGGGATCAGACTGATTGATTAAACAATTTGGGAAAGATGGGTTGTATGAAAAGATGGGAACAAGCCCATGTGGGTTAGGGAATGGCGGTGGAGATTTTCACACAGCCAAGTCTCAGCTCAGTGGTGGTGATAAGATTTTTCAAAAAGGCGTGTGAGTGTGAGAGAGAGAGAGAGAAATTTGTGCAGACATATTCTTCTAAGGATCTTGAAGGAATACTTGTCAAAAAAGTCGAGGAATGCCCACAGACAAACTATAATCAGGACAGTGTGTTGGAGTTGGTGGAAGAATCTGCAAATCACGTTTTTGATGTTGAAGGAAATGAAAGTAAAGATGTTTCACCAAACTGGTGGGGCTATAAATCTGGGTTTGTGTCAGGAGGTTATCTTGGAGCCGAATCCAGGAGAAAGAAATCCCTCCCAACTGAAAATGGTCAAAATTCTTGGAACAGGGTTGCTTTTCACGAAGAAGATCAAGAAAATCTTTACAAACTCGTCCAAGATAAAGATGGAAAAGTATTACATTGGTGTACATCAACCATCTTGGGCTTGGCATTGGCTGTTCGGAGTTGTTGTGAAGCCTTGAAAGCTGGCATACAGTTGCAGGGATGAGGCCAGTACATCCAGCTGCTTCAAGCTCCTCATGCGTCCGACGGTAGAAGGCAGTGAACCCTGGAGGTGGTTGAAGCTAACATCAAATTGGTGTGAGAGAGGTCTTGCGAGTTGATGGAGGTCTCAAATGGTTGAGATCCGGCGGGCGGTCAAGGCAAGGTTGCCGCCCGCCAGAAGGCGGAGAACACCGAGAACACCAAGATCTTTAACCTTGCTCTGATACCATGTAGAAATTTAATGTATAAAGAGAAATGATTGTATTATTGATTGTTGTATGTTATTAATTACAAATGGTGAGGGGCTCCTTATATAGGAGATGCAGTGGAGTAGGTGGTAGTAGGTGGTAGTGGTAGGTGTGTAATAGGTGGTAGTAGGTGGTGGTAGGTGTAGTAGGTGGAGTAGGTGATGGTAGGTTTTAACAATATAGATCATGATCATCATCTTCTGTGCCTTCATCAGCTCCAAAGTCATCATCTTCTTCCACTAGGTTTACTGGCCTTTGCTCTAGACAAACATTGGAACGATGGCCGGGTTTGCCTCACCTATAGCACTTGTTCGTTGTCGGCCTAGCATAAGAGTTAGGATTTTTAGGAGCTTCTCTAGCCATTGAACTTGTCGCCTGGTTATTGCCTCCGCCATTAGCACCCTTGAGTCGGTTTGTAGCAGTTGACGTTTGGACTCCTTTTCCTTTTTCAGAGGTAGAAAAAGAAGAATCCATAGTTGTCTGTTGATACCCTAAATATGTTGGTTTGCACTCCAACAACTCAACTTTGAGAGCCATATTGTGTGCTTTGTCCACGGTCCACAAAATTATCAAACCAATCTTCTCTCGAATGGTTTGCTTCAACCCATTGAGATATTTGGCTACTCGTTGTCCTTCTGTTTCGTTCAGATTGTTGCGATATGAAATTTGAGAAAACTCAATAGTGTAGTCAAACACAGATTTGGACCTTTGTACGGAATTTTGATAAAGTCGGAATAAGTATTGCTCAGAGTCTGGTGGAAGAAATTTGTCCGTGAGAAGTTGCTTATACGTCGCCAAGTCCGACTTGGGTCTTTTCCTTATTGTTGTCCAATTCTTTGTAATTGGTCCCACCAAATTGCAGTGCCTCCCTTTAATTTGTATGCAACTAGTTTCATTATCTGACTCTAAAACCTCTATCATCTCGAAGAATCGTTTAGCTTCGAAGATCCAATCCAAGAAATCTTCAATATGTATATTTTCATTGAATTAAGGAATACCAATCTTCAACTCATCGATCCATTGTTGTTGTTTTCTTGGTTGATGACCTCCGCACTCCTCCTCAACCTCTGGCTCGAACCCTTCACTGTCTGATTGATACCAGCGTGGACGTCTCAAGTTGTTTTGGACAAGATGGCCTCAGGCAATTCCTGCGGTGCGAACTTCATCTTAGTTAATTGGTTGGCCTTGGGCAACTCCCTCAGCACGTGCCCGATCAACCGTTGGTGGTCTATTGTTGGCGTTGAGAGTCGACCCCGCAAACATGTCACGAATCTCGTCTAACTGTCGTTGTTGTCTCTCAAATGCTTTCCACAAAGCATTGATCCCACGATCACTGTCAGTAGGGTTCGTGTTTACATCTTTGTCTTGTGCCATTAAGCTAGGCAAAACCTGGCTCTGATACCACTTGACACAACGTAATACGCACGAAACTAGATATCGTTCTAGTAGACAAAGACTCTTGAATCCACAAGAAAGAAACCCTTGAATCCACAAGCAAAATAGAGTAACTTGAAAATTATATTGATACTAGATATCGTTATGTAAGCCTTTGCCTCTAGGCTTACATAACTATTTATACTACATAAAGTCTTGGTCACCAATCATACCTGGATACCAAGTAATATAAAAAGAACTAACTAACTAGGATAGTACTAGTCTTGGTCAACAAGAATACTTGGAGACCAAGTATAGGAAAATATAAGAAAATAATAAATTAAGAAGTGGAGTTGGTCTGAGGATGAGATTCTTGTGGCTTTAGAGAAGAATCCGTGGTGTATGGTGGCATCCAAGCATAAGATCATGAGAGTGATGGAATTTTTTGTCAATAAAATGGGTTGGGATTCTTCATTTCTTGCAAGAAGTCCGATACTTATTGGTTTTAGGTTAGAAAAGAGGATTGTTCCAAGGTGTGCAGTGTATCAAGTATTGTTGTCGAAAGGTTTGATTAAGAACAACAGTTTTTATTTGACAACTATGTTGAAGAAACTTGAAAAGTAGTTCCTAACGAAGGTTGTGAACTGTCATGAGGAAGAAGCTCCTGAGCTATTGAAATTGTATAAGGAAAAGTTGGCTCTTGCAAAGTCATGTAGATGAGAGTGGATAAGGATGTTTCTTTTGATACCAACTCAACAAACAATTGCCCTGTTGTTTTGCTTCTCTTGGTTTAACTCTGGTTATTGAATTATCTCATTTTGTCATCTGTAAGCAAGTTTGAGTTCAATGTTTTCACTCTGACAAATGGGATTTGAAGGTTCACATTGCTGCATTGAATCTTTATCATTCTGTAATGGCTGAGGCTTGAAGCAGTGTACCTATATCTGAAGATTAGCCAGCTCCTTAATGCTGCATGCATCATTTGAGTAACCGTTGCACATTAACAGTGATAATGTAGATTGTTGTGTCCAGTAAATTGTTGATGTTATGCCTATGAGATGTTAACAGTGTTGGTAAGATAAGCCATTGTCTAACTTTTTTGTAGGGCTAATTGTGCAAGCCTCATTTGAAGGTAAGTAATCTTTCATAGTTTAAATGCCATGATTTCAAGTGGCGACTGACAAAGATTGTCACATTTTCTTCAAAGATGCATCTTGCATTTTCTTAAGTTCACTCTTCTACTGCAAGGTTCCCGAATTTTGTATACTATTTACTGCATACAATAAGTGTAGAGGCTAGACAGGAACTAATATTTAGCTTCAATTTGAAATAACAATGATAGTTAAAATGGTTCACAACATATGGAAGTGCAGAGAAGCCTCTGGAATTTGTTGAAGGCTTATGGACTAGATGAGTGATCGGTATTAGAATCTTCTTGAATGTGTTTAATTAATTCATCCATAGCTAATGCCAATAGATAAGGATGCAAAGTTGACCCTTGATGCAATATCCTGTAGTGATTGGAAATTAGCAACTAGCCCAGAGGTTCTGAATAAGCTGAAATTAGCAACTTCAATTATGGAAACCATCGAAACCTTTTAGCTACCCTGCATTTGGTTTGTGCAATTCTGTTAACCAATGAAGTTCATGGTCGTTCTGGTTGCTTAGTTTCCACATTTCTCATGTACATTAGAAGCATAACTGTGGTGTAAAGCTGTCAAATAAGCACTGAAATGTTCCACATTGTGAGCTGTGGGCTTATAATTTGAGGTTATCAGATCTAGGTTATTATTTGTATTCTATTGGAAGCTATTATTTGTTTTCTATTGGAATGGGCATGTGGAATGGCTGGTGCTGGACATTTTTACCTTGTGACATTACCTTAAGCTGTATAAATAAGCTTACATTCTGTTGTCTTTTTCATTGTCTGTTTTTAGTCGGTTGAGATAGGGGATCTAAAACCTGATCCAGCTTTGTGGCATGAGGATAATGGAAGGAAGGCATGGGAAAATCGAAGGTATACTAGGTTGTCTTTTCATTCAAGTGCCAATTTTTAATTGATTGATTCTACTTTTGATGGATACTTGACACTGTTGTCTTAATATTCTAAAAGAATTGTTGTTTTGGGTTTTCTCCTTTCAGGCAAGATCCCCCTGGAAGCATTTCTGGCTGGCATCTAGGTGATGCTGCACATCGACTTGTAGCTAATAGCTTACAGTTAAGGGCAAATCGGAATGGTTACCGCAGTGAGGAAAAGAATATGTGTGTAAGATCTTCAGAAGTAGCCAACAAGCAGCATCTGGAAGGAGTGAAGAGAATAGCTAAGCTGGAAGCAGAGTGCCAAAGATTGCGTGGTCTTGTGCAGAAGAAGTTGCCAGGTCCTGCAGCACTGGCTCAAATGAAGTTAGAAGTAGAGAACTTGGGCCGGGATTACGGAGAAACTCGAGTAAGGAGGTCTCTTCTAAAGCCTCCTAGTCCACACCCACCCCAATTGCCTGGCTTTTCCCTTGATAGTGTACCAAAATTCTATAAAGAGAATGATTTTCTCACAGAACGTCTTTTGGCAATGGAAGAAGAAACAAAGATGTTGAAAAAAGCTTTGGCAATGTGTACTAGTGAATTGCAAGCTTCCAGGAATATTTGTGCTAAGACAGTCAGCAAGCTTCAAATTTTAGAATCACAACTGCATGCTAATAATCAACAAGAAAGTCCATCAAAATCTAGTCTTCTGATCCCCACTGAAGGTTCCCTCAGTCAAAATGCTATCAGTACACCGAGCTTCACCTCCATGTCTGAAGATGGAAATGAAAATGAAAGAAGTTGTGCTGGTTCTTGGGCTACAACATCGATCTCTGAGCTCTCCCATTTCAAGGGAAAGAACATCGAGAAATCTAACAAGGCTGAAAATGAAAAACACCTGGAGCTTATGGACGACTTCCTGGAGATAGACAAATTGGCATCAAATGATTCAAATGGTGCCATCTCTGGTTCAGATATTTCATGTAATATGAGATCTAAAATGGCAAACCAAGATACTACAGTCAACCCACATTTCCATTCTAAAGAACAGCCTGAGTTGGATTCGTTAGAAAATCATGAGTGTAATGCGGAATTGCTAGTACCAGATCTTCAATCTGATATTGATCTGCTGCCCTTGATGAAATTCCAAATGCGAATCTCTATGTTGTTTGAGTCCAAGGATGCTGACATGAAAAAGATTTTGGATGACGTCAGATGTGTTGTGCAGGAAACACAGAATAGCCTGCATCACCACACCATGGGTTGTGTTTTCATGGAAAGTCACTGCTCTGATGCCACCTGTGAAAGTCAGGTTTGTTTTGAGGGGACTGAAGTAACCAAAGAGAAGGAAATGTCTTTGTCCAAAGATAGTTCCATTAATGAAGAATTGGTGGTTTCTGTATCTTGGATTCATGACTTTGTATTGGTTATGGGGAATGAAGCTACGGCTGTCCAGGGAACTTCTCCTGATGGGGATGTACTGAGCCAAAAAATTCAGAAGTTCTCTGCCGCCTTCGATAAGGTTATTAACTGCAAAATAAGTTTGCTTGATTTTGTTCTTTACCTTTCTTGTGTTTTGATTAAAGCCGGTGAACTTCACTTTAATGTCCTGGGCTATAAGAATAATGAAGCAGAAACCAATTGTTCTTATTGCATAGACAAGGTCGCTTTACCTGAAATAAGGTGGTTCGGGACACATCAGGAGACAGATATTCAAATGGCTGTGCTCACTTTTCTGATTCCACTTCTGATCCCGACATTCCTCATGAAGGAAGTTTCATTTCAACCTTTGAATCAAATGCTACATCATGGAAATGCTCGCTTGAGGAGTTTGAACAGTTGAAACTAGAAAAAGATAACATGGTTTTGGATCTGGAAAGCACCAAGGCTCAGCTACAGGGAACAGAGCAGCTTCTGGCAGAAGTTAAATCACAATTGGCATCTGCTCAAAAGTTGAACAGCTTGGCTGAGACACAGCTGGAATGTATGGCCGAGTCATACAAGTCTCTTGAAACACGTGCAGAGGAGTTGCAAACTGAAGTGAATCTTTTGCGTGCCAAAATAGAAAATTTAGATAACGAGCTTCAAGAGGAAAGGCGGAACCATTAGGATGCTTTGGCCAAATTCAAGGATTTTTAGTTCCTAGCTTTTTTCTCGCATACTGGTTGAAAGTTTGGTAACGAGGAAGAGAACAGAGAGAATGTAAGGTTGGTAACAAGGGAGAGAAAAAGAGAGGGACTGAAAGTTAGTGTTGTTATATTATGTTTTCAGTATATTACAAGAGAGTGAGCTCCCTCTCTTTATAGAGAGGAGAGGGAGACAAATGGAATCGGATGCATGTTGATTACATTGAGATAGGCTAAAGCTAAAGTGAAAGTCTCTGGCTTTACAGCTACATTACAGGTATACATTATGTGCCTTTACAGGTAGTGGGGTGTAGTAGATATTATATGTTAACAGCCCCCTGCAAACTCAAGGAGGGTAGGCATCGACCAAGTTGAGTTTGGAAACAAGATCACGGAAGCGCCCAGGAGGATGAGCCTTGGTGAAAATATCAGCAGGTTGATCGGCAGAAGCAATGGGGAGAAGATGAACAGTACCGCGTGTAACGTGTTGTCGAATGAAATGGCAATCAATCTCAATATGCTTGGTGCGATCATGAAAAACATCATTGTGAGCAATCTGAATGGCACTCTGATTGTCACAATAAAGTGGGGTAGCGGCAGAAGAGGAAATACCCATATCAGTGAGGAGCCAGCGAAGCCAGAGAAGTTCCTGAGTAGTATCAGCAAAGGCTCGGTATTCAGCTTCGGTGCTAGAACGGGCAGTGAGGGATTGTTTTTTGCTACGCCAAGTAAGAAGAGAATCCCCTAAGAAGAAACAAAATCCCGTGGTGGAGCGTCTATCCGTAGGATCCCCAGCCCAATCAGCATCAGAGAAGGCACGCAGTTCAAGAAAGGAGGAAGCAGAGTAGTGAAGGCCATGGAACAGGGTGCCTTTGATGTATCGGAGGATGTGTAGTAGAGCAGTATAGTGGGGAGTGCGAGGAGCCGACATGTACTGACTAACAATGTGAACAGCATAGGCAATGTCAGGACGAGTCACTGTGAGATAGACAAGACTACCGACGAGCTGACGATAAAGAGTAGCATCAGGGAGGAGAGCCCCGTCGAGAAGAGTGAGACGAATCTGAGGATCAACTGGAGTAGAGGTAGTTTTGCAATTAGTAAGACCAGCACGAGCCAGAAGATCGGATGCATATTTGGCCTGAGATAAATAAGAGCCAGTAGAATCATGAGAGACTTCAAGGCCTAAGAAGTAGTTGAGAGTCCCAAGGTCCTTCATCTCAAACTGGCGGTGGAGAAAACGTTTGAGGTGGAGAATACCTGCGGCATCATTACCAGTGATAATCATATCATCCACATACAGAAGGAGGAGGGTGGTACCATGAGGAGTAGTCCGTATAAAAAGAGCAGAGTCATAGGAGCTAGAGGTGAACCCGAAGTCATGAATGGTAGAACTGAACTTAGCAAACCAGGCCCGGGGTGCTTGCTTGAGGCCATAGAGGGCACGCTGTAGTCTGCAAACCTTATTAGGGGGAAAAGTAGACCCAGGTGGAGGTTGCATGTAGACCTCCTCGAGAAGATTACCATTGAGGAAGGCATTTGTGACATCCATTTGAAAAAGCTCCCAGTGGCGAGCAGCAGCAACAGCCAGTAAACTGCGAACAGAGGTAAGCCGAGCAACAGGGGAGAAGGTTTCCTCATAATCAATCCCATATTCCTGGTTGAAACCTTTGGCAACAAGACGAGCTTTATAGCGTTCAATAGAGCCATCAGAATGAGTCTTGATTTTGTAAACCCATTTGCAGCCAATCGCAGTTTTTCCAGGAGGAAGGTCAACAAGATCCCAAGTATGAGTTTTGTCCAAAGCCTGAAGTTCATCAGTCATAGCTTTCTGCCAAAGAGGATTAGTACAAGCCTCACGATAGGAGGTAGGTTCATAAGTAGAAAAGGCAGCAGACCCAACAATATAATCACGAAGGTGGATAGGAGGTTGAGTTACCCGGTGTGGTCGACCCGTAGGAGGATCGGCGGGAGGAAGAACCGGTGGAGAAGAAGGTGGTGCAGGGAGAGGTGGACCTTCAGGGAGAGCAGTCTGGTTGGGAGCAGGAGTGAGCAAGGGCGTCTCAATGACGGAGGGACCTGTATCAAAATCATCAGAGAAGAGATCGATGGAAGGATTAGTAAACAGTACATTAGTGGAAAATGCAGGCAAGTGAAAGGAGGATAAGGAGGAAAACATTTGGTGCTCCCAAAAAACGACATGGCGGGAGATACGAAGACGTTTAGAGAGAGGGTCCCAACAGCGAAAACCTTTATGTTCAATGCCATACCCAAGAAAGCAACAAAGACGAGAGCGAGGTTCAAGCTTGGTGCGTTCATGAGATTGAAGGAGAACAAAGCAGGCAGAGCCAAAAACCCGAAGATTAGCATAGGGAGGGGGGGTGCCATGCAGACGTTCAAAGGGAGTTTGATTATGGATGACAGGGGAAGGGGCACAATTGATAGTGTAGACAGCAGTGAGGGCAGCTTCCCCCCAAAAGTGTTCAGGGCAGGAAGAAGAGAGAAGGAGAGCGCGAGTAGTGTCAAGAATATGCCTATGTTTCCGTTCAGCACGGCCATTTTGCTGGGACGTGCCAGCACAGGAACGATGAGGCAGTGTACCATGACTCTGAAGAAAAGAAAGGAAATCGGAATCCCGATATTCCATAGCATTGTCGGAGCGAAAAAGTTTGATGGTTTTGGAAAATTGGGTGTGGACCATTTGGGCAAATTGATAATAAAGAGTTTTGAGGTCAGACCGAGTTTTCATGAGAAAAATCCAAGTAAACCGTGAAAAATCATCAATGAAAACAACAAAATAACGAGATCCCCCCATAGTAGTGGTAGGGGAAGGGCCCCAAATATCCGAATGTATAAGATCAAAAGGTGCACTGGAAACAGAAGTACTTTTATTAAATGATAAAGCAGGTTGTTTGGCAAGTTGACAGGGTATACAATCGAAAGTATCAGGAATTACATGACCCAATTGTCCACTAGAAACCAAAGACTTTAAGCGAGAAATAGAAATATGTCCTAAGCGACAATGCCAAAGATGAAAAGGAGATAATGAGGAAGCAGATGCAGGCGCAGCGATCTGAGGAGAGGCAGGAACATGAAGGTGAATGAGCTCATAGAGACGTCCGTGCTTACGGCCGATCCCAATAGTCTGCCTCGTCTGAGGGTCCTGCACCAAACAATGAGTAGCAGAAAAGGTGACAGTTAGACCAAGTTCACATAATTGACCAGTAGAGATAAGGTTTAAAGTGAGAGCAGGAATATGATAAACTTGAGGTAAAGTTAAGGAAGATGTGGAAACAGTACCAAGATGACGGACAGTCATGAGAGAACCATCAGCAGTTTGAATTGAGGGAATATGAGGAGATGAAGAGATGGAAGAAAATAAAGTGGAACTGGAGGTCATATGATTACAACAGGCAGAATCAAAATACCAAGAAGAGTTACCTGGAATTACAGACAAAGCAGTAGGAGGAGGTGTACCAGAAGGGGAGAGAAGGTGTTTGAACATGGCCTCGACATCCGTTGGAGAAAAGAGAGGGGTAGACGGAGCCGGAGACTCAGAAAAACCCTTAGCGGCAGCAGCAGCAGTGGCGGTGTGAGGAGGCTGATTCCCAGAATGAGATTGATTCCTGGAACGATGAAAGCTCCCCCGAGAAGAACCACCGCGAGAAGAGTGGTTGTTGGAGGATGAGCGGGATGGATGGCGAAAACAATCCTGTTGCAGATGGCCAGGACTAAGTTTGTTGCAATATCGGCAGGTTCTGACGGGACAATTGACCAGGAGGTGTATGGAAGAAAGGCCCCGATTCTGACAGTAGAGACAGGCAGTGGTCTGCTGTGGGAATGATGGCCGATACGAGGGAGTGGCAAGAACAGAGTCCACATGATGAGTTTGGAGAGTACCAAGACGAGTCTCTTCTGATAGCAACTCAGAAATAGCTTGTTCCAGAGTGGGCAAGGGATGACGATGAAGAAGAGAGGCACGTACGGGCTCAAAAGATGAAGTGAGAGCCATGAGAAAGTGCACCAATCTTTGCTGATTACGATAAGCAGTAAATAAAACAGCATCTTCGTGGTGAGGCCAAGTTGGTTCGGAAAGAGCAAGCTGGTCCCAAACGGAGTACATTTGAGAAAGGAAGTCATTGATAGACTGACCAGATTCTTGGCGCATCCGATGGAGTTGACTCTAAAGTTGGTACTGATGAGCAAGACCAGTAGTCTGGTATCGTTCTTTCAAAAAATCCCAGATGTCTTTTGCAGGAGTAGTGACAGAGTCAAGCTGAAAGCGACCAAACTGAAGACTGATAGAGGTAACAGAAGTATTGCGAAACCAGGTAATGATTTGGTAATTTTTACTGTCTCATTCCTCAAGTCGATCTTCATAGGTAGGAGTAGCAGGGGAAACAGTGGTTTCAGCAGTGTCTTTGACCGGTTGGGTCATGTCCCCGGTGATAATTCGCCAGAGCTTCTTTCCTTTGAGGAAGGAAGACATGGCTTGGGCCCATAGAACATAGTTGGAACCATCCAAAATAACGGAAATGGGATGGGAGGCATCAGGACGATCCATAATAATAGTGGAGTAGGGCTAAATGGATAGGGAGAGACCTGTAGGAGCAAAATTAGGTAAAACAGAGTGTACCAGTGAGTCCGGAAGGTCGAAAATAGCTAGGAAAGGTGGGCTGTGCAGGGATGATGTCAGCAGGGGTGGAAAATGAGGTCAGCGGCGCACGTTAGCAGGAAGGGCGTGCGGCGCACAGTAGCAGGGGCTGGCAGCGTATGTTAGCAGAATGGCGCACGCGGGTGCACAATAGCGGAACGGCGCACGCGGGTGCACAATAGCGGAACGGCGCACGCGCGGTTCACGGTAGTCGAACGGTGCACGCTGGTGCACGGTAGCAGGTGCGGCGCACGACAGGGCAGGATGGAAGGCGCGTGGCAGCGCGTGTGAGAGTGGCAACGGAAGCAGAGACGCGCCGAGAGAAGAAGCGGCGCGTGAGAGCGCGTGAAGGCTTGTTTGGTGATGGGCTTGGTGCCGTTGGGATCGTAGGAAATTTCCGAGCTGTTTGGTATAGTCCACTGTGTACGGAACTAAGACCTAAAATTGAGGGATGCCAGAATTGTGTTTCTAGGCTCTGATACCATGAAAGTTTGGTAACGAGGAAGAGAACAGAGAGAATGTAAGGTTGGTAACAAGGGAGAGAAAAAGAGAGGGACTGAAAGTTAGTGTTGTTATATTATGTTTTCAGTATATTACAAGAGAGTGAGCTCCCTCTCTTTATAGAGAGGAGAGGGAGACAAATGGAATCGGATGCATGTTGATTACATTGAGATAGGCTAAAGCTAAAGTGAAAGTCTCTGGCTTTACAGCTACATTACAGGTATACATTATGTGCCTTTACGGGTAGTGGGGTGTAGTAGATATTATATGTTAACACTGGTCATCCTGCCCAAACTGATACGTATTTCAGGTACAATGTCCAAAAGGATAGTTGCAGAATCAATTTAAGGCCTGATCAATATCAGGCCAGCATCATGTTTTATTATGTCGAACCTGCTCCATTCTATATGTTTTATGTGGTTTACTACGTTCTTCATGGAAAGTAAAAATGTAGATAATTGAACCTTTACATGTGACCCATCTATCCTTATCTCTTGTTTCTTCCTCTGAGAAGTTCAATGATTTTCGGAAAGTACATCTTGCATTTCCCTTAGTTTTCTTTTGGACTGAGTTCTGATGCATTTCCGGTATCCACAGTTATTAAGTAAAAAATACGGCTTCAACAAGCGGTGTTAATTTTCAGTCATTCAGTTGGTAGGGACTTGAATCCTTTAAGTAAATATTGGTAGCCTCTGTTAGTCAGTATATTTGTTTGTTTATATTTACTCAAGTAGATTTTGGCGGTGTTTGAGAACAAATTTTTTAGGTTTTTTTTTTTTTTTTTTTTTTTTTTTCACTAAAAGACAAATTGGTTATAGAACCAAAAAAAATAAATTAAAACAAAATATCACATCAAATCATATAATCATTTCATTTTTTCTCTCACAAATATTACATCCAATCACAAAAAAATCTAACTATCTTCTCAAACACAAAAAAAAATTTCTTCAATAATATCTTATAACAAAATCCACTTTCCAAACACCCATTTTGATTTATCTCTGTTTTTTTTTATTTTTTATTTTTTTAAAAGGAATGAGAGTTGCACAGTGGCTGACGTTGATGTGCCGACTAAAGTTTTACAATTTTGGACCTGTTCAAAAGCTTTCACTTCTAACTTCACCTAGCCTGTATTGAAAGTAGGAATCTGACATTTTAACAGATAGTCATACTTTGTTTTAGGATTTCGGTAATGAGACCTCCCACTAAAAGTGGTGTTCTAAAGTACCACTAATGAGTTGGCAAGTACTTTAAATAAATAAATAAATAAATAACAAGACACAAGCAGTGGGTCCTGTCCACTGCCACATCACTAGTGATACTTTTAGAGCATCACTTTTAGTGGTCTCAAGCATTATTGTTTAGGATTTTGTTTATTTATTTATGATTGAATCTGCCTCTGTACACTGTTGGAGTTTAAAATTTTACAATGAAAAGTAATGCTTAGTCTCTAAATTATTTTTATATTATTTTTTCAAAGAAATGTAGTTGCTTTCTATACTCTTTCATTTCGTTTCACTCAGCCTTGCCACTCTTGTTTGTAAATATTAGTGTGTGTAAGTGGCCATGAGAGTTCCACGCGATACTTGAAATGTAAAACTTTGTGGAATGATGATTTAATGAGTTAATTATTTCAAAGTCATATTTATAAATGTTATGGTAGCTCATGTTTTATTTAAGATTTTTTGAATCAATAAGTCTTATTTAGTAAAATTGATAATATTATCAGTTTTTTTTTTAATTTTTAAAACTAAGACCATTTTCAATTTTACATAGTAATGTTTTAGATAATTATTTTAGTAACTAATAAAAAAAAGAAAAGAAAAAAAAGCATGAGATTAAACGTTTTCGTCCTTTCTACTTATTGGTTTGATTCAACTATCTAATAAAATCGAGAACATTATCAGTTTTTTTCAATTTTAAAATTGAGAATATTATCAATTTTTTTCATTTTTATTATTATTATTTTTTCATTTTTTCACATCAATATTCCATCATCATACTCCTTTTATAGACACAAAATTTTCAGCTTTGCACAAAAAAAAAAAAAAAAAAAAAAATCACTTTTTTTCAATTTTTTAGTTTTTTTTATAACATAATTTTTTTTAGTTTTTTCAATTTGAAAGTTGATATTTTAAAATTTTGAAAATCAAAATAAATGTCAAACCATCATGTTCCTTTATAGATAATCATAAATGATTAACAATCATTATTTGAAGGGCAATTCTGACTATCAAAAAATTTAATGTTGAAGGTTCAAAAAATCTTAATTAAGACTTAATGAAGTATAAGTTCATAAATTAAAACTTAATGAAATATAAGTTCATAAATTAAAATTTGTATGTAAATATCCCTTTATTAATCCTCATATACAAAGTCACGACCAACATTTTCAAAAATTCGTGACTTCATAACTTGCATCCCAACTTTTTATAATTGGCTGTCTAGCTTTTGCCTCAAAGACTTGTTACACGTGAAGATACATTACGTTCTTGTTGTTATATGGTCTTCAAGCTTGATTTGTTTTGATTATTTGTAAAGTAACACATTGCATTTTATATATGTAATCTAATAGGACATCTAGACATGAAAATTTAAGCAACACCACGTATTTTTAAAACATGACACAGATTGGTAGTGTAATACAAGATACATCACTGGTCATAAATATATAAATATTAACAAAAGCACATTTTCTCATTGTAAAAACTAGCGTACAATCCGTGCTATGCACGGGATTGAATAATGATGGATAAATTTATTTATTAATTAATTAAAAATAATTTTAAAAATAGATAAGTAAATTTTAACTATTTTAACTAAGTGGTTGTTTGAAATTAACATTTTAAATGGTTTTTTAATTATTTTAAGAGATAAAAAAAGTTATTTTTTTTGGGAATGAATTTTTTAAGTGTATGAGAAAATGTGAAGAAAATTTTTGAATTCGGCCAAGAATATGAAGTTAACCTAATTCCATGACTTGAATCAATAAAATTTTTAAGTCAATTTAAAATTTTTAAAACTCATATTTGTTTCTAAATTAAATCATTATAAAAACATTAGTATATCTTGATTATATTTTCTGATCTCTATCTTATAAAGACTATGCATATAAAAAACAAATTTACAATATTTAGGTTGAGTAAGCCATTTGAATTGTCTGTATCATTTGGTGAGATTAGCCCTTCATATTAGTTAGAGATTTGAAGAAATTATGAGTAATTTTTTTTTTTAAATGGAAAAAAGCAACTTTATTGATGAAAACAATACATATTGAATCAAACATCAATATATATATATATATATATATATATATATATATTTGTGAGCCCATATTAGTTAGAAATTTGAAAAATTTAAGAGCGAATGGTATGGTTAGATATTCATAATTCAAAATAATATGATAAACAATATACAGTAATAAGTTAAGCTAAAACATGATCTCACATACATAAATGACGATCTAAATGACTTCCATGGAGAATTCCAAATGGTTTGTAGCTCCACATTCAAGAACTTTCATGAAAAATTTCAAATGATTTGTAGGTCTATATTTTTTTTAAATTACTTGAAAATAATAAAATACTCAAATAATTTGTTATTTATTACATCTAAAATCTATATGTCTATCTTTTGTTTCTTTCATTTAAATTATTTTTATTAAATTAAATCTCAAAATTAATTCAAATAAGAAACATGGATATTATTTCTTAATTTCATTAATGGTTGATTTTTTTTTTAAACTTATAAAAGTTCAAAACTCATAGTGGAAAAAAAAAATACAAAGTTTAGGAAATACAAAAAAATAAAAAATAAAAAAATAAATAAAAATAAAAATTGTGAGAAATAAAATGATAATTTAATATATAGGTAAATTACAATTAAAGGGTATTATGGTTATTTATACAATCAAGTTAACACCGTTTGGCTTAAATTAACGGAAGGGAAGAATCTTGACAATGTCAAAAAAGTAAAAGAAATTTTTGTAATTATTAAAATTATGTGGGAGATCTCTGTAATTGTCGGAAACTTTAAGAGAGGTGCATCTAATTTACCCAAATTTATTTGTTATGTTTTTTGATTGTGAGATACATATTCATTATTTTCCTTCTAAACGTTCAGGTAACCATTTCGTGCAGACCAAACACCTAAAAGCATATTTATAATTAGGGCAAATTACCAATACTCCTTCGAAATTTGACTAAAATACGGATTTCTCTTGAGATTTAAGAAATTATAAATTGCCCCTTAAGGTTTATTTTTGCATGACAAATGAGGGAGCAATTTGTTATGTAATATAAACCTCAAGGGTGAATCCGTATTTTAGTCAAATCTTGAGGAGTGTTTGTAATTTGCTCTTATAATTAAAACTTCATAAAAAAATTAAAAAAAGTCAAGTTAAAAAAAATTAGGATAATTGCATTGAGCTCTTCTAAAATTTGAAGAAAAATCAAATATTTTTATAATTTTAGCATAATTATATTGACATCTCTTTTAGTAAAAGTTAAGAGACCAAAACTAATGCAAATAGTGTGAAAACACAATAATAAATAAAGAAAAATATTCAATATAAAAAGATTATAACATCAATTCTTTCCATTAATATAATTAACGAATTATTGATGAAAATAAGCTAAATATTATGTAAATTAAAATCATAAAAAAGATCAATATATAAAATTATGTCAAAACTGTAAAACTTATTATATTTTCTTTAAAGGGGAATTTTTTTTTTCTAGGTTGTTGATATTAAGATTTTATAAGATAAAAGACATAATATTTTCATAATAGTTAAGGTCCCTCAATATTTCTACAGAGAAATTTGACTCAGGGAGAAATTTTGCCCAACTCAGAAAAATTTCAATTTTCACAGAGAAATTTCTTTGATTTCACAGAGAAATTTCAAAATTTCTCTGAGTCGGGGTTGAAATTTTTTTGGATCAGATGAAATTTTTCTTAGTCGAATTTTGTCTGTGCAAATATTAAGGGACCTTAACTAATAAAAATAATATCTTGAATCTTTTTTACTACACAAAGTTAGAGAAACATAATTTTCTCTTCTTTAAACATTAAGAAAATTCAGTGCAATTAATGTAAAACATTATAATAATATATCCAATTAATTGAGCCGACCAAGATATTTCAGGCCCAAATTCACCATGGCGGAGTACAATCCGGGTCAACTGGATCTATGGCCATACGAAAAGTGAAAATTTCCCCATTAATCACATACGAGAGAAATTAACGATTGATACATACGATACGTATGTAATTTAATTAAGTAAAAATAAAATAAATATTTTATATATCGTATTCCATTAAAGTAGTAAGAGTTTTCTTCTTTAGATTAGAGGTCTAAGGTTCAAGTCTCTCTTTTGTCCTTTATCATATATTTTTTTTTTATTTTCAATAAAAAAAAAAAAAATTGAAAGACACGTGATATAAAGAGAAAAAAAAGTATAAGCTTGGACACCAAGTCCAGTATTCACTTAGTATAATATATAGGTTGTGTTTCTCTCATATTGAGATATTAACATAAGAGAATTTGAGGGGTCTATGCAGTCTACCATAGGTCCTGTTTCGATAATTTGAATAGTTAACCTTTTAGGACTCATTGGGTAGAGTATTTATGCAAAAAAAGATAACCAAATATGAGTAGCTATATGTTTGAATTAAATTTATATTACAAAAAATAAATGGTTATTTTTAAAATTATATTTGTTGTTCATTTTTCTAAAGTAAATATGATTCAAATATATAGTTACTGATATCTAATCATCTTAATTTTTTACATGCATATTCTACTCAATGAATCTAAAAAAATGAACGATTCGGATCATCAGAATTGATTCCAAACTAGATTTACCAAACTTAAATGCTCTCTCAAGTTGAGATCCCAACTTGAGAGAAATTAAACTCTCTAATATATACTATAGATAAAGGGAAGTTGCCACTTTATTCTTTGGGGTAATTACCCACAGATCTTACAGATTTAAACTTATTTATTTATAAATCTTGAGTGGTTTTTTTTTTCATTATTTTTTATTTTTTTACATATTTGCTTTTTGTTTGGATAATAATTTTTTTTAGACCTTTTAAATGTGTACTTTTTGTTTGTGAAATGATAATTTGGCATTGTAACAACACTGAAAATTTTATCTAAGTCATATATGATTGAGCAATTTTGAGTAATATTTGTGAGTTTTGATTTATTTTAATTTATTTGTGATAGTTTATAGTAAAAATATAACGTAGAAAGTGTAAATAATTAAGTTGAATTTTTAAATTTTTTTTATAACAATAAATTTATCTTTGAAGTAAAAGTAAATAAGTTTAGACCATAGAATCGACCAATAAATATAAAATATTTTCATCTGCCAACCCAACTTAAGGGCGCTCAACGTCAATTTGCAAAATGTTTGGGCCGAAGCCTAATCTTGCAGTTTATGAAATTTTGATCCACTACCGCAGTCACTTACACTTCTTGCACCAATAATCTATACTATATATTAAAAAAACGAAATTTTTAATGAGAAAAAAATGTGAGAATTCCAAATTTTCAAATTAAATTTATAATTTAAAATATAAAAAAAATTATTGGTTGGTTAATTAAACTAAAAAAATTAAAAGGCTCTAATTATCTATAATTTTAAATTTCAAAATTCAAACTAATATAATAAATCACTCTTACCCTTTTTAAAAATAATATTGATCAAAACAATTCAATTAATAATGTTGAATTTCAAAATTCAAAATAATATGGCAACTCACCCTCACCCTTTCCAAAAATAATATTGATCGAAACAATATTTTTTTTAAGTTGGCCACTCTCTCATGTAATGGTGCAAATGTTAGTCTCCCTCTCCTCTCTTTGCTAATAGTTCTATTTTTTTCTTTTCTTTTTATGTTTATGTTTCCCTTAAATTTATGTTTTTTTTTCCCCTGATATTTCTATACCATTTTATAGATTACCAATCCGTTACTATTACCCGATTCCATAACATTAATGTGAATAAGAAATAAAAGACAATAATCTTATAGGCCAAAATTCATCTAATTTTCATAAATTCTTCATGAAGTTCCTTATGGTAATTTACAATAAACGGAATTATTAAATATACATCAAATTCCCATAAGAGCTTATATCTTGCAATGCTAAGGGTCTTGATCACAACAAAATATAATTCTATCCTGGCAAGTAAGCTCGATAACTGTAAACAAAGTAATATCAAAAAGGGCTTTAGTGCTCCATCTAGAATTCTATTTGCTTCTCAACGAGTTGTAGGCACACCTTCATCACTTGAAATTTTGGATATCTAACCCATAAAAAAGGGAGTAAGTTTTTATGTCCAGTAAGAAATAAACTTAACCCAATAAATGTTCGATACGATTATATTATGCAACGTCATGCCATGCTTAAGACTTTGACTTTGACTTTGTTTTAAAACTCAAATGCTCAATACATAATTTAAAACCCATAGTTGACCCAACTCTTCAACCTTTAACATAACCAAGGACTTTTCATTTTGTAATAAAATCCGCGTTACACATCTCAATCACTCTCCACATTTACCGGCCACCAAGCACGGAAACATCTCTACATTTACCGGCCACCAAATACGGATGGGCAATTGGACACCCATTTCATTTTGAAAATATCTCCACATTTACTGGCTACCAAGCACGAAGGGGCAATTGGACATCCAACAATCTATTCAACCATATCTCCCCCCACTTATCAGCGTTTAGCACGGAAGGGCAACGGGGCACGACCCACTTGGGCCCAAGCTC
The DNA here is from genome assembly GCF_055761805.1 of Camellia sinensis. NCBI lineage: Eukaryota > Viridiplantae > Streptophyta > Magnoliopsida > Ericales > Theaceae > Camellia > Camellia sinensis. Next base: position 26,162,638 of record NC_138966.1, on the reverse strand, counting down.
AGGCCGCATGGGCTCCCATCAAAATTCGGGCCAGGCTGAGCTAGCCCATGGGCCAAAACATTAGACCTAGGCCTAGGCCAGGAGTATTCGAGCTTTGGACGGATTGGTGGATCGAGCCTCAAGTTGAGCTGATGGGTTTGGGCCTAGGCTGGGAATGAACAGTTTTTTTATTTTTTCTACCAAAATTTTATTATTTTCCATTAAAAATGACATTAGGCCTTGGGCGGGCTGGGCTTTGAGTGGGCCAATCGATCGGGCCAGGTTTCAAAACGATGACCCAAGCAAGCCTAGGGTCTCGAGTTGGGCTCGGGTTTGGGCCTAATCGGGCCTAATTGAGCCTGGCCCATCCTAAGCCGTAGGCGGGCTTCGGGCCGCCCAGGGGTCGCAGGTCATTTTTACACCCCTAATCTTGCTCTCTTAGCAAATGGTCTAATTTTTTTTTTTATAGCTGTGTATTTTAAAAAAAAAACTAAATTGATAATAAATATATAAGTGATTAGCTATATCTTTGTTTTGGGAGTTGATTGCAATTTTTTATATTTTTTATATAGATGTTTGTCTTGTTATCTATGTATGTATGACTTTTTTATTATTTATTTTGTTATTTTTATTTTTTTTGATATATATAAATTGATAATACAATTACAAGTCTTTCACAAGAGACGACATCTTACATTGTTTATTGTGATTTGGCCACTTCTTAGGAGATTAATTACAAATATGAAATAAATATATTAAATTAGACAATTATAATCCAATAACACATATCCAAAAACTTAACAATTACCAAACACACAAATCCCAATAATTGATATAAAAAAAAGTAGTCCAAAATGAAAAGAAATAAACAATTACATACAATTTTCATAGTGGAGAAGAAACAATCAATCTTCGTCTTTAACACGAAATAATCACCCTAATAATCAACTAAGCTAATATTTTTTAAATTGAACACTAATCTCTCGAGCACTTTTAAGAATAGTGAACAAACTATTTTAGTTTTTAATTTTAGTCTAATTTTTAAAGGTTCATTGCCAATTGGACTAAATTAACATAACATGAAAAATTCAAGGTCAAAATCGATACAAATAAAACTACAGGGTCTAAACCAATACAAGAGGCAAATTGAAGGGACCATCAATATAATTTGTCCTTATTTTTAAATACAAACTTTGTCATATGGGAACATATATATTTCTTTTCAATCTAAAAAAATTTATAACTTTTCAAATGTAACAAAAATTATTAATATAGGTGATGTTAGGCCAAACACTGATTGGTTTAAGTCTTTAAATATATTTGTTAATTATTAGTAAAATACATAAGGGGAAAAGATTGAGACACACAAAATAAGTTTTATAATAATACCTACAATGACATAGTAAATTATGTGTCAAATTTTGATTTGTCATTAATTTAACTATGTAAGACCAAATTTTCTTACCATGTCATTGTAAAGAGACTTAAAATTCTCAATATGTAAATATAATTTCTTAATATATAACATGATAATTGAGATTGTTCATACTCAAAGTTGTGTTTAAATATAAGATTTGTGAAGAAATTTATAGAGAAAAATGAAACAATCAGAAAATATGAATAAAGCTCTATTTCCTTTTCTTTACATTTTCCTCATGTTTTTGTTTTTCCCGACAAATTCTTACTTAAATTTTAGATTCAAACACAATGTAAATAATAATAACTTATAGTTTTTTTTTTTCTATATAATTTTGATTTAGGGAAAATAAAAAAAAGAATGCATCTCATTGCAAGGAGTTTTTTTTATTAGAGTTTGAATACAGTGACAAAAATTTACAAATATATATAAATTTATCTGTACATAATACGAGTATTGTACTAGTTTTGAATAAGTCAAATTGACTTTCTATTATGACTATGCTTCTACAAGAGTAATGAAATGAAATCCTACATCTCTTACATTTCTACTTCTGTCTCATATTAACAATGAGGTGACTTCACATGTTACTTATAAAAATATATTATATAACATTTAATTACAATCTATTTCAAAATTATTCAAATAAAATATTTTCTTATTTAATAATGATTAAAATTTTATACTCTTTATAACAATTTAAAGACTTATGATTTGACATGGGTAAGCCCATAAAGGGTATAGCCCACCACTTAGGGCCCAATGCATAATTCAAATATTAAAGCCCAGCGTTGCTAGAGCTCAATATGGCATCAAGAACCAATGACACCGAGACACGTGGCAAGTGAAGGACAAGCCACATAAGCAGACAAAGATTCTGCAAAGTTATTGCACTGCACATCAGCCATTAATGAAGTCTAGCATTTATTGCGATAACCCCTCTCCGTCGAAACAGAATGACTTCACCATGAACAAGGCAAGCTAGAGCATAGACTTTCAGCCAAGATGACAGGTCGGAAGGGACAACAAAATGATTACCAGAGGATATAAGCAGACGTCGAAGATAAGAAGAAGGTTAAGCTTTTTATCTCTAATCTATCTCTACAATCCATTTCTCTTTCTAACTTGGTCGTCGGAGGGTTCGCTGGGGGACTCCCCGTTCCCCGCTGAACTCTTGTGCAGGTTCCTCTGTGGGCTTGGTACCTCGGACATTGGTTTGGGAAGCGTGGATTAGTCCGACCCGTTCCATCTGGAACACGCTGTATCATCAGTTGGCGCCGTCTTTGGGACACCTTTTTGTTCCGCGCGCTAGTTGTGCTCATTGCCGCCGGAGACCCTTTCCCAATAACCTCTTCCTACCACCCACCAATGTGGATGGTCATGACTAGATCCATGGCTTCTCACCACAATGTTGTCGACCACCAAGCCGACCCTCCTAATCCAAACAACCCCCCACAGTATTTCACCGAGCTCACCAACAGCATCACCCGCCTGGCTGAGCAAAACCAAGCCTTGATTAATGCTCTACTCCAAAGAAACCTTCCTATGCCTCCTCTACCACCTCCAGATATCCCACCCAACCAAGAACGAGCATCGAGCCATACTATCCAGCAGCCCCATCCACCCAACTTGGAAGGCTTGCGACCCCCTCCTCCAGATATGAACCCTCCACCTTGAGTCCCACACCCATCGGCCCCGGCACCCACCCCCAAGGGAGAGGCCAGTAGCGTCCAGCCTCCGCTCCAGTCCGGTAGTGACAACGTCCCTTTCTGGGACGCGGAACTCCGAGCCATAAAGCTCCAGCTCCAAGGAGTCATGCAAAACATACCGAATAAACCATCTACCACAACCAACTCACCATTCGTTGCCTCCATCCAGGACAAACCTCTACCTCCTAAGTTTAAAATGCCCATGATCGACTCTTTCGACGGTACATCGGACCCAGTCGATCACTTAGAGACCTACATAACCCTCATGATCCTCCATGCATTCCCTGATGAAATCATGTGTCAGACTTTCCCCGTAACACTCAAGGGGTCGGCTCAACTTTGGTTTAGTCAACTGCCAGCAGACTCTGTTTCCACTTTCCAGCACCTCAGTGACTCCTTTCTCAGCCATTTCATTGAAGCCCAGCGCTAGCGGCGTCCGGTAACCCAGCTCCTCAACATCCGTCAGACTAAGGGGGAGTCGCTGCGCAGCTTTGTCACCCGCTCCAACACCGAAGCCTTGCAGGTAGCGAAAAATGATGACAAGGTCATCCTCACAGCGTTCATGGCCGGCCTACGATCATCTGATTTCCTTTTCTTCCTCTCCAAAGACCCCTCAACCTCCATGGCAACCCTACTTTCCGAAGCCCAAAAATACATGAATGCCGAAGATTCCCTAGCCGCCTGCCAAGATTCTACAGCCAAAAACCTGCCCCCCAGAGAGAAAAGAAAGGACTCAGAAACCAGAAACACCCAGTACAATAACCAAACACCTCAGTATATCGATCGACCACCTCGAGCCGATGGGTCGGCCCCAACCCGACCGCCCGGCCGGTTCGAACGATACACACCCCTCAACTTTCCCATGGAACAAGTCTTGAACCAGATTTAACGAGATTATTCCCTAAAATGGCCCCAACCATCACGGTCTCCTTCCAACCGGCGAGACCAGTCCAAATACTACCGTTTTCATCAAGACCACGGCCATAACACAGAGGAGTGTGTTAACCTCAAAGACCAGGTCGAGGGCTTGATATGTCAGGGATGTCTCAGTTGATTCACGGAAGCCCGCCCTCAGCAGAGGCAAAGGACAGAACCTATTAGAAACAACCGCCGGTGCACCCCTCTCCGGCAACTCGCACAATCTAATCAAGGTCATGATCGCCCTCCACAGCAACCTCCGACACAAGGGAACCCAGCCCCCCTATTGGGGAGATCAGAGTTATTGTTGGCGGGCTTGCTTGTGGAGGACCATCCCGCTCGGCTCAGCGAGCAGAACTCAAAAAAATAAGGTAGGGCTCAGACAAAGAAGTCGCCACGTTGGACCGATCCTCCAAACAGCCCAAGCAGTGGACGGAGCCTATCACCTTTACGAATGCCGACTGCACAGGCATCTGTTACCCCCATGACGACCCTCTCGTCATCTCTGGCCTCCTCTCCAATTACAAGGTTAGACGGGTTCTTATCGACAACGGCAGTTCGTCAAACATTATCTTCCTAAATGCCTTCCGCCAGCTCAAGATTGGGGAAGAAAGTATGTCCCCTCTCCAAACCCCATTGGTCGGTTTTACTAGAGATCGGGTGACCTCCATCGGCTCCATCGATCTTCCCATCACAATCAGAGAATACCCACGGCAGACCACAAAGTTGTTCACCTTCCTCGTTGTCGATTGTCTCTCTGCTTATAACATCAACCTTGGCCGCACCGTCCTAAATGCTTTCCAAGCTATCACATCCACTTTCCATCTTGCTGTCAAATTCCCCACCGACCTTGGGGTCGGCACAGTGAGGGGTGAGCAGACCGTGGCCAGGGAATGTTACGTCGCTTCACTTAAAGAGGTCAAGCTAAAGAAGGTTATGATCATTGAAGGGCTCGACGTCAAGGACGAGGATGAGCTGGTCAGAGGGGAACTAGTGAAAGAGCTTGTCGAGGTCCCCATCAATCCCACCAACCCGACAAAAATTGCCAAGATTGGCAGCCAACTATCCTCCCAGGCCAAGGCTGACCTTACTGCCCTTCTGATTGAGCACAACGACGCATTTGCCTGGACCCACTCCGACATATCGGGTATTGACCCCTCTTTCATCACCCATCACCTCAACATTGAGCCCCATTTCCGACCCTTCTACCAGAAGCAGCGCATCTTTTACCCGGAGCGCAATACTCTTATCGCTTCTGAAGTAGATAAGCTCCTTGAGGCACAGTTTATCAAAAATGTGGACTACCCCAGGTGGTTGTCAAATGTGGTCCTGGTCCGTAAAAACAACGATAAATGGCGACTTTGTGTCGACTACTCCGAGCTTGCCCCAAAGACAGTTATCCCCTTCCTCGCATAGATTAGCTTGTTGACGCCACGGCCGGCCATCAAATGCTCAGCTTCATGGATGCTTTCTCTGGGTACAAACAAAGTCTAATGCACCCGTCTGACCGGGAGCACACCTCCTTCATCACCGACCGGGGAACCTACCATTATTGTGTTATGCCATTTGGGTTGAAAAATGCCAGGGCCACTTACCAACGGTTGGTCAACGCCGTCTTTCATCATCAGATAGGTCGGAACATGGAAGTATACGTCGATGACATGCTAGTCAAGAGCAAACTCTTCACTGATCATCTAGCCGACCTGCGAGAGACCTTCGACACCCTACGAAAGTATCAAATGAAGCTCAATCTGGAAAAATGCGCCTTCGGTGTAGGATTTGGGAAGTTTTTGGGTTTCATGGTCAGTCAGCGGGGCATCGAAGCTAACCCCGAAAAAATCAAGGCCTTGATAGAAATGCAATCACCCAGAACGATTAAGGAGGTTCAGGGGCTTACTGGCAGAGTCGCCGCCCTCAACCGCTTCATTTCCCGCGCAATGGACAAGTGCCTCCCCTTCTTCAAAGTTCTTCAGCAAACTTTTGAGTGGACGACCGAGTCTAAAGAGGCTTTCCAACAATTGAAGCAGTGCATGGTCAACCCTCCCTTACTCTCTTAGGCACTCACAGGTGAGCCCCTTTTTCTCTATTTAGCCGTCTCCAGCACCACAGTTAGTGCGACCCTTATCTGGGAGAACGGTTCAGTACAGCGCCCAGTTTATTACATTAGCTAGGCTCTTAGAGGCGCAGAACAGAACTACCCACTACTAGAAAAAATGTCCTTGGCCTTGGTCACCACCTCAAGACGACTCCGTCCTTATTTCCAAGCCCATTCCATAGTGGTCCTCACTGACCAAACCTTGAAGAAGATAATGCAACAACCAGAGCTGTCCGACAGACTCATGCAATGGTCGGTCGAGCTAAGCCAGTTTGACATCTCCTACCGACCTCGAACGGCGATCAAAGGGCAGGCTGTTGCCGATTTTATCCTAGAATTCACTAATCCCACTCCAACCACGGCCCCACCGCCCCCGCGACCCCAGACTGAGGAAGAAGACCCCCACTCTTGGTCCCTCAACGTCGACAGATCATCCCGCAAAGAAGACAATGGGGCTGGTCTCATCGTCATCGCCCTTGAGGGTGGTTATTTCAAGTGTGCTCTCCGTTTCTTGTTCGACGCAAGCAATAATGAGGCCAAATATGAGGCATTGATAGCAGGTGTCCACCTAGGCAGAGACATTGGTGTTAGCCATATCCAAGTGTTCAGTGATTCCCAGCTCATTGTCAGACAAATTACGGGGGAATTCGATGCCAAGGAAGACATAATGCGGGCTTACAGGGATATTGCACTCCCCCTTGCTCGCCTCTTCAATACTTTCCACATCAAGCACATCCCTCGGGCAGAAAACTCCAAGGTAGATGAGATAGCTCAATTAGTTTTTGCAGACCAGTCAGGCCTCAGCCACGGTGTCCACCTCAAGTACCTGGCCCACCCTGCCATTTCCCCAAACCAGCAGCAAGTCCACTTCCTCCAAAATGAACCTATTCCATGGGCAACCGACATCTTTCTATTTTTGACAACGGGGGAACTGCCAGATGACAAACAGCAGGCTGCCAAAGTCAGGGCCCGGTCGTCCAACTACATTCTCATTAGTGGCCTCTTGTACAAACGTGGCTTTTTATGTCCATACCTGCGATGTCTCAATCCTGCTTAAGCGACCTACGTGATGAGGGACGTCCATGAGGGTATATGTGGTAATCATTCGGGTGCCAGTCACTAGCCCACAAAATACTTCGCACCGGTTATTTCGGGCCTACTATCAATCAAGATGCGGCTGACTTTGTACTTAAATGTGATAAGTGCCAACGTTTTGCTAATATCCCCCATGCTCCTCCTACAGAATTGATCACACTTTGCAGTCCTTACCCATTCGCCAAATGGGGGATCGACCTAGTTGGCCCATTGCCCACTGGTTGAGGCCAAACCAAATTCGCAATCGTCTCCATTGATTACTTCACTAAATGGGTGGAGGCAGAACCGCTTGCCACAATTACCGAGCGAAACACAACCAGATTCATCTGGCAGTCGATCGTATGCTGATTTGGCATCCCTCAAGCCATCGTCTCCGACAATGGCAAACAATTCGACAATGCCAAGTTCAAGAAATTCTGTGCAGAGCTTCAAATCCAGCCATGTTTCTCTTCCTCAGGTCATGCCCAAGCCAATGGCCAAGTGGAGGTTACTAACCGTTCTCTTCTGAAGACCATCAAAACCAAGCTGGAAGCTGCTAAAGGACTCTGGGCTGAGGAATTACCAAACGTACTCTGGGCCTACCACACTACCGCTCAAACCCCCACTGGGGAGACCCCATTTCGCTTAACATACGGCACTGAGGCGGTCATCCCAATGGAAATCGGTCTGCCTACCCCGAGGGTTCTACACCCGAATCCAGAACTAACTGAAGAACTGCATCGGGCAGACTTGGACCTAATTAAAGAACTCTGAGAGACCACTGCCATCAGACGGGCCTCACATCAACAGAAAATGAGAACACACTACAACCACAAAGTCCGACCGAGGGAGTTAGCCGTGGAGGACCTTGTTTTGCGCGAAGCAACTCTTGCCACCAAAAATTCGGCTGAGGGCAAGCTGGCAGCCAAGTGGGAGGGACCTTACGTTGTTAAGGCCAGACCTCGTCCGTGCACTTGCCGACTTCAAGACATGGAAGGTCGAGATCTTCCCCATCCGTGGAACGCCGAGCACTTGAAGCGTTATTTTCAATAAAGCCCTATTTTTGTATTGAACAATTGTTGTATTTTCCTTTTTGACAATCTACACATTGGGATGTTTTTGTTTTTTTCTCACATGGTGTAAATTTGTGATCAATGGGCTACACTTTAAATGATAACAATCTTATATCTCAGTTATCTGTGTGGTATTTCAATAACGCCTTGCCTAAAGCCTCAGCTAGACTGAGCATAAAGAGTTCAGCCATACTAAGTTACTTAAAGTCTCAGCCAGACTGAGCATGAAAAGCTTAGCCAGACTGAGTTACTTGAAGCCTCAGCCAAACTAAGCATGAAGAGCTTAGCCAGACTGAGTTACTTAAAGCCTCAGCTAGACTGAGCATGAAAAGCTCAGCCAGACTGAGTTTCTTGAAGCCTCAGGTAGAATGAGCATGAAGAGCTCAGCTAGACTGAGCATGATGAGCCCAGCCAGCCTGAGTTACTTGAAGCCTCAGCCAAACTGAGTTACTTGAAGCCTCAGCCAAATTGAGCATGAAGAGCCCAGCCAGACTGAGTTACTTAAAGCCTCAACCATATTGAGCATGAAGAGCCCAGCCAGACTGAGTTACTTAAAGCCTCAGCCAGACTGAGCATGAAAAGCTCAGCCCGACTAAGTTTCTTGAAGCCTAAGCCAAACTAAGCATGAAAAGCTTGGCCAAGGCCATTCTTGCAACTTCATGTTTGTGGCATAGTGGCCATACTTGGTCAAATTTCAGGCCATTCTTGTAGAAGTCTGACCGTTGGAAACTATGGATCACTTCCTCTTCGCTCCGGCTCCCAGCAGTCACTCCTGACGGGCCAGCCCACCTATCCCCCTCTCTCGCCAAGCTATTGGCGATCGCGGCATCAATGGCCATCTGAAAGTTGGCGGACCCCTTGAACTACTATACTGCTGCAACACATAGGTCGGGGTACGTCGCCCTTTCAGATGCCAGCTTGGCCTTTTCTTCCTCCAAGGCCTTCTCTAACCCCGCCTTCTCCGCCACTGATTTGGCCCCCTCGTCCGCCAGCACCCTCTCCAGCTCAACGATCTTCAGATCAGCTTCTTCTTTTTCTTTGATCAACTGAGCGCGCAGTTCTTCGTTGTAGGTCATGGCCTCATCCCACCATTCGTTGGCGACAGTGCAGGCTTTCTGGGCCTCTTCCAACTTCTTCTGCTCGCCTGCTAGCTGGAACTCGAGTGACACCACCTTGCGGGGCGCCGTCTCTAGCTCTAACTTGGTTGCGAGCAGCTCAGCACTGGTACGGTCGGCAGAATAGCTCTGCACCATCACCAACACCTCCATCTTCTTGGCCTTCTAGGCCTCTTCCAGCCCCCTGACCCACACACTCCGCGCGGCCTTCCTCCAACCTGTAGTCTCCCTCCTCAAATTTTCAAGTTGGGCCTCCACTTCTTTCAACTTTGCCTTCAATGGCCTTACTTTACCTTTTGTAGCTGCCGCCTTGTTCAGTAGGGTCCCTGCTAAGGCAGTCACCTCCATCTGCACAGAGCACAACCCCCTTAGCAGTTCGGCCTCAGTAAAACTAGCCACCGAACGCACGGCTGCGTCCTCCACCACTCCCAAGAGGCGATCTGCAGCGGTCCTAGCCTCACTTCCTTCTCATTTCGATCGCCCGGGCACTGCTGGGGCATGGTACATGGCGGTTTTCAACCTTGCCCTCTCCCTTTCTTCTTGGGGCGCAGGACCCCTCTTGGGCTGCTGCTCTACCCCTTTCTCAGGGCCAATCGCCCCACCCTCCACTCGTTTTTCAGGGACAGTCGCCCCACTCTCCATCTCCTTCGCCGCCTCCTCCAGTCCCACTTCGGGGGTCTCCTCTACCATCACCTCCTTTGTTCTCTTCAAGGCTGGCCCCCCCTCCCTCTCTCTTACTCTCTTCTTCTTTTTCTTCTTATTCTTCTTCAACACAGCCTCCACCTCTTTGTCGCCTCTCTCTTTCAACGGATCAACTAGGGGCAGTCGTGGCTCAAAACCGCTCAAGTCCTTTGCCTCCAGCAGCTTGGGGCGCGGTCAGATTCTTTCCCTCGCGATCGGTTTTAGGGAACGGCCTAACTGTGCTTCTTTGTATTTATTGGCCTTGGCAAAAATTGCCCTATCCTCCGCCTCTTGCGCCTTCCTCCTCGCCTCTAGTTCAGCCGGTGCCAGATCTTCACCGGTCGGCTGAGGGCCCAGCCTTGAGGCAAACAAGGTTGAGGGCTGCACGAGGTCGTCCTACTTGGCGCCCTCCTTCTCCCTCCATGCCTTCACCTTCTTCACCCTCTCTTCCGCTGCTACCGTTAGTTTTGGCTCCATAGACTTGGTGGACGCTCTCCACACCGTGCACACTCCCATACCTCCGTTTGCGGACACATAGAACCCCCGCGACCTCCACCCCTTAATTGACAATGGTAACCCCGCCACCAGACCCTTCCCTGCCGCCGCTTGCAAAGTGACCCAAGTTTCTTACTGGCTCGAAGCCTTGTAACATGCAAAAAACTCGTCCACCGTCATCACCTGTAGCGACCCTAATTTTCTTAAGTCAGTTATTTATTATTATGGTTATTATTATCTTATTTTATTTTTGACTTTACTAATTGTATGGTTACATGAGATTTAATGTGGTATTTAATGAATTTAATGTGGTAATTAATTAATTAAATGCGTCATTTAATTATATATTATTAATCTTTAAATATTTATGTTTGTTCTATATAAAAAAAAGAGAGGTGATATAAATATATAGATATATATTTTATCTTATATTTATATTTATATATATTGTAATTATGTGTATTATATATTATAATATATTATAATAGTCATATTAGATTAGGAAAGGAAATTAGGTTATTATATATATATATATTATATAAGTAATCAACTAGGTATAGGAGTTGATAAGAAAACAAAGATTAGCAAAGTGAATCAGAGAGGAGGCTGCCGTGAGAGAGAGCCGAGAGAGGGAGAGAGAGAGAGAGAGAGAGAGAGATTGATCATCATAGTGAAAAAAAAGAGTGCTGTGTGTGTGTGTGGCGTGAAAGTGAAGAAGAAGAAAAAGAGCAAAAAGAAAAAAATAGATTATGGTTTTATTTTGGTGGCTCCATTAGTTTTTCAAATATTTCTTGGATCTTAAAAAAAAATAAAAATACGGTGAGTACAAAACCCACTTTCCTTGATTTATGTTTAATTCGCTGTTTTATTTATTTATTTATTTTTATTTGTTTGATGTTAGTTTGATTTTGTTTTATATAAAGATGATAGATTAATTTTAATTATTTTGATTAGTTGTGGATATAAGATTTAGGGTTTATTGATGATAGATTGATTTTAAGTATTTTGACTAGTAGTATATGTAAAGTTTAGGGTTCGTAGATAAGTGATTGATTTTAATTACTTTGATTAGTTGTGTGGGTAAACTTTAGGGTTTTTAGATGATTGATTAATTTTAATTACTTTGATTAGATATATATGTAAAGTTTAGGATTTTTAGATGATTGATTAATTTTAATTATGTTGATTAGACGTATATGTAAGATTTAGGATTTTTAGATGATTAATAGATTGTAATAATTTTAATTAGTTGGGTATGAAAGGTTTGGGATTTTTTTAGACGATTGATTAATTTTAATTATGTTGATTAGACGTATATGTAAGATTTAAGATTTGTAGATGATTAATAGATTGTAATAATTTTAATTAGTTGGGTATGTAAGGTTTGGGATTGTTTTAGATGATTGATTAATTTTAATTATGTTGATTAGACTCATATGTAAGGTTTAGGATTTTTAGATGATTAATTGATTGTAATAGTTTTAATTAGTTGGGTATGTAAGGTTTGGGTTTTTTTTTAAGGTGATTGATTAATTTTAATTATGTGGATTAGACGTATATGTAAGATTTAGGATTTTTAGATGATTAATAGATTGTAATAATTTTAATTAGTTGGGTATGAAAGGTTTGGGATTTTTTTAGACGATTGATTAATTTTAATTATGTTGATTAGATGTATATGTAAGGTTTAAGGTTTTAGATGATTAATTGATTGTAATAATTTTAATTAATTGAGTATATAAGGTTTAGGATTTTTAGATGATTGATTCATTTTAATTATGTTGATTAGATGTATATGTAAGGTCTAAGATTTTAGATAATTAATTGATTGTAATTATTTTAATTAGTTGGATATGTAAGGTTTAGAATTTTTAAATGATTGACTAATTTTTAATTATTTTGATTAGACGTGTATGTAAGGTTTAGAGTTTTTGGATGATTGATTGATTTTAATTATTTGCATTTGTTGGGTATGCAAGGTTTAGGGTTTTATTTTGGGTGACTTTATTAATTCTTTGGGTGATTCTTTGATCTTCAAAAATAATTGTGAGTACAAAATCCACTTCCCTGGATTTATATTTAATTCTTTTTATTTATTTATTTATTTGATATTAGTTTGATTTTGTATTCACACAAAGATGATAGATTGATTTTAATTATTTTGACTAGTGGTGTATGTAAAGTTTAGGGTTCTTAGATGATTGATTGATTTTAATTATTTTGATTAGTTGTTTCTATAAGGTTTAGGGTTTTTAAATGATTGATTGATTTTAATTATTTTGATTAATTGTATATGCAAGATTTAGGATTTTTATATGGATTGATTTTATGATTGTAATCATACTCATGATTATATAAAATTAAAACAAACTTAGAATCCATAGATATTGGTTAGAGGATGGATTGATTCATTGTTTTTATTTATTTATTTATATTTGATGTTGGATTGATTTTATATTTGCCTGTAGATGATGGATTGATTTTAATTATTTTGATTAGTTGTGGATGCCATGTTTAGGATTTTATATGGATTTATTTTATGGTTGTAATTACACTCATGGTCATATGAAATTGATATTAATTAAGAACATATAGATAAATTCCTTATACTCCACCATGACTCCATGGATTGTTGTTTTATTTGAGTGATGGGGAGAAAGAGTGTATAAAAAAGGTGAGGATTATGAGAGTTGTTTAATGCCTTATGCCCGGCATTGTTATATTTGTCTCATGATGTTGATGAGATGTTATTTATATTGTTGCCTCGTTCTCATGAGTAGACGAGTGCTTTGATTTACGCGCGTACGTATATGCTAACCATCCGGGGAGTGTGAGTCAAACTCGGGACGATATCCCCGTGCAAGTTTGGCTTCGGAGCGGTGTTAGGTATACGGGAGGCACATGGGATATATGTGTAGGCCGGAAGGGGAGGGCCGAAGTGGTGGAGTTAAGGAACAAAGAATTTAATTATGAATTTATCAGTATAGTGTGTATGGTACTGTTATGTACTTGATAAAAAAAAAAGTAAAAGATCTTGATAAATTATGAAATTTGAGGAGAGGCATGTATACGTGATTTTGGACAACTCTTGTGTTGTACCTTTTTATTAAAAAGATCGATTAGAACTTATAATCGGATGACCTTGGTTATTGTCGGTTTGATTCACTTTGGTAATGCAGATTTTATAGGCTGTTTTAACCCATGAAACGAGTTCATTTTTATTGGTTTCGCGTACACTGAAGTAAAACATTATTCTGCACACTTTTCATGTTTTGAACTTTTTCGGAAAAAAATCATCTTATGGCAGTTTTTGTTCGTTTTCAGCTTCATATTTCTCGATTGAATTCCGTCTAGATTTTTTTTAGATCAAGTCTTTCTCTTAATCTGTTCAGTTTCTGTTAAATTCGTTCACGTTGTCTTTTAGGAAATTTGATTCGGTACAACTTTCGTTCTTTGAGTTTGATCAATTCGAATTATTTAAGTATGAAACGATGTAATTTTATATTTGTTTCAACAAGTTACTTATGATTAAATTATACTAATTTTATTTGTTTTGCAGGATGGTGGGTCTTACTAACTTTTTATGCAGGGCTGACCCACCATATTTCTATTTCTATTTTGTTTATTTTATAATACATTTATATTTCGTTGTATACGGACAAGAAACTAAATGCCACCGTATCTCGGGAAACTACCCATTCGTCTCAGTGCGGTTGGAACTACTTGTCTTGTCCCGTGATAAGAAATAATGTACTTTTTGTTTATGTCTGGTGGACACGTGGGTGTCAATTCTTGTACTCATACCAGTATACTTGTATACTGACCCGTTTTGTCTCTTGGCAACTCGGGTGCGTTCTGTTGGAGCGCAGCTGAGCTTCCTTTGTAGGATTAGTAAGGGCTTTGGTGGTGACAAGAAATAACCGTGATCGTAGGACCTGTCGTTTGGACTTCTTTTATTTTTCTTGAGCTTAGGGTTGATACTAATTTATGTAATTATTATTTTTTTTTATGACCTTAGTATTTTGGAAAATTTGGCTTGGGTTGTAACCTTACATTATTTAAGTTGTTTTGAAGTATTTATTGTTACTGTAACGTTGGATATATTAGATAGTTTATGAAATTATGGTGCATGGTATGATTGGTGTTTGTTAATTACCTTATTGAGACTAGAATGTTTAGATTTTTGTTTCACCCCTAGGATTTGGATGATGGAATATTGATTGGGGTTTAGTCCTAATTTAATATTTAATTGTCCAAATTTTGGGGCGTGACATCACCGCCCCCTCGTTTGCCCGCGGCCATGCGCTTGCACAGGCCAGTAAATCTTCTACGTATTGGGCATTAGTTGACCCGGCGCCACCTCCAACCAGTTTAGCACGTCCACTACCACCTGCGGAAGTGGCAACCTCAAACCTCTCTTCAATGCCTCATCGTAGAGGGCAAACTCCCCTGGTCGGGCGTCGGATAGCCTCTCCTTCGATTTCGGTAGCTTCAACTCTATTTCCGCAGGAATCTGATATTTCTCGTGCATACCCTCCAAC
Source organism: Camellia sinensis (assembly GCF_055761805.1). Lineage (NCBI taxonomy): Eukaryota > Viridiplantae > Streptophyta > Magnoliopsida > Ericales > Theaceae > Camellia > Camellia sinensis. Next base: position 26,147,541 of record NC_138966.1, on the reverse strand, counting down.
TCCTCCGCGGTAACGGTCGACTTGTCGGTCTTCGTGTGACAGTGATTTGGTTCAACTTGACTGATTCGCTTCACAGCCGCTATTAGTGTGGACGAACGAGGTCGCCCCACCAGCTCCCCCTCGCTTCCTACTCGCCTCTTTGTCCTGTATTGCTCCGCCAGGTCCTCCGCGTCATCGTCCCCCAACGCATCTCGTCTCACGGTGGGCGCATCCTCTCGAGCCATTTCTCTTGTGTGTTTGCGAATGGCTTCGGACGCAGGCACAAGAAAGTTCACAAAATGTTACAGAGGTGTGTCACTGGAAACAAAAGAGTTTACTTCTAGAACGTTTTGATTCTTCGCAAAAAGGTAGGTAAAGCGGATCATACCAAAAGCCCAAGGCTTACCTGTATTCCAAGGGTCGCAATTAAATTTCGCCAATTTGAAAATTTTTAAAAATCCGCCCAAACTGTCTTTTCAATACCCTATATTGACCTATCGCTTCATTTCTTGCTCAACGCCTAACCTTCCCCACTACGGGATTTCACCACGTGTACGACCACGATTCACTGCCCCCTTCCCCTACCCTGTCTTTTCCACTTCAAATCACCACGTGCCCTGCTACTCCTCGAGCCCCGCGCACCACCACTTGCCCCTCCACTCGGTCACCCTTCGTGGTCAGCCCTCCTCATGGTCGGTTCCTCCACTCGGTCACCCTTCGTGGTCGGCCCTCCTTATGGTCGGTCCCTTCACTCGGTCACCCTTCGCGGTCGGCCCTTCTTATGGTCGGTTCCTCCACTCAGTCACCCTTCGCGATCGGCCCTCCTCATGGTCAGTTCCTCCACTTGGTCACCCATCGCCGTCAACCCACCTATCGGTCGGTCTTCGCCTGCCCCGGTCTTTCACAACCGTCGTCTTCTTCATTATTCCCTTCATTGGACTGAAGTTACACTTAGGAATAGGGGACTACTGATATGGGTAAGCCCATAAAGGGTATAGCCCACCACTTAAGGCCCAATGCATAATTCAAATACTAAAGCCCAGCGTTGCTGGAGCTCAATATGGTATCAAGAACCAATGACACCTAGACACGTGGCAAGTGAGGACAAGCCACATAACCAGACAAAGATCCTGTAAAGTTATTGCACTGTACATCAGTCATTAATGAAGTCCCTTGCAGCATTTATTGCGATAACCCCTCCCCGTCGAGACAAAACGACCTCACCATACAAGGCAAGCTAGAGCATAGACTTTTTGGCCAAGATGACAGGTCGTAAGGGACAACGAAATGATTACCAGAGGATATAAGCAGACGTCGAAGACAAGAAGAAGGTTAAGCTTTCTATCTCTAATCTATCTCTACAATCCATCTCTCTTTCTAACTTGCTCGTCGGAGGGTTCGCTAGGGGACTCCCCGTTCCCTGTTAAGCTCTTGTGCAAGTTCCTCTGTGGGCTTGGTACCTCGGACACTGGTTTGGGAAGCGTGGGTCAGTCCGACCCGTTCCATCTGGAATACACTGTATCATTATGGTTTACAGTTTTGACAAGAATCAAGTAACATCAGAGGATCCTTAACATTTCATCCTCATTTTTTACAATAATCCACAATGTCCATCAATTAAAAAAAAAAAAACTTTCGAAATATGAAATCAACTAAGCATAACAAATACAATTTATTATTAATATAAAAGTAAATATAATAGTTATAGCTATGAATATTTTTGAAGTATATAATTTTATTCTCTTCAGATAATTTGAACAAATTTAATACTCATTTTCTTAAGATGTTCTCCTAACGGTAGTAAAATATCCATGATTATCCATGTAGAAAAAATCAATTTATGATAAAACGCTTGAAAAACAAAGACTGGTGAGGCAATTTACCACAACTTAAATCTTTAATTGTGTTTTCATTTTCAAATTTCAATCTCTCTCTCCCATCAATATTTCAAGAATCGAAGATATTTACAAAAAAAGAACATTCAATTTAAAAATTGTTGGAACAATCTTCTGTATAAATAAATAACTTGAATAAATCAAACAAATAAAAATAAATTACGTATCGAATTTATTTTATCGAACCAAATTAAATATTTAAAAGATCAAGTCGAGTGTGTGACACTCTATCCTTAGGACAGATTCATCCCGCTACGGTGCTTACGGACAAGTGTCGTCTATCTCCCAAGATACAATGATCTTCACAAATTGTAGTAGTACTCCAAACAACTTGGACGGCGAACAAAACCTTATGTTCTATACTCTCTTTAACTTTCTTAAAAACTAATATGAAGAGAATTTATGCAAAGGAGGAAACATGACAGCAAAACAAATTTTTCAGTCTATTTTTCGGATTAGAAAATCTGCTGGAATGCCTTGGTATAAATAGACCTGAACAGGTCTGAAAACCAAACTAAACAGGTGGGTTTTTTGAATGAACAGGTGCAACAGATAACTGCTGGGTTGTTTCTATCTGTTAGAAAACTGCTAGCAGATTTGAATATGTTTGGCAGTTTTAAATCTATCCGGGTGAAAAAATGTTCGGATTAATTGAACTGTTGTGGAATTCGGATCTGAAAAGAGGCACACATTATGGATAAAAAGTTTGAATTCAAATTGAAATTATATTGGCGAAAAATTTAAATTAATTTTTCTCGCAAGAAATTTGGAAAAAAATCAAATAAATTTTATCTAAAAAATTAATATTAGAACCGATCCGACCCGACCACACCCGCGCCCGGCTCGGTCGGCCGGCCGGACGGACTGCAGCGGCGGTGCACGCGTGCGTGTGTGGTGGTTTGGGCTAAGGTTCACTTTGTCCATAACTCCTCCCTTCTACAAACTTGGGGTACCCCTTGGGGCCCAACCCAAGTATTGCCACCTAAAACTTATATACATACATAAGTTCTCTTAAGTTTCCAATGTGGGATACTATTTCAAGGAAACCTACATTTTACTTCTTTAAATGTCCATTCCACGAACGCGAAAACAACGTCAAGTTCTCATTCACTCATAAATGGTTTTGACGAACCGTCTTCACGTGTGACTTGCCTCGCGACAATGAACATGTCACCTCTTCGGACCCACCCCAAAAGACGTATGGACCCCACTCAATTTTGGGCTCAAAGATGGCCCAAAAAAACCTATATAAAACCAATTTTCCAACAATCCCCCACATGAATGGAATTTGACGGAGAGAAAATGCAACAACATGATCTAATTACAGAGAGTACAGAAATTAGAAATATTCTGCAAAGGATAGGTAACTTTTAGCTTTTAACCTTCTTTTGTGAGATACTATCGGATTTACTAGCTAACCAGTGAACATGATGTGTTGAACTGTTCAGCCATTTGTGTAAACCAAGACAATAGAACTCACACAATATATCCCCAGACACAGTTTAATTCTCACTATTGTGTTCATTTTGGCTCTGAACAACCTGTTCTTTCATGAGTGCTCTAGAGAATTCTAGCCCTTCACAAATCTCATAGAACTGGCTCAGTTCACACTCACATAGGTGATTCTTATGAAGAGTATCCTGCCATACTCTATTAGGTTTACCTAGATATAAGAATCATTAAAGTTTTATTTAAAACGATGCAGACATCACTATTTCATCATAGAAATGGGTAGGAGTTTGACTCCCCAGTGATTCTTATGAGTCATATACAACTCGGTTGTCCCTTTGAACCTAAATCTTGGGATCTCCAGTCAACTAGGTTGGGTTGCCGTTGTGGTAACTCTTATTTAATAGGCTTAAGTCTCATTCCCCTCGATGAATTCTCAACTAACTCTCTTGCTAACCCTTTGGTTAGTGGATCCGCTATGTTGTCTTTAGACTTTACATATTCAGTGGAAATAATTCCATTAGAGAGTAGTTGTCTCACGGTGTTATGTCGATGATAAATGTGTCGTGACTTACCATTATACATATAATTATGTGCTCTACTTATTGCTGATTGACTATCACAATGTATGCAAATAGTAGGTACCGATTTTGGCCACATTGGAATATCTTCAAGGAAGTGGCGAAGCCATTCTACTTCTTCTCCACCTTTATCTAAAGCTATAAACTCTGATTCCATAGTAGACCTACCTATGCAAGTTTGTTTGGAAGATTTCCAAGATACCACCACCAAGAGTAAAGACATACCCACTGGTAGATTTTGAGTCTCTAGTATCCGATATCTAGTTTGTATCACAGTATCCTTCAAGTATTGCTGAATATCTAGTATAATTCAGCCCAATGTTACGAGTAAATTTGAGATATCTTAGAACCCTTATAATTGCTTTCCAGTGTTCTACTCCTGGGTTACTCGTATATCTACTTAATTTACTTACTGCATAGGCTATATCTGGACGAGTGTAGTTCATCAAGTACATTAAGCTTCCAATAATTTGGGCATACTCTAATTGAGAAATACTTTCCTGTACATTCTTAGAAAGAAACAAATTAACATCCACAGGTGTTCTAACAAGATGATCAACATCTTTGCTGAATTTGTCAAGTATTTTCTTAATGTAATGAGATTGTGACAAAGCGTATCTTTCTGATGTTTTGGTAATTTTCATACCAAGTATTACATCAGCAATGCCCATATCCTTCATGTCAAAATGTTTATTTAACATTTTCTTGGTAGTTTTAATCATATCATTATTACTACCTATGATGAGCATATCATCCACATAAAGACATATAATGACATAACATTTGTTTGTGTTTTTAATATAAACACATTTGTTACACTCATTAATTCTAAATCCATTTGACATCATTGCCTTGTCAAATTTCTCATGCCATTGCTTTGGCGCTTGTTTTAAACCATATAATAATTTAACCAATTTACATACGTTCTTTCATTTTCTTGGAAAATAAAATTTTTCTGGCTGTTCCATGTAAATTTCTTCATCTAACTCACCATTTAAGAAAGCGATTTTCACATCCATTTGATGAATTTCTAGATTGTACAACGATGTAATAGTAATTAGCATTCTAATAGATGTTATTCTAGTAACCGGTGAGTATGTGTTAAAGTAATCAATACCTTCTTTTTGTTTAAAACCTTTGACCATAAGTCTTGCTTTATATTTGTCAATTGATCCATCCGCTTTCATTTTTCTTTTGAAAATCCACTTGTACCTAAGAGGTTTACAACCTGGTGGCAAATCTACTAATTCCCAAGTGTGATTTTGCAGGATGGATTCAACTTCACTGTTTACAGCTTCTTTCCATAAAGGAGCCTCGGGACTGGACATAGCCTCTTTAAAAGTTAAAGGCTCATTTTCTAACAAAAATGTTAGAAAATCTGGACCAAAAGATTTTGAGGTTTGAGCACGTTTACTACGCCTAGGTTCCTCTTCCTCATTTTGATCTATCTCTTGCTCTTGTTCTTGATTTTGTTCTTGATCATGACTAATAATAGCATCATAAGATCTTTTATTAGTACTAGTCTCTTATCCAGTCTAGTTTGGAAACACATGTTCAAAGAAAGATACATTCCGAGATTCAATTATAGTATTTACATGTATTTCAGAATGTTCTGATTTATGAATCAAAAACCGATATGCACTACTATTCTTGGCATAACCAATGAAAATGCAATCAACGGTTTTAGGACCTATCTTAGTCTTTTTAGGACTAGGAATAGCCACTTTAGCCAAACACCCCCATACTTTAAATATTTGTAGGATAGTACTCTCCTACGCCACATTTCATAAGGTGTTTGATTCACTTTCTTTCGGGGTACTTTATTAAGTATATAATTAGCAGAAAGTATCACTTCCCCCCATAAGTTCTGAGGTAATCCAGAATTTATTAATATGGCATTCATCATTTCTTTTAAAGTCTTATTTTTTCTTTCAGTAATTTCATTTTGCTGAGGTGAGTAAGGAGCGGGTGGTTTGTTGAATTATTCCATGTTCTTTACAAAACTCACCAAAAGGTGATTCATATTTACCACCTCTATCACTTCTACGTTTCTTAATTTTCTTATCAAGTTGATTTTCAACTTCATTATTGTATTGAATGAAAGTTTCCAAAGTTTCATCCTTGGTTCGAATTAAATAAACATAACTATATCTAGTAAAGTCATCCATGAAAGTGATAAAATATTTTTTCTCACCTCTAGTTTGAATTGATTTAAAATCACAAATGTCAATATGAATTAATTCAAGTGGTTCCATACTTCTTTTAATTGAATGAAAAAGAGTTTTGGATAATTTTGCCTCAACACAAATTTCACATTTATGATTTAAATCAATATCAAATTTAGATAAACATTTTATATTAATTAATCTATGCAAAGATCCATAATTAATATGTCCAAGTCTACCATGCCATAAATTTGAAGACTCAAGTAAGTAAGAAGAAGATGTATTTTTATTAATAACAAAGGGTATAACAGTCATTACATTCATTTTGAAAATGCCGTCAGACATGTAACATTTTCCTACATACATCTCGTTTTTGGTAAGTACAAACTTGTCACTTTCAAAAACTAGCCTAAACCCATTTTTACTCAACAAAGATCCAGAAACAAGGTTTTTGTGAATGTCCGGTCCATGCAGCACATTGTTGAGAGTGAGTTCCTTTCCAAATGTCATCTTCAGAATAATCTTTCCTTGTCCTTCAACTTTAGAAGTCGAGGAGTTACCTATAAAAAGTTGTTTACTGTTGTCCACTGTAGAATAAGATGTGAACATTTTTTTGTCGGCATAGATATGGCGAGTAGCATGAGTGTCCACCCACCATTCTTTAGGATTTTCAACAAGGTTTGCCTCAGAAACAACTGCAAAAAGATTTATGTCATCTATTCCATTGGAAATTTTGTTCATTTCAGTCATATTGGCTTGAGCAGAGTTCTTGCTTGTTCTTTTTTTGCTTTTACCTTTGCTACGACAATCTTTGGCCCGATGTCCCTCTTTGTCATAGATGTAACACTTGCCATTAAACTTCTACTTTTTAGTTTTCCCCCCTTTAGAGCCTTGTGATGAACTTTCTCCAAAAAACTTCTATTTCTTTGCTTTTAGAGCATGTTCTACCACATTTGCCTTAGACTCCATTGGATGCTTATCAGCCCGCTCTTCATAATTGCAATTGTCCTCTTTAATCCTCAAACGCACAATCAATTCTTCTAAAGACATTTCTTTGCGCTTATGTTTGAGGTAGTTCTTGAATTCCTTCCAGCCTTGTGGTAATTTCTCAATTAAGGCAGCAACTTGGAAGGATTCACTGAGAGACATGCATTTTGTATGAATGTCATGCAGAATGAGTTGGAGATCTTGAACTTGGTTGATCACAGTCTTAGAATCAACCATCACAAAGTCTAGGAATTTGCCAACCACAAATTTCTTTGAGCCAATATCTTCTGTTTTGTACCTTTTCTCCAAAGACTCCCAAAGTTCCTTTGCTGTCTTGATAGGACTGTAGACGTTGTATAATGTGTTGTCAAGTCCGTTCAAGATATAGTTCTGGCAAAGGAAATCAGCATGTTTCTAGGCATCGACCGCAACAACCAATTGCCGGTCGGTTTCATCATCTTTCAGAATAGGAACATCCTCACGAAGAAAACGTGCCAGGTTGAGAGTAGTAAGATAGAACAACATTTTCTGTTGCCATCTTTTAAAATCAGTTCCTGAGAACTTCTCTGGCTTTTCACCGTGATTGACTGGCACAGTCATACTAGGAGAGGTTGGAGCAATTGCAGCCACCACACTAGTACTTGTTTAAGCATTAGTTTGACCAGTTTCAGTAGCCATGAATTCTAAATTATAAAACAAAATTATAATTAGAATTTTATACTACATAAAAAATTTAAACCAAAATCACAAAATTAAATTCTATTAAAATAAAAGAAACAAGAATTGTAACTTTTATTTTCAATTAATTTGAAATTAAAATAAAATTTTATTTAACCAAATTAATTCCACACAGAAAATTAAATTTCTGTAACACTTCAATAATTAAAATACTGAAACAAAATTTTAATTAATGAACACTCAGAAATAATTCTGAAAACCAAAATTAATTTATGACAAACTTCCACAAATAAATATTCTGAATTGTTAATGACACCAGTATATTACTACTAGTTGTCAAAGAAAATAGACAGTATATTACTACTATCTGTCGAACAGTATATTGCTACTATTTATTTTCCAACCAGAATATTATTTTGTAAAACTATAAAAATAATTTCTGTAAGAAGAAGAAAGAGAAAAGGGAACAAATAAAAAATTATGTATTAACAGAATAATTTGAATCTATCTTAAGATTGTTGAAACAATCTTCAGTGTAAATAAATAACTTGAAACAAATCAAACAAATAAAAATAAATTACGTACCGAATTTATTTTACCGAATCGAATTAAATATTTAAAAGATCAAGTTATGTGTGTGACACTCTGTCCTTAAGACAGATTTGTCCCGCTACGGTGCTTACGGACAAGTGGCGTCTATCTTCCAAGATACAATGACCTTCACAAATTGTAGTAGCACTCCAAACAACTTGTACGGCGAACAAAACCTTGTGTTCTATACCCTCTTTAATTTTCCTAAAAACTAATATGAAGAAAATTTATGCAAAGGAGGAAACAAGACAGCAAAATGAAATTTTTCAGTCTATTTTTTGGATTAGAAAATTTGCTGGAATGCCTTGGTATAAATACACCCGAACAGGTCTAAAAGCCAAACTGAACAGGTGGGTTTTTTGAATGAAAAGGTGTAACAGATAACTACTGGGCAGTTTCTATCTGTTGGAAAACTACTGGCAAATTTGAATATGTATGGCAATTTTGAATTTTTTCGGGTGAAAAACTGTTCGGACTAATTGAACTGTTATGGAATTTGGATATGAAAAGAGGCACACATTATGGGCAAAAAGTTTTGAATTCAAATTCAAATTATATTGGCACAAAATTTAAATTATTTTTTCCTGCAAGAAATTTGGAAAAAATTCAAATAAATTTTATCTAAAAAATTATTATTAGAACCGACCCGACCTGTCTCGGTCGGACGGCGGCGGTGGCGGCGTGCACGCGTGTGGTGGTTTGGGCTAAGATTCACTTTGTCTATAACTCATTCCTTCTACAAACTTGGGGTGCCCTTTGGGGCCCAACCCAAGTGTTGCCCACTAGAACTTATATACACACATAAGTTCTCTTAAGTTTCCAATATAGGATAACCATTTCAAGGAAACCCACATTTTACTTCTTTAAATGTTCATTCCACGAACCCGAAAACGACATCAAGTTCGTATTCACTCATAAATGGTTTTGACGAACCGTCTTCACCGTGTGACTTGCCACGCGGCAAAGAACACGTCACCTCTTCGGATCCACTCCAAAAGACGTGTGGACCCCTCTCAATTTTGGGCTCAAAGATGGCCCAAAATAAGCCTATATAAAACCAATTTTCCAACAAAAAATAGGGAGAAGCTTCTTTCTAATCCTCATCTAGACTGTAGAGGCGTTGTCCAGGCCTGTGAAGCTCACCACGTGCCCCATTTCAATAATCTGAATCACTCAACTGTTAGGACTCTTCGTGAATATCATTATAAAAAAAAATTAGATCAATCTAAAAATCGTAACATTTTCATTTTATCGCATTTGTTTACTAAAAAAATTGAACCATTCATTTTTTTGGAATATAAATGTGATAATATGAAGATGTGCTTACTAAAAAAAGTATTTTTCGCGACTGTTAGCCATCACAATAATAGAAATGCAGTTGCAAAAGACTTTTTGTGATGGCCATGTGGCAGTAAATAGGGGATCGCGATGTGGGAGGTGCAAATACTTTTTGCGACGGCAAACCAATGATCACAATTATTTGCAACCGTGTAACTAGTTATAGCGGCCACTATTTTGCCGTCGCAAAAAAAAAAGAGAAAAAAAGTCAAAAAATATTTTTTGGTGACCATCTTGTTACCGTCACAAATAGTTTTCAGTGACATTTTATAAATTGTACAATAATAGCTTTTCAATGACAAATATTTTGCTGTTGCAAATAATTAATTATTATTTTTTGATTAGCAAAGAAAAAATTTTATTAGAACATAAAATTAAAGGTATAGGAAAATGACATCTATCGAGAGAGATTCGGAAATTAAATAGTTTTCTTATGACAAAAATATCAATTACAAGCACCGACACCTAACAAATTTTTTTTAAATAAAAATAATATTAAATTTACAAATTAATTTAAATGTGTAATAGAAATATCAACTTATATTCAAATATTATATACAATAATTACATAATAATAGAGTAATAAATGTAAAGAGATATTTACTGATAAAAAAAAAATGTAAAGTGATATTTATTTCTACTGTGATGCAATTTTCCCCCTAGTTTTTATTGATGTGTAATCCTTTGATTTGATTATTATCAATAAAATCCTCCTTTGGCCAATAAAAAAAAAATGTAAAGAGATATATACAAAAATTCTAATGTTCATGCATATATATATATATATATATATACAAGTGTAAACTTTCACATATACAAAACAAATATCCATCAACCATACCTATAAAATATTTATACGAAGTACTAAAAAAAAAAAATGCATAATATCAGTTTGGCTCTTAACATTGCCTACTTGATCATATCAACTACTCTCTCAGAAAACCTTACAAAAATGTAGATCAATAAATAAGTTCTATTTATCAAGATTCAAGTGCAACACAATAAATACGGATTCAATTATGATAATTTTGGACTTAATTTAAAGTCTTATGGTAGAAAATTTTAACTAGAATTGAGTAATATCATAGAATTCCTAACATTTCATCATCAATTCTAGCAAGAATCCCACAATGTCAGTCAATAAAAAATTTTGAAATACGAAACTATAAGAATTACAGACAACTAAGCATAACAAATATAATTTGTAGTTAATTTATAATTAAGTAGTTCTTGTGGAGTAAGCTCAACCAATTTTCCTTGTCTATATATATGATTGGCACTTTCTGACACATTAGTGACTCCAACAGAAAAACATGTAAATATATATATATATATATATATAAGTAAAAATGATTACAAACTTAGAATCAACAAGGAAAAAAAAAAAAAAAAGTAGTTACTGAAAACCATCGAATATGAAAATGAAAGACATGAGTTCATAGACATAATTTGAAGATAAGAACCATCAAATTTCAATTCTTGAATTTTTTAGTTTAAATATAAAAATGAAAGAAATGGAGTTACTTAAAGATTATTTGTCTAGAATCATGAAATTTGTTACCCAAAGCAAAATTTATGGGGATAACAATAGTAAAATCAAAGAGTTATTGAAAATATTTTGATTAGTTTGTAATAGATTATAAGAGAGCTTGTATTGATTGGATGGTTTGAGCAAATGAGATTCACCCTCTTTTATAGACTTACAATGAATATTTTAAAACTTTAACAACGAAGGGAATTTTAAATATTTATTCCATCTTTTTAAATAAACTATTATAGGATGTATTAGGGGTGGGCGCGGATCGGTTGCGGCCACGAAACTTCTAATTCGTTATCCGTCCACCAGATTGGCGAATTGGAGAAAATCAATCCACATCCATCTGCCAATCCGGCAGATGTGGATTGAGCAGATTGGCGGTTTGGTGGATAGATGCGAATCGGGTTGGTGGTTTGAAAGTTTATAAATTTTCAACATAGTTCAACTTGTGCACTTCCTCAAAAACAAAAAAAAGAAAAGAAAGTATTACAGTCAATGATTTAAAAAAGTATTACAATTACTGCATGCATCATCCAAAGAAAGAAAGTTTGAAACTTTAGAATATCACAATCACTGCATGCCTCATCCACATATTACAATCACAGCATGCCTCATCCACATAAAATATTATAATCTATGGTTCTTAAAATATAAAAACAATTCAAACCACCAAAACCATGAACAGAGCAATAGTAGAGATTGTATGTCTCTGTGTTGTTACATTTATATATGTTTTTGACAACAAAAACCAACCAGCATATGTCATATTTTCTATTTATTACCTTTAGTGTTAGATTTAAAAACCAAAAAATATAGATAAATAATTCGTTAATTTTTTGAATTCAAAAAATATATTCAAGTTGAAAACTTTTTTTCAACAGAATATTTGAACCCTTTTTTAATTGAAAACATAAACAAAATATTTAAACAAATTGAAAACACAAAGTCTTATAAATTACTAAGGGTGCTCGCGGTTTGGCGGTTCGGTTGCGGCCAAAGGAACCTCAAATCTGCTATCCGTTTGCCAAATTGGCGGATTGGAGAAAATCAATCCGCAACTGTCCGCTCGTCATGAAGCATCCGTCCAAAATGCGATGGATCGGTTCGGTTCAGTCGGTTTTGGCGGATCGGTATATCCGCTGCTTACCCCTAGGATGTACAAAAATAATATCTACATCTTTAGAATACAAGTCTCTACATTACTCCACATGACCCTAGAGAACTCTAGAAAGTTTCAAGAACCCCTAAATCCTTCAAGTGCTTGCTAGATGTTGAATTTTGTAAATTCCGTTAAATACTGTTCACTGTATCCTAAGTCCATAGAACCAGTCCGTAATTGCAAAATATTTTCGTCTACTAGCCCAACTTAAGTCCGTTCCACATCAAATCTACAAAATGAGACCGGCTCGTAACTGCAAAATATTTTTATCTACTAGCCCAACTTAAGTGCGTTCCACGTCAAATCTGCAAAGTGTTTGGACCCAAGACTAATCTTGCAATGTATGAAATTTTGATCCACTGCCACATAGGGATGGCAATTTAAACTCTGCCCGACGAGAACCCGACCTCCCGACCCCAATTTGTGAGTTTTTTCCCCGAAAAATATCCCTACGGGAACGGGGATGGTATTTAAAAATCGATCCCCGATCACTCTCGGGCCAGGGACGGGATATGTGTCCCAGCCCCGTCCCCGTCCCCGTCCCCCATTATCCCCGAAATGAAATTATTATTTTACCCCTAGGTATATGTATATATAAAAACCAAATCCATTAATCACACTTTTATTTCTCCCTGTCTCACCGCGTCTCTCTCTCTCTCCCCCACTTACATCTCTCATCTCTCTCATCTCACTGCTTCTCTCATGTCTCTCTTCCTTACTTACTTCTCCCTCTCTGTCTCGCTTGTAAAGCCCTCCCTTCTCCCTCTCCGTCTCGCTTGTGAACCGTCCGTGGTCCATCTGTGAAGCCCTCTGTTGCCACCGATTTGAACTGGGCTAGGATCGATCTCGTGAAGCTACCGATTTGGATCAATCTAAACAGATCGTGGTTCGATCTGAACAGACCGTGAAGCTACCGATCTGGACCGATCTGAACAAGACCATGACCAAGAAGAGCTGCAGAAGCCCTCTCTCTCTATCTCTCTCTCTCTCTCTCTTCATATATATATATATGTTGTTGATGAACAATTTTTTTTTTTTTTAAGTTATATATATACATCTGTTGTTGTCTATTTGTGTTGATGAACACATTTTTTTTTTTTTAAGTTGTTATATATATATATATATATATATATTTGTTGCTGTTGGTGATGGTTGTTGATGAATTGTGGTTGATCTGAACAGTTCTTCTTGTGTGTGTGTATGTGTGTGTGTGTGTGTGTGTGTTGAGAACAAATCTGTCGGGGATTTTTCGGGGTCGGGAAACCCGACCCCGTTAGGGGATGGGGGAGGGGGAGGTGATGGTTTTTCCGTCGGGGATCGAGGGCGAGGACAGAGATTTTTCTACTTTCGAGGATCGGGGACGGGGAGTGTCATCCCTGGCCCCGACCCAGCCCGTTGCCATTCCTACTGCCACAAAATTTAGCTAAAGTTGTGTCATGCTAGGTTAAAAAAAAAAAAAAATAACCACCAATGCCAAAGGTGAATCTCACTATTTAATAGGGGTGTTCATGGATCTTATCAGTTTGATTTTAGGCCCCGTTTGTTTGGGGTTATAGGGAGGGGATTGACTTTGATAGTGAGGAGGAGATTGAGAATGAGGTGTTTGTTTTGAGAGATAGGGAGGGGATTAGTAATCCCTTGGGACTAGTAAGGAGGAGGAAGGGGAATTGGTAAGGAGGAAGTAAAGATGGTATTAGAAAAATAGTGAGGGGATTAGAAATTTTTTTATTTTTTTATTTTTTATATATTGGGATTTTTTTTTTAAATATTAATGTTTAATTTTTATATTTTTTATTTATTATTTTATATAAAAATAATTTAACAATTCCTCACTATTAATCCCTTCACTATCAATCCCCTCACTATTAATCCCCTTACTAACAATCCCCTCACTATTAATCTCCTCACTATTAATTCCCTCCATTTTATCTCCCAAAACAAGCAGGGCCTTAGAGTTATTTGAGAACTAAACCGGTCTCGACCTTTTTACAAAAAATTAGAATTGCAGTTGAACTATTGAGCTTATTTAATGCGATCATAATTGAATCATAAAAATCAATTTGGTTTAGAATTTTTATAACAGGAGGTATAATAAATATTTTATAATAATAAATAAAATAGCAACAAGAAGCATAACTAAGTATTTGAAATTGACTTTTTTAGTGACTTTTGTTAATATATATTTTTTTTGTTTAGTATTTTTTTTTTAAAAAAAAATTAGACTTTTAGGTTTTACTGGAGTAGACGAACCAAAAAAATAAATAAAAATTAAAAAAATTGAAAAAAAGTCTAATAAATACAAAGTTGGCTTTTTCGATTTTGTTGTCTTTTGTCAACTTTTTTTTTATTTATAATTTTTTTTGGTTTTATTTTTTAGATTCTTTTATACTAGATGAACTGAAAAAATTTTAAAAAAACATTTGACATAATTTTTTTTTGAAAAAAAAAAATCACTAAACACAAAAGAAAGAAAGAAAGAAAAAAAAAAAAAAAAAAAAAAAGTGACTTTTTTAACTGATTGCCAGACAAGGTCTGAGTTGGTTGTTTGTCAATTTCCATTGCCAAGAAACTGGTGTTCCTACATTGTTCTTTTTAATTCCCCTAAAAAAAGTTTAAAATAACAAACAAATATATAACTATTTTTAGAACTATAACCAAAGTCTTAAAACTAAGAACCGGATC